>NC_053025.1:526248978-526901541 GCF_003073215.2 Triticum urartu
CAAACGTAGAAGTAACTCCCAAAGGTTTGATAATAACAGGTAATAGGTACTACCTCATCTACTTCCCATCCCACAATTTAATTAGGTCCTAATCATGCAATGTGTGAGGATTGATCTAATGCAATAAAACTGGGTAGTAGAAAAGGTATGATCAAAGTGTTACTTGCCTTGCTGATGATCCGCGAAACCTAACGATTCGAAGTAACAGGCGGCGCACTCCGGGTATTCTATCGCAGACAAACAAACAAGCATACAATAAGTACTCATCTAATGCACAGGTAAAACTCAGATAAAAGATCTAACCAGAAGGTTCAACTTAAGAACTCCGGTTGGCAAAAAGAATCAAATCGAACGAAGCAACGAAAGTCAAACGGCGAAAGAAAACAAATTCGTTCTAGTAATCTGGATCTAGGGCAAATTTTACAGTAGCAAAATCTTGTTTAAGTTTGTTAAACGGATAGAGGGGTTCGAGACGAATCTCTAGGCGCTTGAATCGCCTGATTCCAATAAACGAGCGAAAAGTTATACTAAAACGAAAATCGGATCAGGAATCGCGATCAGAAAAATCGCGGATTTAATCCGAGAAAAAGAAAAACGACGAACACTCGCTAGAACGAACGAACGGACGAACGCTCGCTATTGAAATAAACCGGAAAAACCGATCTATTTAAAAAAACGAAACTTAAAAAAACCCGACGAAAACAGATTTTTTTAAAAAAACATTGGCACGGAAGTCGAGGCGGCGGCGGCAGCGCGGGGCGGCGCGGCGGCGGCGGCGGCTAGGGCGGGGGCTAGGGCGGCGACTGGCTAGGGTTTCCCCCGGGGTGGGCTGCCCCGGCTTATAAAGGCCCCCCCTCGGGCCGGAGTCCTAGTCGGACACGGCTCGTAGGTCGGTTCGTTTTTTTAATTATTATTCCGCTCGGAAGAAAAATAAAAAGAAATACTAAACAGACTCCAAAAATTCCGAAATAAATTTTCACGGGCTTCTAAAATCAAGCCGCACAAGGTGAACATTTATTTGGGACCTAAATGCAATTTTGGAAAATGCACATTTTTCCTAAATTTAAAATAAAACACCGAAAAACTTCTAAATAAAATCTTATTTGATTTTATTATTAAATCCTCAATATTTATTTATTTTGGGAAAGTCATTTTATTCCCTCTCGCATATTTTTGTAATAGAAATAATTGACGATAAAATAAATAAAATCAAATGATCCTATTCTCAAAATTTGAGAAAACTCAAATATGAAAATAACGAAATCCCCAACTCTCTCCGTGGGTCATTGAGTTGCTAGAATTTCTAGGATCAACCAAAATGCAGAATAAAATATGATATGCATTGATGATCTAATGTATAACATTCCAAATTAAAAATTTGGGATGTTACAAACCTACCCCCCTTAAGATGAATCTCGCCCTCGAGATTCGGGTTGGCTAGAAAATAGGTGAGGGTGGTCCTTGAGTAAATCTTCCTCTCGTTCCCAAGTGCCTTCATCCTCCGTGTGGTGGCTCCACTGAACTTTGCAAAACTTGATAACCTAGCTGCGGGTAACTCGGCCGGTAAACTCGAGGATCTTAATTGGTTTCTCCTCGTAGGTCAAATCGTTATCCAACTGAATAGTTTCCAATGGCACTGTGTCTCTCAAAGGTATGTCAGCCATCTCCGCGTGACACTTCTTTAACTGAGAAATGTGGAACACATCATGAACTCCTGACAATCATTCGGGTAATTCCAACTTGTAGGCCACTTCTCCCATACGCTCCAAAACTCGATATGGTCCTACAAATCGTGGCGCTAACTTCCCTTTAACTCCAAAACGCTTTGTTCCTCGAAGTGGAGATACTCGAAGATAAGCTCTATCTCCAACTTCGTAAACTGTCTCCTTACGTTTAGAATCTGCAGAACTCTTCTGTCTGGACTGGGCTACCTTGAGCCTAACGCCAGGGTTTTCCCAGTCACGACGTTGTAAAACGACGGCCAGTGAATTGTAATACGACTCACTATAGGGCGAATTCGAGCTCGGTACCCGGGGATCCTCTAGAGTCGACCTGCAGGCATGCAAGCTTCGAAAGGGGCCATCTTTAAACTGGTTTGGTAACTGTTGTTGTAAGAAAACTCTGCATATGGCAAATTATCATCCCAACTAGATCCATAATCTAGCGCACAAGCTCTCAGCATATCCTCCAAAATCTGATTGACTCTCTCGGTCTGTCCATCTGTCTGTGGATGAAAAGTTGTACTGAATTCTAGCCTGGTACCCAAAGTTTCGTGCAACTGCTTCCAGAACTTTGAGGTAAACTGGGTTCCTCTATCTGATATGATACTCCTCGGGACTCCATGCAGACATACGATCCTGGTCATGTATATCTTTGCCAACTTAGCACTGGTGTAAGTGGTCTTTACTAGGATGAAATGAGCTACTTTTGTCAATCGATCGACTACAACCCAAATCGAGTCATAGCCTGAACGAGTCCTGGGAAATCCCGTGATAAAATCCATGCCTAGCTTATCCCACTTCCATTCGGGTATCGGCAATGGTTGTAACAATCCTGCTGGCTTCTGATGCTCTGCCTTTACTCTCTGACATACATCACAAACTGCTACATACTCCGCAATATCCTTCTTCATTCCGGTCCACCAGAAAATATCTTTCAAATCCAGATACATCTTGGTATTTCCTGGGTGAATCGAATACGGTGGATCATGTGCCTCTTGCAAAATCAACTTCCTGATCTCCGGGTCATTGGGCATATAAACACGGTCTTCAAACCATAGGGTGTCGTGCTCATCCTCACGAAATCCTTTAGCTTTTCCTTTGCTCAGTTTCTCCTTTATAGCGGCAATCTCTTTGTCAGCTTTCTGAGCTTCTCTGATTCTATCCATCAAAGTTGACTGAATCTCCAATGCTGCTACATAGCCTCTCGGAACTATTTCCACACATAGTTCGCGAAGATTTTCTGCTAACTCCTTGGGTATTTCTCCCGTCATTAATGTATTGACATGGCTCTTACGGCCTAATGCGTCAGCTACTACATTAGCCTTTCCGGGGTGATGATGCAATTTCATATAGTAATCCTTGATAAGCTCTAACCATCTCCTTTGTCTGAGATTTAACTCCTTCTGTGTGAAAATGTACTTCAAACTCTTATGATCCGTGTACACCTCACAATGATTTCCAATGAGAAAATGTCTCCATGTTTTCAAAGCATGCACTACGGCTGCTAACACCAAATCATGTGTAGCATAATTCAACTCATGAGGCTTCAGTTGTCTTGAGGCATATGAAACAACTCTCCCTTCCTGCATAAGCACTGCTCCAAGTCCTCGACGTGAAGCGTGGCAATACACCTCATAATCCTTGGTCTGGCCTGGCAAAATCAACACTGGTGAGGTAACCAATCATTTCTTCAACTCCTGGAAACTAGCCTCACATTCCTCTGTCCATATGAACTTGGTATCCTTCTTTAACAACTCCGTCATAGGCTTCGCAATCTTTGAGAAATTCTCAATAAATCTTCGGTAGTATCCTGGGAGTCCAAGAAAACTCCGGATCTCTCCAACTGTTGTTGGGGCTTCCCACTTGGTCACAGTTTCCACTTTAGCGGGATCTACTGCTATACCTTCTCCGGATATAACGTGTCCGAGGAATCCTACTTCCTTCAACCAAAACTCACATTTGCTGAACTTGGCATATAATTGATGTTCTCTGAGCTTTCCAAGTACCAAACGCAAATGTTCCTTATGCTCCTCTTCATTCTTCGAGTAAACCAAGATATCATCAATGAACACTACGACGAACTTATCCAAGAACTCCATAAACACTTTGTTCATCATGTTCATAAAATAGGCAGGTGCGTTAGTCAGACCAAATGACATAACGGTATACTCATATAGCCCATACCTGGTGGTAAAAGCTGTCTTCGGAATATCCTGTTCTCGAATCTTCAACTGGTGGTATCTTGATCGCAGATCGATCTTGGAAAATACCTTAGCTCCTTGCAATCGATCAAATAGATCATTGATCATTGGTAGTGGGTACTTGTTTTTGATCGTTACTTCATTCAATCCTCGATAATCAACCACCATCCTCAACGATCCATCCTTCTTCTCCACTAGAAGTACTGGCGATCCCCAAGGTGAAGAACTTGGGCGAATATATCCCTTATCCAGTAACTCCTTAATCTGCTTCTTAATTTCCACCAAATCCTTTGCTGGCATCCTATATGGTCTCTTTGATATTGGCCCTGTGCCTGGCAATAGCTCAATCAAAAACTCAATATCTCTATCCGGTGGCATGCCTGGCAACTCCTCTGGAAATACATCAGGGAAATCCCTTACCACTGGTACTTCCTCCTGCACAACTCCTGTTAAGCAATTTACTTGAGTCCTCTTTGGCACATGTCGGGATACATACTTGATCCTTCTCCCTTCTAGGGTGGTAAGCAAAATTGACTTACTAGCACACTCAATATTCCCTTCATACTTTGATAACCAATCCATGCCTAATATCACATCCAATCCTTGAGATTCCAATACAATTAGGTCTGAGGGAAAAACATAGTTACCAATCCTTAATGGTAACCGATCACACCATAGACTAGCCACATACTCTGCTCCGGGCGAGGTTACTAACATGGGTGACCTAAGGGCTTGGGTTGGTAGGTTATACTTATCCACAAATCCCCTTGAGATGTATGAATGCGATGCACCAGTATCAAAAAGAACGAGTGCAGTAAATGACTTAACCAAAAACTTACCTATTACTGCATCGGGCTGAGCTTCAACCTCCTCCACGCTAACGTGGTTCACCTGTCCCCTGTTGAAAGGGTTCGGCTTCTTCCCAGAACTTCCATTGCCATTTTGGCCTTCAGGACATTCATTGGCATAATGTCCGGTCTTCTGACACTTAAAACAAGTGACTTGGCTTAGGTCCTTCTTGGCTGGGGTTGGTGGGTTGGTGCAGTTCTGGCCGTTGCTTCCTCCATTGCCATTACCATTCTTGGTGCCATTGTGATTGTGCGAGCTACCTCCTCCATGGGTATGCTGAAAATGTCCTCCCGGTCTAGGGGTAAAACGTGGCTTCTGCTGAGCTCCTGAATTGTACTTTCCTTGTCCATACTTCCTCTTGCGATTCTCAATTTGCTGCTGCTTCCCTTCAATCATAAGAGCACGATCTACCAACTCCTGGTAGTTGTTGAAGGTTGCTACCATCAACTGCATGCTCAACTCATCATTCAGTCCTTCCAGAAACTTCTCCTGCTTAGCTGCATCCGTAGCGACGTCATCTGCGGCATAACGTGCTAGATTACTAAATTCCTCCACATACTGGCCAACTGTCCGTCCTCCTTGGCGCAAGTTGCGAAACTCACGCTTCTTCATGGCCATAGCTCCTGCTGAAACATGTGCAGTATGAAAAGCCTGCTGAAACTGGTCCCATGTGACAGTGTCGACAGGGAAAGTGGCTGTGAAATTCTCCCACCATGATGTTGCGGGTCCTTCTAACTGATGTGCGGCAAACTTCACCTTCTCCGCATCTGTGCATCCTGCTGTGGTTAACTCCCTAGCTGTCTTGCGGAGCCAATCATCTGCTACTATCGGCTCGGTGCTACTGGAAAACACCGGCGGATTCAGCCTAAGAAAACAGGCTAAGTGGTCAACAGGTGGTGGTGGTGGTGGTGGGTTGTTGTTGTTGTTCCCCTGATTCTGATTCTGGACTAGCAACTGCATCAATGTGTTCTGCTGCTGGATCAACTGGGTGAGCTCCGGTGGAAAGGCAAATCCGGGGTCACGTCTCGGAGGCATCTGAGGGTTTTTAGAAAAGATGAGATATAAGAATAGAGGGGGTCTAAAGAGAAAACACTACACATATGCACATGAGGCAAAAGCAAACAATTCACTTCAATCAATCAAACAAAGACATACAATCGATCTAACTATAGCAAAAGTGCTCAGACTACTATATTTACATGGTGGACTACTACTACTAATGGGGTGGTCTACTAGAAATATTCTTCGGTTGCAGACTCCATGATATCTGCTCCAGCTTCATCAACATAGTCATCATCGCTACTATCTAGTTCCGAATCGGTGCCGTCGATGATGATGTAGTCTTCCGGGCTAATCTCCTTGGGTTCTTCATCTTCATCTACTGGCGTAGGGTCTCCCATAAATATTCCAATCTTCTTGATCAGGTCGTCATTTTTTCTCCACCAATACTACAATTTCCTCTTCATAATCTTCACGTGTAGCCTTGAGTTCGTCCTCCAGTTCCTTGATTCTAGTCTTAGCCTTCTTCAGATCTATCATGTCGGCGCACATCTGGTTCTCTTGTCGTCGAATGTGCTGATTTAACTCCTGGATAAAAGCTACGATTGATCCATCCTTCCTGGTGCTGATCATCTCCCAGTGCTCATCTCGGCGCCCACAAATCTGGTAGATAGTATCCTTGAGATCCTTGCGGTAGACTTCTCCAATGCGTCCCATGGCGATGTGAGCTGCCATGCTCATTCCTAGACTCCAAGTTGGTGCATCAAAAGAAAACTCTATGGGCTCGGTGACTGGCATGAGCGTCCTTCCTGGAACTTGAACTTGAATCATCCAGCGCTCTTCTTCAGGTAAAGTGGCGTTGTAGGTTCCCGTGAAGCTAGGTACTCCTATGTTCAGGTATCTAGTGACTTCCTTCAAGTGTCATCCAAAGGGTGTATCTTCATCCGGTTGTGTGAACTTGTTCCTTGCATCCGCCATCCTAAAGAGTAGAAAAGACGAGAGGTCAGAAGAGAAGAGAGTGAATAGTGATCTAGGTCTCTAACTTAGTGGTCGTGTCCTACAGTCAACCTGGCTCTGATACCATTCTCTGTAGCGACCAGACCTCAAACAGTCTGATCTCTGTGCTCCGGTGTCATCCCTAGATCAGTAATGCTGACACCACACAGTACTCGGAGGATTTATAGCAGAGTAGCAATCACACACTTATTACATCGAGTGTCTCAAAAGAGAACTTATTACAATAAATATGGCTTAAGGCCATCTAATAACGATAACAGCGGAAGGCTTGGAAGATAAGTGAGTCCATCAACTCCAACGGCATCACTGAGTATAGAACCACGACCTAAAAACTCCTTAATCATCTTCTGAAAAGTTGCAACATTAACGTTGCAGCCCGAAACGGGTCAGCACATGGAATATGTTGGCAAGGTAACACATAGAGAGTAATGGAATGATACGGCTATACTATATGCATATTTGGCTGGTGGAAAGCTCTATGGTTACAGTTTTGCGTAAAGCCAATTTTTCCCTACTTCAAAGGAATAAAATTTAATTACTATCATGGTGGTTGTTAAACATTGAGAATGGTTGACAGCATTCTCAATCCCAATTAAGCATCATCATTAAACATAACCCAACAAAATTAATTTAGAGTAACATGTTGAGATTCACATGATAATCCAGGTACTAGATACTCAAGATGTCCATAACTGGGGACACGGCTAACCATGATTAGTTTATTACACTCTGCAGAGGTTTGCGCACTTTTCCCCACAAGACTCGATCGCCTCCGTTTGGTTTCTCGCACTACAGGGTGTTTGAGAAGATGGATGACCGAGACATAGTCTTTCAGAGGCGCTAGCACCTTATGATCGGGTAGACCGTACCACCTACATCCCCTACATCTGCTAGTCTACCACTGTAAGAGTTCGCACAACTTAGTCAACTATGCTAGAGCCCATAATAGCTTGTGGCTGCACACGGAAGTTTCTAGTATGAATAGTCTCATGATCCCTTTGAGCCTGGGTGGCGGTCCAAAAGAAAACAGGCAAGTCCTGGAATACCCAGGTGCCTCAATCCACCCAGATGTGTGTTTAAGTTGCCACCTTAGATAAACCATTAATTAACAATCTCACACCTGTCATGGATATCACTCACCCAATCCACGTCTACTAGCATAGCATGGCATAATAAGCAAACGTAGAAGTAACTCCCAAAGGTTTGATAATAACAGGTAATAGGTACTACCTCATCTACTTCCCATCCCACAATTTAATTAGGCCCTAATCATGCAATGTGTGAGGATTGATCTAATGCAATAAAACTGGGTAGTAGAAAAGGTATGATCAAAGTGTTACTTGCCTTGCTGATGATCCGCGAAACCTAATGATTCGAAGTAACAGGCGGCGCACTCCGGGTATTCTATCGCAAACAAACAAACAAGCATACATATGTACTCATCTAATGCACAGGTAAAACTCAGATAAAAGATCTAACCAGAAGGTTCAACTTAAGAACTCCGGTTGGCAAAAAGAATCAAATCAAACGAAGCAACGAAAGTCAAACGGCGAAAGAAAACAACTTTGTTCTAGTAATCTGGATCTAGGGAAAATTTTACAGTAGCAAAATCTTGTTTAAGTTGGTTAAACGGATAGAGGGTTTCGAGACGAATCTCTAGGCGCTTGAATCGCCTGATTCCGATAAACGAGCGAAAAGTTATACTAAAACGAAAATCGGATCAGGAATCGCGATCAGAAAAATCGCGGATTTAATCCGAGAAAAAGAAAAACGACGAATGCTCGCTAGAACGAATGAACGGACGAACGCTCGCTATTTAAATATACCGGATAAACCGATCTATTTAAAAAAACCAAAACTAAAAAAAACCGATGAAAATCGAATTTTTTTAAAAAAAAATGTTGGCACGGAAGTCGAGGCGGCGGCGGCGGGGGGGCGGCGGCTGGTTAGGGTTTCCCCCGTGGTGGGCTGCCCCGGCTTATAAAGGCCCCCCTCGGGCCGGAGTCCTAGTCGGACACGGCCCGTAGGTCGGTTCGTTTTTTTATTATTATTATTCCGCTCGGAAGAAAAATAAAAAGAAATACTAAACGGACTCCAAAAATTCCGAAATAAATTTTCACGGGCTTCTAAAATCAAGCCGCACAAGGTGAACATTTATTTGGGACCTAAATGCAATTTTGAAAAATGCACATTTTTCCTAAATTCAAATAAAACACCGAAAAACTCCGAAATAAAATCTTATTTGATTTTATTATTAAATCCTCAATATTTCTTTATTTTGGGAAAGTCATTTTATTCCCTCTCTCGTATTTTTGTAATAGAAATAATTGACGATAAAATAAATAAAATCAAATGATCCTATTCTCAAAATTTGAGAAAACTCAAATATGAAAATAACGAAATCCCCAACTCTCTCCGTGGGTCATTGAGTTGCATAGAATTTCTAGGATCAACCAAGATGCAGAATAAAATATGATATGCATTGATGATCTAATGTATTACATTCCTAATTAAAAATTTGGGATGTTACAACTTGCCACCTACAATGGCGGAGAGCAAGCGGAGAGCGCCCCCAATCCCTCCAAAGGAGAGCGGGTATGCCTTGTCCCTTACTTAATAAGAGGGCTCGGATTTCTGATTCATCCGTTTCTCCGGGGGCTCCTGGAGTTCTATGGCCTCCAGCTGCACAACCTCACGCCTGCCTCCATATTGCATATCGCGGGCTTCGTAGCCCTTTGCGAGCTGTTTTTGGGCTGCGAGGCTCATTTCGCGCTGTGGAAAAGCCTATTCTGCCTTGTGCCCTGTTCTAAGAAGGGGTCAATATATCAAGTGGGCGGAGCCGAAGTGTGGCGCATCGCCGGGACCGGATATCTATCCGGAACCCCAAAGATGGAGTCCGAAGACTGGCCTTCGGAATGGTTTTATATAGAGGACGTCCCGCTGCCGGATCCTGTTCGGATCAGCCTCCCTGAGTTCGACAGTGCTCCCCTAAAGAAGCGCCTCAGCTGGCGTCCACGGAGCCCTCAGAGGGAAAAACGACAAGGACGGTCTTTACCTGATGGGCCGGATAAGATTGTTAGCTCATTCCGGACTTACCATGATCGGGGTCATGGCCGCATGCATCATGCGAGGGGTGCAGCCACTTCAGTATAGAGGCCGCCCCATGTGGGACTTCAACGGGGAGGACGACGCCACCCGCCACGGCCGAAAGGGGCCGGATTCTGCTGCCACTCTAATAAAGATCTTGTAAACTTTGTACAAGGGAGAAGAGGAGGAATTTCTCCGCGTCAACCCTCAGGGTGGATTTTCTATGTACAATCCCCCAAGTTGGGTAAGTGGACACTTTTACTGGACCATCCGTTCTATATTCCCATTGTTAAATATTCAGTCTAATGACTTCAACGCAGGAACTGCGCCAGGTTGTTAAAGAAATAAACAGCCCTCCTCCACAACCCGAGGATCTGGGACGGTTCCTCGACCCGGCCTGTCAAGAGGATCCAGACTTGTCTGTGGAGCTGATTGATGGGGTGTTCCATCAATTGAGCAAGGACAACGCCTTGGTGGCCATTACGGCCGATTACCCAGGGCTACTCCCAGCCTCACAGGTAACTGAGACCGAAGTCCCAGCACTTTGAAAAGAGATCTATCCTCACGTGTTTTCGATTGCCGTATGACAACCGTGTTTTGCAGGGGAGGTCCTTGAGACGGGAGGCCGAGCCTGCGGCGACTAGCCAACGAGGGGCGGCAAGGCCCCGCGGGTTGAAAAGAAGTGCGGTCCGGACTGAGACGCCGGCGCAAAGGCATAGCGCGCCATCTTATTCCTAGGTGTTATTCCTTCAAGGCATACTAACGCTCGTGCTCTCTTCAGGACGAAGAGACCTCGCCGGACTATATCCGGAGAGGTTGGCAATCATGCCTCCACCAACCAGGCTCGAAAGCCTGGTCCGGACGCGGAGGTGAACACGAGGCGCGCCCCGGACGCTTCTCCGATAGAGGTTGCGGACAGGCTGTCTGCCACTAATTCCGAGGTGGAGAGTGCCATGAACCACAGGCGTCGCCGGACAGTTCTTCGCGACGCTTGTTTCTCCCAAGAGGCATTGGATGCCTTCAATTCCGGAGATGCGTACCTCCGTGCCGCTCAAAATGGTCTAGCCAGAGCCACGGAGCAATATGTAAAAGACATATGGGTAAGAAAATTTTGGTAATTATATATATACCAGTAGCCCCCGAGACTTGAAACAGTTAGAATAACTGATTTAAGGATCATTTGTTATGCAGGTTCTTACAGAAAAGAATACCCTACTGTCCCAGGAGCTGGAAGAGTGCAAAGCCCAACTTGAGGCCGCACTAGCCGCGGCAGGGGAGCCCAAGGAGACCCCCTCTGGTAATATACGCTTCGAAAGATAAGTATTTTGCGAAGTGTGGCGTGGGTGCAAATCTGACAAATGAAATTGCAGATGGCGCCGGATTAAATCCGGAAGAGCAACAACTCCGACGCCAGCTAATGGCTGGTGAGAGCGTGCTGACAAAGGTCAGGCGGGAGAAGAACGATCTCCAAGATGCCAACACCAAGCTGGGCGTTGAACCGAAGGATGTTCGTGCCCAGCTGTTGGACTCCGTGAAGGACAATCAGCGGTTTCGACGCGTCATATATAGTAAGTGCTTAAACGAACTCTGAAAAAAGAGTTCGGCGAGGAAGTCGACTAACAGAGTAATGTGTGTAGGTATGCTAACAAGTCGTCTTGCGGAGGAAATGCCCGATTCTATGGGTGACCTTCTTCCCGAGCTCTCACAACTGCACGAGCGAGTTCGGCAGGTGATGCAAAGCGTCGCCCAGGCCTTGTGGCCATCCGTCTCCATGCCCGAAGGCCTTGGAGAGCTTGTAGAGAAGCTGAAGGGAGTGTGGCGGCGCTTCCGATTGTGGAAGATGTCTGCCTGCCATCAAGGCGCCAGGGAGGCCTGGGCCATGGTGAAGACGCGGTACACGAAGGCTGACCCAAACCACATGGCCGAGGTCGGACCCGTGGGGCCCGATGGGAAGGAGATCCCTGTGAGCTTAGTATACGGCCAAGTAGAATTGGCCGCAAAGTATGCCCAACAAGATTGTAAACTAGACAGCCTGTTAGATGGTATTGAAGAGGAATACAATCAGTCAGATTGACTATGAAATTATAATTGACATGTGTAATGCCTTCTAGCCAGATTGTAGATCGTTTGTCATGGCCGACCTTTTCGCTTCAACCTCGGGACCTGACGGTCCGGAGTGTGTCCGAATACCCTCGCGGTTATATAAGAACCGGGGTATGCATGGAGACCAGGCGTAGGGGTCATTAGTGCTTAACAGACAAGTGCCCAACTAGTTATGTTATATTACATGGTTAGTAAGAAACATCTTCCAGGGAGAATAGTTCCGTTAGGGGTTCCTTTCCCTGGGAGGCATGCCCTAAAGTGCATGTCCATTCTGCGGAAAGAGACGCGGGAAAAACATATGGGGGCATATAGATAAATAAGTGAAAAAAGGATCATCTTTAGTTCACCGACCGAATATTCCCTTAAGAACGCTAGCTTTCGGCTTCACCCAGTCTGAGGTACACATCCGGCTGACCCGGCAGTAACAATCGCAGAGGTGCTCCCTTTACCACCTAGCCGAACAATCGGGAACGTAGGGGTAAGCACAGGAGCCAGGCAACCCAGCTTGGCCAAAACTTAAGTCATATCGATGCATATAATGGTGAATAAAAGGTACATGCGGAAGTGTGACACATGTGTTGGGCATGAAGCCCGTATAAATAAGCTTTTGTTTAAGGAAGCCCCCAGGTTTAATGAGTGTGGATAGCGCATCACTGTATGAGCCTTTAAAGGCTATAAGAGAGAGAGAGAGAGGCGAAGGAGAGAAATGTAAGACAAAAAGTATATAAAAAATGGACAGAGGAAGGAGACAAACACAGAGTCCGGCGCTAGGCTTAGAATATTCGGAGACGGGATGCGTTCCATGGGTTTGGCTCGAGTCGATTATCCGATGCATCTCGCAGGCGGTACGCTCCACCAGTCAGGACTTGGTCAATTATGAAGGGACCTTCCCACTTGGGCTTGAGTTTGTCCTTTTTCTTATCCAACAGGCATAGAACTAATTCGCCACTGTTGTAATTTTTGGCCCGTACTTCTCTGCTTTGGTATCTTCGAGCCTGCTGTTGATAAAATGCGGAACGGGCTTTTGCCACGTCACGCTCTTCCTCCAAGGCGTCCAAACTGTCCTGCCGATCGAGCTTGGCTTCTCTTTCTTCGTACATGCGCACTCGAGGTGAGTCATGAATTATGTCGCAGGGCAAAATTGCCTCTGCGCCGTACACCATGAAGAATGGTGTGTATCCGGTGGTGCGATTCGGCGTGGTCCGCAGCCCCCAGAGTACGGAGTCGAGCTCCTCTACCCATTGCGTATTAGATTCCTTAAGGGACCGCACTAATCTGGGTTTGATGCCGCTCATGATAAGACCATTTGCATGTTCGACCTGACCATTAGTTTGTGGGTGATAGACGGAAGTATAATCGAGCTTGATGCCCATGTTTTTGCACCAGAGTTTTACCTCGTCGGCCGTAAAGTTCATGCCGTTATCAATGATGATGCTGTGGGGGACGCCGTAACGGTGTACAACCCCGGATATAAAGTCTATCACCGGTCTGGATTCGGCCGTCTTAATAGGCTTGGCTTCTATCCGTTTGGTGAACTTATCCACCATGACCAGTAAGTATTTTTTCTTGTGGGTTCCGCCTTTAAGGGGTCCAACCATGTCAAGCCCCCAGACCACGAAGGGCCAAGTTATGGGGATAGTTTGGAGGGCGGTGGGTGGCATATGGCTTTGGTTTGCAAAAAGCTGGCAACCGACGCATCGTTGGACTAAGTCTTGGGCGTCTGCCCGGGCCGTCGGCCAATAAAAGCCTGTATGGAAGGCCTTGCTTACAAGGGACCGAGCTGCAGCGTGATGACCACCGATTCCGGCATGAATTTCAGCCTGGAGGTTCCGCCCTTCCTCTTCGGAGATGCACCTTTGAAGGACTCCGGTAGCGCTTTTCTTATAAAGCTCTCCCTCATGGACTTTATAGGCTTTAGATCGCCGCACTATGCAGCGTGCCTCATTTTGGTCCTCGGGGAGTTCCTGCCTAGTAAGGTAGGCGAGGAATGGTTCTGTCCATGGGGCGATGACGGCCATTATTACGTGGGCTGAAGGTGTTATTTCATTGGTAGAGCCTCCAATTATGTCAGAGTGTTCGGTGTCGGGCAGTGCGGTTGGGTCCGGGCTGTTATTGCCGGGTTCCCGTTCCCATACTACGGATGGCTTGAACAGCCTTTCCAAGAAGATGTTGGGGGGGACTACATCGCGTTTTGCGCCGATGCGTGCTAGGACATCTGCCGCCTGATTATTTTCCCGGGCTATATGGTGAAATTCGAGCCCTTCGAACCGAGCTGACATTTTTAGGACGGCGTTGCGATAAGCTGCCATTTTTGGATCCTTGGCATCAAAGTCTCCATTTATTTGGAATATTGCGAGGTTCGAGTCCCCGCGCACCTCTAGGCGTTGAATGCCCATGGATACTGCCATCCGGAGACCATGTATTGAACTGTGTCTCCTGTGGGGGACATCAAAATGACGCCAACCCCTAGACCGGCCAACATTTTGGAGCCGTCGAAGTGCATGACCCAGTTTGAATATGTGCCGTACTCTTTAGGGAGTTCGGCCTCCGTCCATTCTGCGACGAAGTCAGCCAAAACTTGCGACTTGATAGCTCGTCGTGGCTTGTAAGTTATGTCGAACGGGAGGAGCTCAATGGCCCATTTTGCAATCCGGCCCGTCGCGTCGCGGTTCCGAGGCTGCTGTTATTGAACACTCTTGAAAGTAGTGTCGCAGCTTCCGGGATGCCATAAATACCGCGTACGCAATCTTTTGATAATGCGGGTACCGTGACTTGCACGGAGTAAGGACAGTGGACACATAGTAGACCGGCTTTTGAAGGGGGAATTTGTGTCCGTCCGTTTCTCGTTCGACGACGAGCACTGCGCTTACGACCTGATGGGTTGTTGCGATGTATAATAGCATTGGTTCGCCAATGTTTGGCGCGGCCAGGACTGGGTTAGTTGCCAAGATGGCTTTTATTTCGTTGAGTCCGGCCGTGGCTCCATCCGTCCACTTGAAGTGTTCGGTGCGCCGAAGGAGGCGGTAAAGGGGTAGGGCCTTTTCTCCCAAGCGGGAGATAAAGCGGCTTAGAGCCGCCACACATCCTGTTAATTTTTGTATTTGTTTGAGGTCCTTCGGGATATCCAATTGTGATAGAGCTCGGATCTTGGCTGGATTTGCTTCAATTCCTCTACCGGATACAATGAAGCCCAAGAGCTTTCCGGCTGGAACGCCGAAAACACATTTTTCTGGGTTGAGCTTGATGTCGTATGTTCGGAGGTTACCGAATGTTAGCCTCAAGTTGTCTACTAGAGATTCGACATGTCTTGTTTTAACAACCACATTATCTACGTATGCCTCCACTGTTTTGCCGATCTGGTTTGCCAGACATGTCTAAATCATGCGCTGATATGTTGCGCTGACGTTTTTGAGCCCGAAGGGCATTGTGTTGAAGCAGAATATGCCGTATGGTGTGATGAATGCCGTTGCAGCTTGGTCTAACTCTGTCATCTTTATTTGATGGTAGCCGGAGTATGCGTCGAGGAAACACAACGAATCGTGTCCTGCGGTGGCGTCGATAATTTGATCGATGCGGGGGAGAGGGAAGGGATCCTTTGGGCAAGCCTTGTTAAGGTCTTTAAAATCAACACACAGGCGCCAGGAATTGTCCTTCTTTGGTACCATCACCAGGTTTGCTAGCCAGTCCGGGTGTTTTGTATCTTTGATGAATCCGGCCTCTAGTAGCTTGGCTAGTTCCTCTTCCATGGTCTGTCTCTTAGGTCCGGAAAAAGGCCGAAGAGCCTGTTTGACTGGCTTGAATCCTTTTAGGATATTTAAGCTGTGTTCAGCCAGCCTGCGTGGGATTCCTGGCATGTCTGAAGGGTGCCAGGCGAAAATTTCCTAGTTCTCTCATAGGAACTCTCGCAGTGTGGCGTCTACATCAGGGTTTAACTGTGCTCCGATGGAAGCTGTTTTATTGGGGTCCGTTGGATGGACCTGGAATTTGACTATTTCAACCGTCGGTTTAAAGGAGGTGGACTTGGATCTTTTGTCGAGTATCACATCGTCCCTATTCACCATGGAGCGCAGCGCATTCAGTTCCTCAGCCGCTAGGGCTTCGGATAGCGCCTCGAGGGCCAGTGCGGGTGTCTTGTTTTTGGCGCGGAGTGCTATGTCCGGATCACTAGCGAGAGTGATGATTCCGTTAGGCCCGGGCATCTTGAGCTTCATGTACCCGTAATGGGGTATTGCTTGGAAGATTGTAAACGCTAACCTCCCTACCAAAGCGTGATATCCGCTACTGAATGGGGCCACTTGGAACGTGACCTCTTCGGACCTGTAATTATCCGGCGTGCCGAACACCACATCTAGTGTGATTTTTCCTGTACAGCGCGCTTCCCTACTGGGATTATTCCTCTAAAGGTTCTGCTGCTTCGCTCAATGCGGTTCCAGTCTATTTCCATTTTTTGAAGGGTTTCCTCATAAATGAGGTTCAATCTGCTGCTGCCATCCCTGAGTACCTTGGTAAGACGAAAGCCGTGCACTATTGGACTGAGGACCAATGCGGCTGGTGCACGCGCTGTTTGGAATTTAGGTTCATCACTGGCATTAAAAGTGATAGCCGTGTCACTCCATGGGTTTATTGTTGCTACTTGGTAGACTTCGGCAAGGCTGCGGAGTGTTCTTTTTCGCATATTATTTGATGCGAAAGTCTCGAAGACTGTTGATACCGTACTGGTGTCTCTGGGATGGCTTTCTGTGGCTTCTGGAATTAGAAGATCTTCGCCAATTTTTGCCACCTGCCGGAGTATCCAACATGCTCTAAGGCTATGAGTTGGTGTGGCGCCCTCTGCACTGTGAATTTTACAGGGTCCATTAAGCCATCCTTCCAGCACGGTTTCGTGCCCTGTAGAGGGCTTTTGCTTTTTGGTATTGAACCCGTGTGTCTGGCGATGATGCACCCTTTTATTTCGGACTGGGTTTGTATTCAAGGCCGGATTGTCCCAAAATTTTATTTCGGTTTTCCAGGCGCTTTCCATCGCACAGTACTTTCATACTATGGACGCCAAGTTAGCGAAGCGTGTAATATCACGACGACTTATGGCGTTGAGGATTCCCTTGTCCGTGCAATTATTGCAGAAGAATGAAATTGCGTCTTCCTCGCGGCAGTCCTTTATCCTGTTCATAACCAGGAGGAATCTGGCCCAGTAATGATGTACTGTTTCTTCGGGCTCTTGCCTAATTTGAGATAGATCGCTTATGTACGGGTGGGTGGGTGGAATCAACTTCGAAACCTCACCCAATCTGAGACCCAGGGGCCAAGGAGTTTTCGAACTCGGAAGTTTGGATTCTTGGATGCTGTCCAATAAATCTAGCCCGTCGCCCGACTTTAAGTTCAGGTCTTGAGTGATGTCCTCACCTCCGCGGGTATCCGGCTTGGAGGGATCGGGAATCCGGACATAGCTAGTCCTTAGGATAGATGAAGGGTCGCCGCGCCGTCCGTCTACCATGGCGACGTGATGGGTGACCTGGGGAGAGTTAATCTCTCTCAGGTCGGGTTTAGGCCCAATCTGGTCGTAATCCGTAGCGACTCCCAGGGCGCCGAAGCGATCCAAGAGCTCGTTTAGGGAAGAGAGCTCCATTGGATCTAGCTGCTCGGTGAATTCGGTGCTGACGTGAAGATTGCTTTCGATGACCCGAGAGGTCATCGTCGGCGCAGCAGCCGAACGGGCGGTCATAAGGAAACCACCTAGCCTGAGAGTCTGGCCGACAGCCAAAGCTCCCTTAGCAATGGTGCCGTCTTCAAAGACGGGATGAGGCATCCTTCCTGATGGCGACGACACAGAGGAACTCTCAATGAAAGCACCAATGTCGGTGTCAAAACCGGTGGATCTCGGGTAGGGGGTCCCGAACTGTGCGTCTAGGCGGATGGTAACAGGAGGCAGGGGACACGATGTTTTACCCAGGCTCGGGCCCTCTTGATGGAGGTAAAACCCTAAGTCCTGCTTGATTAATATTGATGATATGGGTAGTACAAGAGTAGATCTACCACGAGATCAGAGAGGCTAAACCCTAGAAGCTAGCCTATGGTATGATTGTTGTTCGTCCTATGGACTAAAACCCTCTGGTTTATATAGACACCGGAGAGGGCTAGGGTTACACAGAGTCGGTTACAATGGTAGGAGATCTACATATCCGTATCGCCAAGCTTGCCTTCCACGCCAAGGAAAGTCCCTTCCGGACACGGGACGAAGTCTTCGATCTTGTATCTTCATAGTCCAGGAGTCCGGCCAAAGGTATAGTCCAGCTATCCGGACACCCCCTAATCCAGGACTCCCTCACTAGTAAAGAGACGTTGCTGAGTTTTAGAAAAAGAGAGACGTGCTCCTATAGCTGGTTCGAATCCAAACCTAGACTATGACTATATATGGTGCTATGCTACTCTACAAGTAATGAAACTGACATATCCAACGTTCGCTTCTCCTCTTCTCTACTTACTCTGCCTAGCATCAGAAGCTCTGGCCGCAGCAACCATGTTCGCTTGCTGCTCGTCCACCTGCTCGTCAGCAGGTAACAACCAAATATGCGCCAAGTCGCCACCAGTACCATTGCATGTGGGTCTCATCATACCCCCGCCGACACGCGCACCGCAGTCGGTTGCTCATCGCAACCCGTTGCCGTTGGTGTGGTGCCACTGCTGCAAATAACGCAGAGTTATTCATCGCGTCTCAACCACAATCCTCAACCCTGGCCGAGTCTTCTACAAATGCCCGAATGATGGGGTAATAATATGTTTAAGTGTTGTTCTGCTGCTTCCAATTTGATTCATGCAGAAAAGGCAAGATTCGTGTGATTTGTATTTCTAGGAAGTTGATAATGTGGGGGAGTGCAACTATGCTGATTATTTGGTTAGCCGAGGAATCCCAATACCAGCAGGTTGGGATGTTGGACAAGTAACTGAAGGAACAACAGAAGAGGAAGATGCAGAGCAGAAGGTTAAAGATGATGTTCCTGTGATCATGGACAAGCAATAGCTTCTGAACGTCCTTGACAACAATGAGGAGATGAAAGAGCTTGTGAAGATAATGGGAAAAATCGATCTGCTCTCTAGGATGATTGTCTCCTTATTTGCAGTGTATGTAGCACTCGTGATGTATTCAGTGGCTATGACATGAGCACTTTGCTGAAACTAGTAATGAATGAAACCTGTGTAGCAGACTGGGCGTAGTGTTGTGAACATCTAATGATTTCTATTAACGGAAATCAGGGGGTATCCCCTTTTGCTCATAAATAAATAAATAGCAGAGGCCCTTTTGGTAATAAATAAATAAATTAGCAGAGGCCCTGTCGGGTCAGCTTTGTTCTCATTCGAAGACATCGAGCAAATTGCAGTCCAACAGCAAACTATGTCATCAAATTCAAGTTTCACAGCCAAATATGAGTGCAACTAAACAACAATGTCATCATGTTTTAGTCGTCATACAATCACCAAACACAAATCAGCATACATAACACGTGATATTCTCACAGGAAAAATACTAAACAACATGTTCATCAGGTTTAAGTTGTCATAGCAAACACAATTTCACATAGTAGATAAAAAACGTCTTCTGACAGGCAAATACGACAAAAGTAATGTAATCATCATCCGCAGTAGCAGCGTCAACATCTTCGCCATGTGTATCAGTCTGAATCGTAATTCCCCATGGTGTCATCTTCTTCTTCGTCCTCAACGTCCTCGAACGTTGGCTTCTTCTTGATCAACTCTTGTATGTCCACAGCATGATAGGCAATCTTTTCGCCGGCGTCATTGACGTGATGGTTCTCAAAGATATTAGGAACATCTATGTTATCTTGTACATCAGGAGCAGTGTAAGCATCATCTTGTTGTGCAACTTCATTAAACGAATTCCTCTGCTCAAACCTTTGCAATACTCTCCAGTCATCGCTACGTGCAAATGTGTCTTCCAAGAAAAATATCTGTGTTGCTTGATTTGCCAAAATAAAAGGCTCGTTGGTCTGGTACGCCGCCTTGACATTGATGGATTTGAAATAATCATCAGCTCTGGGTTTTGCGATCCTGGAAAACAGGTTATACCAATGACAGCACAACAGAACCACACACCGATGATCCTCAAAACTGTAGATATACTGTAACTAAACAATGTCTGCTATGTTAGCATACATTTCAGTTGTCTCTTTGTCATACGTATCCATGCTCATGATGGCACTGTTTTGTGTCTTCCTGCCTTCGTCTCGTGCAAGGGTGTTGTAGCGCACATCTCCAACAACGCAACATTCATAATGTCTTACCCGAGTATCAGGACCCATTGTTAGTGAGTAAAGGGCATCATCAACTGCCTGCCCATACTCCCGCATCTTCTTAACCTATGGTTAGAAAATAGACAAGTTGGTCATCTTATGTACTCAATATATTTAAAAAACTGACAGTGCAATTCAAAATCTTACATGGCTCTTGAACCACTTCGCAAATCCTGCCATAACCAGTTTGTCAATGTTTCTTGAATTTTGCGGCAGTAACTCCTTTTTGTAGATGCTGCACAACACAGTGATCACGTCAAACATCTAAATATATAAGAATGTGCTGCAAGTTTAGTAGATTACAATGTATAAGCTGCAGTACTTAGCACTTACTTGATATAAGGTAGTATCTCAGGACAGTTATTCAACACATACCAAACCATTTTGTCAAAATCTTTAGGTTTGTCCTCTTGTTGACTCTTCCCTGTAACTCGAACAGAATAATCGAAAACATTGAGCCCGGGATTGTCTTCATCCACCTCTTTGCTAAGCTGATCAGCTGTTTCACTGTATTTTGAGCAGAATGTCAACACTTCTGTAGCAATGTAGGCCTCTGCAATGGAACCCTTGGGTCTAGCTCTGTTCCTAACATAGTCCTTGAAAGTGCCTAGCCTCCTTTCAATAGGGTACATCCAGCCATATTGTACTGGACCTCTAAGTAGTGCCTCATCAGGTAGATGAACAACCAAATGCACCATCACATTAAAGAAGGCTGGAGGATATATCTTCTCAAGGTCGCATAGGATAGTTGGTATCTTGTCTCTAAGACGCTTCAAAGCATCTATCCTGATATTTCTACTGCAGAGTTCCCTGAAGAATTGTCCCAACTCTACAACTGCTCTGTATAAGTCAGGGTGGCACAATCCTCTAAGGATAACAGGTAAAACCCTTTGAAGTAGGACGTGGCGGTCATGAGTTTTCAACCCTTGTACCTTGTTTCCATTTGCACTGACTCTCCTTTCAGGGTTGGAAGAAAATCCATGTGGGAATCTCACATGTGACAGGACCTCGCAGAATTCTTTTCTTTTTACCTTGTCCAAGACGTACACAGCTAGTGCCATATCCCGTGGTTTTCCTTCATCTTGCACCTGCAAATCTTGTCTGATACCTAGGTGTGTGAAATCAATCCTAGATTTTAAGGTATCATTCTTCTTGCCTTCAATATTAAGAAGTGTGCCGATAATGCTGTCACATATATTTTTCTCGATGTGCATCACATCAAGATTTTGCCGCAGATCCAAATCTTTGCAATACTCCAAGTCCCACAATGTGGACCTGCGGGTAAAGAATAATCTCTCTTCTGCCCTGCCACGCTTCCTTTTCCCGCTACCATTATTAGCATGGTTTCCTGGTGTAATATGCCAGACCTTCTCTAATTCCACTTGCAACTCATCGGCAGTGAGCCTCTTTGGCGCATCACGGTTTTCATGCTTTGCATTGAACACATGTCTTCGGTATTTTCTAGGATGTGGCTTGTCATTGGTAAGGAAACGGCGGTGTCCAATGTAACAGATCTTGCTAAGTATTGCGTATGACTGCAGATTCCTGTCACAGCGAACACATGCATTGTAACCATGTGTCGTTTGCCCTGACATAGTGCACAAAGCCGGATAATCATGGATGCCCCAAATTATAACAACACGCCGAAACAAATCAGCTGGTGGGTTGCTATATAGGTCTCGAGTGACAACACCCCTCCATAGCTGTTGAAGTTCCTCCACAAGAGGCTCCATGAACAAATCAAAATCCTTTCCAGGACTTTTTGGACCTAGGATGAGCAAGGCCATCATGTAGTTTGATTCTTTGGTGCAGACATTTGGAGGCATGTTGTAAGGGATAACAAGCACTGGCCACATGCTATATGTGGCGCTCTGGTGGCCAAATGGGTTAAATCCATCTGAAGCTAAGCCAAGTCTAATGTTTCTCGGGTCAGCAGCAAACTTTTCGTGCTTCTGATTGAAGATTTTCCACTCACTACCATGTGATGCATGGCTCATTACATTTTGATCTCTATACTCCTGGTTCCTAGAATGCCACAATACATCCTCTCTTGTTTCAGCATCATGAAACAACCTCTGCAATCTTGGTGTAATTGGAAAGTGTCTCAGAACATTATAAGGAATCCTCTTCACAGCATCGCCATCTTTCCATCTTGATGATTTGCATTTCGGGCATTCACTTAAGTTGGCATAATCCTTCCGGAACAGAACAATTATTCTTACAAACATGGATCATATCATATCCATTTCCAAATGCACGAAGGAAATTCTTCATTTTACTGTAGGTGTGTGGCAGCTCAGACGCATCTGGGAAAGCTTTGCGGAAAGCAGCCAACATCGCATCAAATGATTTGTTGGTCATCCGCTCAGATGTCTTCACCTGAAGAAAGGTGACCATAGCTGAGAATACTGACAGCTTATTTCCTGGGGTGACAGCCACATTGCATTGTTCCAACATGCGGGCCCACCGTTTTTCTTATGCAGGTGAAAGTTCATGGAATGCACGAGCATTTCGTAGCATTGTTTCAATGTTGGTCAAACTCACTGGCTCCGCCACCACCTCCTCCTCCTCCTCTTCTACCTGAGCTCAGGCAGATCAAGATGGTGGTCTGCTGCTTCCACGTAGTCAATAACATTGACGTTCACAGCTTCACCATGATGAACCCACCTAGTATATGTGACCGACATCCCATACAAGTGTAGATGATTTTGCATAGTTGACTGGGGTCTTGTAACTGAATTCATACAACTGCTACACGGGCAGAGCACATCTGATTTCAGACCAACGTACTAAGCTCTAATAAAGTTCATGAAGTTTTCAACCCCCTCGACATATGCAGCGGAGAATCTTCGAGCAGAAGTTATCCAAGTCTTATCCATCTGTTACAAATTAGTTCTTCTACTAGATATTATAGGAAATACATATATGCTTTTTTATGAACTCCAGAAGAAAATACCTAGGTCGATGTTTAAAGCTATGGCAAGATATTTGGACGAGCAGATCTAAGTAACGAAATATATGTAAAGCTAATTCAGCAAATAGATTTGAGTCCTAAATTATGGCAAGCTGTTTCAACAGTCAATGAGGCCGAGCACACAACCATCGAACTATCGAAGGCCATCGCAGCAACAAAGATCGAGTATAACACGGAGTAGAGCTATTTCACCTAACATATTGGCAACTAGACCATGGCAATCTACGTCACAATAAATATATGGCAGGATATTTTAGCAACTAATCGGCCTTGGCATGCCACCTCAGCTAAGAAGATTGAGTGCAGAATAGGGCAAGGAAGCTTCTTAAGTAGAGCACATTGACTGTAAACTACTTCGGCAAACAGTGAGATTAACAGCGTCTATCAGCTAACATTCAGTGCTACACCGACATGCACGGGGCCTCAGTCTAGAATGTGCGTACCGTGGGAGAAGCTGACCGCCGTGCGTCTCCACACGAACATCGCCAGCGGTGGCGGCGCTGACCGCCGTGCACGTCCACAAGAACGTTGCCAGCGGTGGCGGCACGACTAGAGGACGACAGTCTACGAGAGCGTACTGTGGGAGCGAGAGGATCGTCGTGCGTCCCCTCGACGAACCGCGGCGCCAATGTATCGGCATGGCAGGGAGGGCGGCTTTGGCGGTGCGAATGGAGTGGAGGGGGACGGAGGGGAGGGGGGTTTGGGGAATATTATTGTCTAGTTGACCGAAGGGCGGTTGAATCTAGGATTTGGGGGGAATTTTTGGGTGGGCGGAGGATTTTCGCGCGGGGGGTGGGGGGAGTTTGGCGCATGGTCGGTTTCTCCAAGTGCAGTCCCACGTGTTAGTGAAGATGCAAGCCGAAGCGCGTTCCGTTTGCGTGAGCTGTGTGTAGGACCGAACGTGTGTGGGTGCAATGCGACCGCGACAAGGGTGCTGTGAGTGTACCGCCTTTTTTCCTTTTAAACTAGGTGCTTCGCCCCCTAAAAAACTTCTTGCTTCGCGTGATCCATTGATACTACTACGAGTAATCCGGTAATCCCGACTAAAACGGTGCGGCCGGGTCTTTTCCCGCGCGATATGCAGGGAGGTTAGCTTAGTTGGGTTTTTTAGGATGAGTAATGCTACACCTACGTAGTCCCAGTTATGTAATTAACATAATGTGAAACGTGTTAGCTGTTGATTCTAGATTGGGGGAGGGAGGGGCCCACCACCATGAAAATCAGGGGAGGAGCGAGATAGGCAATTTACGTTATCCCTTTCGTAGGTTCCCGTAGATGTAGAAAGATGTGAAATGCGTGAATGTGCATTTGCAGATAAGGCCTTCCCTTGTTCATCCTTTTCTCCCACAAGATCTTGATCTTCCGTGCAACGCACGGGCATCTTGGTAGTACTCCTACAATATACTATATTATTGTGAAAGTTCATATACACCGGCTGAGATTAATGCAAACATGGAAGATTTTCATTACATTTCAAACTTTTATAGGACAGAAAAATAAAAGAAACCCGACCCTGAACCTATTCTACGGCGGCGATCGACGTCCTCCATCTACAATCTCCATGTACGGGGGCGGGGTTCAAGACCCGTGAAGTGAAGGTGCGGTCTCCGGCGAGGAAAAGTAGAACACGGGAGATGGACCGGCCAGTTGGCACACCATGCCCTGCCGCCTCCCATGCCCTACTCATCCTCGGAGGAGTCCCCGACCTCTGCGGTGCCGGACGTTGGACGGCGGCAAGTAAGACGCGTGGCTGACGGTGTTCCCGTCGTCGGCCGCCAGCGTGGCCACCGCATGTGCGGCGACTTGAGCGAGGGCAGCGACCTCGAGCTCCATCCCAGAAGACAAGATCTCCCGCAGAGCGTTCGCGCTTGCGGTCATGGCGGATGTGGTTCCAGGTAGGAGGATGATACGCTATGGTGTGGAGGTTAGTTGGGCGTTGCCGCTTTAGGTAGCACATTCGGGTGAGGTCAAGCATCCTGGTGCGTCATTAAGTCACCGGAGTTGGTTCCTCGGGCACCGAGCCTCTTAACGACGGCATACGGACGGACGGCATGAATGCGGGCAACTGGTGCCGGCTGGGAACGCACCGCGTGACGGCACGAGGGACGAGGGTTTTTGGTGTGCCTGGGTAGTCAGCCGCGGTCGTGGCAACGTTGGAGATTCCCTTTGCTCACATGCGATCGACGCATGTCATTGAAAAAGCAAGACGACCGTGTCTAGCAACGATGAGCGTGTCGCTCACCCGGTCGCCATGTCCAGAGGTGGTGCTGGAGCTGCGCCACGTTGTTGGCCCCCACGACCCACATGAACGGTTGCCGGTGGCGAGGAGGTTGTGGGCTAGCTCCTCCATTGGACTAGTTTGCGCTACGTCGTCCCGACAGGTGTGCCTCACATGTCGGATTCCCAGTTTTCCCAGCCATATTCGAGCGTTAGTGCTCCGCATTGCGCATTAGGCCTTTCACTATGTAGGCCAAGTGAGACAACTTATTGTTTATTTGAGCCGTTCAAGTATAATCATGTGGCATTTGCTTATTTCTCATTCCTCTCCAACCCTTTTCTCCATCGATCATGTCGCCCTCCGGTCGAGTCCATCCTCTCGCATGCCTCATATGAACATTCCGTTGAGTATCATTCACGTGTGTTCCTAGACCATGCTTGTATTACAAATGTTTATTTGTAATTTGTCCGACATGCATACAAACAAACGGTTCGTTTAAAGTTTCACTTTGCCTCCACTACGTGTCGCTTCGCGTCTTAGTTTTGACATCCCATTCGGTTCATGCCCCGACACATGTTGACGAGATCGATTGATGTTCAGAGATCAATTGTGTATTGTAGAGATAAAGTTTTGGTCTGTTTCTATGATAGAAATGACCTGCGGGGGGGGGGGGTCTGTGGGGATCAGAGGGAGTATATTGTACGTTCATAAGAGAAACAAACATATTGTACCCCGAGATGAAATCGAGAGAGAACGAGTTGGGGCATGTGTGATACCTAAGGTGGATTCAAAATTTTGAACCGGTGATCATAGCATCCGCAAATCATATATAAAGGGTATTCAATTTTCGTTTCATTTTTGAACATACAATATACTCCCTCCTATCCTTTCTAGTTTACATATAAGTTTTATGTGTAGTCAAAGTATCTCTACTTTGATAAAAAAAAAGTATCAACATTCAACAACGCCCAATCTATATTGTTAGATTCGTACGTACTCCTAGATTTGTACTCGAGATGGTTTCCAATTTGTTTTCAACCACGTGAATGTGCTTGTTCTCGCGCATGCTCTTCCTACTAGGATTTCGCCACGTATAGCCAGTCCAATAGTAACTTTTTAAGCTCCCTGTCCAATAGTACTAGTGGAGTACTGACAACATCTGTACTAGAGTATGCAGTGCTCATAGTTGTACTCCCTCCTGCCATTTATATAGGGCCTATGTGGAGGAGAGAGATGTGAAAAAGTAAGGGGAGTGAGCTCTCATGCAAGAGCCTAGCTATATACACATTCCTAGTTAAATACGTACAATAAATATGAAGAAAGAGATGGATAGGATACGGAAAAAAGTACTAATACAATAGCCAACCTTACAAAAAAATTTTGCGGGAAATAGCCAAGCTTATAGCCCACACTACTGTATGAGTGCATATAATAGATGATGACTATAGATGACATGGCAGTTCCTTATAGCCATCGACTCGCTATATTATTAACCATGCTCTAATGCGTTTTTCAAAACCGCATTTGACTATTGACAAGATTAATAGTACATGAGATGTATAATGTGAAAATTATATCATTGGAAGCTCCTTTCACATACGTATCCCTGCCTTACCCTCCCTTTCAGTCACTTACTGGCGGACCCCATGCTTGCTAGGCCCTGCATGTCAGTTACTCAATGGGTTCGGCCACGTCAGGGGATCCTCAGCCGTAGTATATTCCCACTACAAAAAAAATATACTTCCATGATGATACATGTTTGTCACAGTAGGTCGTGTTTTCTGTCATGCATGTACATCCATGACGATTTTATGACAGAATCAAGATAGTCATACCTGTGCTGTCATAGAAGTGTTCCATGACATTACCAAAATTATCATCACGGAAGTTTCCACTTCCATGACGATAAATCGCGCGTCACAAAAGTGCTTTCGTCAAGGGTGACCAACACGTGGCATCCACCGTAACGGAACGCCGTTAAGCTATCGGGTCGGGTTTTGGATCTGATAACCCGTTAACAGCACCGACCAATGGGGATTTTCCACGTGTAAAATCATCATTGGCTGGAGGAGACACGTGTCAGGTCCTCGTTGGCACAGGTGTCACTCATCCAATGGGCGAGACGCGCCTATGATATGTTGACACGTGGACCGGCCCATCAAGTTTAAATGGGCCGGCCCAACTGAAGGCCCACAAGATTTTGCGAACCATAATGGGCCGCCCTAGCTAAAGGCCCACGAGATTTTGCGGACCATAATGGGCTAGCCCAGCTAAAGGCCCAAAAGATTTTGCGGGCCATAATGGGCCGGTCCAGGTAAAGGCCCACAAGATTTTTGTGTGCCATAATGGGCCGACCCAGGTAAAGGCCCACAAGATTCTTGCGGATTATAATGGGCTGGCCCAGCTAAAGGCCCACGAGATTTCGCCGGCATTAATGGGCCGGCCCAGCTGTAGGCCCACAAGATTTTGAGGACCCTAGTAGGCCGGCCCATTAACTGGCTGCCATGTTTTGGGCCAAATGCCGGCCCATATTTTATCCAGTCCATTAATGGCCTGCCACGCTCCAGGCCTAATAGTGGCCCATATGAGATCCGGCCCGTTAAAAGCCTACGACGTTCTGGGCCAAATTACGGCCCAGATTAGGTCCGGCCCTTTAAGAGGCTTTGGGCTCAATTATGGCCCATATCAGATTCGGCCCGTCGACTGGACACTATGCTTTTGGGCCCACTTGCTAAAGGCCCACTTAGTAATTCGGCCTGATATTAGTTTTGACCTGTTAAGGGCCCGTTTAACATTTCGACCCTATATTAATTTCGGCCTGTTAAAAGCCCGTCATATAGTTGGGCCTAACTACGGCCTGGTTTGCATCCGGCCTGCTCGCAGCCGATATCTGATTGGGCCAAACAAGGACCAAGACAATTTTGGCCTGTTAAAAGCTCGTGATTTGATTCGCACAATCATGGGTCGGGGTTCATTTCGGGCTGCTGCCGGCCCATGAGCTGTTCGGCACTTTTCAGGCCCAACCTACATCGTGATTGCATGACGGCCCGATTATGTACCGTAATTTTATGGTTTGGCCGGTTTACTGCGAAGACATGATATATATACAGTAAAATAACTGCAGCATCGTGAATAAGAAAAAACCTAGACTATACAATAAAGAAATGATGGCATATTACATCCACTGGGCATCAAAATTTGCCACTATGATAATAAAGCACAAGCAGACAGCAGATTACATACACGGGGCATCAAAGATCGCCACCAGTGCAAATAAACATGCCAACAAAATAATATACAAAACCGACAGCACTTCAATAGAGTTCAAGAAAGGTTAGCCCTACTGGGGAGCTGCAGCGCAAGCAGCTGAGCAAGATGATGAGACTGCGCTTGTTCAACACTTATATCTTCCTCACTCTGAAAGATAAACAAGCAGACAGATGATAGGTTTTGCACATAAAAGTATCAGTGCTGACAATTCATCACATTTCTTACTGACGAATAAAGTGAGACAGTTTAAAATTGCATTAACACAATATGGTATTGTTCAGGTCAAGACATGGCAGGAAATGACATTGTGAAGGAGTTGGCAGCTTCACGACACCACTGGATTACAGATCAAGAACTCATAAGTATCAATGGTTAGTGTGTTGTCAATTTATACCATTTCAGATTGGCAAATAAAGAGACGGTTTAAATAATAGTAGAATTATATGACATTTTCATAGTTAAGACATTGCAGAATATGACATTGTGTTGTAGTGGGTAGGTTCACCAGACCAATGGATTACGGATGAAGAACAGAAGCATAAATGCAGTGCAAAAGAAGATCACTTGCTCTGTATAGTTTAATTTACATGGTATGAAGAAGGAACTTGGTTGTACAACTGAAAACTTAAATCGAGAAAGGACAACTTTTGTTTATGAACTACATAAAAACTTTAAACAAGCAATTTGATGCAAACACCAAAAATAAACAACTGTTGCAGTCATGCCTAACCAAATATATACAACAAAGTTTAAAGGCTTGAGATGGACAAACTTACATTATTGGTGAATACAGGCTCTATAAAGGCCTTGTCCATGCTAATGGGGGGGCAATTCAAGAAGTTTACCACGGAACCTTCTTCAAAAGCATTGCCTTTATTCTACATTTTGTTAAGAGTAAATATAGATGTGATAATATACAAAAAAATGAAGAATATTTAAGATAAGATGAAGAGTGAAGCTACATAATCAAGTAGCTATAAATGTAAGTGCAGCGGTACAGGCAAAAGGTACAGCCAAGAGCAATGCACAGCTAAACTTCTTCAGTACCAACCTTATGGTAAGAGTAAATATAGATCTGATGTGTAGAAAATGGAGGGCAAAGGAAAATAAGCTGTAGAGTGATGGTACATAAACAACTACTTGTCATTATAAGTACACTGATAAAGGACAGCATGTACTTACAAGAACAATGCAGAGCTAAAAAAACATTGGCATTGGATATATTCTACACTAATGTAACCATTCATACAGATCAGATAATTTGGAGCGAACAATTGATAAGCAAGCTATCATGCATACTGCTGTCACATAATGAACCAGGTATGTATGCAAGTACAGTGATACAGGACAACAGGTACTAACAAGAGCAAAGCAGCGGGCAGCACATTTGTGATATCCTGTCGTTCTTGTCAAACCGGAATTCTTCTTCGAGCAGATTTCCTGCAAAAAAGATCCGTAAGGCACATGCGGAAAAGTAGAAGTTCAAATTTTCATGTGATTTCATAGATAGTACCTCATCCTGGGAACGAGACCAGTGCATAACAAGGTTTTTCCATTCAATGTCTTCTAAATTTAGCACATGAGACTTCACCAGAAATTCTTTTATAGACTTGCCATCAAAGTGTGATTTCCTCAGGTAACACCGATACTGCTGCAATGCTTCCTTGAAAAGCACAAGCAAGCTTTGCTCGTCATGACTATCCGGATTGACCCTCGCCTAGTTACAACAATGTAATGTAAATCATTGATGTGTACAATCAGTAGAAAACAGGAAAATAATAACCATGAATAATAGCACTTACATGTAAGTTGGACAGGAAGATGTGAAAATGGTGTTTGTCTTCACAATAATCTTCCCATGATGGGAATATATGCACGTAGTCTCTAACAACATTGAAAGCATTGTCTTTTAAACTGGGAATAAATGGAATGGGGTTCCAATCTGCAGGAATTGACCGTCTCTGCAGTTGGGATAGGTCTTCGGCCGGTGGACTTGCTGTACTTTTTGCTGGAGTGGGATTTTTCTGTGGTACAACTGGTGCTATGGCAAATGAAATCGGTATACCTTTTGCTGGAGTGCAGGTCCTGTGTGGTGGGGCTAGTGGTGTGGCCAGTGAAGTATGATTACAGTCTGCTGGAGTCGGTCCTACCTTTTGTGTCACTAGTTGTACAACCAATATGAGTGGGGTGCTGTCTGATTTCTCCGGCACCACCACATTTTTCAAGGACTTTGCTGGTGCTCCTTCAGCTTCGGCAATCACCCTCTTCCTTTTTGATGTCTGATGCACAAGAACATCATTTGAGTGGAAAAACATGGTATGATGACAGATGGAATATGTATTGATAATGGATGGGCAAACTAAGCATATGGCGGTGCAACAAAGTATAAGTTATGCAAGGAAACATATGCAAGATACCCGCAATCAATAAAACATTGCCAAATTGGATTAGGAACCTTGATGGGTGAACATGACAGGCCATCTGCCTTTGACTCCTCGAGGTTAGAATAGTCATTAGGATCATATTCTGAACAAGAATCAACAGGTGGGCAGCGTATGAGTTTTATTGCATCCAGAATGGCACTCAATGCCTTGGTGCCAATTTTGTAAGTCATCGCAGTGTTTAGCTTCACGAGTGGACTGCTGCTAGTGCGACACAAAGTAGCTACACAGATCATAGTGTAGATATAACGGGAAAACCATAAGCATCAGAGTAAAATCAACAAGGTGGAACTTGCTGGAATATATGTGCTAGTAATGCCGGTACGGCTAGAAAGGCTTCGGATACCAGCTCTCTTCAAGTGAAGGTGCAGTACTGTTAATATCAGTGTAACTCGCAAAGGCGACACAGCTCCTCGCATTTCCTTGCTATTCTTATAGGATTCAAGTGGGCAGGCCACTACAAATCCTATTCCTATGTTTACAAGATCCTACGAATCAAAGAGGCTCAAAGTGTCCATCACAACCGACTGTATAGACCTCTACACTGCAAATGTCCCTGCTCATCTTCAGTACAAGGAACATACTGTACTACTATCATACTCCCTCCGTTCCAAAATATAAGTCTTGGTAGAGACTTCCACTATGGATCACATAGAGATGTATCCAGATACATTTTAGAGTGTAGATTCACTCATTTTGCTCCATATGTAGTCCATGGTGGAATCTATACAAAGACATGTATTTAGGAACAGAGAGAGTACGTATTAAAGAAGAACGGAAGAGGAACATGGTAAAGAAGAGCAAGGAGATTTTGGATAATAAAATGTTGGTTGCGCAGTGCCCACACATGATGAACCAGAGCGCATTAAGAATGCAACTCCTAGCTGTCTCTCGACCATTTCAGGCGGTTAGATGAAGATCCTACCTCTCCTAACCCTTCTTCTTCCTCGTCTCTGATTCTTCCCATACAGAACACCGCACGGGCCGCCGGCCGGACCACCAGCCCCCACCGCCTGTGTTCCTCCGCCACCCCCACCCCCACCCCCACCCGCGTCGAGTTTTCTTCATTCGGCGAGGCCCCACAACAACCCGAGCCCCTTCAATCGCACCGGAGAACTCCGGCGAGCTCTAAAAAATCAACTGACCCAATTTTGCAATTTAGTCTACTGTGATTTAACTAGTGTGGAATATAAAAGGGGAAAACCATAAGCATTGGGAGTATAGTGTTGAGCGTGCCATGGCGGATCTGAAGGTGCAAACCAGAGAAAGGCAACTTCACAACCAAGACAAGAAATCAGAGTAAAGCAGTGGCGATCTATTTTCTTGCTGCGATAAATAAGTTGAGCAGATACGAAAGAGTACTGCCTCTGGTGCGGCGCCGTGTACGCATCTGCTGAGAATTTGACAGTGTTGCGGTAGCGATGGCTGTCAGCAGCGTGGAAGCAGATCCAGGAGGGTAGACGGTGGCGGCGGGGCGCGGTGGACGAGACGGTCATAGGAGCGGCGCCGGCAAGGTGGATGGCGGTGGGGATGAAGCGAGAGGACCAGATGCAAGGATCCTGGTCCGAAGCCGTGGATGAGAGAGGTCGATCTCTTGTAATGGACGGCGGCGTCGGGGTATCAGCTCCGGCATGGTGGAGGAGGACGGCGGTGGATGGGGTGGCGGATGGCGGCGGACGGAGGAGGGTGGGGTGGAGAGGGTGTTTTGGCGCCCACGGAGTACGAATGGGGAAAAGGGAGGTAGAGAGGAAGGGGGGAACCATGTATTCAGGGCGCGCTTGTCTCAAATGCGAGGAAATTTACAAACTTAGCCCCCGTTTCAAATTTCTACTACATCACAGCAACATTAGTCGGTTGGGGATAGGACGGTAATCTCGCATACACCGAATATTTGCCGACAAGAATTTGTTTTTGGCGCCCACCGTGTATGAATATGAATCGGGGAGGGAGCCGATTTCGGTCGAGGACACACTGGGTTTTGGCGCCCACCGTGTATGAATCCGGGTGAGAGGAGGTTACGTCATGTTTGGGTGAAATTACAAACCTACCCCTATCGAAACCTATAGAAATCCAGCAGATAGGCTTTGCGTGGCAGGGATAGGCAATAGTGATTTCCATCTCGCAGATTTTGGTTTCGGGCGGTTACTGCGACTTTCCCCGCTTCGTTCAAATTTTGCACAGTGCACGTTTACCATGCCAACTCAATTCGAATCCCGTTTGTATTCTATTTTTTCCGGGCGGGATCCATTTTCAATTGGAATTACATTCTATATACATCATTTTTTATATATACTTTCAAAAGCACAACAAAGAATTCTGCTCCTTTATATGTATAATATGATTTACAAATACAACGATCTCGAAATCTTAAGGTTGAATTTGAAAAAATTTAACCAAATTATGTTCTACTAAAATGTATGGATCAGTAATATCTACATATTAAATAACATAGATGTGCGTGAATTCATATGAGTATGCATGTTTGATAGATCAATTTTGGTTCGAGTATGGATTACATGTATCATCATCTCGAATTCAAATATTTGAATCCCTTTTTTGTTCACTCCTTTCACGCCCATCTCTCTCGCATGCATGCTCCTTCAGGTAGCTATCACTCTCTTTTCTCGAACTCACCCGCACGCTCACTTCATGTTTCTCCTATCCTCGCAAACATGGTCTCTCGACGTCTCCCTTGAGAAGTGTCACACTCTCCCTATCATTATACATTACACAGTTTTCATTATCTCTCACGTCTCTACTGTTCTCTCGTATCACTCGGTACCTAAGATTTCTTTTTCACTGCCACACACACAGTCTCCACTCGTCTTTCACATTGTCTTTCTCTCTATGGGATTCTCTCACACACCCTATATGTCTCTACATATGACTCATACCACTAAAATTACTCTCTCTCTCCTATAGACACAACATTTGTTGCGGTCTCCTTTTCGTCTCCATCCCAGACTGATATTATTCATTTGTTCACCGATCACACACCCCCGACTATCGTCTCTCTCTCTCTCTCTCACACACACACACACACAGACACACACACACACAACTCCTGCTTCCACTCCCCTTCCCGACTACCGTCTCTCTCTCACACACAAAACTCTCGCTTTCGCACCCCGACTCGTATTTCTCTCACAAACATTGATCGACTATCTAGCCTCTAGATAGGTTTATACACCCGCACACTCGTGCTTCCACCATCACATACATGTCTCTCTCCTGCTCCTTGTATCTATGTAGATTTTTCTTCCCTTCTTGAGACACGCCCTCTCGATCGTGCACACACACACTATCGCCTCATTTTAAGCTGATACCTATCGCACATACACTCCTTGTGTCTTTGTCACACATACACTCCGTCCTCCTCCACTCTCCCTCTCTCTCACACACACATGGGCTTTTTGCAACAACTACCAAGATGCCCATGCGTTGCACGAAACATCAAGATGCATTTGTATGAGTAGTTTATCTTGTGGGGGGAAAGGATGAACGAGGGAAGGCCTTATTTGCAAATGTGGAGAGGGGTGTGGGTATCTTTTTGCAAAATTGCCATAGTTTCCTTCCCATCCGTCAGATAAAGATTGGACGGCCTATATTGCAGGATGGCAGGCACACGATCATCACCGACAATGCTTTTTATAAGAGTAGGGATAAAAAATAGAGCTGGTGATGATGGTGGGCCTGCCATCCTGCAATGTAGGTCGCCCGATTTATATCTGACGGATAGGAAGGAAAATATGGCAATTTACCCGCACTCTTCACCACATTTGCAAATAAGGCCTTCCCCCGTTCATCCTGCTAGTAAGAGTAGAAATTAGACATATACCGCTTCTCGAATCTTGAAACCAACAACATTCCTCCCTTATCTCATTAAAACCGCCAAAGGAATATATTTTGAGTGAAACATAACATATTTTTAGTGATATACGTATTTTAAAACTAGACTTTTTTCTATCAAATCGGTGAATATGTATTAATCTACTTTGATCGTGTGGCAATGCATTGGCACATTGCTAGTAGTTATTATAATTTTTTGGACACCAGACAAACGGTGGAGTACATATACGAAGAGAAGAGGCGCACGCACGCAGTCGGCCCCTCGCTGTCTCGCACACATGAGTGTTACGTAAAGGCGACGTTAGCAAATAAACTCTAAAACCATAGGTGCACGATTGCTGCATTCGCGGGTACCGGGTACGTGGTGGAGCACCTTTGTAGGAATAGTCAGCTCGTGTGATAATTTGATCTGTAGGAGTTGATGGTCGGGACCACAGGTGAACGACTCGGAGCGCGGTGGCTCGCCAGTTGCCACAGATCGAGCAGCCACGTTTAAACTATCATTTTTTTAGCGGGGTTAAGAGTTCCGATTTTCAATGGCGCGTTATAAGTAGTAAGTAGTCTTTAGAACGATTGGTATGGGGCGAAAATGGAATTCATAGTACTACGTACCTCCTTGGCGTATGGTTGTATGGTTTTTTTTGCGATGGAGGTTGTATGGGTTTATGTTGCGAGATGTTGAACCTGGTAGTTCTAGGGCAAATACTATGGTTTAGATCTAACCCCCCTCTCTTCTTTAATTCTTTGCCACATAAGCATGTTTGCTATTCCCGTGTGCATGATACCACCTAAGATACCACCATTATGGCCAGCCTTAATCATCGCATGCAATAATTTAGTGGACCTTGAAATATGAACATGTGTGGGGCTTGTATGTTTTTAATGACTTGAGGCTATACCTAGCCCGGCATGCAAGCTGACTTATTATGCACTGTTCCCCATACCTGCAGGAAGCCCGTGTGAAAAAATCTGCATGCATGACTCTCCTCCCCCCACGCTCGTCCTATCCGTTGTGACCAGCAATATTTCCACCCCTTCGCTCCCCCGTAATTTAATCCAACAAATATTCCCACGTAGTTGTTACTTAACTGCAGGTGCATTGGGTCACTGACATATGGGCCCAACAGGGGTCTGGCCCACATGTCAGTGACGCAACTGGACCTGCAGTTAAGTCAGTGCAGCTCAGTCCATATCGTACGTAGGTGTGCCATTGCTCGCTATAAATACTTCCCACGACATTGCTATCTCCTCCCCCTCACGTTCACGTTCATCGCTATCTCCTCCCCCTCCCTCTCACATCGACCACCATGGCATCGCCCCTCCCAAGCCCTAGGAGCCCCTCGCTACACCGCGCGGACGGTCATGCGTCGCCGTTCCGTTCCTCGCCGCCACTAGTCGAGGACGCGTCGGTGTTCCGCACCTCGCCGCTACGTGACGCGTCGCCGTTCCATTCCTCGCCGCCACTAGTCGAGGAGGACACATCAGCGTTCCGCTCCTCACCGCGACGCGACGCGTCGCCGTTCCGTTCCTCGCAGCCACTAGTTGAGGAGGACACGTCGGTGTTCCGCTCCTCGCCGCGACGCATCGAGGTGGACGTGTCGGCGTTCCCAATCTCTCCAGCACGCGCGCCGGAGGATGCGTCGGCTCCCCGCTACGAGGAGAACGCCGCGCTGCCCGCCGAGCCCCCCCCCCCCAACCTTGAGGAGCTTTGGAAAGAAATGAATGTCGCCTTGTGGGAGGCTTTGCCTCCAGCAGAAAGCCAAAATAGATGCAGAGAAGAAGGCCGAGGAAGAGAAGCGCACCGCGGAACAAGCTGCCTGGGAGGCCTATGTCGCATCCGACAGAGTTAGGCAATTTGCACTTTGGCAGAAGGCTCGTGCGAGGGCCATGAGGGTGGCGGAGGACGCCCGTGCCGACGCCCTGAGTGTAGTCGGGCCCAAGCACCTCATCTACGCTTGGCGGTACGTGGACCGGGTGCACGCTTCCAGCGAGGAGGAGTACCTGTTGGCGCCGGATCACCACACCAGTGAGATCACGCTCGCCCGCCGGCAAGCCGCCAATCCACACCTCGCGAGTTGCGAGGCTGAGGAAGACGCGTTGTGTTGGCGCGCTGGGAAATGGCCGCGCACCAGGGCACTCATGGCGCGCCGCAAGCGCTCCTGCGAGCGCCATGGCTTTTAGGAGGAGTATAATTTTTGTTTCGTAAGGTGATCTCATTAGTTTTGGGACGCAAATGATAAATCCCGAACATTCAGGAAATTTTAGCGTCCTTAATTAAGTATGTAAAAGGGAAAGTTTGGAAACCTTGTGTATTCATACGCATTTTGCAAGTACGTGTATATAGCACAAACTTTACTATATACTATCGCACTACACGTCTCTCTCGATATATGCTTGCAGACTGTGCTACTCCCTCCGTCCAGGTCAATAAGTCATCTTTGATTGTGCACCGTGACCAAGAAGGAGGGAAGACTTATACACCTAGACGAAGGGAGTACTACGGCCTCTCAGCATCACAAGCATGTCCCCTTTTATAAGGCACCGCATTGGAAAGGTGCATGCATGCAACCATTTCATTGGTTGTATTGAAAGCTATTGTTGTTGGTGCCATGGCTAAAAAGTTAATACACTTCATGTGTGATTTTTCATTGGTTGCATGCATGTGAGAGAGTGCATTGGGAGTGGAATGGAATAATTAATGTGAGAAAATTACTATGTGTCTTGGTCTAAGAGAAGTTGTCTTTAGGCCTAATAAACCCGGACCGAGGGAGTACGTGCAAATGCACGTTTTAACATTACGATGCGGTTTTTGTAAAAGTAGAAAAACAACACTAGTCAAGCTTGTGAAACGATTCAATGCAAAACAAATGCAAAAAATGCTCATTTGATTGTTTACTTTTAGCTTCCTTCTGTGTGGTTATTTCTCTGTCGTACTTTGTACGGAGATTCTCATTGGTTGGAAAGGCATGCAAATTCCCAAACCGCTTCCTACACCCTGTATCGAATTTTTTGCCTAACAAGTTGTGCCGTGCAATTGGAATTCCAACTTGAGTACTACTAGTAGTAGGAGTACCAGGGGCCAGTTCTTTTAGGCTTCTAGATTAGTAATCCCATAACTACTACCTCCGTCCTGGTTTATTGGTCCCCATTGTAATCTATGTCAAATTTTGATCATAAATTTAACTAATGAAATGTTAGTGCATGTCACATGCACTACTCCATGCATCTAGGTGAGTAAGTCATCTTAGGCTGTGCACCGTGACCAAGGAGGAGGAGAAAACGAGAAACGTTAATGTTTATTTGCTAATTAATAGTATTGCATGCAATGAACTAACCACTGCATGTCGTGTTTGATATCGCAAGTCATTAAAAGCATGCACACTCTTTATATCTTATTGATTGATATGTCAAGAAGCAAGAAACGAGGTAGAAGTTAATGCACCGCGCCTAAGTGTTTTGGGATTATTTGGTCTTCGTAAGATGACTTACACACCTAGACGGAGGGATTACAATGGTGAGGAATAAACCAGTTAATTCTTTGGTCAAGATTTAGCACAAATTACAATGGTGAGGAATAAACCAGGACAGACTAGTAGTTTAGAAGCCCAAATAAATGAGTAGTACTCTCCACTGTGACTAGTCTTGTGGGAAAAGCTGGGGAAGCCGCCAAAAGAACTGGCCCTAGGAGTATAGCTAGGGATCGAGTGTGCGAGATGAACCGGAGAAAGTAAATGCAGAGAGATGAAATGCAAAAGAGACGGAGGGATGTGATGGTTGCTTGTCCCTTTATTTTACCAGGCCACTTATTAATGGGAGTGGTTGGGTTTTGTGATATGGCGGCTTTACTGCCGCGCCACGAGCACACGTACATCGGCCTCGTGTCAGTGTCAGCGTCAGCGGCGTCGCCCCTGACACACATTACAGAGATGGGGTGGCGGCCTGCGCGGGCCTCGCCGGTGCCCACAATCAAGAGGAAGACGATGCCGTCCTCCTCCGAGACTAGCAGGCGGCAGTGATCCTCCAGTGACTCCGACATGGTGAACGGGTAGCACGTCTCGTACTTGATGTTCTCCGCCAAGGGCCAGCAGTGACCGTTGCACGCATCCGTGAGGTGATGCACGATGTCCACCGGCGAGCCACAAAACGGCATCGGGCATCATAACAGTGGACGAAGGGCTCCTTGGAGGCATCGACCAGGCCGTCCATGAAACAGGAGTGGCTGTAGGGGACGTTGCGCCAGTTGAATATATGAGCAAGTTACTACAAGATATAATTCGAATAAGCACAAAATAAATCATGACGGCTATAACAGAGATGAAACTAATCATGTGGACTAGCATAGTAGTAGGATACAGAGTAGAAACATGAATTCCACCACGATTTTGAACAGGAAGGATAGAAACACATACGGTGCAACGGGAGCAGCACCGTTGGCGTTGAGGTTGTCGCCCATGTCCAAACACCACATAGACACTGTCTCTGAGCACGATTCGTAGTCGTTCCACGCTCCGGCATTGAAGTTTGTAACTATTTTAGATTAGAATATACTACTCCTCTGGTGCTAGTAGTAGAGTAGAGTCCTACTCTACTGCTCTAGTCAAGCAAGTTAGGGCATAGCACTGTAGGGAGTACCAGTACAGTGATCACTCAAGCAAGTTGTCTGGCATCGACATGACCCTACGCTGTTGGTATGTGTCTCGTAAGTCAAGCGGCGTGCTGTAGTTATCATCACCTGTCCACTTCCCGCAGCACATATTTGCTTCTCCATCTTTGTCCGCACGTAATCTCGTCCAATCTTCCATCCTCGCTAAGGCGCCTCCCCCCCTCGTCCAAAACCCAAGCACTAACAATGGCAGAACCGATCAGCGTCCGTCGAAAGAGTGGCTGGAATTCGCTCCCCATAGAGGTAATCAAGCTCATTCTTTCGCGTGTGGACAATCTCAGTACCATGCAGCTCGTCGCGTGCTCGTCGGGGCTGTACCGTTTACTCAAAGCCCTCAAGTCGGAGCTTTTTAAGCCAGCTCCTTGCTTGCTGATGCCGCCTGATCTTCAGAAACGGCGTGTCACGCAGCATAACGATCGTAGGGTGGCGAGCATCAACCCCCTTGACTGCGATCCGATCCCCGTCAGTCTCAACTACATTAACGGTATGTACTGGGTCAGCATGAACACGTCTTGGATGGTGCTCGTCGACGGTCACGGCAGCTGGATTCTCGTGGAGGTCTACACCCAGCGATTGATCCCCCTTCCTTCGATTAACACTGCACTGCTTTGGCATCGCGGCCCAGAATACTAGGAATCTTACAGTAGCCAACATGATACCGAGATTGATTTGCTCAAGGTTGTAATCTGCCAAGTGCCCACAAGATCTGCGAATTATAAAGTCTTCATGATAATTGCGTTCTTCAACCGCGGTCTCGTCTATCTGACAGGTCACTGCGGTAAGTGGATAAATCTGCACGTCCATCGCAAGATCATACATCCTCCATGGTTCTCTGATGCCATTGAACACAAGGGCTTCCTTTACGCTGTCGACTCCTTCTATGGCTGGACGTATTGCTGGCCTACTCCAGTCATCGCTACAAACGGCTGTTACAGCAGTATGTTACTTTCCTACGATATCATGATGGCTTGCTTATATTACTGTCAACATTTGCTGAAAAAATATTCATGCTCATAACATGTTGTTCTTAAGATTGACTAAATCAAGAGCCCTTTTTTTATTTGGCTCCAACTTGATATGATGTTGTAGGTCACCTGGTGTCCCTACCCTTCCTAATCCCAGAACCTTTCAAAGAAAAGCGACATGGCAGTTGCAGGTGGTTCTTGGCTTGATCATAGGACGGCGAAAGATTGATGATCGTTCGCATGTACCGAACATGTTGTTTCGCGGAATACAATCACAGTCACTGCAAGGTCTTTGAGAAAGATCCCAGCTTCTCTGGGCCTTTAGGAATTTTTGACTGGAGGCTGGTAAGTAGCTGTAGCGACCCGACCCGAATGGATCAAGTCTCTGTGCTTATGTGTCATCCCTGGATCAGTATGCTGACACACACAGTACTCGAAGGATTTATAACAGAGATAAATCACATGTATAAAGTAACGTAAATACTATTACCTCAATCCATATAGCGGAAGCAACAAGGTTGTGGTTTCCCATCAACACCAACGGCAAAGTTGAGTGTAGAAATCGTAACCCTAAAGTATCACTTACTCGTCGTAAGAAACCTGCAACATAAGACGTTGCAGCCCGAAACGGGTCAGTACATTGAATGTACTGGCAAATTCACACCATAGAGAATGATGAACAATGGCTATCACTATATGAATATTTGGCTGGTGGAAAAGCTCTATGGTTATAAGGTTTTTGCGTAAAGCCAATTTTTCCCTACTACAAAGGAATAAATTTATTTAACTATCATGGTGGTTGTGAAACATCGAGAATGGTTGACAGCATTCTCAATCCCAATTAAAAATAATTAAAACCCAACAACATTAATTAGAAGTAACGTGATGAGATTCACAATGATATTCAAGTACTAGATACTCAAGTTGTCCATAACCGGGGACACGGCTAATCATGATTAGTTTGTTACTCTGCAGAGGTTTGCGCACTTTTCCCCACATGACTCGATCGCCTCCGTTTGTTTTCTCGCACTACATGATGTTTGAGAAACGGATGACCGAGACATAGTCTTTCAGAAGCACTAGCACCTTACATGTGGGGTAGACCGGTACACCTACATCCCCTACATCTGCTAGTCCACCCCGTAAGAGTTCGCACAACTTACTCAACTATGCCAGAGCCCATGATGGCTTGTGGCTGCACACGGAAGTTTCTAGCATGAAAGATCTTATGATCCCTTTGAGCCTGGGTGGCGGTCCAAAAAAAACAGGCAAGTCCTGATAGACATCAGGTGCCTCAATCCACCCAGATGTGTGTTAGGTTGCCACCTTAGATAAACCATTGAAATTATCAATCTCACATCTGTCATGGATATCACTCACCCAATCCACGTCTACTAGCATAGCATGGCATAATAAGCAAACGTAGAAGTAACTCCCAAAGGTTTCATAATAATACAGGTAATAGGTACTATCTAATCTACTTCCCATCCCACAATTTAATTAGATCCTAATCATGCAATGTGTGAGGATTGATCTAATGCAATAAAACATGGGTTGTAGAAAAGGTATGATCAAAGTGTGAACTTGCCTGCAATGTTGATGAAGATGATGCGCACTCAAAACTCTTGATAGATCTACTCGTCACACTCCGGTCAATCTATCGTAATCAAGCAATTGTAACCACACAATAAGTACTCATCTAATGCACAAGTAAAATTCGAACAAGAGAACGAACCAGATAGTTCAACTTAAGAACTCCGGTTGCAAAGAAAGAAGGAACCGAACAAAGAAACGGAAAACAAACGGCGGAAGAAAACAACTCGGTTCTAGCAAGTTGAACTAGGTCAAAATTTTACAGTAGCAAAAACTTGTTCAAGTTGATTAGACGGAATGGCGGTTTCGAGATGAAACTCCAGGCGCTTGAATCACCTGATTCCGATAAACGAGCGAGAAGATAAACTAGAACGAAGATCGGATCTGAGATCGCGATCGCGGAATAAATCCGACGAGAAGAAAAATAAGAACGGTTAAACGAACGGACGTTCGTTAACCTAGAAGAATCCGGTGATCACGTTCGTTAGGATGAACGGTCCGGCGAACGGTCCAAGGCAACTAAATCGGAAAAGAAAACGAATCCGATCTAGGGTTTCGGAGAAGAAAACCGAAACGAAAACCGATCTAGAAAACCGGAACGGTTTAGCGAAGAATCGAAGAGAAAACGAATCGGTAGAGAAGAAAAGAATCGGAACGGTTTATAAGAAAAACCGAACCGAGGGAAAGAAGAGACGCGGCGCGGTACCTCCGGCGAATGGCGGCGACGGCGGCGTTGGGCGGCGGTGGCGGTGCACAAGGCGGCGGCGGTGACGCAGGGCGGCGGCGGCGCGGCAAGGTGCGGCGGTGGCAGTGACGCAGGGCGGCGGCGGCACGGCAAGGTGGGGCGGTGGCGGTGACGCAGGGCGGCGGCGGCGCGGCAAGGTGCGGCGGTGGCGGTGACGCAGGGTGGCGGCGATGCGGCAAGGTGCGGCGCAGGGCGAGAGGCGCGGCGCGGGTGAGAGGCGCGGGGTGGGGCGCGGCTTGGAGAGGAGAGAGGGGCTTGGGATTTTGTGTGGGGAGAGGGGGGTGTGGGAGTATTTATATTGGGGAGGGGGAGAAAACTTGGTGTAGGGGTCAAGGAATTGGACTAGGACTAGGAAAGAAAAGAGGGAAAAGATCTAGAAAAAAAAACGAAAGTAGATGAATCCTACTAGGAATCCACAAAGGACGGCGGCTCCCTGGCGCCTTGCGCCTGGTGCGGCTCCTCCCTGGGCGTGGCGCGCGATGGCCTCTGGCCTGGCTGGCTCGGTGGCTTGGGCCTTTGGCCCAAGGCGCTGAGTTTTTTTTTCTTTTTTTTAAACGGTTCCGCGCTTGGAAAAACACAGAAAAACAAAATCTATCGGACTCCAAAACTAATAAAGTAAATTTTCCCCGACTCCTAAAAATGAGCCGAACAAAATGAACTTTTCTCCGGGCCTAAAATAAAATTTTCAAAAACGTGCATTTTTCCCTATCCAAATAAAATGCGAATAAACACCGGAAAACAAAGTTTGATCTATTTATTAAATCTTCACTTTTCCTATATTTTGGGAAAGTCATATTATTCCCTCTCTTATATTTTTTTGATAACGGAAAAATTATTGAAGATAAAATAAATAAATCAAATGATCCTATTTTCAAAATTCGAGAAAACTCTCAAATATGAAAATAACGAAATCTCCAACTCTCTCCGAGGGTCCTTGAGTTGCGTGAAATTTCTAGGATCGACCAAAAAGCAAGAAAATAAGATATGCATGATGATCTCATATGTAACATTCCAAATTGAAAATAAATTCAAAAGAGCTTTGAATTTAATTCTTTGAAACTCCCAACTCATATTTCATATAATTTGAAGAAGTCATTTTATCTTCTCTCGTGAAAATCATTGAGTCGCATAAAGTTTCAGAATTGGAATATTTTCAAATGAAATTCAAATATTTTCAACAACCCTTTTCATTTTTTAAATGGAAGAAGTCATGTCATCTTCTCTCTAGGGTTTTGTGTTTGAAAAGCATTTGAATTCACGAAGATCAGAAAACCAATATGAAAGTTTGGGAAAGTCCTTTTATTCCCTCTCATTTAACTTTCAAAAAGAATTCGAATTTCACTCAATTCACGCAATCAATCAAACAATCAATCGATCTATCTATGTGTTTATAACATTCCAGAATTTAGAATTTTGGGATGTTACAGTAGCCTTGGTACACGCTCTCTGTTTGTCGGACTGAATTATCCGATTAACCAGGAGATAACCGACGACAAGGATCATGATGGCAGCGCGGTTTCGTTCATCAGGCAAATCTGTGTGTACACAACGTACCATGCGTCTCTGCATGCACCATACCCTGATATGTGCCGCCACGCTCTGCAGCCCAAAGTAGGAGAGAGGGTCATAAGTATCAGACTTCGACCTACTGGCTGGAGTTTCCCCCGTCAGGCACCCATCTGGTTCAAGCCGTCAGCTAATCTCCACAGCTTAATAAATAGTAACGTCTAACTGAGCCAGTTAGTTAGATGCATACACTTGGTGTAGTAGGATCTTTATTTAGTTTGATGCATACACTTGTTCTTTTTTGGTAGCTCTTTTGTAATGATGGCTGATGTTTGGTTTGGAAGAGAGAGCTGTGTCTTCACTCTTCTGGCCTACTTACTGCTTCTGTTGCACCCCCAGCCCTGGTTGCTGCTGCTGCTGTAATCAATGTACAATCAGTAGTATATTTCGTCTATTGGTTGAATAAATGTGTTGTTAGAACGACAAACACAATGTTTTGGAAGTCGTTGCACGGTTCGATCCTTTAGTGCCCTGTACCGTACGTAGCACATACTATTGTTCGTACGGAACACATTTTCCACTTGTTGATAACATGCAGCCCACTGATGAAGGCCCAATAGAGAAGCCCATAATTAACTGGAAGCGAGGCTCTCACATGAATCCGGCCCAGGTACATGCTCATGGTCCCCTAAACATAAATAAGTAAATAAATAAAGCTAAATGCTCATGCACCAGTTCTTTGGGAAAATAGGTAGCCCAGTATTTCTTTTTGAAGAATACCCAAGCTAGGCCTATTTGTTTTCTTCGAATTACCTGGCTGCAAATCTTTCAAGACGAGGAGGGATGCATTCCGGCCTGGCTTAAGAGTATGGTCAATGTCTGTTAAAAGTAATATCAAAAGGGGTTGAAAATTCCAAAAAATTTATAGCAAATGGGATATAAGTTTCTTTTTATGTTTTTGTTCTTCACTGATATCTTATACGTATTTCATTGGATTTAACATGACATAGTACTAATTTATTTTTAAATTTGTTTTAGTATGGCTATTAATTTTTGGATTAAGAATATTTCGTTCCCCAGCAAAAGTTTGCGAATTTTCAAAATTTCCCACATATTTAGTTAATTTTTTGACCCTGGTACTGACCAGAAAATGGCCAGCAATTCTAAAAATGGAAAACGGGCTGCAATAAATTCCATATGAATTAGAAAATGAGTAAAAATTATAAAAATAATAGAAAATGGGCTGTACACGCCACAGATTTCGAGGCTGGCTTGTTTACGCAATGCTTTGTTAGTGAACACACGATTCTAGCAGCAGTGACTGTTGGATGTCCATCCAACGGCCGTCGTGCTTCTTCAATCTCTGATCTTCCTGCTCCAGCCAGCTAAACTAGCGCCGGCGGGACTGCCTGCTCCCTCCTCTTGTGGCCCGCTGTGATGCCGCGCAGGCTTCCCCGGCCCACCCTACTCGCTCCGCTGGCCTGGTCGCACGCAATCAACTACCTCCTTATTACGCGAAAAAAATGATTCCTCCCACTAACATCTGGGGTGCACCGGTTGGGAGGCTGACCTGTGGGCCTACTAAGTTGACGCGTACACAGGGCTTGTCAACTTAGTCAACAAACGTTTCTAGCAGCAGTAACCGCTGGATTTGAATCGAACGGTCCTGTTGCTTCTTCAATCGCTGCTCTTCTTGCACTAGCCGCCCAAACCAGCGCCGGGGAGACCGCCTGCTCCTGCCTCCAGTGGCCGGCTATGCTGCCGTTGAGGCCTCATCGCCCCCTACTACACCCACCGCTAGCCAGGCCCTGCGGCGACCGCAGCCTCACACCGCAGCCGAACCAGTGAACCCTTGTACTCCTCTCCGCGTGGGCATCCACTGTCGCGTCTTCCCCGGCTCCGCGTCGTCCCCTTCCTAGGCCTCGCCGTCGTCCACCGCCTTGGTGCTCTCGGCGCGGCATGGTCAACGTGGTCAACGACATTCCATCGGAAGAGTATTGTACGTGGAGAGGCTGACAGCTGGGTCCACGGCCACAACCCTGTTTTTTTGTGATTTGCCAAGTAAATCGCTTTGTCAGGCCTGTTGGGCTGCAAATCTTTCAAGATGAGGAGAGCTCTCATTCGGCTGGCCGAGAAAATGGCCCATCAGTAATGAGAAATGGGCTGTACATTTTTAAAGCACATCAAACCGGCAATTAGTTTCAAATATTTTTTTTTTCATTTCGAGATTTTAAATTACATTAATTTTTATGTGTGGAGAATTTGTTGGATTTTATATTGATATACATTTATTTTTAAAATCAGTTTGAATGTGAGTCGAAATTTCAGGATTAAAAATAGTTTGGAGCGCACCGAAATATGCAAAATTTCGTATGATTTTTTAACCGTGGCCACAATATGGGATGTAATGCTAACAAAAAGAATATGGGCTCCAGAAAAAACCTTAATAATTAGCAAATGGGCTTTAAATTATTAGAAATAATGGCAGATGGGTCGTATGCTGTTTTCCACAGATTTGAGGCTTTCCTAAAAAAATGGTTGATGCACAAGCAGTGACTGTTGGATGGCCATCCAACGGCCGTCGTGCTTCTTCAATCTCTGCTCTTCCTGCTCCAGCCGCTCAAACAAGCGCCGGCGGGACTGCCTGCTCCCTCCTCCCCGCGGCCGGCTCTGCTGCTGCGCAGGCCTCACCGCCCCACCGTACTCCCATCGCTGGCCTAGCCATCCCTCTACTCACCCACACCTGTTGTTATTCTCCGGCGACGGCAGACGAACCAGTAAACCCTCGTATAGTCGTACTCCCCTTCACGTGGGAAATAAATGCTGAGTCTTTCCTGCCTCCGTGTCATTCCCTTCCTAGGCCTTGCTGTCGTCCACCGCCCTGGTGCTCTCGGCGCGGCCTGGTCAACGTGGTCAACGACCGACATGCATCTGAAGTGGACTGTACGTGGAGAGGCCGACAGCTGGGTCCACGGCCGCACGCAAGGAAATGCCTCCTTATTACGCGAAAAATAATGATTCCTCCACCTGACATCAGGGACCCACCGAAAGGGCCTTTGTATTTTGCGAAAAAAACGTTACCACCGCTGACAGCTCGGACCCACCAGCTATATCTTCGCACGCAAGGAAGTGCCTCCTTATTACGCACACAAAAATGAATACTCCCCCTGTTAGCTGGGACCCAGTATAGTGGCAGGCTGACTTGTGGGCCTACTAAGTTGACGGGGATGAAGGGCTTTGTCAACTTAGTCAATATGCACGATTCTCGCTCCAGTGACCGTACGATGTCCATCCAACGGCCGTAGTGCTTCTTCAACCTCTGGTCTTCTTGCTCCAGCCGCCCAAACCAGCGCCGGTCGTGCCTCGTGCTCCTGCCTCCCGTGGCCGGCTGCGATGCGGCGGAGGCTGTTGACACCTGATTTTGGCAAGATACAGATTGCAATGAAGATGGTTGAGGGAGTCCTGGATCAGGGGGTGTTCGGGTAGCCGGACTATACCTTCAACCGGACTCCTAGACTATGAAGATACAAGATTGAAGACTTCGTCCCGTGTCCGGATGGGACTTTCCTTGGTGTGGAAGGCAAGCTTGGCGATGCGGATATTCAAGATCTCCTACCATTGTAACCGACTCTATGTAACCCTAACCCTATCTGGTGTCTATATAAACTGGAGGGTTGTAGTCCGTAGGCAATCAACTCTATATACAACAATCATACTATAGGCTAGATTCTAGGGTTTAGCCTCCTTGATCTCGTGGTAGATCTACTCTTGTACTACCCATATCATCAATATTAATCAAGCAGGACGTAGGGTTTTACCTCCATCAAGAGGGCCCGAACCTAGGTAAAACATCATGTTCCCTGCCTCCTGTTACCATCCGGCCTAGACGCACAGTTCGGGGCCCACTACCCGAGATCCGCCGGTTTTGACACCGACATTGGTGCTTACATTGAGAGTTCCTCTGTGTCGTCGCCTTTAGGCCTGATGGCTCCTTTGATCATCAACAACGATGTGGTCCAGGGTGAGACTTTGCTCCCCGGACAGATCTTCGTCTTCGGCGGCTTCGCTCTGCGGGCCAATTCGCTCGGCCACCTGGAGCAGATCGAAAGCTACGCCCCTGGCCATCAAGTTAGGTTTGGAAGCTTAAACTACACGGCTGACATCCGCGGAGACTTGATCTTCGACGGGCACGAGCCATGGCCAAGCGCGCCGCACTATCTCGAGGGGCATGATCTAGCTCTGCCCCCGGACAATGTCCTGGAGGCCGCACACGCATCGGTTCCGACCCCTAACTCGGAGCCTATTGCGCCAATCGAGGATGAGCGGTTGGATGTCACCTCGGGGGCTGCGATCCCGAAAGCGATCGAGCCGAACGCTAGCCCCGCACTCTGCACGACCCGTGACTCCGAGGATCCGGACCCCTCCCCGGACTCCGAACCCCCCGCGCCCCTGCCAATCGAATCCGATTGGGCGCCGATAATGGAGTTCACTGCCGCAGACATCTTTCAGCATTCGCCTTTTGGCGACATCCTGAATTCTCTTAAGTCTCTCTCTTTATCAGGAGAGCCTTGGCCGGACTATGGTCAGCGAGGGTGGGATACGAACGATGAGGAAATTCAAAGCCCACACACCACCCACTTTGTAGCCACTGTCGACGATCTAACCGACATGCTTGACTTCAGCTCCGAAGACATCGACGGCATGGACGACGATGTAGGAGACGAACAGGAACCAGCACCTGTAGGGCGCTGGAAGGCCACCTCGTCATATGACATATATATGGTGGATACTCCAAAAGATGGAGATGGCGATGGAACAGTGGGGGATGATGCCCCCAAGAAACAGCCAAAGCGCCGGCGTCAGCGGCGCCGCTCTAAATCCCGCCAAAGCAAAAACGGTGATTCCGGCATGGGAGATAATACTACCCCGGATAGCGCCGAAGAACACCCACCTCAGCAAGATTCGGCATAGGAAGATGGAGAAGCCAGCCCTCATGAGAGAGCGGCAGACCGAGAGGTCGAGGATGATAACTATACGCCTCCCTCCGAAGACGAGGCAAGCCTCGATGACAACGAATTCGTCATACCATCAGACCCCGCCGGACAAGAGCATTTTAAACGCAGGCTTTTAGCCACGGCAAGCAGCCTCAAGAAAAAGCAGCAACAGCTTAGAGCTGCCCAAGATTTGCTAGCTGACAGATGGACTGAAGTCCTTGCGGCCGAAGAGTATGAACTCGAACGCCCCTCCAAGAGTTACCCGAAGCGTAGGCCGCTACCCCGATCAGAGGAGGAAGCACCTACATCACCAGTGCATGACATGGCAGACCGGCCACCTCGCGGCCGCGACAGAGAGGCTTCTCGGCCCTCCACCCAAGCCATGCCCCGACGCCGCTCAACTAAGGCACGGGAAAATGCGCCCGACCTGCGAGACATACTGGAGGATAAGGCAAGACAAACAAGATTGATCTACGGATCGCGCAGGCGCCCTACGGCATGTGACAATGATCTTCACTCCAGATACAACAAATCTGGCCGGGCCGAACACAACAGACATAGCTCTTCCGAGCTGCGTCGTGATATAGCCCAGTACAGAGGCGCCGCACACCCGCTATGCTTCATGAATGAAGTAATGGATCATAAAATCCCAGAGGGTTTCAAACCCGTAAACATCGAATCATACGATGGCACAACAGATCCGGCGGTACGGATCGAGGATTATCTCCTTCACATCCACATGGCACGCGGCGATGATCTACACGCCATCAAATACCTCCCGCTCAAACTTAAAGGACCAGCCCGGCATTGGCTTAACAGATTGCCAGCAGACTCAATCGGTTCTTGGGAGGACCTGGAAGCCGCATTCCTCGACAACTTCCAGGGCACTTACGTGCGACCGCCGGATGCCGATGACTTAAGCCACATAATTCAGCAGCCAGAAGAATCGGCCAAACAATTCTGGACATGGTTCCTAACAAAGAAGAACCAGATAGTCGACTGTCCGGACGTAGAGGCCCTAGCAGCCTTCAAGCACAACATCCGCGACGAGTGGCTTGCCCGGCACCTGGGACAGGAGAGACCGAAATCCATGGCAGCCCCCACGACACTCATGACCCGCTTTTGCACGGGAGAAGACAGCTGGCTAGCTCGCACTAACAACTTATCAAAGAACCCTGGTAATTCGGATACCAAGGACAAAAGTGGCAGGACACGTCGGAATAAGCAAAAACGCCGCGTTAACAGCGACAACAATGAAGACACGGCAGTCAATGCCGGATTCAAAGGCTATAAATCCGGTCAGCGGAAAAAGCCATTCAAAAAGATTACTCAGGGCCCGTCCAGTTTGGACCGAATACTCGATCGCTTGTGCCAGATACATGGCACCCCCGAAAGGCCAGCCAATCAAACTAACAGGGATTGTTGGGTGTTCAAGCAGGCAGGCAAGTGAAGGGCTGAAAACAGAGACAAGGGGCTGCACAGAGACGACGAGGAGCCCAAGCCGCCGAACAACAATGGACAGAAGGGCTTTCCCCCACAAGTGCGGACGGTGAACATGATATACGCAACCCACATTCCCAAGCGGGAGCGGAAGCGTGCACTACGGGACGTATACGCGATAGAGCCAGTCGCCCCAAAGTTCAACCCATGGTCCTCCTGCCCGATCACTTTTGATCGAAGGGACCATCCCACTAGCATCCGCCATGGCGGCTTCGCCGCATTGGTTCTCGACCCAATCATCGACGGATTTCATCTCACAAGATTCCTCATGGACGGCGGCAGTAGCCTAAACCTGCTTTATCAGGATACAGTGCGGAAAATGGGCATAGATCCCTCAAGGATTAAGCCCACAAGAACGACCTTTAAAGGCGTTATACCAGGTGTAGAAGCCAACTGTACAGGCTCAGTAACACTTGACGTGGTCTTCGGATCCCCGGACAATTTCTGAAGCGAAGAGTTAATCTTCGATATAGTCCTGTTTCGCGGTGGCTATCACGCCCTGCTCGGACGAACCGCATTCGCAAAGTTCAATGCGGTGCCGCACTACGCATATCTCAAGCTCAAGATGCCAGGCCCTCGAGGAGTAATTACGGTCAACGGAAACACCGAACGCTCCCTCCATACGGAGGAGCATACGGCGGCTCTCGCAGCGGAGGTACAAAGTAGCCTTCTCAGGCAATTCTCCAGTCCGGCCATTAAAAAGCCAGACACTGCCAAGCGCGCCCGGAGTAACCCACAGCAGGAGCGCATGGCACACTCTGAGCAAGTGTAGCAATGCGGCCCCAACCCCAGCTTTCGCGACCTAGCGAAACCAGTATCTCGCGTACATAACTACGGCCTTGAAATACCATGGGCACAGGGGAAGGGGCACAATAACAGCACGCCCAGGATACGGCTTAAAACGTACTAGGGGCTGCCGGATTCTTTTTTTTCTTATTTTCAGGACTCCATATTTCGGACGACCTGTTCGGCAATTCGACTGCCGCACAAACGATGCAAGATCCAGGGAGGCAGACAAACCATGCCGCATTATGGAACTCCCAGGTGGTCTCTGTTACGAGCGGTATACCTGTTTTAAATACAATTCCGCGGCCTTCCCCTGGTCAGGACATACTGAATAGTCCAATATCTTTTGCCTACCGCACTATTTGTATCATTCGGCTTTGATAAATAGCCTCTCTATAAACAATGCTTAGCTTCTTGTCTATTTTTTGCATTATCTTCTTTTCACATTTATGTTTATTAAATGACATGATTGCACCCGTACACCATGGTACGGCAAACACGCCAGGGGCTTCAGTACCCCTCATAATGGTGTGAGAAGTCCGTACACTTTCACAAGTGTGGCACCCCGACTTATAGCACTATATGCATCGGCTCCGAATCATGATTTGGGTCAATAGTTGGGTTTGCCCGGCTCCTATGTTTTGGTGCCTTACATTCCGCTCTATCGGCTAAGGTAGCACTAGGAGAACCACTGCGATTGTGCCCCGGTTCAGCTGGGTTAAGCTGGCAGTCATGATGAGGCGAGAGACCGGTCGCTGTTCGAGAGGTTTTTCGAGTCCCTAAATACTTATGCCGCTTCGAGCGAGAAGCTGGCTTTGTCCGGCCAAGGCGTGGATAGCGCCCCGAAGTCGGTCTTCCGAACTAGGGGCTTCGCCGAAATTTAAAATTATAGAGTTCTATGGCTAAGTGAGAGTGTTCAAGCATTATAGTCTGATTGCCTGGTTCGTTGTGCTGAGCGCCTCCCTCGAAGGACCCAACTATGGGAAAAAGAGCGCTCAGGTTTATCCCGAACACCCCAGCACTAGTGGCATGGGGGCAGAAGCCGACGACTGGCCATCTCTCAAATTTTTGATAAACGGCCGCACAGAAAGTAATAATTTAAATTCAATAAGCATTGCTTAGCGCATATGAACAAGTTTTCAGCGCACAGGATAAACACGAGCGAGTTCATTCAAAAATCACATCCTTGGTACATTCATCCGCCACAAGGCGGGCACCTACAAGAACATCCTTGTAGTAGTTCTCGGGCTTGCGATACTCCTTCCCCGGCGGTGGCCCGTCCTTCACAAGCTTCTCACCGTCCAGCTTACCCCAGTGCACCTTTGCACGGGCAAGGGCCCGACGGGCACCTTCGATGCAGACGGAGCGCTTGATGACCTCGAGCCTCGAACAGGCCTCCACCAACCGCCGCACCAGCCCGAAATAGCTCCCAGGTAGGGCCTCTTCGGGCCACAGCCGAACTATGAAGCCCTTCATGGCCTGTTCGGCCGCCTTGTGGAGCTCGACCAGCTGTTTCAGCTGGTCGCTCAAAGGCACAGGGTGTCCGGCCTCAGAATATTGAGACCAGAACACCTTCTCCGTCGAGCTGCCCTCTTTAGCTCGGTAGAATGCGGCCGCGTCGGATACGCTGCGGGGAAGATCTGCGAATGCCCCTGGAGAGCTCCGGATTCGGGTAAGTAACAAGTAGTTTACTTTTATATTTCTGCTTTGCATGAAGAATGCCTTACCCGCTGCTATCTTCCTCATCTCCTCCAACTCTTGGAGGGCCTTTTGGGCTTCGGCCTTGGCAGACTTGGCAGTCTCAAGGGCCGTCGCGAGCTCGGATTCTTGCGCCTTTGACTCAAGCTCCAAACTCTCATGTTTTTTCATGAGAGCCTGAAGCTCTTGCTGCACCTCGCCGACCTGAGCCCCAAGTCTGTCTCGCTCGGTGCGCTCCGCGACCGTTTTCTTTTCGGCCTCAGACAGCGCCTGCTTAAGGGTCGCCACCTCAGTCGTGGCCCCTACAATAAGCAGTACAATCCTGTTATTTTTTTTTGCAATCACGCCTTTTTATAGGCCCTTTTTCTGTAAGGTATTTCTTACCTTCTCTCTCCTCGAGCCGCCGCTTGGCAAGGCCGAGCTCTCGCTCGGTCCGCTCGAGGTCCTGCTTCAGGACACCCACCTCCGCAGTCAGTGCGGCAGTGGATAGCAGCGAAGCCTGCATACGCATATTGACTCTTTTTTGTTAGACTCCTGCGATATTTAATAGATCCTCTATTCGGCTTTTCTTTCCGAACGCCAAACAGAGCATCAGGGGCTACTGTCTATGCGGTAATATTTTTACATATTTTTACTTACCTCGAAGCCTGTTAGAAGGCTAGCGCAAGCTTCAGTCAGTCCTCTCTTGATGGACTGAACGTTCTGGATCACCGTACTCATAATAGTACGGTGCCCCTCGTCGATGGAGGCGCCGTCGAGCACCTCCAGCAGATTGCCCGGCACCTCCAGTTGGACGGAGGCCGTCGGCTCAGAAGGCTTGCTCCTCTTGGAAGGAGTTCGCCTACCACGGTCCGGAACTGTGGAAGATGCCGGCGCGGTGTCCGGCACAAAGCCAGACTTGGAGCCCTGGGGGGCCTTATCCCCTTCACTCCTGGAGTCCGGGAGGTTGCCTTGCGGCTCCTCCGGGACCACCTCCTCCTGCCCCGGAGCTTGTCGCGACGCCACTTCGGCACCGTCTGCAGTGCGGGGGGAGACAGCGGGCGGAACTGAGTTCACGTCCGATGAGTCCAGGGAGCCGCCCGACGATTCGTCAAATTCGGCCCGGGGCGGACTGCATAATTACATTCGACATTAGGGAAAGCTGTGCAACAATGGAACATCATGAATTATTCTGATATCTGAACTTACGATTTCGCTAGACGCTTGGCCCTGTTTGGCCACTCCTCTTTGCCCTCTTCGGCGTTGGGGGCGTAGTCCGGCGGAGGGGTCTTCCTTTTCCTAGACCCCTCGGCCTCCCCCGTTGGGGCAGCCTTTCTCTTCTCTCCTCCCTCCGCTGGGGGGGAGAGTTTTCTTCTTCCTCCTCCTCGTTTTCACGGGAAGAGGGCGTCTCGGACTCGTCGGATGACGAGTCCGACACCACCACGTTACGGGCACTCTTTCGAGTCCCCGTGGTCTTCTTCTTCTTGGCCTTCTTTTCCGGCACCACATAAGGTGCCGGAGCCAGCAGCTTCACTAGTAGAGCTGGGGTTGGGTCTTCGGGCAGCGGAGCCGGACAGTAAATCGGTCTGGATATCGCCCGCCAAGCCTGTCAAAGGTAAGGGAGTTTAGATCCCGCATAGAGTTAAACTATGAAAAAAGCTGAATATCCTGTAAAAGGTGAAGATAGCTTACCTCGCTAGCGTGACGCTGCGAGCTGTATCCGCGGTCCTCGGAAGCGGATGCGGGAGCCTCGGCGCCCTTGAATAGCACCTTCCAGGCATCTTCGTACGTCGTGTTGAAGAGCCTGCTAAGGGTTTGGTGCTGCGCCGGGTCAAACTCCCACAGATTAAAATCCCGTTGTTAGCACGGGAGGATCCAGCGGACGAGCATAACCTGGATTACATTAACAAGCCGGATTGGCTTGTTCACAAGGGACTGGATGCATGTTTGCAATCCGGTCACCTCTTTTTCGTCACCCCATGACAGGCCCGTCTCTTTCCAGGACATAAGCCGCGTGGGGGGTCCGGATCGGAACTTGGGGGCTGCGATCCAGTTCGGATCGCGTGGCTCGGTGATGTAAAACCACCCGGATTGCCACCCCTTTAGGGTCTCCACAAAAGAGCCCTCGAACCATAGGACGTTGGCCATCTTGCCCGCCATGGCGCCTCCGCACTCCGCCTGGCTGTCGCGCACCACCTTGGGCTTGACGTTGAAGGTCTTGAGCCAGAGGCCGAAATGAGGGTGGACGCGGAGGAAAGCCTCGCACACGACGATAAACGCCGAGATGTTGAGGATGAAGTTCGGGGCCAGATCGTGGAAATCCAGGACGTAGTAGAACATGAGCCCCCGGACAAATGGGTGGAGTGGAAAACCCAGTCCGCGGAGGAATTGTGAAAGAAATACTACCCTCTCATGGGGCCTTGGGGTGGGGAGAAGCTGCCCCTTTTCGGGAAGCCGGTGCGCGATGTCCTTAGACAGGTATCCGGCCTTCCTTAGCTTCTTGACTTGGCCCTCCGTAGCGGAGGAGACCATACACTTGCCTCCCGCTCCGGACATTGCTGGAGAAGGTTGAGGTGGTAAGTGCGGGCTTGGGCGCTGGAGCTCGAGTGCGCAGGAGATAGATAGGCAAAGGAGGAAGAAGGCGTAGGTAAAAGGTGGATCCTTATCCCCTTATATGGGCGGATGCGGTTGTGCGTCCCCACCAGCCTAGTAAAACTCGCTTGCCTCCCAAGCGTCGTGATAAATGGCGCGGTTGGGTTACCCACGTCCGTATTGATGAGAATCCCGTAAAGGGGGTACACGATCTCTGCTTTGACAAGACGTGCCAAGGAAACCGCCTCGCAAAACATGCTGAGGTGGAAAAGTAAAAACGATTCGAGTAAAGGACTTGGCCGTAGTGTGATGACGCACTGTGGAATACGTCAGCAGATTTGATTTGTGTTAATATTATTCTCTCTATGGCAATATGTGGAAGCTTATTTTGCAGAGCCGGACACTACTCTTGGTGTTTACAATCTTCTATGAAGGACTTGGAGGAGGAACCCGCCTTGCAATGCCGAAGACAATTTGCGCGCCGGACTCATCGTCATTGAAGCCTGGTTCAGGGGCTACTGAGGGAGTCCTGGATTAGGGGTGTTCGGGTAGCCGGACTATACCTTCAGCCGGACTCCTGGACTATGAAGATACAAGATTGAAGACTTCGTCCCGTGTCCGGATGGGACTTTCCTTGGCGTAGAAGGCAAGCTTGGCGATGCGGATATTCAAAATCTCCTACCATTGTAACCGACTCTATGTAACCCTAACCCTATCCGGTGTCTATATAAACCGGAGGGTTGTAGTCCATAGGCAATCAACTCTATATACAACAATCATACCATAGGCTAGCTTCGAGGGTTTAGCCTCCTTGATCTCGTGGTAGATCTACTCTTGTACTACCCATATCATCAATATTAATCAAGCAGGACGTAGGGTTTTACCTCCATCAAGAGGGCCCGAACCTGGGTAAAACAACGTGTTCCCTGCCTCCTGTTACCATCCGGCCTAGACGCACAGTTCGGGACACACTACCCGAGATCCGCCGGTTTTGACACCGACAATGGTCTCGAGTGAATGAGTTTTCAGCACAAAAATATTCACGTCACCGAGTGGAACCGCTTTGATGTTTCGGTTATATTCATTCGACTTTATCTTACGGACCGAAACTATACTCCGAGTGGCATAGTTCAATGTTCTGAGTGGTTTTTGGCCAATCACGTCTTCAAGATGACCTCTGATGAAGGAGCACTCTTAAGGAATTGTCTTCGTCTCGTCGAAGCAATTGATTTTGATATATAAATCATCTCAATCCGAGTTCATATGCAAAAGCTTGAGGCAATACACTACAGACCAAACCTCAACGGAAATATGGCGCGAGGTGCCAGACACTTGTCTGATGGGTTGCGCGAGTAATTCGGCCATCCAGACGGCCTTGAATCGAAAAACCTTCAACACGGAAAAGTTTCGTCTCGTCGAGCTGATCGATTTTCATAAATAGTTCGTCTCAATCCGAGATCGTACGAGGCCTGGAGAGACAAATCAAAGTCGGGCTATGTTTTCAGTCGGAAATCTGAGTGAAAAGTTTACCATCCGAGTGAAAGTTTACGGTCGAGTGAAAATTTACCGGTCGAGTGAAAGTTTGCTGACCGAATGAACTTATTATTATCCAAGTGGAAATATGATCATCTGAGTGAAATTGTCGTCCAAGTGAAAATATTCCGAGTGAAAAGATTACCATCGGGATGAAAACTTGCCGATTGAATAAGATATTGCTTTCCGAGTGGAAATATAGTTATCCGAGTGTAAATATAGTCATCCGAGTGAAAGATTGTCTTCCGAGTGAAAAAGTCCAATCGGACGATCCGAGTGAAAGTACCTAATATCCGAGTGGATGAGCTCAAGTCCGAGTGAAATTGAACATGTGCTGGAAAGTTTATCAAAATGACCTTGGATGAAGAAGTGTTCAATGCAGAAGTTGTGCGTATCATCAAGACGGTAAACTTTGATTTTGGAGTCATCATCATCAGAGATAGCCTACAAATTCACTACGAGACTCGGATAATCCAGTCTACTGCAAGACCGAGTCCGACTGGAAGATAAAGATGACCTCGAAAAGTATTCAAGATGGCCTTATTTGAAAAAGTGATCAACATGAGAGTTGTTTGTATCGTCGAGGCACACAAGTTTGATATTTGGGCCGTCTCGATCGGAGATCATATGCAAGCCCGGCGGCCCGCGCAAGAAGGAAGACAGAGTTTGGGCCAGATTCAGACTGAATCCGAGTTGGAATAGGATTAGGACTCTAGGACGTGAATTGATGTAATTTTTCTTGTAAGGAAAGCCTAGATGAATCCTTTACTTGTACGGGAAGTCCAGCCGCCTCTTATATATGTTGGGGGTGACGGCCGATTGAACAACACACAATCGAACAAATCAATATACTACTTTTTCATCTACGTTTTATCTCTCCACCGTTTTTCTCTCTCGTTCTTCGCTGTTCTTCGTGTTTGAGAGCTGCGAATTCCAAGGCTCTAGGGGCGAGCGAATCGACCTAGGGCAGCCCATAGCAGCCGCACTCCCTGACGGGGTCCCTCCCGGGGTGTGGGGTTTTCGGGTCTGCAAAACCGCCCGTCGACTGTCTTGCGTATCGCGCTGTCGGTCGGGTCTCCTTCGACGTGAGCTGCGGTGCATCACCCCCGGCGTCGAGGGTACATGTGACGTGTTCGTGTGTCAACACACTTTTTGGCGACTCCGCTGGGGACCGAAGATCAATCGTCATCATCCACCATGTCTGATATTCCCAAGCCATCTGAGGTAGACGCCGATAACATCATTAAGCCCAGTCTTGATGAGATATCGGCCGATCATCGCCAAGTTTATGAGGAGTACAAGAAGGCGCGTGAGGAGAAGGACTTGCAGGAGTTCCTTGCAAAGTTCAAGAAGGATCACCAAGGCAACATCACTCCGATTGAAGAAATCAAGTTCCCTCCTCTTCAAGCCGAGCAGGTTAAACCCTCTGTAAGTACTGCCTTTTCTCCTGAGCAGTGGGCTGAGATTGAAAGTCGTATTGCTGATGGTAACAATCTAGTCTATCAAACTTTTATAGAAAGTACTAATGCTCAGAAGAATATATCTCAATCGTCTAATGGTAATAATGGTGTGGCTGCTAGTGTGCAAAACCCTAATCTGGCTTTACCTATTGCATCGGCGCCTCCCGTGCCGATGACTTATTATCCTACCCAAACAAATCAGATTGTGACTACACCCATTAATCCTATTATGAGCATGACATGTTCGGTGGAAACGCCGAACCAAACTCTACCTACAGCTACAACCACTCGACCACTACCAAATTATGGGTCAACATACATGCCACAATTCCTACCCACAACTAGCAACCCTACTCCTTCTATGCCACTGCCACAAGCTGCATCGTCCACTATGGATGATGGTCTAGCTAATCTTAGAGAGGAGATGGCTAAGATGCTTCGAGAAAATTTTGGAGTTGAGTTACCTCGGAATCGGATTTACCAAAAGCCATACCCCGAGTACTTTGATGCCATCCAGTGCCCTCCGGGATATAAGATTCCAAATTTTTGTTAAGTTCAACGGAGAGGGCACAAAAACCACATGGGAGCATGTTAGTCAATACTTAGCACAACTAGGTGAAGCAGGCTCACTAAATGAGTTGAAAGTGCGTTTGTTTCCTTTATCTTTAACTGGTACTGCATTCTCATGGTTTTCTTCTTTACCACATGGTTCCATTCGGGTTTGGTCACAGCTAGAGCAGAAATTTCATGATCACTTTTATAGCGGCGACAATGAACTCAAGTTATCACATCTAACATCGGTTAAACAGAAGCACGATGAATCGGTCTCCGATTACGTCAAGAGATTCAGAGAAACAAAAAACTGGTGTTTTAGTTTGGTGATAACCGAGAGAGACTTGGCAGACCTAGTGCTGAGAGGTTTGATAACTCCCATTAGAGAAAAGCTAGAAGGTTATGAGTTCTTAAATATCAACCAAGTCTTACAAAGGGCTTTGGCTCAGGAAAGCCGAAGCAAAGATCTCAAAGAAGTGCATAGATATAAAAGCCGATCATCCAAAGATGAATATGGTGGAATATGATAGTGATCACTCGGACGATGAGGGTGATGTTTTTGCTACTGAATTTGTTTGGCCATCTAAGGCCAAACCCTTTACTTGCAATGATCTGAAACCGATTCATAAGAATCGTGATGAAGAGATGAAGTTTACTTTTAACATTGCTAAGTGTGATAGAATATTTGATGCTTTGCTGCAGGCTAAGGTTATTAGAATATCTCATACTTTACCGCTGTTTGAAGAGCTAAAACGGCGTGCTTATTGCAAGTATCATAATTCTTTTTCTCATGCTACTAACGATTGATGTTTTTTGACGACAGATACAATCGGCCATTAATGACGGACGATTGAACTTTTCTGAGATGCAAGTTGATAAACAACCTTTTCCAATGAATACCATGGATTTGGAAGGGAAGAAGCTACTCATTCGGCCGGAGGTAGCCGAATCTGCTAATAAAGCTAATGTCATTGTTGGTGAGCCCAGGAAAGACAAGGAGGACAACAAGGTCTTGGGGAGACAGGTTGTGCTTGGTAAGCAACCCGATGTCAAGGAAGTGATCAAAATCACCATCAAGAATCCTACACTCGGGGGGAAACTGCAAGTGCAAGAAAAAGCTCGTGTGAGATTTGTCAAGCCCAAGAGTCCAGAAATTGGCAAGTGGAAAAGGAATGAAGTTAAAGTACAGCACAAGCGGATCAAGCCAACTTTTGATATGTTGCTGTCCAAGTACACCAACCAGTCGGCCGGTTCTATCTTTAATCGGCCGACTCATCTGAAGCAACCAAGGTCACCATTAGCTGATATGTTCAGTCAGTATATGAAACCAAGTGGACCGAGGGTGCCGTTTCCAGAAGAGCATACGCAATCTGTTTGGGATCGACTTAACTATTCATATAAAGGCTGACTGAACATCGGTAACTATCGGTCGGCTGGTCAAAACATGCGACCGGATGGAAATTATCCGAGTGTAAGAATGCACCCAGGTGGCATGTGTTGACACCTGATTTTGGCAAGATACAGATTGCAATGAAGATGGTCTCGAGTGAATGAGTTTTCAGCACAAAAATATTCACGTCACCGAGTGGAACCACTTTGATGTTTCGGTTATATTCATTCGACTTTATCTTACGGACCGAAACTATACTCCGAGTGGCATAGTTCAATGTTCTGAGTGGTTTTTGGCCAATCACGTCTTCAAGATGACCTCTGATGAAGGAGCACTCTTAAGGAATTGTCTTCGTCTCGTCGAAGCAATCGATTTTGATATATAAATCATCTCAATCCGAGTTCATATGCAAAAGTTAGAGGCAATACACTGCCGACCGAACCTCAACGGAAATATGGCGCGAGGTCCCAGACACTTGTCTGATGGGTTGCGCGAGTAATTCGGCCATAAAGACGGCCTTGAATGGAAAAACCTTCAACACAGAAAAGTTTCGTCTCGTCGAGCCGATCGATTTTCATATATAGTTCGTCTCCATCCGAGACCGTATGAGGCCTGGAGAGACAAATCAAGATCGGGCTATGTTTTCAGTCGGAAATCCGAGTGAAAAGTTTACCATCCGAGTGAAAGTTTACGGTCGAGTGAAAATTTACCGGTCGAGTGAAAGTTTGCTGACCGAATGAACTTATTATTATCCAAGTGGAAATATGATCATCCGAGTGAAATTGTCGTCCGAGTGAAAATATTCCGAGTGAAAAGATTACCATCGGGACGAAAACTTGCCGATTGAATAATATATTGCTTTCCGAGTGGAAATATAGTTATCCGAGTGGAAATATAGTCATCCGAGTGAAAGATTGTCTTCCGAGTGAAAAAGTCCAATCGGACGATCCGAGTGAAAGTATCTAATATCCGAGTGGATGAGCTCAAGTTCGAGTGAAATTGAACATGTGCTGGAAAGTTTATCAAAATGACCTTGGATGAAGAAGTCTTCAATACGGAAGTTGTGCGTATCATCAAGACGGTAAACTTTGATTTTGGAGTCATCATCATCAGAGATAATATATATAGCCTACAAATTCACTACGAGACTCGGATAATCCAGTCTACTGCAAGACCGAGTCCGACTGGAAGATAAAGATGACCTCGAAAACTATTCAAGATGGCCTTATTTGAAAAAGTGATCAACATGAGAGTTGTTTGTATCGTCGAGGCACACAAGTTCGATATTTGGGCCGTCTCGATCGGAGATCATATGCAAGCCCGGCGGCCCGCGCAAGAAGGAAGACAGAGTTTGGGCCAGATTCAGACTGAATCTGAGTTGGAATAGAATTAGGACTCTAGGACGTGAATTGATGTAATTTTTCTTGTAAGGAAAGCCTAGATGAATCCTTTACTTGTACGGGAAGTCCAGCCGCCTCTTATATATGTTGGGGGTGACAGCCGATTGAACAACACACAATCAAACAAATCAATATACTACTTTTTCATCTATGTTTTATCTCTCCACCGTTTTTCTCTCTCGTTCTTCGCTGTTCTTCGTGTTTGAGAGCTGCGAATTCCAAGGCTCTAGGGGCGAGCGAATCGACCTAGGGCAGCCCATAGCCGCCGCACTCCCTGACGGGGTCCCTCCCGGGGTGTGGGGTTTTCGGGTCTGCAAAAGCGCCCGTCGACTGTCTTGCGTATCGCGATGTTAGTCGGGTCTCCTTCGACGTGAGCTGCGGTGCATCACCCCCGGCGTCGAGGGTACACGTGACGTGTTCGTGTGTCAACAGAGGCCTCACTGCCCCCTACTACTACCACCGCTGGCTAGGCCATCCCTCTACTCACCCACACCCCCTGTTATTCTGCGGCGACGGCAGCCTCACACCGCAGCGAACCAGTGAACCCTCGTACTCCTCTACGCGTGGGCAACCACTGCCACGTCTTCCCCGGCTCCGCGTCGTCCCCTTCCTAGGCCTCGCCGTCGTCCACTGCCCTGGTGCTCTCGCACGCGGCGTGGTCAACGTGGTCAAGGAACGGCTTCCATCGGACGTGGACTGTACGTGGAGAGGCTGACAGCTGGGTCCACGGCCGCAGCAAGGAAGTGCCTCCTTATTACGTGCAAAATAATTATTCCTCCACCTGACAGCGGGGACCCACCGGACGGGCCACCGTATTTCGCGAAAAAACGTTTCCCCCCTGATTGCTGGGACCCACCAACTACATCTTCGCACGCAAGGAAGTTCCTGACAGTCAGGACCCACTTGGTCGAAGCATACGTAGCGTTGTTTTGGTCGCGAACGCGTACGTACATATATACTGGTGGATGTAGAGGCGCGCACGTGTCGTAGTAGAGGCGCGTATGTGTCGTAGTGGAGGCGCACACGTAGCATGTACACGTACGTACAGCGGCCAGGGTTCAAGAAAGAAAATACGGCCACGTATGTGTACATACGGGCGGGGTCTCGAACGCCTACTCGCGCATACGTACGGCCACGTATGTGTACATACAGGCTGGGTCGGAACGGAGAAACAATGTCGTCGTCGTGTTCATGGGGAGGCAACGGAATGCATCGTGTTCATGGGGAGGCAACGGAATGCGTCGTGTTCATCAGGAGGCAACGGAATGCGTGGGAGCCAACCGGCTGTGTCGGAACGGAATGTGTGGTCATGTTCATCGGGAGGGCTTGGACGGAACAGGCGATGGAAACGAGGCCTGGCGTACCGCACAATGGAGGAAATGGACCTCCTACGTTCGGAACGAGGTCCTGTTGATCGGGGGGGTCTGGCATACCGCAAAACGGAGGAAACGGACCTCCTACGGTCGAAATGGGGGCCCTGTTGATCGGGAGGGGTGTGGCGTACCGCAAAACGGAGGAAACGGACCTCCTACAGTCGAAATGGGGGTCCTGTTAATCGGGAGGGGTGTGGCGTACCGCAAAACGAACGAAACGGACTTGTGTTGGAGCGCTACGGTCGAAACAGGGGTCCTGTTCATCGGGAGGGGTGTGGCGTACCGCAAAACGAGACTCCACGGGATACAGTTCATCTCCACCGTCGACCTCCTCCAGCCTCCACGGGCTACCGTCGACCTCCTCCAGCCTCCACGGGCTCCTGTTCATCCAGCCTCCACCGTGCGCTACTCCACCGGCTACTGTTCAACCACCCCTCCACGGGCACCCCTCCACCGTCTACTGTTCATCCATCCCTCCACACCACGGGGTCCTATTCAACCACCCCTCCACGGGCACCCCTCCACCGTCTACTGTTCATCCAGCCCTCCACCACACCACGAGGTCCTGTTCATCCAGAGGCAACGCCACCGCTCACTATTCATCCACCCCCAGGCAACGCTCACTGTTCATCCAATCTATCGGCGTTAGTTAGCAGCAGTAGCGAAGGAATCGCTCGATCGGGTTCAGTTAACAGCCATCGATCGATCGCTCAGGGTTCAATAACGCGTAGCCTGCAGTGCAATCGCTCAAGTTCAGTTAGAGCCCAACGCCTCGCTCGGGTTCAGTTAGAGCCAACGCCTCGGACACACGCGCAAACGTGTACGAGAGAAACGAGCATTGCTCGGCCCCCAACCTCCCACCGTAACCGGGAACTCCCAGAAATTTTCCTCACCCTCGGTTCTACCATGGTTTTTTCCGTCATGGACGGCCCAAAGAATGTCATGCAGCTGCATCTCCGGCCCGCCCAGGACGAAAAGCCCATTTTCTGTCATGATTTTTTGTCATAGAAGTAGGAGCCCACCACATCTATGATGATACCGGGTTTTGTCACAATTATCGTCATAGAAGTGTCATATGTATGATAGAAAAAAAATTCGTTCGGCCCAAAATGTCATGGATGTGTCTTTTCAGCTAGAGCTACTGGCGCCCGATCTAGAGGTCGGCCGGGATTAAAGGGATGGCCTGAGGGCACTGCCAAGCACGGCGGTGGTGTGAGGTCGAGAGGAGGGCGGGGCGGCGGAGGCAGGGGTCTAGGCCGGTGGTCGCTGGCGGTTCAAGAAAGATCATCAATAGTGACTGGCGGGAGGTAGACGAAGGCTATCTGCCCGTTCCTTAAAGATCGGACGGTTCATTAAAAAAATCGACTGACCTATTTATTTTCAGTCGACTGTTATCTTGATATGACCACATGTGGTGGTGTGCTGGAGGAGTACCTGCATTTCCTGTGCTCATATATTACAAAATCATACGGAGTAGAATCTAATTTTGTTTGCCATGCAATGTTGTAGAGCTATCATATGTCTCGTGTCATTTATTTTTCAGCCACCTGCTATCTGCTACTTTTACAGTGCACTAGTTGTACACACACTTCACCCATACTCTCACTATTGTGTTTTTATGCAAGGGTATTTCAGACTCTGCTGCTATGAGAGAAGCAAAAAAGAAAAGAGAGATGTCACTCCAGCTCGTACGCGGATAGGCCAGACACGTTTCAGCCTTATAATAGGTGCAATGTCAGCAGATGGAGAAGGTAAACATAGCTCCGGAGTTGATGACCTCGCTCGCAATGAACCACCATCCCAGGTGCTTGCTTTAACTTCGCGGTGTCATATGTGGTTTCATGTTCCATATGGTGTCTAGCTTGTATTCAAAAGGCCGAAGTCGGTCCTTATTAAGATAAGGAAAGATATTTTTTACATGAACCACCATCCGGTGAGCACCAGAAGACAAATAGCTAGTCAGGGCATTGGCCGAGCCAGTGACAAGCCGAGCAAAGAGAGGCATCACCTGGAAGCCAACTAAAAAGCCGCGATGGTGGTGAAGCAGCCCGCCTCCCACCAGGCTCTCAGGTCCTAGATGATCATGCTCCCCACTCCAGCCAGATGTCTAGCTTGTATTGCATCCAATTTGGTTAAATTGCATCTGCTTACCTTACACATTATACCTTTCAATATGACATTCCTTTCTGTTTTTGGTACATACTAGTACATCTGTGTATTAACCATGTTCTTACATCAAACTAATGTTCTTGTGTATCCCTCATCAATCACTTATGATGCGGCAGTCAAGCAAGTGGATTACTCCTCATTTAAAGAATGCAGCGTCAGCCTCCCGACATGATTCTCAAGAAACAACAAGGCTAGATGAAGATAGTGAACGTAGCTCTGTAGTTGATTACCGCATTTCCCCTACACTAGCATCGCTGGTGCTTGCTCTAACTTGGCAGCGTGATATGTGATTGCATGTTGCATATGGTGTCTAGATTGTAATTCTTCCAATCTGCTTAAACTGCATGTGATGTTCTGCTTAGCTTATACATTATGCCTGTTAATGTGACACGACTTCCTGTATTTAGTACATAGTACATCTGTCTATTAAGCATGTCCGCACATAAAACTATTGTTTTTTTGTATCCCGCATAAATCAATATGACGAGACACCATCAGTATATGCAGTGTGATATTAGTTGCATCTTTGATATGATTTATAGCATGCGTTGCTTCTAATTTGTTGAAATGCCATTTATGATGCGACACTTTTAACTTGGCAAAGTCATATTGGTTGCATCTTTCACGTGGTGTCTAGCTTGCATTGCTTCTTATCTGGTGAAATGGTTTCTGCTTAGTTTACACAAACAGTTGTGAATATGCCATGTCGTCCTGTTTTTCGTATTATTCCATCCTGGAATCATGTGTTTGCTTTACATCAAAGTAGTGATTGTCAATATCATGCACGAATGAGTTCTAAAGAGTGAAGTTTATTGCTTTTTCTTCTCGGTTTTACTTGACAATTCAAAATTAATAAAGCGGAAGGAAGTTATCAAGGCACCTGATAACCCACAAGTATAGGGGATCACAACAGTTTTCGAGGGTAGAGTATTCAACCCAAATTAATTGATTCGACACAAGGGGAGCCAAAGAATATTCTCAAGTATTAGCAGCTGAGTTGTCAATTCAACCACACCTGGAAACTTAATATCTGCAGCAAAGTATTTAGTAGCAAAGTAATATGATAGTAGTGGTAACGGTAGCAAAAGGTAATGATAGCAAAAGTAATGTTTTTGGTATTTTGTAGTGATGATAGCAATATCAACGGAAAAGTAAATAAGCGAAGAACAATATATGGAAAGCTTGTAGGCAATGGATCGGTGATAGAGAATTATGCCGGATGTGGTTCATCATGTAACAGTCATAACCTAGGGTGACACAGAACTAGCTCCAATTCATCAATGTAATGTAGGCATGTATTCCGAATACAGTTATACGTGCTTATGGAAAAGAACTTGCATGACATCTTTTGTCCTACCCTCCCGTGGCAGCGGGGTCCTAATGGGAACTAAGGGATATTAAGGCCTCCTTTTAATAGAGTACCGGACCAAAGCATTAACACATAGTGAATACATGAACTCCTCAAACTACGGTCATCACCGGTAAGTATCCCGATTATTGTCACTTCGGGGTTAACGGATCATAACACATAATAGGTGAATATAGACTTGCAAGATAGGATCAAGAACTCTCATATATTGATGAAAACATAGTAGGTTCAGATCTGAAATCATGGCACTCGGGCCCTAGTGACAAGCATTAAGCATAGCAAAGTCATAGCAACATCAATCTCAGAACATAGTGGATACCAGGGATCAAACCCTAACAAAACTAACTCGATTACATGATAAATCTCATCCAACCCATCACCGTCCAGCAATCCCATGATGGAATTACTCACGCACGGCGGTGAGCATCATGAAATTGGTGATGGAGGAAGGTTGATGATGACGATGGCGACGGATTCCCCTCTCTGGAGCCCCGAACGGACTCCAGATAAGCCCTCCCGAGAGGTTTTAGGGCTTGGCGGCGGCTCCATATCGTAAAATGCGATGAATCCTTCTCTCTTATTTTTTTTCTCCCCGAAAGCAAATATATAGAGTTGGAGTTGAGGTCGGAGGAGCTCCAGGGGGCCCACGAGGTAGCGGGCGCGCCCCCCTCCCTCGTGGCTAGGGTGTGGGCCCCCTAGTCTTCATCTTTTGCAAGGATTTTTTATTATTTCCAAATAGACGTTCCGTGAAGTTTCGGTTCATTCCGAGAACTTTTGTTTCTGCGCATAAATAACACCATGGCAATTCTGCTGAAAACAGCGTCAGTCCGGGTTAGTTCCATTCAAATCATGCAAGTTAGAGTCCAAAACAAGGGCAAAAGTGTATGGAAAAGTAGATACGACGGAGACGTATCAACTCCCCAAAGCTTAAACCTTTGCTTGTCCTCAAGCAAGTCAGTTGACAAACTGAAAGTGAGAAAGAAAAACTTTTACAAACTCTGTTTTCTCTTGTTGTTGTAAATATGTAAAGCCAGCATTCAAGTTTTCAGCAAATATTATAAACTAACCATATTCATAATAACGCATAGGTCTCATGTTTACTCATATCGATGGCATAATCAACTAGCGTGCAATAATAATAAATCTCGGATGACAACACTTTCTCAAAACAATCATAATATGATATAACAAGATGGTATCTCGCTAGCCCTTTCTGAGACCGCAAAACATAAATGTAGAGCACCTTTAAAGATCAAGGACTGACTAGACATTGTAATTCATGGTAATAAAGATCCAGTCAAGTCATACTCAATGTAAACTAATAGTAATGAATGCAAATGACAGCGGTGCTCTCCAACTGGTGCTTTCTAATAAGAGGATGATGACTCAACATGAAAGTAAATAGATAGGCCCTTCACAGAGGGAAGCAGGGATTTGTAGAGGTGCCAGAGCTCGGTTTTGAAATAGAGGTGAATAATATATTGAGAGGTATACTTTCATTGTCAACATAACAACCAAGAGATGGCGATATCTTCCATGCTACACACATTATAGGCGGTTCCCAAACAGAATGGTAAATTTTATACTCCCCCTCCACCAACAAGCATCAATCCATGGCTTGCTCAAAACAACGAGTGCCTCCAACTAACAAGAGTGGCGGGGGAGTTTTGTTTGCAATTATTTTGATTTGATTTGCATAAAGCATGGGACTGGGCATCCCGGTGACCAGCCATTTTCTCGTGAGTGAGGAGCGGAGTCCACTCCTCTTGAGAATAACCCGCCTAACATGGAAGATACGGACATCCCTAGTTGATACATGAGCAATTCGAGCATACAAAACAAGATATTTATTTGAAGGTTTATAGTTTGGCACATACAAATTTACTTGGAACGGTAGGTAGATACCGTATATAGGTAGGTATGGTGGACTCATATGGAATAACTTTGGGGTTTATGTGATTGGATGCACAAGCAGTATTCCCGCTTAGTACAGGTGAAGGCTAGCAAAAGACTGGGAAGCGACCAGCTAGAGAGCGACAACAGTCATGAACATGCATTAAAATTAATCAACACCGAATGCAAGCATGAGTAGGATATAATCCACCATGAACATAAATATCGTGAAGGCTAGGTTGATTTTGTTTCAAGTACATGCGTGAACATGTGCCAAGTCAAGTCACTTAAATCATTCAGAGGAGGATACCACCCTATCATACCACATCACAACCATTTTAATAGCATGTTGGCACGCAAGGTAAACCATTATAAGATCCTAGCTAATTAAGCATGGCATAAGCAACTATAATCTCTACTTGTCATTGCAAACATGTTTATTCAGAATAGGCTGAATCAGGAATGATGAACTGATCATATTCACAATAACAAGAGAGGTCGAGTTCATACCAGCTTTTCTCATCTCAGTCAGTCCATCATATATCGTCATAATTTCCTTTCACTTGCACGACTGAATAGTGTGAATAATAATAATAGTGCACGTGCATTGGACTAAGCTGGAATCTGCAAGCATTCAATAAACAGGAGAAGACAAGGCCATATGGGCTCTTTTTATCAGATCAACAATAATGCATATAAGAGCCACTTCAATAATTTAATCATGGTCTTCTCCTATCGACCCCCAAAGAAAAGAAAAGAAATAAAACTATTTACACGGGAAAGATCCCAACAAGCAAAAGAAGAACATGAAATCTTTTTTCGGTTTTCATTTTTTAATTACTACTACAAGCACGGAAAGTAAACTAATTGAAAGCTACAACTCATTTTTTTCTTAAGGTTTATTAAACACACAAGAAGAAAGCATAAAAGTAAAATAAACTAGCATGGATATTACAATGAAAAAGTATGAGCACCGACATCTGGCAATGAGTGTGTGAACATGAATATAATGTCGGTGAGAAATACGTACTCCCCCAAGCTTAGGCTTTTGGCCTAAGTTGGTCTATGGCCACGGCTGGCCTGGCGGATATCCATAGTAATAGTTGGGGTCGTAGTGAGATGCAGTGGCTATCGCCTCCTGAGCTGCAGCGCGGCGCCGGGCAGCCTCCGCCCTCCACTCGTACTCATCTGCCTCCTCTCTGGTAATAACATATCTTCCTTTTTCCTGATAATCAAAGAAGGCAAGAGTAGGGAGAGTAATACGGACAACACGACGTCTGTCAAAGATTAAGCGATACCGGAGAGGTGATTCATTCCTCTCAACAAACTGGTGGTGAACCATAGCATTAAAGTCTAGGTAAGCAGGACGCAATTCAATATCATCATTACGTATGGTTACACCAAGAAAATCAGCTAAGCGGGTTGCATAAATTCCACCAAAGAAATCTCCATTAAATCTATTAAGATGCAACCTACGTGCAACAATGGCTCCAAAATTATAAGATTTATCTCCTAACACAGCACTCCTAAGAATACTGAGGTCAGGCACACACATGTGACATGCCTCATCTTTACCATTAATGCATCTACCTATGAAGAGAGCAAAGTAATGTATAGCAGGAAAGTGAATGCTCCCTATGGTATCTTGTGTTATATCTCTAGATTCCCCCATAGTTATACTAGCAAGAAAATCTCTAAATTCAGATTTGCGAGGTTCCCTGACACTACCCCATTGTGGAAGTTTGCAAGCAGTGGTAAAATCCTCTAAGTCCCTAGTGTAAGAATTTTCATAAAGATCAAACAGGACAGTTGGAGAATTACGTGAAGATGAAAATTCAAACCTCCTCACAAAGGAACTAGTGAGATAGTGGTACTGGCGGCATTTTTCTGCCTCGAAGCTCACAAGATCAGCGTTACGCAAATATGCGTTAAATTCTTCCTTAATTTCCGCTCGATCCATGAAGTCCTCTGAATTCCATTCACAGGGACCGCACTGGAGCGTCCCTTGGTGGCTCATCATCAGCATCACGCATTGCAAGCATGGGCTCTTGTTTCCTTGAAGAACCACCTTGGTACATTTTCCTAAACATATTTCTTCCTCTGAAAAATTTCTGAAATTTTTAGTAACTTCAAATAAAAGTGAACCATGCTCAACAAAATTGATAGCAACTACCCCTACAAGTGCCTAGAGCCTATATCATACATCAAAACTACTTTTGACCATATAAATTTGACATGCAAGCTCAAGAACATGGTAACCTAAGCAGCACAAATTTGCAATGAATAAAGCACTAGAACAAAAACTAATTGGACCAATGGAGGAGTCACATACCAAGGAACAATCCCCCAAGCAGTTTTGTGAGAGGTGCTTTGAGCAAGGAGATCGAAAATCGCAGCAAAATGAGCTAGAACTCGTGCTTGAGCTGGATATTCGTGTTTGTGGGAGAAAGAAGAAGTGTGTGGGTGCAGGAATAAGTGGAGGGGAGCCACCGTGGGCCCATGAGGCAGGGGGTGTGCCCTGTAGGGATGGGTGCGCCCTGGACCCTCGTGGCCAGGTGCTTGCTCCCCCTGCTGTGTTCTCAGTGCTAGATATTCTCAAATATTCCAGAAAAAATCATATTTAAATTTCAGGGCATTTGGAGAACTTTTATTTTTTGGGGTATTTTTATATTGCATGGAAAATTCAGATAACAGACGGAAAATACTTATTTTTATTTTATTTTATATAAATAACAGAAAGTAAAAGGAGGGTACACAAGGTTATGCCTTCTAGTTTCATCCATCTCATGCTCATCAAAAGGAATCCACTAACAAGGTTGATCAAGTCTTGTTAACGAACTCATTCCGAATAACATGGAACCGGAGAAATTTTGAATAAAACTATGTTACCTCAACGGGGATATGCACATCCCCAATAATAAGAATATCAAATTTCTTTTTGACAGTAGGTAGAGGAAATTCAAAACCTCCAATAATAATCGATGGAAATTTTCCAATAGAGTTGATACTATGAACTTGAGGTTGTTTCCTCGGAAAGTGTACCGTATGCTCATTACCATTAACATGAAAAGTGACATTGCCTTTACTGCAATCAATAACAGCCCCTGCAGTATTCAAAAAGGGTCTTCCAAGAATAATAGACATACCATCGTCCTCGGGAATATCAAGAATAACATAGTCCGTTAAAATAGTAACGTTTGTAACTACAACAGGCACATCCTCACAAATACCGACAGGTATAGCAGTTGATTTATCAGCCATTTGCAAAGATATTTCAGTAGGTGTCAACTTATTCAAATCAAGTCTACAATATAAAGAGAGAGGCATAACACTAACACCGGCTCCAAGATCACATAAAGTAGTTTTAACATAGTTTCTTTTAATGGAGCATGGTATAGTAGGTACTCCTGGATCTCCAAGTTTCTTTGGTATTCCACCTTTAAAAGTATAATTAGCAAGCATGGTGGAAATCTCAGCTTCCGGTATCTTTCTTTTATTAGTAACAATTTCTTTCATATACTTAGCATAAGGATTCATTTTGAGCATATCAGTTAATCGCATACGCAAAATGATAGGTCTAATCATTTCAGCAAAGCGCTCAAAATCCTCATCATCCTTTTTCTTGGATGGTTTGGGAGGAAAAGGCATGGGTTTCTGAACCCATAGTTCTCTTTCTTTACCATGTTTCCTAGCAACAAAGTCTTTCTTATCATAACATTGATTCTTTGATTGTGGGCTATCAAGATCAACAGCAGGTTCAATTTCTATATCATTATCATTGCTAGGTTGAGCATCATCATGAACATTATCATTAACATTATCACTAGTTTTAGGTTCATTACCAGATTGTGTTTCAGCATCAGAAATAGAAATATCATTTGGATTCTCAGGTGTTTCAGTAATAGGTTCACTAGAAGCATGCAAAGTCCTATCATTTTCCTTTTTCTTCCTTTTAGAAGGACTAGGTGCATCTATATTATTTCTCTGAGAATCTTGCTCAATTCTCTTAGGGTGGCCTTCAGGATACAGAGGTTCCTGAGTCATTCTACCACCTCTAGTCATAACTCTAACAACATTGTCATTATTCTTACTATTCAGTTCATTGAGCAAATCATTTTGAGCCTTAAGTACTTGTTCTACTTGAGTGGTAACCATAGAAGCATGTTTACTAATAAGTTTAGGTTCACCTTTAACATTAGCCATATAATCACCCAAGTGTTCAAGCATATATGAATTGTATTTCAATTGTCTACCAAAATAAGCATTAAAGTTTTCTTGTTTAACAATGAAATTGTCAAACTCATCTAAGCATTGTCTAGCAGACTTATAACGAGGGATATCACTTTCATCAAATCTATAGAGAGAATTTACCTTTACTACATGTGTCAGGTTATCAAGACCATGCATTTCTTCAATAGGTAATGGATTAAGATCATATGTTTCTTCAACAGGCGGTAAATTAAGACCGTGTATTTCTTCAATAGGAGGTAAATTCTTAACATCTTCAGCTTTAATACCTTTTTCTTTCATAGATTTCTTTTCCTCTTGCATATCTTCAGGACTGGGGAATAGAACACCTCTTTTCTTCAGAGTTGGTTTAGGAATAGGCTCAGGAACTGGCTCAGGAAGTGTCCAATTTTTTCATTTGTCAACATATTATTCAATAGAATTTCAGCTTCATCCGGTGTTCTTTCCCTGAAAACAGAACCAACACAACTGTCCAGGTAATCTCTGGAAGCATCGGTTAGTCCATTATAAAAGATATCAAGTATTTCATTTTTCTTAAGAGGATGATCAGGCAAAGCATTAAGTAACTTGAGAAGCCTCCCCCAAGCTTGTGGGAGACTCTCTTCTTCCATTTGCACAAAATTATATATATCCCTCAAATCAGCTTGTTTCTTATGAGCGGGAAATATTTAGCAGAGAAGTAATAAATCATATCCTGGGGACTACGCACACAACCAGGATCAAGAGAATTAAACCATATATTAGCATCACCCTTTAATGAGAATGGAAATATTTGAAGGATATAAAAGTAGCAAGTTCTCTCATCATTAGTGAACAGGGTAGCTATATCATTTAATTTAGTTAGATGTGCCACAACAGTTTCAGATTCATAGCCATAAAAAGGATCAGATTCAAGCAAAGTAATTATATTAGGATCAACAGAGAATTCATAATACTTATTAGTAAAACAGATAGGTGAAGTGGCAAAAGCATGGTCAGGTTTCATTCTAGCATTAAGAGATTGCTGCTTCCATTTAGCTAATAACCTCTTGAGCTCGTATCTATCTTTGCAAGCTAAAATAGATAAAGCAGCTTCTTTTTCAAAAACATAACCCTCAGGAATAACAGGTGATTCATATTTATTAGGGGGGAGTCTTCATCATCACTTTCATCAATATTATCATATTCAATATTTTCACTCTCTAACCCTAGCAAGTTGTTCATCAAGAAATTCACCAAGTGGCACAGTAGTATCAAGCATAGAAGTAGTTTCATCATAAGTATCATGCATAGCAGAAGTGGCATCATTAATAACATGCGACATATCAGAACGAATAGCAGAAGCAGGTTTAGGTGTCGCAAGCTTACTCAAAATAGAAGGTGAATCAAGTGCAGCGCTAGATGGCAGTTCCTTACCTCCCCTCGTAGTTGAGGGATAAATCTTGGTTTTTGGATCTCTCAAGTTCTTCATAATGATAAGCAGATATAAATCCCAAGTGACTCAAAGAATATAGCTATGCTCCCCGGCAACGACGCCAGAAAATAGTCTTCATAACCCACAAGTATAGGGGATCGCAACAGTTTTCGAGGGTAGAGTATTCAACCCAAATTTATTGATTCGACACAAGGGGAGCCAAAGAATATTCTAGAGTATTAGCAGCTGAGTTGTCAATTCAACCACACCTGGAAACTTAATATCTGCAGCAAAGTATTTAGTAGCAAAGTAATATGATACTAGTGGTAACGGTAGCAAAAGGTAATGATAGCAAAAGTAATGTTTTTGGTATTTTGTAGAGATGATAGCAATAGCAACGGAAAAGTAAATAAGCGACGAACAATATATGGAAAGCTCATAGGCAATGGATCGGTGATAGAGAATTATGCCGGATGTGGTTCATCATGTAACAGTCATAACCTAGGGTGACACAGAACTAGCTCCAATTCATCAATGTAATGTAGGCATGTATTCCGAATATAGTCATACGTGCTTATGGAAAAGAACTTGCATGAAATCTTTTGTCCTACCCTCCCGTGGCAGCGGGGTCCTAATGGAAACTAAGGGATATTAAGGCCTCCTTTTAATAGAGTACCAGACCAAAGCATTAACACATAGTGAATACATGAACTCCTCAAACTACGGTCATCACCGGTAAGTATCCCGATTATTGTCACTTCGGGGTTAACAGATCATAACACATAATAGGTGACTATAGACTTGCAAGATAGGATCAAGAACTCTCATATATTGATGAAAACATAATAGGTTCAGATCCGAAATCATGGCACTCGGGCCCTAGTGACAAGCATTAAGCATAGCAAAGTCATAGCAACATCAATCTCAGAACATAGTGGATACTAGGGATCAAACCCTAACAAAACTAACTCGATTACATGATAAATCTCATCCAACCCATCACCGTCCAGCAAGCCTACGATGGAATTACTCACGCATGGCGGTGAGCATCATGAAATTGGTGATGGAGGAAGGTTGATGATGACGATGGCGACGGATTCCCCTCTCTGGAGCCCCGAACGGACTCCAGATCAGCCCTCCCAAGAGGTTTTAGGGCTTGGCGGCAGCTTCATATCGTAAAACGTGATGAATCCTTCTCTCTTATTTTTTTTCTCCCCAAAAGCAAATATATAGAGTTGGAGTTGAGGTCGGAGGAGCTCCAGGGGTCCCACGAAGTAGGGGCGCACCCCCACCCTCGTGGCTAGGGTGTGGGCCCCCTGGTCTTCATCTTTTGCAAGGATTTTTTATTATTTCCAAATAGACATTCCGTGAAGTTTCAGGTCATTCCGAGAACTTTTGTTTCTGCACATAAATAACACCATGGCAATTATGCTGAAAACAACGTCAGTCCGGGTTAGTTCCGTTCAAATCATGCAAGTTAGAGTCCAAAACAAGGGCAAAAGTGTTTGGAAAAGTAGATACGTCGGAGATGTATCAGCAGCGGATGAAGGTGCTCCTTCCAAATGGAGGGCCTCTACAGATTCTACTCCTCCATCCCACCAAGATGATTTCCAAGACAACACATGCATAGACACTCAACGTAGCTGTGTTGGTGATGAGCACGTCTCCCCTAGTGCACCATCACAGGTGCTCCCTCTAACTTGGCACTATTATATGTGGTTGCATGTTATGTATGATTTATAGCTTGTATTGCTTCTAATTTTGTTGAATTTCATCTGCTTACTTTACACATTATACTTGTGACTAAGACATGTGTTCATGTTTCTAGAACATACAATATCTGTCTATCACACCATGTTCTTACATCAAAGTACATTTGTTCTGAAGAACTAAATTGTTATTCGTTTTTCTTGTCGGCTTGACTTAACATGGCATAGAGAAAGCGGAAGCAAGATAGAACGACAGGGAAAGGGAAGCGGAACAATCCTGCAGATTTTGCTGGTACTGATGGTGCAATAGAAGGTCAAAGTCCAGCGGAAAATTTTACCGACAGGGTAGCCCATGCTACACGAGCTGCAGAACAAGCCAAACAGAAACAAATAGCTGCCACCAAACAAGCAGAGACAACCCTAGTTGTTGCAACACCTTCCACAATACCACCAGCTGCACGATTTACTCGTTGGTCAACTCAGCTAGCAGCACGTTCCCAAGCTCCCTTGCCACCTGACACTACTTCCGAATCACTCTTGACACAAGATGAGTTGGCAATATCAGATGAACTTTGTGAGCTTCAACAGCAAGAAGGTAGTTGCTGGAGTCAAGTTACAGTTGCATTCTTCTTTATATGTAGTCTCACAGTTTGATGTACACTAACACTTCCTATGTCTGTTGCTGGACTAGCCCTAGGTGCAAGAGGAAACAAACATCAGGGATAATGCTCGATAGGTTAACTAAATCTAGAGGAGGAAGAATGGAGATCCGTTTTGAGGAAGGTTTAAAAAGGCCATGTGATGCTACAAAGTCAGCCAAGTTAGTATCAGAGGCAGCGGTTGCTGTTAGGTGTCATGTACGTATCCTCCCAACATGGATTCAGTACAGGAATGACAAAGACGAAACCCAGTTCAACACCTTCCTCGACCATTTATCTGTAGGTATGGTTATGTATGGAAACTAGTAATATCGTCTTGCTTTGTCCAATACTTTCTAGGTTGCTGATAATGAGACACCCATAATTTTCAACAAATGAGGTTCAAGTTGGATAGCCAAGATGATGCAACCAGACAAGCTTGCACCCATGTTTTCAAGTCTGCTCTGCGACAGTGTCGGTATAACTTGTGGAAAACTCACTTTGAAGGCAAGGCTAATAGTGAACTTGCCCAAACATCTTCAGTGGAAAATATATCTGATGAAGACTGGAGAGGCCTCGTTAAACACTGGTCCGATCTGAAGTATCCTGTACATTATATATATGAGATCAGATCACATGTTGAAGTCCTATTTACGCATGTGCCACACAAATCTATCTTCTTATAGGTGAACTGTTCAAAGAACAAGGCCAACCGTACGAAAGTGAAATTCCAACAGACGACGGGATCTCGTAGCTATATTGCACACTGCGAGGCTCTTGTAATTAGCTGATGTTTCACTCTTATTGTTGTACTATATTATCAGATCTATATTTACTTGTTCCAAATGCAGAGGAAGGCCCGCAAGGACCAAAAAGTACCTGAACCAAATACTGTGGAAATCTTCAAGGACTGGCACACCGGCAATAAGAAGGGCATGACTACACCAGTCAAAGCCGCTGTTATAAGTCGTTAATCCTCATGCCTTTTAACTACTACTTACTTTGACTTGTGCCTTGAACTGCATGGTTTGCAGCCAATGTCTATTACACTTTTCAATTTTATACACAATTGTCTTAGCGTATCATTGCACCTTACAAGGTTTAAAAGAGAGGAGTGATGTTCCTTTGATCTTGACTTGTAATCTAGTTCCGTACTGGACTTGCCCACACAATGTTACAATTGCCTGTTTATCTGTTCTCAGTTGTTTTGTGATATGAATGATGTCATAATATGCTTACCGTATTACAAACTTCGTCTCTTTGTCCTTAGCCCTCAATACAATGTGAAGAAATAGACAATACATTAGCGATGGTACATGGTCATATATTTGGAACCTGGTTTTGTTATGTACTTTGCAATAAAATACAACTATTATTTTACATGGGTTCACCAGAATAAGTTCTATATATAGACCAAAGCTATTTTGTTTGGTTTTGCTACCTCCTTAATATCTTCTGTTCTGGTACTACGAATGTAAAACTACAAATTTTCAGCGAGCTATGGAAAAAATGGTGGAACCGCCACCTTTTGAAGGTGGCGAGGCAACTATAACCGCAATGTCAGCTCTTGCTGCAGTGGGTCAGTACCTGTCCACTAACAGTACCAAAAGCATGTTCTTGCGTAATATTGGCTTGGTTGTTAAGGAAATCTCATCCAAACTGCCACATGATCAAGATATGCAAGCTCAAAACAATGTTGTATCTGCGCTCCAGACACAAGTCCATTCCCTAACAGAGACCCTTTGTGAAACAAGGAGATACATTGTTCGATGTTGTCAAGATATGCATGGTTTTGAAACCAGACTATCAGACATTTTCTATGTTGTTCAGGAGCCTAGGAGAACTGAAGGCGAAGGTTATGGTGCTCCATCGGATAATACAGCATGAAAACGTAACTGTCAGGTCAAATGAACTAAGCTTCTGAACTTCTGGTGGTGCATTTATCTGCTAGACTGTTAACTTTTATGCCAACCTTCCTTTTGTTTTATAGTTGTAATTTGTTTTGGTGCGATACAAAATTTTTTCTTAACGTGCAGCCACCGGCTGAAGAAAACAACAAGCCATTTTTGTATAGTGTAGGGTGTTCCCTATATTTGCACTGGTGGCGAACTTTGATGCCCATCGGCTGTAGTTAGCATGGGCCTCCTACAAGCCGTAGAAACACAATGGGCCTCCTAAGGGCCATAGAAACAATGGGACTTCTATGTGGCGTAGAAATAATGGGCCTTATACGGGCCGTAGACACAATGGGCCTTCTATGGGCCGTATCATCAATGGGCCTTCTACGGGCCGTATGATCGGTTGGCCAAACATGGGCCAATAACAGACCACATTATGGCCGTAAATGGGCTAGAGTTGAAATCGTTCATGGGCCGACCATAACGGGCCGTCGTTAATCGGCCGTATTTTGATGACACTATGAAAACGGCCCAACGTATTAACGGGCCACAAACGGGCTGACTGTAACCACGGGCTGAATTAGGACCACAAGCAGAAAATGACAGTAACGGGCCGTAAGTAAACAAATGTGGAAATGAGCCCAAGATTAAATGGGCCCCGAGAAGGCCGAAAGATAACATGGGCTGGAAACAGCCCAACAGAATAATGGGCCGTTAATGGGCATAAAGTGATACACTGTTCATTACGGGCCAGTTTCACCACGTGTCGTTAATGGGTATAAAGTGATATATTGTTCATTACGGGCCAGTTTTACCACGGGTCGTTAATGGCCGAGAGTAATAAGGGCCTCATATGGGCCGAAAGATGTCATGGGCCATACATGGGTCGGAAGTTAAAACGGGCTGAAATAATATTGGACGGCCCAGATGACGCTACTGGGCCTAATTCGAATAGGCTGTAAACGGGCCCTGGGTTAGCGGGCTGTAAATGGGCTATATGCGAACAGGCCGTTCACAGGCTTGCCGTGGGCCGGCCCGCCACCTTTTGACCAAGTCAAACGGGCTAGCCTTTTCACTAGAATGGGCCTCTGTTGGGCCGTGCCACGTGTCGACGTATCATAGGCGCTTTGGGTCCAATGAGTGGATGACATCTATCCCAACAGTGAGCCGACACGTGTTTCCTCCAAGCAATGATGATTGTACACATGGAAAATCCCCAATGGTCGGGGCTACTAACGGGTTATCGGATCCAAAACCGGACCCGATAGCTTAATGGCGTTCCGTTACAGTGGATGCCACGTGTCGGTCACCCTTGACGAAAGCACTTCTGTGACGCGCAATTTATCGTCATGGAAGTGGAACACTTCTATGACAGCACATGTATGACTATCTTGATTCTGTCATAAATTTGTCATGAATGTACATGCATGACAGAAAACGTGACCTACTGTGACAAACACGTATCATCACGGAAGTGTATTTTTTTAGTGATGCCACCACGCAGGTGCTTGACTAGCTGGATTAGCATCCACGACTGCCACGTGGGTACTAGCCTCAGTTGGTGGGTTGGCCGCTGAGCTGGGGCGTTGATGGGGCGGCAAGGTCTTGTCGCAGTCCCGCGTATATTCCCAGCAAGGGTCTTGCCGGGGTCTTGTGCTCACCCTCGGCAAGAGTCTTGCCAGGGCAATGCGAGGTATTTTGGCAAGGAGCCTTGTCGGGGCCTCGGGGGCATCCTCGGCAAGGGGGCTTGCGATTGTCTTGTCTTCTGGTCATCGTCTAGTCTTGTGGGCTCTTTTGTCTTCACAAAGATTTGTATGTCACCATGGAGGCGCCTCCCGAGCCGTGGTTCCAATGTGGTTGGTGGTGTTGGAACCCTTGGGCTCGAGGGTGGCGCGCTCTGTTGGTGTTGGGCAAGTTGCCCCGACAAGGCTCTTGCCGGGGTTGCGGAGGCCGCACCGGCAAGGGTCTTTCCGGGGGAGTCCACCTCGCCCTATTGCTCTTTGTGTCTCTGGTTGTCTTGTGCTTTTTCTTCCTCCCTTTGCCCCGTCAAGTGTGGCCGCAGGTGCGGCTCTGACTGTCCGTGCACAAGCAGAGGGGTAAAAAGGAGAGTCCCTACTTTTGTACACCGACATTGGACAAGACGGATTGCAATCAATATAAAGAACAATAAAATCTATGGGCACATAATTTCTATTTGCAAGAATAAGAACATCATTAATTCTTCCCATAGGCTTTTTAATAGTAGAATCCGCCAAGTGCAAATTCAAAGAACATTCTTCAAGATTAGTAAGACCAAGCACATCACATAAAGATCGGAATTGTAGAAACACTAGCACCCAAGTCACACGAAGCAAAACACTCATAATTTTTTATCTTGACTTTGATAGTAGGTTCCCACTCATCATGCAATTTTCTAGGAATTGAAACTTCTAATTCCAATTTTTCTTCAAGAGCTTTCATCATAGCATCAACAATATGTTTAGTAAAAGCTTTGTCTTGTTCATAAGCATGGGGTGAATTCATCATGGATTGCAACAAAGAAATACAATCAATCAAAGAGCAACTATCATAATTAAAGTCTTTGTAATCCAAAATAGTGGGTGCATCACTAGCTAAAGTTTTGACCTCTCCAAACCCACTTTTATCATTTTTCTCAACAAGATTTTCACCCTCCGAAATATCGGGACGCCTTCTACCTAAAGTTGACTCTTCTCCAGTCCCTTTTTCATCATTCTTAACTTTACTAAACAAGGAATCAATAGAAGAAACACCAATCATTTTAAGATCTTCATCATCCTTGCAAGAATAATCACTAGAAAAAGCTTTTTCTAAAAACTCTCTTTTAGCTCTAAGCATAGCAGTTCTTTTCTTACTTTCATCCATAGAAACATAAAGAGCTTTAATTGATTCATCTACTTTAGGCACAAAAATTTTCATCTTGAGATTTTCCACATCATGAGCAATTATATCAACACTTGTAGACAAATCATCAATCTTATTCAACTTTTCTCCTATGGAAGTGTTGAAAAAAATTTGCGTGTTGATAAATTCTTTAATATTATTCTAAAGATCAGAGGTGTTCCTATTATTATTATAAGATTGATTTCCATAGGAATTACCATAATTATTATAGGAATTACTAGGAAAAGGCCTAGGATTGAAATTACCTTTGTGGGGGGTGAAGACGACGGGGCATCCGGCTACGCACATCATCCCCGCCGATTTTGGCAAGGCCGCCCGAATCGATATCCTTTCTTCGTTGACTACTTCTCCTGTAGGCTTTGCCCCCTTTCTCCGACTTTCTCAACGATGTCATGCACACCTTCGGCTTCCATCTTCTTGATATCACGCCGAATGTCATGGTGTGTATGGCCCTTTTCGCCCACCTCTGCGAGGGCTTTGCCGGAATGCTTCCCAACACGGCGCTTTTCTGCCATTATTTCTTTCCCCATATCCAGGCAAGGGTGCCATCTCCGGCTGCGTCACCTGGATCCCACGGACCCAAGAAAAAGGAACGTATCCAGAGGGTGCCCAGAAGGAGAGGTGGGAGGAGTGGCAGGGCCGGTAGCTATGGATCGAGGAGGAGGATCCACAAGAGTTCTGCCAAGTTCGTCAGAGCCCTCCAGTCCGCCGCAAAGGACTGGAGCGACACCGACGCCGATGACAAGAACCTCGGGATCTCTACCACTAGGATCCATCGCCTCACTATGGCCGGGCTCACCCTTGAGATGATTGGGGCCAACTTCATCCGCCGCCGCATTGCCCCACTGCATAACAAGGGGAGGCCGGCCTGGCTCTTCAGGAAATCGGCCGATGTCATGAGTCTTCTCCCCGGCTTGAAGCACAACTTCACGGTGATGGGGCACACTCATTTTTGTCAGCGGCTTTTCCAGCTCGATGTGGGTGGCGACTGCAGGGCTGAGAGAGTCGGCAAGGCCGCGAAGGCCGACAAGGTCGTCAAGGGGCCTCTTTGGGGGTTGTCGGCGGGAGTGGTCCCGCTGAGCAACAACTCTCGCCAAACCGACATCATCGCCATGATGCCGGACTTCAAGCGCATGGACTTGACCCAAGTTGGGCCGAGCCGGAGGAGGAGCGGGTGCAAGAGTTCTTCGACAACTTGTTAGAGAGGTATGTCCGCGATGAGCCACTGCTTATCAAGGACACCACCAAGGAGGAGCTAGACTACATCGCCGCTAGGGCGGCGGAGGCGGCGCTTGCCAGGGAAGCTGGCAGCGTCGGCCGCGTGGAGAACGAGGCCGAGGTGGCTGAGGGAGTCCTGGACTAAGGGGTCCTCAGACGTTCGGCCTGTTATCTATGGGCCGGACTGATGGGCTGTGAAGACATGAAGCCCGAAGACTGCACCGTGTCCGGATTGGACTCTACTTGGCGTGGAAGGCAAGCCTGGCGACTGAAGATTCCTTCTTATGTAACCGACTCCATGTAAACCCTAGATCCCCTCGGTGTCTATACAAACCGTAGGGGATAGTCCGGAAAGGACAACACATATACTCGTTGCCATATTCTTAGGCTAGACTTCTAGGGTTTAGCCATTGCGATCTCGTGGTAGATCAACTCTGGTAATACTCATATTCATCAAGAACAATCAAGCAGGAAGTAGGGTATTACCTCCATAGAGAGGGCCCGAACCTGGGAAACATCGTGTCCCCTGTCTCCTATTACCATCGATCCTAGACGCATAGTTCGGGACCCCCTACCCGAGATCCGCCAGTTTTGACACCGACATTGGTGCTTTCATTGAGAATTCCACTATGCCGTCGAAAAGAGGCTCGATGGCCCCTTCAATCATCAATAATGACGCTGTCCAAAGAGGAACCTTCCTCCCTGGACAGATCTTCCTATTCGGCGGCTTCGTAATGCAGGCCAACTTGCTTGGCCATTTGGAGCAGATCGACAGCTACGCCCCTGTCCATCAGGTCGGATTCGGAAGCTTGAACTATGTCGCGGATATCCGTGGAGACTTGATCTTCAAGGGATTTGAGCCTCCGGCGATCGCTCCCCCTCATCCCGATGAACGTGACTTAAATCTGTCAACGGATCACACCCAGGAGATGGTTCCTATGGCTGCAACGACCTTAGAGCCAAAGCAGATCGAGCCATCCGAGGCCTTAGAGTCCGCGGAGTTGAAGCCGCACATGGACTCGACGCCCTGCAGTATTCGCTTTAACGGAACTTTAGACTTGTCTCCGGCTGTAAGTTCTGGACTGTGTACGCCCGCGGACACCGAGTTAGATCGATTATCGCTCTTCGAGTTTAGCACCGCTGACGTCTTCCAGCACTCGCCTTTGGGCGACGTGCTAAAATCTTTTAAGAATTTGTCCTTGGAGAAGGACTCACAGCCGAACTATGTCCGGTTCGAGCTAGAAACGGATGATGAGGAATTTTGCTTCCCACCCGCTACCCACCTCATAGCCACCATCGATGATTTAACCAACATGCTTGACTATGGCTCCGAAGACATCGATGGTATGGACGACGATGCTGACAAGGAGCAGGGCCAAGACCCGCCATTCACTGGACATTGGACGGCTACCTCTTCATACGACGTGTACAGGTTGATACACCTAAAGGATCTGGCGACAAAAAAGAAGAGCCAGATGTGAACAAAGCCCCTAAGACACTGTCCAAGCGCCGGCGGCCCAAACGCCACCCCAAGCCCCGCCGCTCAAAGGACGGCAACACTGGCACCGGAGAAAATAGTACCCCGGGCGACGCCGAAAACAACGAAGACCCTGTCGGGGCTACATCCGAACAGGAACACGACAGCAGGCAAGACAACCCTGACGAACAGGCTATAGAAGATGACTCAGAGGATGATAGTTACCGTCCACCCTCCGAGGAGGAGACAAGCCTCGGCAACGAATACTTCATCGTGCCTGAGGATCCTCTCGAGCAGGTGATACGTCTCCAACGTATCTATAATTTTTTATTGTTCCATGCTATTATATTATCAACCTTGGATGTTTTATATGCATTTATATGCTATTTTATATGATTTTTGGGACTAACCTATTAACCTAGAGCCCAGTGCCAGTTTTGTTTTTTTCCTTGTTTTAGAGTATCGCAGAAAAAGAAAATCAAACGGAGCCAATTGACCTGAAACATCGTGGAACTTATTTTTGGACCAGAAGAAGCCCACGGAGTATTAGAGATGGACCAGAAGAGTCCTGGGCTGCCCACAAGGGTGGGGGGCGTGCCCACCCCCCTGGGCGCGCCCCCCTGCCTCGTGGACAGCCCGGAGATCCACCAATGTACTTCTTCCTCCTATATATATCCATATACCCTAAAAACTCCGGGGAGCAGAATAGATCGGGAGTTCCGCCGCCAGAAGCCTCCGTAGCCACCGAAAACCAATCTAGACCCTTTTTCGCACCCTGCCGAAGGGGGAATCCCTCTCCGGTGGCCATCTTCATCATACCGGTGCTCTCCATGACGAGGAGGGAGTAGTTCTCCCTCGGGGCTGAGGGTATGTACCAGTAGCTATGTGTTTGATCTCTCTCTCTCTCTCTCGTGTTCTTGAGGTGGTACGATCTTGATGTATCGCGAGCTTTGCTATTATAGTTGGATCTTATGATGTTTCTCCCCCTCTACTCTCTTGTGATGAATTGAGTTTTCCCTTTGAAGTTATCTTATCGGATTGAGTCTTTAAGGATTTGAGAACACTTTATGTATCTCTTGCATGTGCTTATCTGTGGTGACTATGGGATATCACGTGATCCACTTGATGTATGTTTTGGTGATCAACTTGCGAGTTCCCTCATGAACTTATGCATAGGGGTTGGCACATGTTTTCGTCTTGACTCTCTAGTAGAAACTTTGGGGCACTCTTCGAAGTTCTTTGTGTTGGTTGAATAGATGAATCTGAGATTGTGTGATGCATATCGTATAATCATACCCACGGATACTTGAGGTGACATTGGAGTATCTAGGTGACATTAGGGTTTTGGTTGATTTGTGTCTTAAGGTGTTATTCTAGTACGAACTCTATGATAGATTGAACGGAAAGAATAGCTTCATGTTATTTTACTACGGACTCTTGAATAGATCGATCAAAAAGGATAACTTTGAGGTGGTTTCGTACCCTACCATAATCTCTTCGTTTGTTCTCCGCTATTAGTGACTTTGGAGTGACTCTTTGTTGCATGTTGAGGGATAGTTATATGATCCAATTATTTTATTATTGTTGAAAGGACTTGCACTAGTGAAAGTATGAACCCTAGGCCTTGTTTCAACGCATTGCAATACCGTTTGTGCTCACTTTTATCATTAGTTACCTTGCTGTTTTTATATTTTCAGATTACAAAAACCTATATCTACCATCCATATTGCAATTGTATCACCATCTCTTCGCCGAACTAGTGCACCTATACAATTTACCATTGTATTGGGTGTGTTGGTGTCACAAGAGACTCTTTGTTATTTGGTTGCAGGGTTGCTTGAGAGAGACCATCTTCATCCTACGCCTCCCACAGATTGATAAACCTTAGGTCATCCACTTGAGGGAAATTTGCTACTGTCCTACAAACCTCTGCACTTGGGGGCCCAACAACGTCTACAAGAAGATGGTTGTGTAGTAGACATCAAGCTCTTTTCTGGCGCCGTTGCCGGGGAGGTTAGCGCTTGAAGGTATATCTTTAGATCTTGCAATCGAATTTTTTTGTTTCTTGTTTTAGCACTAGTAGTTTATAAAAGAAAACTACAAAAAAATATGGAATTGAGTTTGCCTTATATGCTTCATCTTTTTAATATCTTTTGCGAGTATGATGGAAAGGAAAATTGTGTTGAAGTGTTAGAAGAAGAATGCATTAGAATGTTTGGCACTAAATCTTTGAAAGATGAGCATGATTGGAATGTTGTTAGTATGAATTCCTTGAATATCTATGATGCTAATGATATGCAAAGCCACAAGCTTGGGGAAGCTATGTTTGATGAAGATGATGTTTTTGAGAATATATTTGCTGCAATTAATGTTTGTTCCAAGCTTGGGGATGCTACGTTTAATGAAGATGATATTTTTAGTCTCCCAGGTTTTGATATGCAAATTTATAATGATCATAGCATGCCTCCCACTTATGATGATTATATTGACGAAAGTGGGTTTGGAAGAGTGTCAGCTTTAGGAAGTAATGATCCCACTATTTTGGAGGATGTTGAATCTTAGTATGATAATTATGAAAGTGGATTTGGAGAGGTCATGACTTTATTTAGTGATGATTCCACGACTTTATTTAGTGATGATTCCACTATCTTGAAGAGGTTTCAATCGATTATGATGAGAACAAAGTTGCTAATTATGATGATTATTGTGATGATACTTATGCTATAAAAAGTAGTGATGATTTTATTTATAAACCTTGTCATGATTATGATTACCCTTTTTCTTAACATTACTCTTTTAATGTGGAAACAATTTATAGTATTCGAGTTTCTTATGATACTCCCACTATTCCGATTGAGAAGAATCTTGCTTATGTGATGGTTATATTGTTGAATTCATTCATGATGCTACTGAAATTTATTATGAGGGAGGAATATATGCTTGTAGGAATTGCAATAATATCAAGTTTCCTCTCTATGTGCTTAAAGTTTTGAAGTTATACTTGTTTTGCCTTCCTATGCAAGTTGGTTCTTGTTCCCACAAGTTGTTTGCTCACAAAATCCCTATGCATAGGAAGTGGGTTAGACTTAAATGTGATAGGCATATTCTTCATGATGCTCTCTTTATGTTTCAATTCTTAGCTTTTATGTGAGCATCGTTGAAATCATCATGCCTAGCTAGGGGCGATAAACGATAGCGCTTGTTGGGAGGCAACCCAACTTCATTTTTGCTCCTTGCTTTTTGTTCCTGTTTAGTAATAAATTAATCATCTATCCTCTGTTATGATTGTGTTTTTTATGTTTTAATTAGTGTTTGTGCCAAGTAAAGCCTTTAGGATATTCTTGGGTGATTGTTATTTGATCTTGCTGTAAAAAACAGAAAGTGTGCGCCCACGAAAATAATTTTCATTTTGTACCAGAGAGCGATAAAATACCAAATCCACTTGAGTTATATTAATAAACAGATTGCATAGGACTTCCTAATTTATCAGGATTTTTGGAGTCACACAAGTATTCGAAACCTACAGATTACTACAGATTGTTCTGTTTTTGACAGATTCTGTTTTCTATGTGTTGTTTGCCTATTTTGATGAATCTATGAGTAGTATCGGAGGGTATGAACCATAGAGAAGTTGGAATACAGTAGATATTACACCAATATGAATTTAGAATGAGTTCACAATAGTACCTAAGTGGTGATTTATTTTCTTATACTAACGGAGCTTACGAGTTTTCTGTTAAGTTTTGTGTTGTGAAGTTTTCAAGTTTTGGGTGAAGATTCCATGGACTAAGGAATAAGGAGTGGCAAGAGCCTAAGCTTGGGGATGCCCAAGGCACCCCAAGGTAAAATACAAGGACACCAAAAAAGCCTAAGCTTGGGGATGCCCTGGAAGGCACCCCCTCTTTCGTCTTCGTTCATCGGTAACTTTACTTGGAGCTATATTTTTATTCACCACATGATATGTGTTTTGCTTCGAGCGTCATTTTATTTTCTTTTGTTTTGCTTGATGTGTGAATAAAATACCAATATCTGAAATTATTAAATGTTAGAGAGTCTTCACATAGTTAAATAATTATTCAACTACTCATTGATCTTCACTTATATCTTTCGGAGTAATTTGTTGTTTGCTCTAGTGCTTCACTTATATCTTTTTAGAGCATGGCGGTGGTTTTATTTTGAAGAAATAGATGAACTCTAATGCTTCACTTATATTATTTTGAGAGTCTTTAGAACAGCATGGTAATTTGCTTTGGTTATGAAACTAGTCCTAATATGATGGGCATCCAAGTGGGATATAATAAAAACTTTCATAAAAAGTGCATTGAATACTATAAGAAGTTTGATACTCGATGATTGTTTTGAGATATGAAGATAGTGATATTAGAGTCATGCTAGTTGAGTAGTTGTGAATTTGAGAGATACTTGTGTTAAAGTTTGTGATTCCCATAGCATGCACGTATGGTGAACCGTTATGTGATGAAGTCGGAGCATGATTTATTTATTGATTGTCTTCCTTATGAGTGGCGGTCGGGGACGAGCGATGGTCTTTTCCTACCAATCTATCCCCCTAGGAGCATGCGTGTAGTACTTTGTTTGATAACTAATATATTTTTGCAATAAGTATGTGAGTTCTTTATGACTAATGTTGAGTCCATGGATTATACGCACTCTCACCCTTCCACCATTGCTAGCCTCTCTAGTACCGCAACTCTCGCCGGTACCATAAACCCACCATATACCTTCCTCAAAACAGCCACCATATCTACCTATTATGGCATTTCCATAGCCATTCCGAGATATATTGCCATGCAACTTTCCACCGTTACGTTTATTATGACATGCTTCATCATTGTCAGATTGCTTTGCATGATCATGTAGTTGACATCGTATTTGTGGCAAAGCCACCGTTCATAATTCTTTCATACATGTCACTCATGAGTCATTTCACATCCCGGAACACCGCCAGAGGCATTCATATAGAGTCATATCTTGTTCTAAGTATCGAGTTGTAATTCTTGAGTTGTAAGTAAATAAAAGTGTGATGATTATCATTATTAGAGCATTGTCCCAGTGAGGAAAGGATGATGGAGACTATGATTCCCCCACAAGTCGGGATGAGACTCCCGACGAAAAAAAAAGAGAGAAGGCCCAAAAAACAAAAAAATGAGAGAAAAAGAGAGAAGGGACAATGCTACTATCCTTTTACCACACTTGTGCTTCAAAGTAGCACCATGATCTTCATGATAGAGAGTCTCCTATGTTGTCACTTTCATATACTAGTGGGAATTTTTCATTATAGAACTTGGCTTGTATATTCCAATGATGGGCTTCCTCAAAATGCCCTAGGTCTTCGTGAGCAGGCGAATTGGATGCACACCCACTTAGTTTCTTTTTGAGCTTTCATACACTTATAGCTCTAGTGCATCCGTTGCATGGCAATCCCTACTCACACACATTGATATCTATTGATGGGCATCTCCATAGCCCGTTGATACGCCTAGTTGGTGTGAGACTATCTGCTCCCTTTTTGTCTTGTCCACAACCACCATTCTATTCCACCTATAGTGCTACGTCCATGGCTCACGCTCATGTATTGCGTGAATATTGAAATTTTTTGAGAACATCAAAAGTATGAAGCAATTGCTTGGCTTGTCATCGGGGTTGTGCATGATTTAAATATTTTGTGTGGTGAAGATAGAGCATAGCCAGACTATATGATTTTGTAGGGATGGCTTTCTTTGGCCATGTTATTTTGAGAAGACATGATTACTTTGTTAGTATGCTTGAAGTATTATTATTTTTATGTCAATATTAAACTTTTGTCTTGAATATTATGGATCTAAATATTCTTGCCACAATAAAGAGAATTACATGGATAACTATGTTAGGTAGCATTCAACATCAAAAATTCTATTTTTATCATTTACCTACTCGAGGACGAGCAGGAATTAAGCTTGGGGATGCTGATACGTGTCCAACGTATCTATAATTTTTGATTGTTCCATGCTATTATATTATCAACCTTGGATGTTTTATTTTCATTTATATGTTATTTTATATGATTTTTGGGGCTAACCTATTAACCTAGAGCCCAGTGCCAGTGCCAGTTTCTGTTTTTTCCTTGTTTTAGAGTATCGCAAAAAAGGAAAATCAAACGGAGTCCAATTGACTTGAAACTTCACGGAACTTATTTTTGGACCAGAAGAAGCCCACGGAGTATCGGAGATGGACCAGAAGAGTCCCGGGCTGCCCACGAGGGTGGGGGCGCCCACCCCCCTGGGCGTGCCTCCCTGCCTCGTGGACAGCCCGGAGATCCACCGACGTACTTCTTCCTCCTATATATATCCATATACCCTAAAAACTTTGGGGAGCAGAATAGATCGGGAGTTCCGCCCCCAGAAGCCTCCGTAGCCACCGAAAACCAATCTAGACCCGTTCCGGCACCCTGCCGGTGGGGGAATCCCTCTCTAGTGGCCATCTTCATCATCCCGGTGCTCTCCATGACGAGGAGGGAGTAATTCTCCCTCGGGGCTGAGGGTATGTACCAGTAGCTATGTGTTTGACCTATCTATCTCTCGTGTTCTTGAGGTGGTACGATCTTGATGTATTGCGAGCTTTGCTATTATAGTTGGATCTTATGATGTTTCTCCCCCTCTACTCTCTTGTGATGAAATGAGTTTTCCCTTTGATGTTGTCTTATCGGGTTGAGTCTTTAAGGATTTGAGAACACTTGATGTATCTCTTGCATGTGCTTATATGTGGTGACAATGGATATCACGTGATCCAATTGATGTATGTTTTGGTGATCAACTTGCGAGTTCCCTCGTGAACTTATGCATAGGGTGTCGTGGATCTAAGACTGACAGTAGAATGGGGGGTAGGTATGAGGTGGCAATATCCTAGCTATGGAGTAGTTGTACACACGAGTTTACGAGTTCAGGCCCTTCGCGGAGGAAGTAACAGCCCTATGTCTCGGTGCCCTGAGGCGGTCGACTGGATTGTATGTGTGTGTGAATTTACAAAAGATGCGAACCCTTGTCCCAGAGGAGGGGGTGGCTTATATAGAGTGCGCCAGGACCCCAGCCAGCCCATGTTACAAGGGGTTCATTGTACATAAAGAAGGAGCATTACAGGTAATGTCTGTATTAAAGTGCTATAAATGATAATTAAGTCTATTGGTAAACGCCCGACTGTTGCTGTGTAGAGTGACTTTAGATCTTCTGTTTGTCGAGTGATTTCTGTGACGGTCGAGTGACATTGATTCTTCCGAGTGGAATGTCTCTAGTCGAGTGGATGATGGTACCCTTTGAATGCTTCTGGCTTTAGGGTGATGTCGTTGGGGAGGGCGTCTAGGTCAGGCCTATGACCCTACCCTAGGTACATAGCTTCATCATTAGCCCCTGTATGGTTCGGGGCTTGAGTGGAGAAGGAGTTGAGAATTTCTCCGATTCAGTTTTCGTGCTCCTGGAGTGACTTATTGCGACCAAGCGAACAATGATGACCTCAACTTCTTTTCAGTCGCCTTGATCCATTCTTGAATCTGCCGAGTGAACTTTACTGTGATGTCTTGAGTACTGATATGGAAAAGATATTCCGTCTGACAGGTTGCCTTGCTGCGCGCGGATATCGTGGGATTCGGATTTGGGGAAGCGCGCGTGACGGGGGAGGCCGCAGTAATCGGAAGGGATTAGGTGAGGCCGCCTCGATCACCGTGCCACCTTTTTCGCCACATACCTCGCGCGCGACTGTTGCGGGATTTGATTGGATCGTCCGGAGCCATAGGTCAGCCACTCGGAAGTGGCCCCATATAAGTGTGCCAGATTGGGGTTTTGTGCACAGCGTGTCCCTATTCTTCTCCTTTCACCTTTGCTTTCTCCGCCATCCCATCTCCACTCCCAGCGTCGCTGCTCCATCGAGTTTCGCCTGCGGCCATGGGGAAGGAGAAGACGGTGGCTCTGGAGCGCGCGAAGAAGGCGACGACGAAGGCGAAGGGGAGGAGGTCCAGCCGGGGCGGATCCTCATCAAGGTCTGGCCTGCCGCGCGGCTGGATCCAGGGCGACTGGATCCGGTCGATGATCAGCCAAGACGACATCGACGATCTGGTCGAGGGAGGGCTGATTCCCCACGAATCGACGCGGCTCCCGGAAGGAGAGACTGAACCGCGTCCGCGAGATGGTGAGTGCGTACTCCTTGCAACTCATGTCGACCGTGGATTTTCTCTGCCTCCCCATCCTTTCTTCCGGGGATTCCTGGACTTCTTTGGAGCACAACTTCACCATTTCAATCCCAACTCCATCGTATATCTTGCCGCCTATGTATCCATGTGCGAGAACTTCTTAGGTTGTAGGCCACACTGGGTCTTTTCAAGCACATTTTCACTTGTCGTTCTCAGTCGATCAAGAAGGCTAATCCGAGTGACAAGAAAACGCACGTGATTCAGATGTGCGGGGGTCATGGGATTCAGATGAGGAACAAAAGCACTTTCCCAGCCATGATCCTTCTCGAGTCGGTCCGGGGTTGGCAGTCGACCTGGTTTTATTGTAAAGACCAGCCGACCCCAGGCCAGTCGACCGGGCTCCCTGCCTTTTCCATGGCTCGGGCCGAGAAGCCTTCCGCATTGAAAGTGATCCTAGAGGAGAGAGCGCGGGTGAAGGTGTTGGTCGAGCGGGTGGTCCAGCTCATCCGGGACGGCTTGGCCGGTATGGATCTGCTGGAGGTATTCCTTAAACGACGCATCCAACCGCTCCAAGCTCGCAATCATCCAATGTGGATGTACTCGGGCATTGAGGATTCCACTCGGATCCACCCGGAGGAGATCGACAAGGGCACGGTGGAGAAGTGGCTGAGAGGCATCATAGGCAACAAGGATAACCCCAGGGGGTCTAGGAGGGTCGCTCCATTCGACAATTCGTGCCGGCCAGACCAGGTCTGACTTTGGATTAGCGAGTACCTTTTTGATTAATCATGTAACCGCCTATTGACGACTGGCTGTTTTTTGCTTTGCTTGTTATCTTTCAGGCTCTTACTGAGATGTATTCAATGCCCAACAGAGAGCAAGAGCAGGACTCGGAGGAGGAGGCGAGTGGAGGCGATAGTGGCGAGTGGCACTCGGACGAGGAGGATGGTGAGGAGAGCGGCGACCCGAGTGACGAAGAAGAGGTCGACTCGCCTCCTCGCAGAGAAAAAAGGTCCAAGCATGATCACGACCCGGAAAGCCTCCACGACACGGTGGCCGCACCGACTGGGCAGTCTTCATAGCATCCTCAGACATCCTCTCCAGTGCCGACTGAGAAGACACCGAAGCAATCTAAAGTTGCACCTCCTCCAGCGCCGAAACCACCAAAGGCTGCATCATCCAAACCTCCAAAGGCTTTGCCCAAGATCAAAATGGTCATTCCTACTATCTTTGGGTAATAATCTGACCTGATTCTTTGGTTGACTCGGTGTAACAAACGTGACCGACTGAATATTGAAATTTGCAGAGCTGCCACCTCTGGGACTTCCACCCGCCAGTATGAAGATGAGGACATGGAAGATGCGGTCACCTCCAACCTGGGTACAATTCTCGTGATCTTGCTCTCGATTGTATGGTCGATTAAATTCTGGTGACTCATCTAGGGTCGGCTGATTTCTTTGCAGCCCCTCCCAATGTCATTGAGCTTCCGGATGACGACGAGGACGTGCTGCCGAAGCCCAGGAAGAAGAAGGCAATAGCTAGCAAGACATTCCAGTCAGAGCCGGCAGCGGAGCGGGTAGTTCAACAGCTCGAAGATGCGAGTAAGGTTTCTGTAACCTTTGCCGACCCAGTGTCGAGTGCGCGTCCCGCATCGTCGACTGCACCAGAGCTTGTTTCAACCATCCAACTTCATGCCTCGGATCTCCAAGCTGCTACTTCTGGACCGTCCATCCTCTTCTTTGCCACTCATCATGTTCCAGAAAACCAGTCAGACGCCACTGCGGAGGCCATTCATCAGGCTGGTATAATGATGGAGCGGGTGAAGGCGGTGCACGAAAGCAGTCAGGCTGCTTATGATGCCAGCGCGCCTCTTACAGCCAATGTCCAGGTAAGTTAACTTCCGATTGAACTTGTTCTTTCAGGATATGCTACCCGAATATTTTCCTTCGCGCAATCTTTCATTGTCTTGCACATTGAGATTGTACACCCACTGGGTGCTTTGTCATCTTTTTTTTACTCGGCCTAGGCGGACCGGTGCTACCTCTTGAGCACTGTGTTGGATTTCCCCGAAGAGGAAGGGATGATGCAGCAAAGTAGCGTAAGTATTTCCCTCAGTTTTTGAGAACCAAGGTATCAATCCAATAGGAGGCTACGCTCGAGTCCCTCGTACCTACACAAAAACAATAGCTCAACGCAACCAACGCGCTTAGGGGTTGTCAATCCCTTCACGGTCACTTACGAAAGTGAGATCTGATAGAGATGATAAATAATACTTTTGGTATTTTTGGTATAGAGATGCAAAGTAAAAAAGTAAAAGCAAAGCAATAATAAAATGATGGAGATTGATATGATGAGAAAGAGACCCGGGGGCCATAGGTTTCACTAGTGGCTTCTCTCAAGAGCATAAGTATTCTACGGTGGGTGAACAAATTACTGTTGAGCAACTGACAGAATTGAGCATAGTTATGAGAATATATAGGTATGATCATGTATATAGGCATCACGTCCGAGACAAGTAGACCGAAACAATTCTTCATCTACTACTATTACTCCACTCATCGGCCGCTATCCAGCATGCATCTAGAGTATTAAGTTAAAAACAGAGTAACTCCTTAAGCAAGATGACATGATGTAGAGGGATAGTTTCATGCAATATGATAAAAACCCATCTTGTTATCCTCGATGGCAACGATACAATACGTGCCTTGCTGCCCCTTCTGTCACTGGGAAAGGACACCGCAAGATCGAACCCAAAGCTAAGCACTTCTCCCATGGCAAGAAAAACCAATCTAGTAGGCCAAACCAAACTAATAATTCGAAGAGACTTGCAAAGATAACCAATCATACATAAAAGAATTCAGAGAAGATTCAAATATTATTCATAGATAGACTGGATCTTAAACCCACAATTCATCGGTCTCAACAATCACACCGCAAAAAGAAGATTACATCGAATAGATCTCCACGAGAGAGGGGGAGAACATTGTATTGAGATCCAAAAAGAGAGAAGAAGCCATCTAGCTACTAGCTATGGACCCGTAGGTCTGAAGTAAACTACTCACACTTCATCGGAGGGGCTTGGACGATGATGTAGAAGCCCTCCGTGATCGATGCCCCCTCCGGCGGAGCTCCGGAACAGGCCCCAAGATGGGATGTCATGGATACAGAAAGTTGCGGCGGTGGAATTAGGTTTTTGGCTCCGTCCCCGATCGTTTGGGGGTACGTGGATATATATATATATATATAGGAGTAAGAAGTACGTCAGTGGAGCTTCGAGGGGCCCACGAGGCAGGGGGCGCGCCCTAGGGGGGTGCCCTCCACCCTCGTGGCTTTCTTGACGGAGGGTCCAAGTCTCCTGGATCTTATCTGATGAGAAAATCACGTTTCCGAAGGTTTCATTCCGTTTGGACTCCGTTTGATATTCCTTTTCTTCGAAACCCTAAAACAGGCAAAAAAACAGCAATTCTGGGTTGGGCCTCCGGTTAATAAGTTAGTCCCAAAAATAATATAAATGTGGAAAATAAAGCCCAATAATGTCTAAAACAGTAGATAATATAGCATGGAGCAATCAAAAATTATAGATACGTTGGAGACGTATCAAGCATCCCCAAGCTTAATTCCTACTCGTCCTCGAGTAGGTAAATGATAAAAACAGAATTTTTGATGCGGAGTGCTACTTGGCATAATCTTAATGTAATTCTTCTTAATTGTGGTATGAATATTCAGTTCCGAAAGATTCAAGACAAAAGTTCATATTGACATAAAAATGATAATACTTCAAGCATACTAACTAAGCAATTATGTCTTCTCAAAATAACATGGCCAAAGAAAGTTCATCCCTACAAAATCATAGAGTATAGTCATGTTTCATTTTCATCACACAAGAATGATGTCATCATGCACAACCCCGATGACAAGCCAAGCAATTGTTTCATACTTTAGTAATCTCAAACTCATAAACTTTCATGCAATACATGAGCGCGAGCCATGGATATAGCACTATGGGTGGAATAGAATAATGAGGGGGTTATGTGGAGAAGACAAAAAAGGAGAAAGTCTCACATCAACGAGGCTAATCAATGGGCTATGGAGATGCCCACCGATTGATGTTAATGCAAGGAGTAGGGATTGCCATGCAACGGATGCACTAGAGCTATAAATGTATGAAAGATCAACAAAAGAAACTAGTGGGTGTGCATACAACTTGCTTTCTCACGAAGACCTAGGGCACTTGAGGAGGCCCATTGTTGGAATATACAAGCCAAGTTCTATAATGAAAAATTCCCACTAGTATATGAAAGTGATAATATGAGAGACTCTCTACTATGAAGATCATGGTGCTACTTTGAAGCACAAGTGTGGTAAAAGGATAGTAACATTGTCCCTTCTCTCTTTTTCTCTCATTTTTTTGGGCCTTCTCTTTTTTTATGGCCTTTTTTTGGGCCTTCACTTTTTATGGCCTTTTTTTATACCTCACTTGGGACAATGCTCTAATAATGATGATCATCATACTTCTATTTATTTACAACTCAATGATTACAACTCAATACTAAAACAAAGATGACTCTATATGAATGCCTCCGGCGGTGTACCGGGATATGCAATGAATCAAGAGTGACATGTATGAAAGGATTATGAATGGTGGCTTTGCCACAAATACTATGTAAACTACATGATCATGCTAAGCAATATGACAATGATGAATGTGTCATGATGAACGGAATGATGGAAAGTTGCATGGCAATATATCTCAGAATGGCTATGGAAATGCCATAATAGGTAGGTATGGTGGCTGTTTTGAGGAAGATATAAGGAGGTTTATGTGTGAAAGAGCGTATCATATCACGGGGTTTGGACGCACCGGCGAAGTTTGCACCAACTCTCAATGTGAGAAAGGGCAATGCACGGTACCGAAGAGGCTAGCAAGGATGGAAGGGTGAGAGTGCGTATAATCCATGGACTCAACATTAGTCATAAAGAACTCACATACTTATTGCAAAAATCTACAAGTAATCAAAAACCTCGGCACTATGCGCATGCTCCTAGGGGGATAGATTGGTAGGAAAAGACCATCGCTCGTCCCCGACCACCACTCATAAGGAAGACAATCAAATAACACCTCATGCTTCAAATTTGTTGCATAAGGTTTACCATACGTGCATGCTACGGGAGTTGCAAATTTCAACACAAGTATTTCTCAATTTCACAACTACTCAACTAGCATGACTTTGATATTATTACCTCCATATCTCAAAACAATCATCAAGCATCAAACTTTTCTTAGTATTCAACACACTCATACGAAAGTTTTATTATTAATCTTGCTTACCAAGCATATTAGGATTTTAAGCAAATTACCATGATATTAAGACTCTAAAAATAATCTAAGTGAAGCATGATATATCAATATTTTCTATAAAACAAATCCACCACCGTGCTCTAAAGATATAAGTGAAGCACTAGAACAAAATTATAAAGCTCAAAAGATATAAGTGAAGCACATAGAGTATTCTATCAAATTCCAAATCATGTATGGCTCTCTCAAAAGGTGTGTACAGCAAGGATGATTGTGGTAAACTAACAAGCAAAGACTCAAATCATAAAAGACGCTCCAAGCAAAATTCATATCATGTGGTGAATAAAAATATAGCTCTAAGTAAAGTTACCGATATAAGTAGACGAAATAGGGGATGCCTTCCGGGGCATCCCCAAGATTTGGCTTTTAGGTATCCTTAGATTATATTGGGGGTGCCATGGGCATCCCCAAGATTAGGCTCTTGCCACTCCTTGTTCCATAATCCATCAAATCTTTACCCAAAACTTGAAAACTTCAAGACACAAAACTTAAAGTAGAAAATCTCGTGAGCTCCGTTAGCGAAAGAAAACAAAAGACCACTTCAAGGTAATGTAATGAACTCATTATTTATTTATATTGGTGTTATACCTAATGTATTACAACTTCTCTATGGATTATAAACTATTTTACTAGCCATAGATTCATCAAAATAAGCAAACAACACACGAAAAACAGAATCTGTCAAAAACAGAACAGTCTGTAGTAATCTGTAGATAGCGCAAGATCTGAACCCCAAAAATTCTAAAATAAATTGATGGACGTGAGGAATTTATCTATTAATTATCTTCAGAAATAATTAACTAAATATCACTTTCCAAATAAAAATTACAGCAGTTCTCGTGAGCGCTAAAGTTTCTGTTTTTTACAGCAAGTTCAACAAGACTTTCCCCAAGTCTTCACAACGGTTCTACTTGGCACAAATACTAATTAAACACGAAAAACACAACCAAAACAGAGGCTAAATAATTTATTTATTACTAAACAGGAACAAAAAGCAAGGAATAAAAATAAAATTGGGTTGCCTCCCAACAAGCGCTATCGTTTAACGCCCCTAGCTAGGCATAACAAGCAAGAATACATCTAGGTATTGCCATCTTTGGTAGGCAATCCATAAGTGGCTCTCATGATAGATTCATATGTTAATTTTATTTTATTTCTAGGAAAGTGTTCCATGCCCTTTTTTAATGGAAATTGAAATCTAATATTCCCTTCCTTCATATCAATAATTGCACAAACCGTTCTAAGGAAAGGTCTACCGAGAATAATAGGGCAAGAAGGATTGCAATTTATATCAAGAACGATAAAATCTATGGGCACATAATTCCTATTTGCAACAATAAGAACATCATTAATTCTTCCCATAGGTTTCTTAATAGTGGAATCCGCAAGATGCAAGTTTAGAGAGCAATCATCAAAATCACGGAAATCTAGCAAATCACACAAAGTTTTGGGAATAGTAGAGACACTAGCACCCAAATCACACAAAGCATAGAACTCATAATTTTTAAATTTAATTTTAATAGTAGGTTCCCACTCATCATAAAGTTTTCTATGGATAGAAACTTCCAATTCAAGTTTTTCTTCATAAGATTGCATCAAGGCATCAACGATATGTTTAGTGAATGCTTTATTTTGACTATAAGCGTGAGGAGATTTTAGCACGGATTGCAACAAGGAAATACAATCAATAAAAGAGAAATTTTCATAGTTAAATTCCTTGAAATCCATAATAGTGGGTTTAGCAACATCTAGGGTTTTAATTTCTTCAATCCCACTTTTATCAAATTTAGCATCAATATCAACAAATTCCAAATTCTTAGAACGCCTTCTAGGTAAAGGTGGATCATATTCAGTCCCATCATTATCAAGATTCATATTGCAAAACAAAGATTTAATAGGGGACACATCAATAACTTTGAGATCTTCATCATTATTTTCATAGGAACTAGAAGAACACGTTTTTATAAAGGCATCTTTCTTAGCACGCATCCTAGCGGTTCTTTCTTTGCACTCGTCAATGGAAATTCTCATGGCTTTGAGAGACTCATTGATATCATGCCTAGGTGGAATAGATCTAAGTTTCAAAGAATCAACATCAAGAGCAATTCTATCAACGTTCCTAGCCAAATCATCAATCTTAAGCAATTTTTCTTCCATCAAAGCATTGAAATTCTTTTGCAAGGTAATAAATTCTTCAATATTAGATTCAAAATCGGAGGGTGTCTTATTGTAATTTCCATAAGAATTGTTTTAGGAATTACCATAATTATTAGAGGGATTACTAGGATAAGGCCTAGGATTGAAATTCCCTCTATACGCGTTGTTACCAAAATTGTTCCTACCAACAAAATTCACATCCATAGATTCATTATTATTCTCAATCAAAGTATACAAGGGCATATCATTAGGATCAGAAGAGACACTCTTAGTAGCAAATAATTTCATAAGTTCATCCATCTTTCCACTCAAAACATTAATTTCTTCTATCGCATGCACCTTTTTATTAGTAGATCTTTCAGTGTGCCATTGAGAATAATTAACCATAATATTATCTAGGAGTTTAGTAGCATCTCCTAAAGTGATTTCCATAAAAGTGCCTCCCGCGGCCGAATCTAAAAGATTTCTAGAAGCAAAATTCAATCCAGCATAAAAAATTGGTATAATCATCCACAAATTTAAACCATGAGTAGGGCAATTACGTATCATTAATTTCACTCTTTCCCAATCTTGTGCAACATGTTCATGATCAAGTTGTTTAAAATTCATAATATTGTTTCTAAGAGAGATGATCTTAGCGGGAGGAAAATACTTAGAGATAAAAGCATCTTTGCACTTGTTCCATGAATCAATATTGTTTTTAGGCAAAGATGAAAACCAAGCTTTAGCACGATCTCTAAGCGAAAAAGGAAACAGCTTCAATTTAACAATATCATTATCGAAATCTTTCTTCTTTTGCATGTCACACAAATCAATGAAGCTATTAAGATGGGTAGCGGCATCTTCACTAGGAAGGCTGGAGAATGGATCTTTCATGACAAGATTCAACAAAGCAGTATTAATTTCACAAGATTCAGCATCGGTAAGAGGAGCAATCGGAGTGCTAAGGAAATCGTTATTGTTGGTATTGGTGAAGTCACACAATTTAGTATTATCTTGAGCCATCGCGACAAACAAGTAATCCAACACACGAGCAAACAAAAAGCAAACGGGCAAAAGAGGAAAATAGATAAAGAGAGGGAGGATAGAGAGAGAGGGCGAATAAAACGCCAAGGTTGAAGTGGGGGAGAGGAAAACGAGAGGCAAATGGCAAATAATGTAATGCGGGAGATAGGGATTGTGATGGGTACTTGGTATGTTGACTTTTGCGCAGACTCCCAGGCAATGGCGCCAGAAATTCTTCTTGCTACCTCTTGAGCACTGTGTTGGATTTCCCCGAAGAGGAAGGGATTATGCAGCAAAGTAGCATAAGTATTTCCCTCAGATTTTGAGAACCAAGGTATCAATCCAGTAGGAGGCTACGCTCGAGTCCCTCGTACCTACACAAAAACAATAGCTCAACGCAACCAACGTGCTTAGGGGTTGTCAACCCCTTCACGGTCACTTACGAAAGTGAGATCTGATAGAGATGATAAATAATATTTTTGGTATTTTTGGTATAGAGATGCAAAGTAAAAAGTAAAAGCAAAGCGATAATAAAGTGATGGAGATTGATATGATGAGAAAGAGACACAGGGGCCATAGGTTTCACTAATGGCTTCTCTCAAGAGCATAAGTATTCTATGGTGGGTGAACAAATTACTGTTGAGTAATTGACAGAATTGAGCATAGTTATGAGAATATCTAGGTATGATCATGTATATAGGCATCACGTCCGAGACAAGTAGACCAAAACGATTCTGCATCTACTACTATTACTCCACTCATCGACCGCTATCCAGCATGCATCTAGAGTATTAAGTTAAAAACAAAGTAATGCCTTAAGCAAGATGACATGATGTAGAGGGATAGTTTCATGTAATATGATAAAAACCCCATCTTGTTATCCTCGATGGCAACGATACAATACGTGCCTTGTTGCCCCTTCTGTCACTAGGAAAGGACACCGCAAGATCGAACCCAAAGCTAAGCACTTCTCCCATGGCAAGAAAAACCAATCTAGTAGGCCAAACCAAACTGATAATTCGAAGAGACTTGCAAACATAACCAATCATACATAAAAGAATTCAGAGAAGATTCAAATATTATTCATAGATAGACTGGATAATAAACCCACAATTCATTGGTCTCAACAAACACACCGCAAAAAGAAGATTACATCGAATAGATCTCCACGAGAGAGGGGGAGAACATTGTATTGAGATCCAAAAAGAGAGAAGAAGCCATCTAGCTACTAGCTATGGACCCGTAGGTCTGAAGTAAACTACTCACACTTCATCGGAGGGGCTTGGACGATGATGTAGAAGCCCTCCGTGATCGATGCCCCCTCCGGCGGAGCTCCGGAACAGGCCCCAAGATGGGATCTCGTGGATACAGAAAGTTGCGGCGGTGGAATTAGGTTTTTGGCTCCGTCCCCGATCGTTTGGGGGTACGTGGATATATATATAGGAGGAAGAAGTACGTCAGTGGAGCTTCGAGGGGCCCACGAGGCAGGGGGCACGCCCTACACCCTCGTGACCACCTCGTGGCTTTCTTGTCGGAGGGTCCAACTCTCCTGGATCTTATCTGATGAGAAAATCACGTTTCCGAAGGTTTCATTCCGTTTGGACTCCGTTTGATATTCCTTTTCTTCGAAACCCTAAAACACGCAAAAAACGGCAATTCTGGGCTGGGCCTCCGGTTAATAGGTTAGTCCCAAAAATAATATAAAAGTGGAAAATAAAGCCCAATAATGTCTAAAACAGTAGATAATATAGCATGGAGCAATCAAAAATTATAGATACGTTGGAGACGGATCAATGCGCGACACCGCCTGGGCCTCGGGTCGACTTGCAAACGATGCTCAGCCAGTCCCCTGGGTACACCCGGCATGTCAGAAGGTTTCCATGCAAAGATGTCCCAGTTCTCACGGAGGAACTGGATGAGCGCTGCTTCCTATTTGTTGTCGAGTGTTGTTGAGATATGGGTCAGAGCAGTATTGGGATCGGTCGGGTGAATATGAATCGACTTCGTTTCACCGGACGACTGAAATGCAGAATCTGTGGCACGCTTCTTGGCTCGCAGCAAATCACTCGGATCGGCATTTTTTTGATACTCTTGCAGTTCGACTACTGCCATTTGTGCATCGGCAATTTTTGAGCCCCTTTGGAAGCACTCTTCTGCCTTCTGCCGATTGCCAGTGACAGTGATTACTCCTCTAGGACCAGGCATCTTCAATTTGAGATACATGTAACATGGTCGAGCCATAAAACGTGCATAAGTAGGCCTACCCAGAATAGCATGGTAAGCACTCTTGAAATCCACTACCTCAAATGTCAACTTTTCCTTGCGGTAATTCTTGGAATCACCGAAAACCACATCAAGGGTGATCTGGCCGAGTGACTGAGCCTTCTTGCCAGGTATAACGCCATGGAAACTCATGTTGCTTTCACTAAGCTTGGACATCGGAATGCCCATTCCCTTCAAAGTTTCAGCATAAAGGATATTCAGGCCACTGCCACCATCCATCAGCACTTTAGTCAGTCGAGTGCCTTCAACTACTGGGTCGACCACCAGTGCTTGCCTCCCAGGGGTGGCTATATGTGCTGGATGGTCCGACTGGTCGAATGTGATGGCAGTCTGGGACCACTTCAGATAACTGGGTGTTGCTGGAGCAACCATGTTTACTTCCCTGTTAATAACTTTCAATCGACTTTTGCTTTCAACATCAGCAAAAATCATCAGCGTGGAATTGACATTGGGAAAACCATCAACTTCTTCTTCCCTATCCTCTCCTCTGTCTGACTCCTTTTCCTTCTCCTTGGGTTGTTTCTCTCGGAACTGCTGGATCAGGAGACGACACTGTCGAGTGGTGTGTTTAGGGTAAATGAAATTCCCCTCTTCATCTTTTTTGGTATGAATATGGCACGGTAAATCCAACACATCATTCCCATCTTGATCCTTAAATTTTTGGGAGTCCAGGGCCCTTTGGGCTTTCCTTTGAACTTTCCTTGGGCAACATCTAAAGCTTCACCAGGAGCAGATAGTTCGGCCTTTCGCTTCTGTTTCCGACTGGAATTCCCTCCTCTGGTTTCTTGGGCGACTATTTTGTGCTTGCCACTCCGGGGTCGGTCTTCCTCTTCACCATTGGCATACTGTCAGGACCCCAATTCCAAGTCACATCGATCTAGCCGGTAACACCTCATATCACTTTGCGGCCTCACACATGGTATCCCCACGGGTGTCGCCTTACCATGGCCCGGGGCCGTTTGCGCCTTTTGGCTCACGTATATGACAGTGTCGCTAGCATCCATATGACAGAGAACCTGGGCCGACATGGCTAGTCGTGAACCCAAAGCGGCACAGACCTATGGGGACAGGCATACATGAATCACATCGAACATGTTGGTCATCAGCGTGTGAATCCGGGCTGTAGCACTGGGCTAACAGGACTCCGGGGAACTCGGGCTGTAGCAGGCTAGGCAGGACTCCGGAAGTCACCGCGTGACATTTCCCCGAACGGACAGACATAGCAACGAACTGAAACACATGTCGGCCAGTCAAGTGTCCTGAGCAGTAGTGCTGGGCTAGCAGGACTCCGGTGAACCGGGCTGTAGCGGACTACTATGGCTCAAGGAGCACTAGACTACATTTCCCCATAAGAGAGGCTGCCAAGGATAAACAACTAGATTGTCGGATCCCACACATACCAAGCATTTCAATCATACACACAATATGCTCGATATGTGCAAATACAACATGGCACCACAACAAAACTCTATAACTCAAGTACTTTATTTAAAGGCACCAGAGAGCCATACATAACATGTTCATACAGGTAGGGGTCACATGACCCGACACTCAAGTCATACAAGCATACAAGCACATGCGGAAGCAAATAGTCTGAGTACAGACACTAGAAAGAAAGAAGGCTTGTCGAAGCCTGTCTATCTACATAGGGCCCTCCATGGCCGGGATCACCACCTGGGTGGCAAGTTACTCATCGATGCCGAGGTCTACATAAAACCCATCAGAGGGGGCGGTGTTGTTGTCTGAAAACAGTAATTGAAGCAACATGAGTACAAAGGTACTCAGCAAGTCTTACAACAGAACCCACTATACATGCTCATTCTCAAGAAGGTGGTGGAGTTATTGCAGCAAGCCAGCTTTGACTCTTGGCTAAGCTATCCTACGAGACACCACTAGTGAAATAGTTTTTGCACACGAGTCCACTAATCACCAACACAATACTCCACCGGGGATCCTCCCTCGTCATCCTACGAGAGGGCCATTCTCGGTACTCACACTTATCTTGAGTCTTTTAGTAGTAACCATTAACTTGTCTATGAATTGTATAGGCAACCAAGTAGTCCTTTACCACAGACGCGGCTATTCGAATAGATGATGTTAACCCCGCAGGGGTGTACTTCTTCATACACGCTCTCACCACTTACCGTCGTTTACACGACATGTACTCGGCAACCTTCAAGCGGAAGCCCAACGAGGGTGTCGACCACGGCCTACATAAACACTCAAGTCTCTAGTCCAGGTTTATCGCCAATCCAGGTTCCATCCGCAGGGAGTCCGGCCGAGGTTTCCACATACGGCCCCGAACGATGTGAACAGGGTTCCCGAGACACCAAACGGCTGACTCGGTACACCGTGCCACGGTGTATCTACCGCATCATAGCCCACCCCTAGGGTCAGCGCTATGCACGACCACCAACACATAACCTACAAACACCAAAAACTAATTGCAACTCCTGGACAGAGTACTAGGGTGATTAAGAAGCCGAGAGGGTCAATTAAGGATCCCAATGCATGGTAGTAACTGATTCTTAAATCACACATACAGATCTCAGTTCTTAGGGATGGCCTCAATGAAACAACCCACCATGTACTCCTACATGGCCTCTCATCGATACCTTTACCAAATCATGTTCAACACATCTCTCACATTACCGACATAATCATTTCACTCTAGCCCATCACCTAGATGAACCAGACCTTACTCAACTCTAAGCATAGCAGGCATAGCAAGGTAGGAAACACATACATGGCTCAATCAACTCCTACACATGCTAGTGGGTTTCATCTAGTTACTGTGGCAATGACAGGTCATGCAGAGGATAAGGGTTCAACTACCGTAGCACACAACAGTTTGAAACGTTGTTGTCTTAATGCACTAAATGAGACCAGAGGCGAGAACATGGGATTGTATCGATATGATTAATGGGGCTGCTTGCCTGATGGAGTAGTAGTAGGGTACTGCCCTTCAGTTGGATACTCGGAGATATCCTCGGAGGCAGAACCTACCACGAAAGACACCACAGAATATAAACATCACATGGCAATATGCAACAATATGATGCATGCTATGACATGGCAAAATGAGGTGTCCTGCCTAATGCAATATGAAACAAGTTGAAATGGGTCCATTTGAATCAAAGGAAGCTTAAGTTCTTATGCATTATAAGTGTATTAGCTTGTTTCACCTAAACAGCAGGGTTAAAGTGTTTTGTCATGCATGAAACCATTACAGATGGAAACATTGAATTTTTCTGATCATTTTTCATATATAATTTGTTTGATTTGGAGCTATGGCTGATTTTCTATGATTTTTAGAAGTTTTGGCTATTTTCTGGAATTTCCTATATGAGAATAAATCCAGAAAATAATTAACTACGTCAGCACTGCGTCACTATGATGTCAGCGGGTCAAAGGCGCCAGCCCAGGTCAAACATGACTGGTGGGCCCCATCTGTCAGCGTCTCAGCTAACTAACATAGTTAGTTAGTGTTTAGTTAGCACTAAACTAGGTTAGTTAGGCCCTGGGCCCACATGTCAGTGAGATAGAGTTAGTTAACGAGGTCATTAACCTCTAACAGAGTGATTAGAACTAATTAAAAACTAAACTAATTAGTTAGGAGCCGGCCCCACATGTCATTGACTCAGGCGGGGTCAAACTGGGGTCAACCCGGGTCAAACTCGCCGGAGTTGACCCGGGGCTCGTCGCCGGCAAGGCCAGGGACGGCGGAGGGGTGCGGGTTTCCTCCGACGACGACCATTTGGCTGGCGTAAGGCATCTACATGACGCGGGCACTCGTCCGCGTCGAGTGGTGTGGGTGGTTGGGCCTGGGGTGGCCGGAGTCATCGCCGACGTCGAGTTTGGCAGCGGCCGGAGCTCGAGTGAGCTCGGACTCGTCGCTAGGGGGCACGGAGAGGCGCGTGGGTTAGTGCTTGCGTTCCTGGGGGTGCGGTAGGGCTAGTGGTCAAGGTGGCATGGCCGTTGGGTGGCCGGAGCCGCGTCGGCGACGAGCTCCGCGGCGGCGCGTGCAGGTGAGCTACGTGCAGTCGCTACGAGGCTCGAGAGAGGGAACAGAGAGGGTGGGGAGGTAGCTAGGCTCACGGCGGTTGCGTCGGAGCTGACGGCGAGGTCGGGGACGGCCTGCTATGACGGTGATGGTGAAGGGGGATCTCCGGCGGTGGCGGAGTCTGGCAAGGTCGATGCGGTGGCTTCGGGGCACGCGAGCGCTCGGGGCTCGGCCTGCTCGACGGAGAGGAGGGTGGCGGAGCTCGTGGACACGGTAGGGCGGCGTAGAGACGATGGTGGCTACGGCTACGGCGGCGGGACGGCGGCGGCTGCGTCGTCCATGGCGGAGGGGAACGAGGGAGAGAGCAGGGGGGAGTGTGAGGTGTCCAGGGGGTTGGAGGCGCGACGTGGAGGTCGTACAGCCCGTCCAGCGTGAAGCGGCAAGTAGGAGGTGGCGCACGGCGGTGCGCGCACGTCGGGCATGCGCCCGTCCTCCTGGCAAAGGAGGAAGACGACAGGGGAGGAGGCGCTGGTGGGCTGGGCCAGTTGGCTGGGCTGCCAGCAGGGCCGGCCAGGTGGGCTGCATAGCAGGTAGGTCCAGGTAACTCTCTCCCTCTCTTATTTGTTTCTGTTTTTACTTATTTTCTAGTATTTTTGTAATTTTAGGGCTTTATTAAAAATGCCAGGGCATTTCCAAAAATCATAACATTAATCATGGCTACTGCTTAGAATATATCCAACAGTAAAAATTTTAGTTTATGATTATTTGAGCATTTAAAATATTTTATAGCATTTAAATGCCCAAATGCAAATACTATATGGATTAAGCCAATGACCTTAAGATGTCCTAGAAAAATGTGCACAATTTTTGTCAAAGGTATTAACCCAAAACAAAATGGGTTGGCTTTTTAGAAGGGCATTTCAGGTTCATTGAAAAGTTTTTTTAGTAAACCCTAGTTGTTCCAGGGGGCTGGGGGTTCTGTCATCCCCATTTCATCTTTCTGTGAAAATTAAACATGATGCAATCACTCTAATGCATGAACTTGCTAGGGTGTGACACATACTTGGTGGAAATCTCCATCATTCGACTCAGGGACATATCTCCTGTCCGGCCGAACTTCAGGTTCAACTCTTTGTACTTAACTCCTTCCTTGAAGGCACAAATTGCTTGGTGATCCGACACATTCTCCATTGTGTGGTGCAGAGTGATCCATCTCTGGATATAATCTCTCAACGTTTCATTCGGCTTCTGAACACATGACTGTAATTCTGTCAACCCTGCTGGCCTTTTGCAAGTACCTTAAAAGGTTCTAACAAACACTCGAGCAAGTTCCTCCCAACTATATATGCTGCCAGGAGCCAACTGATTCAACCACGCTCTGGCTGAGCCCTCCAACATCAAGGGAAGGTGCTTCATGGCCACATCATCATTGCCACCACCAATTTGCACAGCCACTCGGTAGTCCTCAAGCCAAGTGTCTGGCTTGGACTCACCAGTGAACAGGGCCGTCTCTAGGAATTTGGGGGCCCGGGTCGAAATCCCTAAAAAAATTAGAAACTCAAGCATACTTTGCTCAGTTGCAGAATATATGTAGAACTGAAACTCACTGCTTAACGATCGAACAAAATATAGAAAAAATGACCCACAAAAATAAAAGGGGATATAAAAGAGTGCCAAATCAATAGTATGCTTCATCTATGCCAGTATGCCTTTCCATATGACACTCTAGTTGTGTGCAGCGATCAAATTGTATACATCATATATTTGCACAACATGAAATTAAACTGGAATAAATATGCATCAATTTGAGCTCAATAGATAGATAATTCATCTCAAATTAAATTCCAGTTCAATGTTCAAATGCATTAATTAGAATCAACACATACAATATGCCAGTTCAAATGCAAGCATTTTCCAAACCTGTCTGTGTGTCTCCGTCCAAGAAATTACCTCCTAGAGCAATGTTGGGGTTGCTCAGCTTTGGAGGCACGGACAGTCCCTGTGCGTAGCGGAAGCAGCAGGACCGCGGCTGGGGCGATTGGGCAGAGGCCGGGGAGCACTACTAAGAACGGTGTGGTGGTGCTAGCACGGATCAGGTAGCAGGCGGGGCTAGATCGCTGGACTAGGGAAGAGCGATGGCCTGTGGCGAATTGCAGTAGACATGCCATCAGTCGCCGTCATCGGTTCGTCAGCTCGGTGCATGGGAGGGTGGAGAAGCGAGAGGCAGCCTGATTGGCCGCGGAGGCGGGGGACTAGGGAAGGCCGTGGCCCTAGGCGGGGGACCGGCGGCGGAGGCGCGCGCAGAGATTGATCAGAGGAGAGATCGTCGATTTGGGGCGTCTCGCGCATGAACGTGCGGTGACTGAACCAAGGCAGGCTATCTCTCAGATCGGGGGCCCCAAGAATTTGGGGGCCTGTGCGGTCGGACACTTTGGCCGCCCTCATCGACGGGTCTGTGGGTCTGCCAGTGAACTTGCTGACTCCAGTCGCCAACTTGAAGTTGAGAGGAATCACTGCTGCTCTAATGGCTCTGCTGAAACACTCGGGTCCTGAAACGTGCACCCTGCTTCTAGTCGGATAATCTCTATCGTGGCCTTCTCTGTGAGCCCTGTTCCTATCAACCAGACCTTGAACGAGAATAGATCTTGCATCAAAGCCTGGCTCTCTGGGGTCGACCGGAATTCTTCATTCGCCGCTGTGGGGGTGCCTGTCATCTTGCTGCCGAGGCACGTATGACCCACTCCTCGGAGGAGGCGTGGGCACTCGGCGACGGTCATCGTGGTCATGTCGATGATCATACTGCTCACGGTTCCTGTACTGATCTTGCCGGTGCCCACGTCCCTCACGCCATGGAGGCGATCTTGGGCTATGAGCAGATTGGACAGTATCTGCCACCACAGATCTGCTATGAATCCTATTCCGCGACTGAGATACTGTTGTATTCTACTCTCCCGCTGCCTGGAGTAAAGCCCGTATCTGCATCAAACCTCGGCCAGCTTCTGACTGGGAAGGTTGAATTGACTCTGCTATTCGAGCTGCAGCTGTGAGATTCTGGATCGGAGTTCGGTATACCTGAGTCGGAGGCGGAAAAAGTTGTCATCGACTGGACTCAGGAATCCGCTGCCGAGCACGCTCGTCGAGTGCGCGCTGGAGGTTCTCTAGTCGAGTGCGCTCAGCCAAGTTGGCCAGGCGCCTCAGGGGTTTCTCCAACGATAGGAGTGTGAAGTGCATCCATATTACGGCGGCGAAGATCTTCCCTCTGCTGCGAAGAGAGGGGTTCGGGGTAGTACTCCTCGTGGACATGTGATGGGTCGGCGATGCCATCGCCACCATCTTCACGGGGGAAGCCAGGAGGACTGTGTGGTCCATTGACCATCAAGACTTCCGCTGTGGGGTCGCTGCTGTCGCACTCGGATGCAGTCTCGACGGAGCCAGTCGACATATCGAATAGGCCGTAGAGAGTTTCATCGGGCTCAATCGCCGCGATTTGTGGGGTGGCCGATTGGCGGGCCACCGCATGTCTCACCCACCGCAGAAGCCGCGACCGACCGGATCACTGATGCCGGCGAACAACGGGAAGCGAGGATGCCGTAGGAGCCGACTGATACTGAGTCGACGGCTATCGAAGAAGGATGCCGCGGACGCATGCGCGGAAGTGCGTCGCCCCGCGGACGGGGAGCGCCTCGACGTTGAGTGGAGCCTCGTGGAGCCAAGCGGAGTCGTCGGCGATGAAGATGAGTGCGCCGAGACGGATCTCGCGGCCTTCAACCAATCCTCCGCTGGAAACCATGATGACGGGAATCGGAAGAATCGCAACTTCTCCAACAAACTTCTAAGACACCTGCCCCACGGTGGGCGCCAATTGTCGTGGATCAAAGACTGACAATAGAATGGGGGGTAGGTATGAGGAGGCAAGATCCTAGCTATGGAGTAGTTATACACACGAGTTTACGAGTTTAGGCCCTTCGCGGAGGAAGTAATAGCCCTACGTCTCGGTGCCCTGAGGCGGTCGACTAGATTGTATGTGTGTGTGAGTTTACAAAAGATGTAAACCCTTGTCCCAGAGGAGGGGGTGGCTTATATAGAGTGCGCTAGGACCCCAGCCAGCCCACATTACAAGGGGTTCAATGTACATAAAGAAGGAGCGTTACAGGTAACGTCTGTATTAAAGTGCTATAAATGATAATTAAGTCTATGGGTAAACGCCCGACCGTTGCTGTGTAGAGTGACTTTAGATCTTCTGTTTATCGAGTGATTTCTATGACGGTCGAGTGACATTGATTGTTCCGAGTGGAATGTCTCTGGTCGAGTGGATGATGGTACCCTTTGAATGCTTGTGGCTTTAGGGTGATGTCCTTGGGGAGGGCGTCTAGGTCAGGCCTATGACCCTACCCTAGGTACATAGCTTCATCATAGGGGTTGGCACACGTTTTCGTCTTGACTCTCCAGTAGAAACTTTGGGGCACTCTTCGAAGTTCTTTGTGTTGGTTGAATAGATGAATCTGAGATTGTGTGATGCATATCGTATAATCATACCCACGGATACTTGAGGTGACATTGGAGTATCTTGGTGACATTAGAGTTTTGGTTGATTTGTGTCTTAAGGTGTTATTCTAGTACGAACTCTATGATAGATCGAACGTAAAGAATAGCTTCATGTTATTTTACTACGGACTCTTGAATAGATCGATCCGAAAGGATAACTTTGAGGTGATTTCGTACCCTACCATAATCTCTTCGTTTGTTCTCCGCTATTAGTGACTTTGGAGTGACTCTTTGTTGCATGTTGAGGGATAGTTATATGATCCAATTATGTTATTATTGTTGAGAGGACTTGCACTAGTGAAAGTATGAACCCTAGGCCTTGTTTCAACGCATTGCAATACCATTTGTGCTCACTTTTATCATTAATTACCTTGCTGTTTTTATATTTTCAGATTACAAAAACCTATATCTATCATCCATATTGCACTTGTATCACCATCTCTTCGCCGAACTAGTGCACCTATACAATTTACCATTGTATTGGGTGTGTTGGGAGCACAAGAGACTCTTTGTTATTTGGTTGCAGGGTTGCTTGATAGAGACCATCTTCATCCTACGCCTCCCACGGATTGATAAATCTTAGGTCATCCACTTGAGGGAAATTTGCTACTGTCCTACAAACCTCTGCACTTGGAGGCCCAACAACGTCAACAAGAAGAAGGTTGTGTAGTAGACATCAGCAGCAGCGCTTTAAGCTTCAGCTCATAGCCACCGCAAGGAGCCTGAAAATAAACAACATCAGCTTCAAGCCGAACATGACCTGCTCGTCGATAGATGGACTGATGTCCTGACAGCCGAGGAATAAGACCTCAACCGCCCAGCCAAGAGCTACCAGAAACACAGACTGCTACCTCAATTCGATGAGGAGGCACCGGAGCACATATCTCCCTCACGTAATGCGGACCGACCACCACGTGGTCGGGACAGGGCGGCCGAACGGCCACCCCGCGGTCGGTATAAAGCGGCAACTCAGGCCGAATAGCAGACCGCCCCACCACCCCGCCATAATAAAGACGGAAAAGTCCGGAGTCACATGTACGACCTCCGACAGACACTGGACAGTAGAGCAGGACACACAAGATCGATCTATGGATCGTGAGGACGTGCTTCGAGGCACGACGACGGCCACCTATTCAGACGTGACAAACCTAACCACGCTCGGGCAGAATACCGGAGACGGACTCCCTCGGAGGTCCGCCATGATGCGGCACGATACAGAGGCACCGCACACCCGCTCTGCTTCACAGATGAAGTATTGGATCATTAATTCCCCGAGGGGTTCAAGCCCGTTAATATCGAATAATACGATGGCACAACCGATCCTGCAGTACGGATTAAGGATTTCATCCTCCACATCCACATGGCCCAAGGAAACGACCTCCACGCCATCAAATACCTCCCATTAAAGCTCAAAGGACCAGCTCAGCACTGGTTAAATAGCCTGCCTGACAACTCCATCGGCAGCTGGGAAGACTTGGAAGAGGCTTTCCTCGACAACTTCCAAGGAACTTATGTCCGCCACCAGACGCCGATGACCTAAGCCAGATAGTCCAACAACCTGGAGAATCAGCCAGAAAATTCTGGACTAGGTTCCTAACCAAGAAGAACTAGATCGTTGACTGTCCGGATGCCGAGGCCCTAGCAGTCTTCAAGCACAGCATCCGTGATGAATGGCTAGCACGCCACCTCGGACAAGAAAAACCGAAGTCAATGGCAGCCCTTACGGCACTCATGACCCGCTTTTGCGCAGGCGAGGACAGCTGGCTGGCTCGTAGCAAAAACACAGCCAGCGAGGCAGGCCCCACCGAGGCCAAGAACAACACCGGCAAGCTCTGGCGCAATAGACACAAAAGCTGAAGCAATGGCGACAACACCGAGGACACCACAGTCAATGCCAGATTCAGTGGCTCCAAGTCCGGCCAACGAGAGAAGCCCTACAAAAGAAACAATGAAGGACCTTCCAGCCTGGACCACATACTCGACCGTCCGTGCCAAATTCACGACACCCCGGACAAACAAGCCAATCATACCAACAGGGATTGTTGGGTCTTCAAGCAGACTGGCAAGTTAAATGCCGAAAACAAAGAAAAGGGACACGCGGCGTCATAACAGTCAATGGCAATACGGAACGCTCCCTCCGAACAGAGGAGCAAACCACCGCCCTGGTAGCAGAAGTACAGAGCGGCCTTCTCAAGCAGCATTGTAATCCAGCTGCCGAGCCTCTGGACACCATCAAGAGGGTCCGGACTACACTACAACAAGACAGCGCGGTTCATCAAGAGCTCGACTAGCAATTCGGCCTTCGTCCCAGCCCCAATGAGGTAGTGGCATTCGTACCAGCCGTACACAATTACGCACTCAAAATTCCATGGACATCGACGGAGGCACGAGATAACCCGGGGGCTGCAATTCGGCAAAACCGATCCCTGACACACATACTTTTACTTATATTTCTCATTACAGGCACCTTTTTTCGTAGGCCTGATATCAAGTCCTCTAGAAGGACTGGAACGCGACGGAGGCAAGCAACACATGTGTGTAGGGTAACCTTTATACGTTCTTCTTGACGGTATTCACACTTCTTTCTCAGGACCCGCACGCTGCGCCATACCGGTTCCGGCACATTAAATATTGATAACCCACAAGTATAGGGGATCGCGACAGTTTTCAATAAGTAAGAGTGTCGAACCCAACGAGGAGCTAAAGGTATAACAAATATTCCCTCAAGTTCTATCGACCACCGATACAACTCTACGCACGCTTGACGTTCGCTTTACCTAGAACAAGTATGAAACTAGAAGTATTTTGTAGGTGGTGTTGGATAGGTTTGCAAGATAATAAAGAGTGCGTAAACAAAAGGTAGGCGCTGTTTAGAGAAAGAAACAATAAAGTAAATATAGCGAGTGTGGAAAATTGGTGGTAGGAGTTGCGGAATTGCCCCTAAGCAATTGACTACTTTACTAGATCGATAGCAAGTATTATGTGGGAGAGGCCACTGCTAGCATGTCATCCCTGACTTGGAATTCTATGCACTTATCATTGGAACTATTAGCAAGCAATATGCAACTACTAACGTTCATTAAGGTAAAACCCAACCATAGCATTAAGATATATTGGTCCCCCTTCAATCCTGTATTCATCAATTTCTATGCTAGGTTGAAGCTTCTGTCACTCTTGCCCTCCAATACATAGTCCTATCAACATACAACTAACCCTATGGTGTGATCCACGCGCGCAATCATATGATGGGCACCAAAGGATAGCAACATAACCACAAGAAAATTAAATCAATCATAGCAATTCATCAACCACCGATAGGACAACAAAAATCTACTCAAACATCATAGGATGGCAACACATCATTGGATAATAATATGAAGCATAAAAAACCATGTTCAAGTAGAGGGTACAACGGGTTGCGAGAGAGTGGACCGTTGTAGATAGAGGGGGGAAGGTGATGGAGATGTTGGTGAAGATGGCGGAGGTGTTGGTGTAGATCGCGGTGATGATGATGGCCCCCAATGGCACTCTGGTGCCACCGGAAGCGAGGGGGAGAGAGACCCCCTCCTTCTTCTTCTTCCTTGACCTCCTCCCTAGATGGGAGAAGAGTTTCCCCTCTGGTACATGGACTCCATGGCACGGGAGGGGCGAGAGCCCCTCCGAGATTGGATCTGTCTCTCTGTCTCTCTCTGTTTCTGCATTCTCAGATTCTTCCCTTTCGCCGTTTCTTATATTCCCGGAGATCCGTAACTCCGATTGGGCTGAAACCGATCTCTATTCGGAAATTAGCTTTCTTGCGGCGAAAGAAGGGCATCAACCGCCTTACGGGGTGGCCACGAGGGCCAGGGGCGCGCCTGCCTCCCCAGGGCACGCCCCCCTACCTCATGGGCCCCCCGAGCATCGTCTCGCGTGGATTCTTCTTCCCAAAAATCATATATATTCCAAAAAAAATCTCCGTCAGTTTTTATTCCGTTTGGACTCCGTTTGATATGGATATTCTACGGAAAAAAACATGCAACAAACAGGAACTGGCACTGGGCACTGGATCAATATGTTAGTCCCAAAAATAGTATAAAAAGTTGCCAAAAGTATATGAAAGTTGTAGAATATTGGCATGGAACAATCAAAAATTATAGATACGACGGAGACGTATCAGCATCCCCAAGCTTAATTCCTGCTCGTCCTCGAGTAGGTAAATGATAAAAAAGATAACTTTTTGATGTGGAATGCTACCTAGCATAATCTTGATCATATGTCTAATCATGGCATGAATATTAAGACACTAGTTATTCAAAGCAATAGTCTATCATTTGACATAAAAACAATAATACTTCAAGCCTACTAATAAAGCAATCATGTCTTTTCAAAATAACATGGCCAAAGAAAGCTATCCCTACAAAATCATATAGTCTGGCTATGCTCCATCTTCATCACACAAAATATTTAAATCATGCACAACCTCGATGACAAGCCAAGCAATTGTTTCATACTTTTGATGTTCTCAAACTTTTTCGATCTTCACGTAATATATGAGCGTGAGCCATGGATATAGCAGTATATGTGGAATAGAAGGGTGGTTGTGGAGAAGACAAAAAAGGCGAAGATAGTCTCACATCAACTAGGCGTATCAACGAGCTATGGAGATGCCCATCAATAGATATCAATGTGAGTGAGTAGGGATTGCCATGCAACGGATGCACTAGAGCTATAAGTATATGAAAGCTCAAGCTAAAACTAAGTGGGTGTGCATCCAACCTGCTTGCTCATGAAGACCTAGGGCATTTGAGGAAGCCCATCGTTGGAATATACAAGTCAAGTTCTATAATGAAAATTCACACTAGTATATGAAAGTGATAACTCAAGAGACTCTCTATATGAAGAACATGGTGCTACTTTGAAGCACAAGTGTGGTAAAAGGATAGTAACATTGCCCCTTCTCTCTTTTTCTCTCTTTTTTTGTTCTTTTTTGTTTTTTTCTTTTTTTGTAGGCTTCTTTGGCCTCTCTCTCTTTTTTGGGGGGCTTCTTTGGCCACTTTTATTTTGATAACCTCACATGGGACAATGTTCTAATAATGATGATCATGACACTTTTATTTACTTACAACTCAATATTACAACTCGATATCTAGAACAAGGATATGACTCTATATGAATCCCTCCGACGGTGTACCGGGATGTGCAATGATCTAGCGTAGCAATGACATCAAAAAACGGACAAGCCATGAAAACATCATGCTAGCTATCTTACGATCATGCAAAGCAATATGACAATGAATGCTCAAGTCATGTATATGATGATGATGATGAAAGTTGCATGGCAATATATCTCAGAATGGCTATTGAAATGCCATGATAGGTAGGTATGGTGGCTGTTTTGAGGAAGTTATATGGTGGGTTTATGGTACCGGCGAAAGTTGCGCGGTACTAGAGAGGCTAGCAATGATGGAAGGGTGAGAGTGCGTATAATCCATGGACTCAACATTAGTCATAAAGAACTCACATACTTATTGCAAAAATCTATTAGTCATCGAAACAAAGTACTACGTGCATGCTCCTAGGGGGATAGATTGGTAGGAAAAGACCATTGCTCGTCCCCGACCGCCACTCATAAGGAAGACAATCAATAAATACCTCATGCTCCGACTTTGTTACATAACGGTTCACCATACGTGCATGCTACGGGAATCACAAACCTCAACACAAGTATTTATACAATTCACAACCACCCACTAGCATGACTCTAATATCACCATCTTTATATCGCAAAACTATTGCAAGGAATCAAACATATCATATTCAGTGATCTACAATTTTTATGTAGGATTTTATGACTAACCATGTGAATGACCAGTTCCTGTCATCTCTCTAAATAGATATAAGTGAAGCAAGAGAGTTTAATTCTTTCTACAAAAGATATGCCCATGCTCTAACAAATCTGAGTGAAGCAAAAGAGCATTCTACAAATGGCGGTTGTTTAAGTAAAGAGAAATAGGCAATCCAAACTTCAAATGATATAAGTGAAGCACATGAAGCATTCTATAAAGCCATACTCAAAAGATATAAGTGAAATGCAAAGAGCATTCTTTAAATCAACCAAGTACTATCTCATACCAGCATGGTGCATAAAAGAAAAAATGAAAACTAATGCAAAAGACGCTCCAAGATTGCACATATCGCATGAACGAAACAAATCCAAAAACATACCGATACTTGTTGAAGAAAGAGGGGATGCCTTCCGGGGCATCCCCAAGCTTAGACCCTTGAGTCTCCTTGAATATGTACTTGGGGTGCCTCGGGCATCCCCAAGCTTGAGCTCTTGCCTCTCTTCCTTCTTCTCACATTGAGACCTTCTCGATCATCGAACACTTCATCCACACAAAACTTCAACAGAAAACTCGGTAAGATCCGTTAGTATAATAAAGCAAATCACTACTCTAAGTACTGTTGCAAACCAATTCATATTTTGTTTTTACATTGTCTCTACTGTAATATAACTTTTCCATGGCTTAATCCACTAATATAAATTGATAGTTTCATCCAAACAAGCAAACTATGCATCAAAAACAGAACAGTCCGTAATAATCTGAACATTCACCATACTTATGATACTTGAAAAATTCTACAAAAATTATGAAAAATAAAAAATGTGTACAGTAAGATAGCGCAAAAAGAATCAGAACCATTTGACATTCCGGCTAAAAATGTAAAATCGCGCACTACAGCCAAAGTTTCTGTCCTGCACCGTACAAACCATCAAGCAAATGTAAACATCCTAAAGGAAAACCTTGGCACATTATTTTTATAATACAATGGAATTGTACAAGGGGATAATTATTTTTATTGAAAAGTTTCTGTAATCAAGATTCACAAAGTTTCCGTGAGCATGAACAAAGTTCAAGGCTAGCTCCCACTTCAACAATGCTTGTCTTTCTCACTTTCGCTTTCCTTTTTGAAAAAGTTTTGGGTTCCCCACTTTATTTTTTTTGTTTTTAAACTATATAAAAGCACTCAACAGAAATAAATGACTCTCTAAAACTTCCAGGTTGTCTCCTTGGCAGCGCTTTCTTTAAAGCCATTAAGCTACGCATATAGTGCTCAAGTAATGGATCCACCCGGATCCCAAGGTATATCAAAGCCAATTTTAATTAACAATGATTTGTAATTTAGTGGTGAGCACAAGGTAACATATATCATGTAATGAAGAAGTCTAACTCTCTTCCTATGCATCGGCATGTCATAAAAGAACAATTCATGCACACATAGTAAAGGCCAATGCATAGTATAAACAGTTTCTTGCAATTTTGTCATATTGGAAACATAGAGAGGTGGAGATATAGTTCCTCTCTCATAATAATTGCAAGTAGGAGCAGCAAGCACATGCATATTATATTCATCAAAATCATCATGTGCAATGGTAAAAGGCAACCCATCAATATAATCCTTAATAAGTGCAAACTTCTCCGATATAGTGTAGTCGGGAGAATTCAAAAAGATAATAGGACTATCATGCGTGGGTGAAATAGCAACAATTTCATGTTTAACATAAGGAACTATAGCAAGTTCATCTCCATGAGCATAATTCATATTGGCATCTTGGCCACAAGCATAGCAAGCATCATCAAAAAGGGATATTTCAAAAGAATCGACGGGATCATAGCAATTATCATAATATTCATCCTTCGGTAAGCATGAAGGGGAATTAAACAATGTATGAGTTGAAGAGTTACTCTCATTAGAAGGTGGGCACGGGTGATCAATCCGCTCTTCCCCCTTTTGTTCTTCGCTCTCCTCCTCATCTTTTTCATCCAATGAGCTCACAGTTTCATCAACTTCTTCTTCCATAGATTCCTGCAAAATATTAGTCTCTTCTTGGACAGCGGAGACTTTCTCAATAAGTGCATTAATATCGTAATTGTATTCATAATTCTCATAACAATATTTAAGGATAGCGAAATTTTCAGGTCTATAAACCGAATCATCAAAATCTTCAAACTCTTTAAACATAGATTCAATTTCATAAGCACCCATAAAAGCAACAAATTCTTCTATTTGTTCCACATCATAGTAATCATATATACCTCTAGCATAAGAAGCTAAGGTTTTATTATCATTAAATTCGCATAAAAAGGGAAGGTGTGGAGCCTTCATCTTAGAGCAACAAGTATAATCATATCTCAAGCATAGTTGCCTAGCATACCAATTCAATATATGAATTTGATCCCATAATAGTTTCCCTTTTTGTGTCAAGCGGTAATCCCTAAAGTATTCACATTGATCCAACGTCACTCCCATTACATAATTGAATGGGGTTTTCTCAGGATTATTAAAGTAGTACATAATATTTTTCACATAACCAGCATCGAGGGTTTTAGGAGGTTCCCCATCTCCATGAGTACCAAGTACACCTAATTTTTTGGTATTTCGTGTTCCATATCCATAACTAAAGATAAAGAACAACTAAGAACAACAAATAAAAATTACTTAATGATAAAGCAAACAAGCACACACAAGAATATTCACCCCACGCTATTGCTCCCCGGCAACTGCGCCAAAAAAGGTCTTGATAACCCACAAGTATAGGGGATCGCAACAGTTTTCGATAAGTAAGAGTGTCAAACCCAATGAGGAGCTAAAGGTAGAACAAATATTCCCTCAAGTTCTATCGACCACCGATACAACTCTACGCACGCTTGACGTTCGCTTTACATAGAACAAGTATGAAACTAGAAGTATTTTGTAGGTGTTGTTGGATAGGTTTGCAAGATAATAAAGAGTACGTAAATAAAAAGTAGGGGCTGTTTAGATAAAGAAACAATAAAGTAAATATAGCGAGTGTGGAAAAGTGGTGGTAGGAGTTGCGGAATTGCCCCTAAGCAATTGACTACTTTACTAGACCGATAGCAAGTATTATGTGGGAGAGGCCACTCCTAGCATGTCATCCCTGACTTGGAATTCTATGCACTGATGATTGGAACTATTAGCAAGCAATCTGCAACTACTAACGTTCATTAAGGTAAAACCCAACCATAGCATTAAGATATATTGGTCCCCCTTCAATCCCGTATGCATCAATTTCTATGCTAGGTTGAAGCTTCTGTCACTCTTGCCCTCCAATACATAGTCCTATCAACATACAACTAACCCTATGGTGTGATCCACGCGCGCAATCATATGATGGGCACCAAAGGACAGCAACATGACCACAAGCAAATTAAATCAATCATAGCAATTCATCAACTACCGATAGGACAACGAAAATCTACTCAGACATCATAGGATGGCAACACATCATTGGAGAATAATATGAAGCATAAAGCACCATGTTCAAGTAGAGGGTACAGCGGGTTGCGGGAGAGTGGACCGCTGTAGATAGAGGGGGGAAGGTGATGGAGATGTTGGTGAATATGGCGGAGATATTGGTGTAGATCGCGGTGATGATGATGGCCCCCGGTGGCACTCCGGTGCCACCGGAAGCGAGGGGGAGAGAGACCCCCTCCTTCTTCTTATTCCTTGACCTCCTCCCTAGATGGGAGAAGGGTTTCCCATCTGGTCCATGGCCTCCATGGCACGGGAGGGGCGAGAGCCCCTCCGAGACTGGATATGTCTCTCTGTCTCTCTCTGTTTCTGCGTTCTCAGATTCTTCCCTTTCACCGTTTTTTATATTCCCGGAGATTCATAACTCCTATTAGGCTGAAATTTTGACACGATCTCTATCCGGAAATTAGATTTCTTGCGGAGAAAGAAGGGCATCAACCGCCGTACGGGGTGATCACGAGGGTCAGGGGCGCGCCTGCCTCCCTAGGGCACGCCCCCTACCTCGTGGGCCCCTCGAGCATTGTATCGCATCGATTCTTCATCCCAAAAATCATATATATTCCAAAAAAAATCTCCATCAGTTTTTATTCTGTTTGGACTCCGTTTGATATGGATATTCTGCAAAACAAAAATCATGCAACAAACAGGAACTGGCACTAGGCACTAGATCAATATGTTAGTCCCAAAAATAGTATAAAAAGTTTCCAAAAGTATATGAAAGTTGTAGAATATTGGCATGGAACAATCAAAAATTATAGATACAACGGAGACGTATCAAATGGCCGGATACTTCTAGCACCATCTGTACAAGATACGCCTTGACGTATCCATCCAGTTATAATAGAAATGGTTCGTGGCCCAGTCTCTGTGTTTTTCACTTCTTACTTCATCTTATTTCGATTTGCCTATCTGCTGCATCGACACTCTTTTACGTTTCATATTCGCCAGGGGCTACCTATCGCCCCACAATACAGCAGCACAGTCTGAACACTTCTTATATATAAGTTCGGCACCCCGAATTTAGCATTATATACATTGGCTCCGAATCATGTCTTTGGTCAATAGTTGGGTTGCCCGGCTCCTGTGCTTACTATCCTATGTTCTGCTACATCGGCTAGGGTAGTAAAGGGAGAACTACTACGATTGTGCCCTGGCTTGGACCGGACGAGCACCTCAGTAGAGAAAGCCGAAAACTCACTGTCATGATACGGCGAGAGCCGGTCAGCTACTCGATGGTTACAAATCGTTGGAGATTTTATCTGCATTATGCGAGAGATTGGTACTTCCCGATCAGATGATGATAGCACCCTGGCTCGAACCAGGGGTTGCACCCATGCTTTATTATAAAACTCCTATGGCTAAGTGAGGGCGTTTAAGCCGTATAGTACGATTGCCTTGTTCATTGTGCTAAACAACTCCTTCAAGGACCATGTAATTGGATCAAGATTGTTTAGATTCCATCCCGAACACCTCCGTACTATCTACGTGAGGGCAGAAGCCGACGACTAGCCAACCCTCAGATTACATATAACACGGCTGCACAGGAGGAAACAATCAAAGCATAACAAAATTGCATTAACAAAACAGGCCTTGTTTCTCATAATACAAGGCAAAGGCAACATGAATACATTCATTCAAACACAATGTCCTGTGAACATTGTGCTGCCGCAAGGCGAGACCCCTCTAGGACATCCGCAAAATACCGTTCCAGTGTACGGTGCTCCTTGCCCTCCGGTGGCCCCCTGGTCACCTTGACGGCATCCATCTTCGTCCACCACATCTTGCAACGGGCGAAGGCCATGCGCGCACCTTCAATACAGGCCGAGCGCTTCACGGCGTCCAGCCGAGGACAGGCATTCACCACCCGCCTCACGAGTCCGAAGTAGCTTCTTGGCATAATTTCGGCTGGCCATAGCCAGATTATCAAGTCCTTAATGGCTAGTTTGGCCACCCTATGCAGCTCCACCAGCTGTTTCAGCTGATCGGTGAAGGACACGGGATGCTCCGGCGCCGCATACTACGACCAGAATAGCCTCTCCGTGGAATCCCCTCCTTCGGCTCAATAGAACTCCACGACATCGGATACACTGCATGGCAAATCCGCAAAGGCCCCTGGGGAACTCCGAACTCGACTTAGTAAAAGGTACTGTTTCTCCGCACACTTGCTTTGCATCTTAAATGCCTTACCCGTCGTGATCTTCTTGGCCTCCTAGATCTCCTGGAGGGCGTGGTCCTCATTCCGGGCAGTCTCCGCGCTTTGACGAGCCTTGGCGAGTTCGGTCCCTTGAACCGACGCATCATGCTCCAAGGTCTCGCATTTTTTCACCGCATCCTGGAGCTCCTGCTAGACTTCTTTGACCCGGGCCTTGAGCTTCTTACGGGCGGCCTGCTGCTGGACAGCCTTCTCCTCGGCCTCTCCCAAGGCCTTCTTCAGGGCCTCGACCTCGGTCGCGGCTTCTGCACATATAACGATACCGCTGTCACTACATAGCGATTATCCTTTCCTGAACATATAGCAAGTCGTTCCTCACCTTGCTTCTCTTGGAGCCGAACCTTAATCTCGTCGAGCTTGTTCTCAGTCCACTCCAGCTTCCGCTTCAGCTCAGAGAACTCAGCAGTATGCGAGGTCGTGGTCAATAGCGACGCCTGCTTATTCCAACATATTCGGTTAGTCTCCTACAATAAGAGGTTGATCCTCTGTCCGGTTCTTCTTGCCGAACTCCGGACAATGTCTCAGGGGCTACTGAATACATGGGGTTTTCCTCTTTCTATGTCACTTACCTTGAAACCCGTCAACAGATTGCTGCAGGCTTCGTCTAGTCCACTCTTGGCGGACTGAACCTTCTCGATCACCGCACCCATAAGGACACGGTGCTCGTCCACAACGGAGGCACCTCGTAGCGCCTCCATCAGGTCATCCGGCGCCCCTGGGTGGACAGGGGCCACCGGGGGAATTGGCACACCCCCCCTCCTTCGAAGGAAGGTGATCGCCTGATTCCGGAGCCATATGGATCTCTGAAATCGTATCCGGCTGAGGGCCGAACTCAATACGGCCCTCTTCGTCGGTCTCCTTGGGTATCTGCTCCCCCATCTGTCCGGCAGCGGAGGTCCCGCCTTGTGGCGCCCCCCGGACAATGTCCTGAGCTCCTCCCTTCGGAGCGGCCCTCCGGGATAACACTTCGGTGTCGTCCCTGGCCCCGGGGGAGCAAGTAGGCGGTGGCGACATGCTCGCCATCTCCGACAGAGGCAGCAAACCTCCAGATGAGGAACGTTGGATAAGGTCACGGGTCGGACTGCAAAAGCATGGATTAACCATGTTAGCATAATAAAAAGAAAGGGCTGGATATCCATGTAAATGAGCCATGTCGCTTATGATGCGACCCGAGACCTAGTGCGGGGGCGTCGTTCCGGACTACTGTCAACGTCCCACGCGGTGTTGACCACTAGGGTGCCCTTCCCCTTTTTGGGCGCTTTTGCCTCCGGATGTGTTGGGGCCACTCTCTTCTTCTTATCCTCGGGAGGAGGGTTGTTTTCCTCCTCCTCCTCTTCCTCGTCATTGTCCTCGGGGACGGAGGAATGGGCCTCGTCGTCTTCGGACGTCGCGTCCGAAGCGCCCTTACGACGAGGGCCACTCTTGGCCCCTTAGCCTTCTTCTTGGCCTTCTTCTCCGGCACCGTATATGGCACCGGCACCAGCATCCTTGCTAGGCGCGGGATGACCAGTTCCTCGGGCAGCGGCGCCGGACACTGGATCCGCTGTGCTTTCTCCACCCAGTCCTGAAGGATCAATACTAAATCTCAGACATCATCCTCGGAACATTCAAGTTGGGAATACGTCAAAAGAAACATACCTCGTTGGTGGGGCATTTACAATTGTGACCACGGTCTGAGTCCATGGTCGGTGGCTTCTCGTTGCCCTTAAAGAGCAACTTCCAGGCCCCTTCATGAGAGGTGTCGAAGAGCCTTCTCAGGGTCTGCTGCTTCTTCGAGTTGAACTCCCATAAAGGGCGGCTTCGGTGCTGGCATGGAAGAATCCGGCGGACCAGCATCACCTGGATAACGTCGACGAGCTTGACGTCCTTGGTCACCATGCTTTGAACGCGCGTCTGCAGCGCTATCAACTCGTCAGGAGAACACCAGTCCGGACTCTTCTCGACCCGGGAGGTGAGCCGCGTGGGAGCACTAGAGCAAAATTCGGCAGCTGCGGCCCAGGCGGTGTCGTGAGGTTCTGTGATGTAGAACCACTGCTTTTGGCATTCCTTTACTGTCTCTATAAAGGTGCCTTTGGGCCAAGAGACGTTGGACAGCTTGCTCACCATGGCTCCTCCGCACTCCGCGTGCTGACCATCCACCACCTTCGGCTTCACGTTGAAGACTTTGAGCCACAGCCCGAAGTGGGGATGGATGCGGAGGAAGGCCTCGCACACGATGATAAATGCCGAGATGTTGAGGAAGGAATTCAGGGACAGATCATGGAAATCTATCCCGTAATAGTACATCAGCCCGCGGACGAAAGGGTGGAGTGGAAACCCTAGCCCGTGGAGGAAATGGGGGATGAATACTACTCTCTCTGTGGGCTCCGGCATGGGGACGACTTGTCCCTCGGCTGGCAGACGATGGGTGATCTCCTTTGCCAAATATCCGGCCGCCTGGAGCTCAGTAATGTCCTCCTCCTTGACGAAGGAGACCATCCACTTGCCCTGACCACCAGATCCGGACATGGTCGCTTGAGTGGAAAGGAGATGGGAACTTGGGCGCTGGTGCTTGAGATCGGAAGGGTGAAGATAGAGAGAAGGCGTGAGGAGAGGAAGGGCAAATCCTTATCCCCTTATAAAGGCAGCAGATATTAAAAGCCTCCTCACTCGCCTTAGGATTCGCATGTTCCCTAGGGCTGTATGAACGGCATGGTTGAGTTACCCATGCCCACATTGATGAGAATCCCGTGATAAGGGGACATGATCTCTATTTCGACAAGACGTGCCAATAGCAACCGCGTCTCGAAATGTGGGATGGCAGAAGAAAAATGGTTCAAAATTATAACCGGACAGACACGATGCCGTATTGAAGAGAAGTTGTCAACAGATTGGATTCATCCAAATATTATATTCTCTCTGCGGTTGTGTATGGTGTGCGTAACAGGTCCGGATGCACTTATTTCGTCCGAAGACTATTCTGGAGTTCGGAAGGAGGGAACCCGCCTTGCAATGCCGAAGACAAATCTACGCGCCGGACTCCTCGTCATTGAAGCCATGTTCAGGGGCTACTGAGGGAGTCCTAGACTAAGGGGTCCTCGGACGTCCGGCCTGTTATCTATGGGCCAGACTGATGGGCTATGAAGACATGAATCCCGAAGACTGTACCGTGTCCGCATTGGACTCTACTTGGCGTGGAAGGCAAGCCTGGCGACCGAAGATTCCTTCTTATGTAACCGACTCCATGTAAACCCTAGATCCCCTCGGTGTTTATATAAGCCGAAGGGGATAGTCCGGAAAGGATAACACATATACTCATTACCATATTCTTAGGCTAGACTTCTAGGGTTTAGCCATTACGATCTCGTGGTAGATCAAATCTTGTAATACTCATATTCATCAAGATCAATCAAGCAGGAAGTAGGGTATTACCTCCATAGAGAGGGCCCGAACCTGGGTAAACATCGTGTCCACTGTCTCCTGTTACCATCGATCCTAGACGCAGAGTTCGGGACACCCTACCCGAGATTCGCCGGTTTTGACACCGACAGTGGCCGCGGAGGAGGAGGAGCTTGCAGAATGGGCAGAGCCAGCACTGGAGGCCTGCAACGCCGGCACTGGAGCCCCTCTCATTGAAGATGTGGTCGAGGAGTCGACCAAGGAAGAGGCCGGGGCTGACGACCCTCCGGCAACAGGGAGAAAGCGTGTCCTGCGATGGGCCAGCTCTGGTGAGCTGGTCCGGCCCGGCAGGACCGGGCAGTGGCGAGAGGCCCAGGGGGAGTCTGTGCGCCTGACGAGGGCCGTGGCAGCGAGGAAGGTAGTGAAGGCCATGGTGGCGAAGAAGAAAGCGACCGCCTCTTCTTCGTCCAAGCATCGCCGGACTCCATCCCCTTCACCTCCTCCTGCGGACGTCGACACGGAGGTTGTCTTCGATCTTGGGTCTCTCAGCCCAAGGAGGAAGAGGAAGGCAGCGGAAGAGGAGGTGGAGGATGAGTAAGCACCTTACCTTTCATCATCTTCCTTCCTTCAGACCGCGCTGGTTTCCTTGACTTGTTTTTACTCTTGCAGGGATATGGAGACGCTAGCCCAGAGGGTGGCGAAGAGGGCTAGGGCCTCGACGGGCGGCCAGCCCCCGGCGGGCACCTCGAGTACGCCGCTGGTGGTGGAGAGCAGCCCAGATAGCAGCCCCCGGCGCATCCCCCAGCATGCGTTCACCACTCGCTCTCCATAAACTTGTGTTGGGGTACGATCCCTTGGCGCTGACCTTGTCATGGTTGCAGGAGGAGGATGGCAGCAGGATGAGCCACTGAGGGCCACCCCCAACATGCCGCCCCCATCAACCACGCCGCCCCGAGGGGCGTCCCCGGCAAGGGTGCCAAGCACTGAGCCCATGCGCACTGAGGAGGAGGAGGAGGAGGCGAACCAGGGCGTCGGTGGCTCCGTCCCGGCACAAAATATCGGTGAGGAGGGGGCCACTTCTTCCCAGCCCGGCGCAGGTCAGTTAATTGTCCTCTGTCCCTGTTCTTGCTTTTTCTTTTCAAACCTTGGTCTTGGCTTCGCCTCATTCCCCTCCTCGGTATCCAGACCCTTCCCCGGCGGACCGGGAAGACATTGACACCGTCATTGAGGAGGTCACCGGGGATGCCGAGGCCGAGGCCACCAAGATCGCCGCCGAGGAGGCCGCCAAGGGTGCTGCTGAGGATGCCGCCAAGGGGCCAGCCGGGGAGACCGGCAGGCCTGATGCTGAGGAGGTCGGCAAGGGGCCTGCCAGGGAGGCCGGCAAGGCCGCTACCGAGGAGGGGGTGGTTGACGACCAACCTTCCTCCTCCGCTACCTCTGGCTCGGGAAAGTACCTGAAGGTGAGCGACGACCTGTTCGTCCACCTCCTAGGGACGACGAGCACCAAGGCGTCCACCTCCCAGGAATCACGCAAGGAAAACGGAAATAATTTCATCTTGACCACATCATTTTCCACATCTTTTTTCTTTTGCATATCGCATAATTCCACGAAGGTATTAAGATGGGACGCGACATTCTCATTAGGATTACCACAAAATTGGTCTTTCATAACAAGATTCAACAAAGCAGTATTGATATCACAAGACTCCGCGCAAGAGGCGAGAGGAACAATCGGAGTGCCAATAAAATCATTGTTGTTGGGATTTGAGAAATCACATAACTTGGTGTTCTCTTGAGTCATGATGACTACACAACAAGATTGCACTCAAAAACATATCTGACAAGAAAACGGCGAACGGAAAAGAGAGGCGAATAAAACGGCAATTTTTTGTGAAGTGGGGGAGAGGAAAACGAGAGGCAAATGGCAAATAATGTAAATTGCTAGGATATAAGATTTGTGATTAGGAACCTGGTATGATGAAGATCCTCCCCGGCAATGGCGCCAGAAATTCCTTTTGATGTCGCTTGAAGCTATGTCGGTATTTCCCCAAAGAGGAAGGGATGATGCAGCACAACGGCGGTAGGTATTTCCCTCAGATATGAAACCAAGGTTATCAAACTAGTAGGAGAACCAAGCAACACAACGCAAATAGCCCCTGCACAAAAATAACAACCACTCGCAACCCGACTTGTTAAAGGGGTTGTCAATCCCTTTCAGGTAACGGCGCCAGAAATGGCACGCGGACAGGAGAAAATTGTAAATATTGATAGATCGAATGCCAAATAAAATAAATTGCAGCAAGGTATTTTTGGGTTTTTGGTTTAATAGATCTGAAAATAAAAGCAAATAAAAAGTAGATCGCAACGGCAAATATATGAGAAAGAAGACCCGGGGGCCGTAGGTTTCACTAGTGGCTTCTCCCGAGAAAAATAGCAAACGGTGGGTAAAAAAATTACTGTAGGGAAATTGATAGAACCTCAACTAATTATAACGATATACAGGCAATGATCATTACATAGGCATCACATCCAAGATTACTAGACCGACTCTTGCCTGCATCTACTACTATTACTCCACACATCGACCACTATCCAGCATGCATCTAGTGTATTAAGTTCATGGAAAAACAGAGTAATGCAATCAGAATGATGACATGATGTAGACGAGATCTGTTTATCTATGGCGGTAGATATAGATCCCATCTTTTTATCCTTAGTAGCAACGATACACACGTGTCGGTTCCCTTTCTGTCACTGGGATCAAGCACCGTAAGATTGAACCCACTATCGGGCACCTCTTCCCATTGCAAGATAAATAGATCAAGTTGGCCAGACAAAACCTAAATATCGGAGAAGAAATACGAGGCCATAAGAGTCATGCATAAAAGAGATCAAAGAAACTCAAATACTTTCACGTATATGAAAAGATAAATATGATCATAAACTCAAAGTTCATCGATCCCAACAAACACACCGCAAAAGAGTTACATCATATGGATCTCTAAGAGACCATTGTATTGAGAATCAAGAGAGAGAGAGAGGTGAAGCCATCTAGCTACTAACTACAGACCTGAAGGTCTACAAAGAACTACTCACGCATCATTAGAGAGGCAAAAATGGAAGTGGTGAACCCCTCCGTGATGGTGTCTAGATTGGATCTGGTGGTTCTGGACTCTGCGGTGGCTGGATGAATATTTCTTCGACCTCCCTAGGGTTTTGGGAATATTGGGGTATTTATAGAGCAAAGAGGTGGTCCGAGGGGGCACCCGAGGTGGGCACAATCCACCAGGGCGCGCCTGGGCGCGTGGCACGCCCTGGTGGGTTGTCCCCTCCTCAGGACTCCCCCAGGTACAACCAGGGCCCAATATCTTCCATCTGGTCCATAAAAAATCTCCGTAAAGTTTCGTGGCATTTGGACTCCGTTTGATATTGATTTTCTGCAATGTAAAAAACATGGAAAAACAGCAACTAGCACTTGGCACTACGTCAATAGGTTAATACCAAAAAATGATATAAAATGATTATAAAACATCCAAGATTGATAATAAAACAGCATGGAACAATCAAAAATTGTAGATACGTTGGAGACGTATCAGCATCCCCAAGCTTAACTCCTACTCGTCCTCGAGTAGGTAAGTGATAAAAACAGAATTTTTGATGTGGAGTGTTGTTCATCATGTCATATCATATTCTTTTCTTTATAGCATGGATTTATGTGATTCAAAGCAATAGTCTAGTTTTGACATAATAATTTAGATACTCAAGCATATCAACAAGCAACCATGTCTTTCAAAATATCAACGCTAAAATAAGTTTTCCCTATCCTGTCATGCTCAAACATTGATCCATTCATGAAACACACTCGAACATTAACTACACCCAATACTTAAGCATGATCATATTGCCTCCTAGTTGGTGCTTTTATAAGAGAAGATGGAGACTCAGAATAAAAATCGCATAAAGTAAAAAGAAAGGCCTTCGTAGAGGGAAGTAGGGAATTGTAGAGGTGAGCTCAAAGCGAAAATTTTGAGATAAAAACATTTTGGAAGGTGTATCCATCCCACCAATGAAAACGACTTAGAGTTCCCAATACTTTCCATGCATAGATATATCATAGGCGGTTCCCAAACAGAAAATAAAGTTTAATCCTTTTTCCACCATAACTTTCACTTTCCATGGCTAATAGTATCCACGGGTGCCCTCCATACCAACACTTTCCAAGGAATTTATTATTTGAAAACATAAAGTAAATTCATTTGTTTTTTTCATTTCGGGACTGCGCATCCCTAATACTTTTGCCTTACTCTCATGCAATGACAAGGGAATAAAGACTCATCTTGAGAATAACACATCTAGCATGGAAAATATTAGCCAACCCTCACCGCTCCGCGAGCGAAACAAACACACAAAAGAGAAGTTTATTTTGAAAAATAGAGATGGTGCATGCAAATTTGCTTAGAACGGCAAAACAATACCGCATATAGGTAGATGGCACATGCAAATTTGCTTGGAATGGCTCAAATACGTTCATGGATATAAAAAGATAGATCTGATCATAAACTCAAAGTTCATCGATCCCAACAAACACACCGCAAAAGAGTTGCATCATATGGATCTCCAAGAGACCATTGTATTGTGAATCAAGAGAGAGATGAAGCCATCTAGCTACTAACTACGGACCCAAAGGTCTACAAAGAACTACTCACACATCATCGGAGAGGCACCAATGGAAGTGGTGAACCCCTCCGTGATGGTGTCTAGATTGGATCTGGTGGTTCTGGACTCTGCGACGGCTAGATGAATATTGCGTTGACTCCCCTAGGGTTTTGGGAATATTGGGGTATTTATAGAGCAAAGAGGCGGTCCGGGGGGCACCCAAGGTGGGCACAACCCACCATGGCGCGCCTGGGCCTCCTGGCGTGCCCTAGTGGGTTGTCCGCTCCTCGGGACTCCCCCTGGGTGCAACCAGGGTCCAATATCTTCCATCTGGTCCATAAAAAATATCTGTAAAGTTTCGTGGCATTTGGACTCTGTTTGATATTGATTTTCTGTGATGTAAAAAACATGGAAAAACAGCAACTGGCACTTGGCACTATGTCAATAGGTTAGTACCAAAAAATGATATAGAATGACTATAAAGAGATTATAAAAAATCCAAGATTGATAATAAAATAGCATGGAATAATAAAAAATATATAGATATGTTGGAGACTTATTAGTTTCTATGGCTTATATTGCTCAATATAAATTGTGGAAATGATATGCTACAGTAGGCATTATGTGGAACCAATTATGAATCTTATCTTTGGCAGTACCAAAAGTGGAGTGGTTTGCTCTTTATCATACTAACCTATATTATAAAGTTCCGTTAAGTTTTGTGTGATTGAAGTTTCCAAGTTTTGGGTGAGATATCGATATGAGGAGAATAAGGAGTGATGAGAACCTAAGCTTGGGGATGCCCAAGGCACCCCAAGTAAATATTCAAGGAAGATCCAAGCAACTAAGCTTGGGTATGCCCCGAAAGGCATCCCCTCTTTCGTCTCCAACATTATCGGTAACCTCACTTGGAGCTATGTTTTCATTCGTCACATGATATGAGTTTTACTTGGAGCGTCAATTTATTCTATTAGGATTTTCTTGCTGTTATTTAGAATAATTTTTTGCATCTTTTATTTCAATAAAAGTGGCAATGATAGCCTTTGCCATGCTTATTTTGCAAGTATACTTGTTGCTGTTTGAAAACAGAAAGTTTACCGTTATTGCAAAAATTCCCTAGAAAATTCAGATGTGATAAAATGTTGAAACATTTTGCAAAATGAGGTCTAATAAACTTTCTATAGTATGGTAAATTTTCATAACTTTTGGAGTTAGGGAAGTATTGATACTTTTGCATTCTTTACAGACTGTACTGTTTTGGCAGATTGTTGTTATGTTTGCATTGTTTGCATATGTTTGCTTATTTAATGATTCTATTTGAGGATAGGAGTATAAAATATGCAGAGGCATTTAGTATGCAATGTTGAATAATAATTTTAGTGATTTGCTACAGTAGAGAATGATAAGGTTTTTGCATTGGTTTATACTAACTTATCTCACGAATTCTCATTGAAGTTTTGTGTGGATGACGCTTTTGAAATTTAGGAAAACCGTGACATGAGAAGAATTAAGGAGACACAAAATCTCAAGCTTGGGGATGCCCAAGGCATCCCAAGTTAATATTTCAAGAAGTCTCAAGCATCTAAGCTTGGGGATGCCCCGGTAGGCATCCCACCTTTCTTCTTCAACAATTATCGGTTAGTATCGATTGATCCTAAGTTTTTTCTTCTTCACATGATGTGTGCTATTGTAGAAATGTCATTTTATTTTGTTTTTCTTGCTGTTTTAATAAAATGCTTAGATATGAAAGTTTTTAAATAAAATAGAGTCCTCATATAGTTGCGAGAGAGGCTAAGTAAGCGGCATTCACATCCCGTCAATGAAGCTCTTTTCTATGGCATTTACTCTTGTGCTTCACTTATATCCTATGAGTAAACTGTTGAAGAAATTGAATGTCATGAAGTTTAAATCATATCATGCCTAGTGGTAGCTTCACATTGGGTTTAGAAAGTGAAATCTTTTAAGGCTTGACAATCACAATATTGGTCATACAAGCAATTCACGAATAATTAGTATAAGGAAGAGAACTTTCACATGCAAATACACTATCATGGAAATCTTTTGTGATTGTGAGCCCCCATCAAAATATTATATGCCAAAATTGTTGAAGTTGGACAAGGAAGACAACGTAATGGTTTATGTTTCTTCATATTCACATAGAAGTTATATTGTCATAGATCCTTCAACATGTGGTGCTTGCCCCCCGTCATTGCTAGACAAAAATTCCGCACCAAGTAGAGATACTACTTGTGCATCCAAAAACCCTTAAACCCAAATCTTATTTTCAAGAGTCCACTATATCTACCTATATGCGGTATTCTTTTGCCGTTCTAAGCAAATTTGTATGTGCCATCTCTAATTTTCAAAATAATCTTCTCTTTTGTGTGTTTGTTCCGCTCGCGGAGCGGTGAGGGGTGGCCAATATTTTCCATGCTATATGTGTTATTCTCACGATGAGTGTTTATTCACTTGTCATTGCACGAGAGTAAGGCAAAGGTATTAGGGATGCCCAGTCCCGAAATGAAAAATGAATTTACTTTATGTTGTCAAATAATAAATTCCTTGGAAAGTGTTGGTATGGAGGGCGCCCGTGGATACGGTTAGCCATGGAAAGTGAAAGTATGGTGGAAAAAGGAATAAACTTTATTTTCTGTTTGGGAACCGCCTATGATATATCTAGCATGGAAAGTATTGAGAACTCTATGTCGTTTTGGTAGGTGGGATGGATACACCTCCCAAAATGTTTTATCTCTCAATTTTTGCTTTGAGCTCTGGCACCTCTACAAATCCCTACTTCCCTCTGCGAAGGGTCTATCTTTTAGTTTTTATGTATTTACTTTTATGCAAAGAGTCAAAGTTCTTCTCTTTATTCCCTTTTTATTTTTCTCTTTTGGCAAGCATCATGTGGTGAGGAAAGATCTAGGCACATATATCCAGTTGAATATGGGTAGCATGAGTTATTATTGCTCACATCACCCTTGAGGTGAATACGTTGGGAGGCAAAACAATAAGCCCCTATCTTTCTATGTGTCCAGTGGAAACGTTTTGCTCATGTGTACGCGGTGAGTGTTAGCAATCATACAAGACTATATGATGGTTGAGTATATGGAGCTCTTACTTAAACTCTGTTGAATAAGTTGAATTGCAATTGCTTGGTGACTAGGAACATAGGTTGTTGAGTTTCAAGAGAATTCATTGTTTGAACCTTAACATGGGAATTGGTTGCCACTATAACATGAGAAGTTTCATAAGAAAGAATTCCTGTTATGATGCTAGGAAAAGTGATTGAAATTATCATTGATCAAACTTGTGCACTTTGCTAGCATTCACACTTCATAAATTATTTCTTTTATCATTTACCTACTCGAGGACGAGTAGGAATTAAGCTTGGGGATGCTGATACTTCTCCAACGTATCTATAATTTATGAAGTATTCATGCTGTTATTTTATTATTCATGGGTGTTTTACAATCATTTTATAGCAACTTTATATCATTTTTTGAGATTAACCTATTGACCCAGTGCCCAGTGCCAGTTGTTGTTTTTGCTTGTTTTTTACATCACAGAAAATAAATATGAAACGGAGTCCAAACACCACGAAACTTTACGAGGATTTTTTGGACCAGAAGGAACCCAATGGGACAGAGATGCACCTGGGGTGCCCCGAGGGGGGCACAACCCCCCAGGGTGCGCCAGGGCCCCCTGGCGCGCCCAGGTGGGTTGTGCCCACCTCGGTGGCCTCCTGTACCCCCACTTTGCACTATAAATTCCCAAATATTCTGAAACCCTTCGGGGTTAACCTAGACAAGAAGTTTCGCCGCCGCAGGGCTCCGTAGCCACCGAAAACCAATCTAGACCCGTTATGGCACCTTGCCGGAGGGGGAATCATCTCCGGTGGCCATCTTCATCATCCCGACGGCCACCACGATGAGGAGGGTGTAGTCCACCCTCGGGGCTGAGGGTTTGTACCAGTAGATATGTGTTTAATCTCTCTCTCTCTCTCTCTCGTGATCTATATCATGGGCTTTGTTAATATAGTCGGATCATATGATGTTTCTCCCCTCTATACTCATGTTGTGATGAATTAAATCTATACCCTTTGAAGTTTTGTCTTGTCGGATTGAATGTTCAGATTTGAGAACACATGATATATGTCTTGTGGTATGAATACTTTAGGTGACAATTGTAGTATCTTATTGATTCACTTGATATATGTTATGGCATTCAACTCGCGGATTCCCGCGATGATATTGGGGTAATCTATGCATAGGGGTTGATGCACGTTTTTATTATCTTTTCTCCGACGGAAACTTTGGGGTCTCCTTGTAGTTCTTTGTGTGGATTGAGTATTATGAATATGAATATGCTTTGGTGTTACTCTAGTACGAACTCTAGGATAGATCGAACGAAAAAATAGCCTTGTGTTATTTTAGTATAGACTCTTGAATAGATCGAAAGAAAGAATAGCTTTGAGATGGTTTAGTACCCTACAAACAATTCCTATCTTTTGTTCTCCGCTAATAGGAACCCAGAAGTGATTCTTCATTACACTTTGAGGGATAATCATATGATCCAACTATGTTAGTATTGTTGAGAGGTTGCACTAGCAAAAGTACGGACCCTAGGCCTTGTTTTTAATCATTGCAATACCGTTTTTGTGCCCGTTTACTATCTGCTACCTTGCTGTTTTTATTTATTCAGATTATAAAAATATATTTCTACCATCCGTATTACACTTTTATCACCATCTCTTCATTGAACTAGTGCACCTATACAGTTTGCCATTGTATTGGGTGTGTTGGGGACACAAGAGACTTGTATTTGATTGCAGGGTCCTTTGAGAGAGACCGTCTTCATCCTACACCTCTCACGGATTGATAAACCTTAGGTCATCCACTTGAGGGAAAATTCCTACTGTCCTACAAAACTCTGCGCTTCGAGGCCCAACACGTGTCTACAAGAATAAAGTTGCGTAGTAGACATTAGGAACTTTGGAGTGATTCTTCATTGCACGTTGAGGGGTGGTTATATGATCCAATTATATTAGCACTGTTGAAAGATTGCACTAGCAAAAGTAAGGACCCTAGGCCTCATTTTCAAGCATTGTAATACCGTTTTGTGCCCATTTACTATTTGCTACCTTGCTGTTTTTATTTATTCAGATTATAAAAATATATTTCTACCATCAATATTACACTTTTATCACCATCTCTTCGCTGAACTGGTGCACCTATACAATTTGCCATTGTATTGGGTGTGTTGGGGACACAAGAGATTTCCTGTATTTGGTTGCAGGGTTGTTTCAGAGAGACCATCTTCATCCTACACCTCCCACGGATTGATAAACCTTAGGTCATCCACTTGAGGGAAAATTGCTACTATCCTACAAAACTCTGCGCTTGGAGGCCCAACACGAGTCTACAAGAATAAAGTTGCGTAGTAGACATCACATGCCAATGCTTTTCCCTTCAAAGATAAAGGGAAAACCTTCTTCATAACTTCATCTCCGGGTAAACCTGCAAGCTTAAACAATCACAAATTTGTTCCACATATATCAAGTGCATATCAGGATGTTCGGTTCCATCTCCTGCATGAGGATTAGCTAGCAGTTGTTCTATCATACCCAAAGGAATTTCATATTCAATATTTTCAGTAGGTGCAGTGGGTTGAGGGGTAGCTAATTGTGGTTCCGATTGTGGTGAAGATACCCCGAAGAAACCCCCCAAAGGATTGTTTTCCATAGTAACAAGTGACAGTAAATTTCAGCACACTACATAAATGTTTCCTTACCAAATTCCACTTATTAAAGGCGCTTCACTCTTCGGCAACGGCGCCAGAAAATAGCCTTGATGGCCCACAAGTATATGGGATCTATTGTATCTCTTTTCGATAAGTAAGAGTGTCGAACGCAATGAGGAGAAGAAGAAAATGACAAGTGGTTTTCAGTAAGGTAATGTCTCCAAGTGCTGAAATTGTATGTAACAGAGTAGTTTGATAGGAAGATAATTTGTAACGAGCAAGTAACGATGATAGTAGAAAAAGTGCAGCAAGGTATCCCAATCCTTTTGAGGCAAAGGACATGCCCAAACGGTCTCTTCTGATAAGCAAAGCTTTCATGAGGGTGCACGGGAATTTCATCTAGTCACTTTCACCATGTTGGTTCGATTTGTGTTCGCTACTTTGTAAATTTGATATGTGGGTGGACCGGTGCTTAGGTTATGTTCTTACTTGAACAAACCTCCTACTTATGATTAACCATCCCGCAAGCATCCGCAACTATGAGAAAAGTACTAAGAACAAATTCTAACCATAGCATTAAACTTTTGGATCAATCGGTCCCTTACGGAATAGCGCATAAACTGGGGTTTAAGCTTCTGTCACTTTTGCAACCCATCATCTAATTTCTAATCCACAATGCATTCCCATAGGCCCAAATATGGTGAAGTGTCATGTAGTCGACATTCACATGACACCACTAATTGAATCACAGCATACATGCTATCAGAATATCGAACACATATCAAGTTCACATGATTACTTGCAACATGATTTCTCCCGTGACCTCAAGAACAAAAGTAAATATTCACAAATGATAATCATGCTCAAGATCAGAGGGGTATTAAATAGCATATTGGATCTGAACATATAATCTTCCACCTAATAAACCATATAGTAATCAACTACAAGATATAATCTACACTACTAGTCACCCACAAGCACCAATATATAGTTCCGGTAACAAGATAGAACACAAGATATGAACTAGGGTTTGAGATGGGATGGTGCTATTGAAGATGTTGATGGAGATTGCCCACCCCAAGATGGGAGAGTTGTTGGTGATGATGATGAAGTTGATTTCCCCCTCCGGGAGGGAAGTTCCCTTGGCGGAATCGCTTCGCCGGAGGGCAAAAGTGCTCCTGCCCAAGTTCCGCCTCGAGACTGCGGCGCTCCATCCCGAAAGTCCTCTCCTTATTTTTTTTTCTTGGTTAAAATGACCTATATATCAGAAGATGGGCACTAGAGGTGGGCCTGGGTGAGCACAACCCACGAGGGCACGCCTGGGCTCCCTGGCGCACCCAGGTGGGTTGTGCCCACCTGGTGGGCCTCCTTGATACGTCTGCAACGTATCTCTAATTTGTGAAGTATTCATTCCAATATATTATCATTCTTGAATGTTTTACAATCATTTTATAGCAACTTTATATCATTTTTTGGGACTAACCTATTGACCCAGTGCCCAGTGCCAGTTGTTGTTTTTTGCTTGTTTTTTACATCGCAGAAAATCAATATTAAACATAAAACACCATGAAACTTTTTGTTGATTTTTTATGGACCAGAATACTCCCGATGGGCTAGAGCAGCACCTGGGGAGTGCTCCGAGGGGGCACGACCCACCAGGGTGCGCCAGGGCCCCCTGGTGCGCCCAGGTGGGTTGCGCCCACCTCGTTGGCCTCCAGTACCCATTCTTTGCACTATAAATTCCCAAATATTCTGAAACCCCTCGGGGTTAACCTAGATCAGAAGTTCCGCCACCGCAAGGCTTCGTAGCCACCGAAAACCAATCTAGACTCGTTCCGGCACCCTGCCGGAGGGGGGGGGAATCATCTCTGGTGGCCATCTTCATCATCCTGGCGGCCACCATGATGAGGAGGGAGTAGTCCACCCTCGGGGCTGAGGGTTTGTACCAGTAGCTATGTGTTTAATCTCTCTCTCTCTCATGATCTATATCATGGGCTTTGTTAATATAGTCGGATCATATGATGTTTCTCCCCTCTATACCCTTGTTGTGATGAATTGAATCTTTACCCTTTGAAGTTTTGTCTTGTCGGATTGAATATTCAGATATGAGAACACATGATGTATGTCTTGCGGTATGAATACTTGATGTGACAATGGGGTATCATATTGATTCACTTGATATGTGTTTTGGCATTCAACTCGCGGATTCCTGCGGTGATATTGGGGTAATCTATGCATAGGGGTTGATGCATGTTTTTATTATCTTTTCTCCGATAGAAACTTTGGCGTCTCCTTGTAGTTCTTTTTGTTGGATTGAGTATTATGAATATGAATTTTCTTTGGTGTTATTTTAGTATGAACTCTAGGATAGATCAAACGGATAGAATAGCTTTGTGTTATTTTAGTACGAACTCTTGAATAGACCGAACAGAAAGAATGGCTTTGAGGTGGTTTCGTACCCTACAAACAAATTCTATCTTTTGTTCTCCGCTAATAGGAACTCGGGAGTGATTCTTAATTGCACTTTGAGGGATAATCATAAGATCCAACAATGTTAGCACTGTTGGGAGATTGCACTAGCGAAAGTACGGACCCTAGGCCTCATTTTCAAGCATTGCAATACCGTTTTTGTGCCCGTTTACTATTTGCTACCTTGCTGTTTTTATTTATTCAGATAATAAAAATATATTTCTACCATCCATATTACACTTTTATCACCATCTCTTCGCTGAAGTAGTGCACCTATACACGTTGCCATTGTATTGGGTGTGTTGGGGACACAAGAGATTTCTTGTATTTGGTTGCAGGGTCGTTTGAGAGAGACCATCTTCATCCTACACCTCTCACGGATTGATAAACCTTAGGTCATCCACTTGAGGGAAAATTGCTACTGTCCTACAAAACTCTGCGCTTGGAGGCCCAACACGTGTATACAAGAATAAAGTTGCATAGTAGACATCACTCCTCTGGTACTTACTTGCTCCAATATTCATCATATATTTCATAAAAATTCTTCGTGAAGTATCAGCCTATTTGGAGTTGTGCAGAATAGGTAGCCTGATGTAGCTTTTCCAGGTCCAGATTTCCAGCTGGCGGAATTCTACCTTGGAAATTATGAGAGAAAAGGCACTAGAATTACTCTAAAAAGAATCATTATATATAAAAACATCATAAATAATAGTAGGAAAACATCATGCAAAATGGACATGTCATGCGGCACCCCCTCCACCGTTTACTCCCACGGTCATATCTTCGTAGTGCTTAGGCGAAGCCCTACGAAGATCACTTCACCATCACTATCACCACGCCGTCGTCCTCATGGAATTCATCTACTACCTCGACAACTTGCTGGATCAAGAAGGTGAGGGACGTCACCGAGCTTAACGTGTGCAGAACACGGAGGTGTCGTGCGTTCAGTACTTGATCGGTTGAAGCACGAAGAAGTTTGACTACATCAACCGCATTGAGAAACGCTTCCGCTTACAGTCTACGAGGGTACATAGACACACTCTCCCCTCGTTGCTATACATCTCAATGGATAGATCATTGCGTGTGCGTAGAATTTTTTTTGTTTTCCATGCAACAATTCCCAACAGTGATATGGTCAAGACATGATGTGATATACATTATTGTATGAAATGATCATGTTTTGTAAAAGTTATCGACAACTGGCAGGAGCCTTATGGTTGTCTCTTTATTGTATGAAATGCAAATGCCATGTAATTGCTTTAGTTTATCACTATGCATTAGCGATAGTTACCGAGACGACTGCGACACAACGATGGAGATCAAGGTGTCGAGCCGGTGACGATGGAGATCATGATGATGCTTTGGAGATGGAGATCAAAAGCACAAGATGATGATGGCCATATCATGTCACATATTTTGATTGCATGCGATGTTTATCTTTTATGCATCTTATTTTTCTTAGTATGGCGGTAGCATTATAAGATGATCCCTTAACTAAATTTCAAGGTAAAAGTGTTCTCCCTGAGTATGCACTGTTGCTACAGTTTTTCGGGTTGCGACACCACATGATGATCAGGTGTGATAGACTCTACGTTCACATACAATGGGTGCAAGACAGTTTTGCACATGCGGAATACTTGGGTTAAACTTGACGAGCCTAGCATGTACACATGGCCTCGGAACACTGGAGACCGGAAGGTCGAACATGAATCATATAGTAGATATGATCAACATAGAGATGTTCACCATCGATGACTATTCCATCTCATGTGATGATCGGACATGGATTAGTTGATTTGGATCACGTATCATTTAGATGACTTGAGGGATGTCTATCTAAGTGGGAGTTCTTAAGTAATTTGATTAATTGGACTTAATTTATCATGAACTTAGTCCTGATACTATTTGCATATCTATGTTGTAGATCAATGGACCGTGCTACCGTTCCCCTGAATTTTAATGTGTTCCTAGAGAAAGCTAAGTTGAAATATGATGGTAGCAACTACACGAACTGGGTCCGTAACTTGAGGATTATCCTCATTGCTGCACAGAAGAATTATGTCCTTGATGCACTGCTCGGTGAAAGGCCTGCTGCAGGAGCAGAAGCAGCTGTTTTGAACATCTGGCAAGCTCGATATGATGACTACTCGATAGTTCAATGTTCCATGCTTTACGGCTTAGAATCGAGACTTCAAAGACATTTTGAACATCATGGACCATATGAGATGTTCCTAGAGTTGAAGTTAATATTTCAAGCAAATGCCCGAGTTGAGAGATATGAAGTCTCCAACAAGTTCTATAGCTGCAAGATGGTGGATAACAGTTCCGTAAGTGAACACATACTCAAAATGTCTGGGTATCATAATCACTTGACTTAGCTAGGAGTTAATCTTCCAGATGATAGTGATATTGACAGAGTTCTTCAATCACTGCCACCAAGCTAGAAAGGCTCCATGATGAACTATAATATGCAAGGCATGGAGAAGACAATTCTCGAGCTCTTCGCAATGCTCAAAGCTGCGGAGGTAGCAATCAAGAAGGAGCATCAAGTGTTGATGGTTAACAAGACCACTAGTTTCAAGAAAAAAGGCAAGGGAAAGAAAGGGGACTTCAAGAAGAATGGCAAGCAAGTTGCCACTCCCGAGAAGAAGCCCAAAGCTGGACAGCCTGAAACTGAGTGCTTCTACTACAAAGGGACTAGTCACTGGAAGCGGAACTTCCCCAAGTATTTGGCGGATAAGAAGGATGGCAAAGTGAACAAAGGTATATTTGATATACATGTTATTGCTGTGTACCTTACTAATGCTCGTAGTAGCGCCTGGGTATTTGATACTGTTCGGTTGCTCATATTTGTAACTCGAAATAGGAGCTACGGATTAAACGAAGATTGGCTAAGGACGAGGTGATGATGCGCGTCGGGAATGGTTCCAAGGTCGATGTGATCGCCGTCAGCATGCTACCTCTACATATACCTTCGGGATTAGTTTTAGACCTGAATAATTGTTATTTGGTGCCAATGTTGAGTATGAACATTATATCTGGATCTTGCTTAGTGTGAGACGGTTATTCATTTAAATCATAGAATAATTGTTGTTCTATTTATATGAGTAATATCTTTTATGGTCATGCACCTTTGAAGAGTGGTCTATTTTTCTTCAATCTCGATTGTGGTGATACACATATTCATTATATTGATGCCAAAAGATGCAAAGTTGTTACTGGTAGTGCAACATATTTGTGGCACTGCCATTTAGGTCATATTTGTGTAAAGCGCATGAAGAAACTCCATGCAGATGGGCTTTTTGAATCACTTGATTATGAATCATTTGATACTTGCGAAACATGCCTCATGGGAAAAATGACGAAAACTCCGTTCTTCGGAACAATGAAGCGAGCCAATGACTTATTGGAAATAATACATACCGATGTATGCGGTCCAATGAGTGTTGAGGCACGCAGTGGGTATCATTATTTTCTAACCTTCACAGATGATTTAAGCAGATATGGTTATATCTACTTAATGAAACACAAGTCTGGAACATTTGAAAAGTTCAAAGAATTTCTGAGTGAAGTAGAGAATCATCGTAATAAGAAAATAAAGTTTCTACGATCTGATCGTGGAGGAGAATATTTGAGTTACGAGTTTGGCCTTCATTTAAAACAATGTGGAATAGTTTCACAACTCACGCCACCTGGAACACCACGACGTAATGGTGTGTCCGAGCGTCATAACCGTACTTTATTAGATATGGTGCGATCTATGGTGTCTCCTACCGATTTACCACTATTGTTTTGGGGTTATGCATTAGAGATAGTTGCATTCACGTTAAATAGGGCACCATCTAAATCCATTGAGACGACACCGTATGAACTGTGGTTTGGCAAGAAACCTAAGCTGTCGTGTCTTAAAGTTTGGGGTTGCGACACTTATGTCAAAAGGCTTCAGCCTGATAAGCTCGAACCCAAATCAGAGAAGTGCGTCTTCATAGGATACCCTAATGAAACAATTGGGTACACCTTCTAGCATAGATCCGAAGGCAAGATCTTTGTTGCAAGAATGGAACATTTCTAGAGAAGGATTTTCTCTCGAAAGAAATGAGTGGGAGGAAAGTAGAACTTGATGAGGTAATTGTAGCTTCTCTCAATTTGGAAAGTAGCACATCAGAGAAATCTGTTCCCGTGATGCCTACACCAACTAGAGAGGAAATTAATGATGATGATCATGAAACTTCAGTTCAAGTTACTACTGGACCTTGTAGGTCGAACAGAGCACGTTCCGCACCAGAGTGGTACGGTAATCCTGTTCTGGAAGTCATGTTAATAGACCATGATGAACCAACGAACTATGAAGAAGCTATGATGAGCCCAGATTCCGATAAATGGCTTGAGGCCATGAAATCTGAGATAGGATCCATGTATGAGAACAAAGTGTGGACTTTGGTGGACTTGACCGATGATCGGCGAGCCAAAGAGAATAAATGGATCTTCAAGAAGAAGACTGACGCTGATGGTAATGTTACTGTCTACAAAAGTCGACTTGTCGCAAAAGGTTTTCGACAAGTTCAAGGAGTTGACTATGATGAGACTTTCTCACCCGTAGCAATGCTTAAGTCTGTCTGAATCATGTTAGCAATTGCCGCATTTTATGATTATGAAATTTGGCAAATGGACATCAAAACTACATTCCTTAATGGATTTCTTAAAGAAGAGTTGTATATGATTCAACCAGAAGGTTTTGTCGATCCTAAAGGTGCTAACAAAGTGTGCAAGCTCCAGCGATCCATCTATGGACTGGTACAAGCATCTTGGAGTTGGAATATACACTTTGATGAGGTGATCAAAGCATATGGTTTTATACAGACTTTCGGAGAAGCCTGTATTTACAAGAAAGCGAGTGGGAGCTCTATAGCATTTCTAATATTATATGTGGATGACATATTGTTGATTGGAAATGATGTAGAATTTCTGGATAGCATAAAAGGATACTTGAATAAGAGTTTTTCAATGAAAGACCTTGGTGAAGCTGCTTATATATTGGGCATCAAGACCTATAGAGAGAGATCAAGATGCTTAATAGGACTTTCACAAAGCAAATACCTTGGCAAAGTTTTGAAGAAGTTCAAAATGGATCAGTCAAAGAAAGGGTTCTTGCTTGTGTTACAAGGTGTGAAGTTGAGTCAGACTCAAAGCCCGACCACTGCAGAAGATAGAGAAAATGAAAACCATTCCCTATGCCTCGGCATAGGTTCTATCATCTATGCTATGCGGTGTACCAGACCTGATGTGTGCCTTGCCATAAGTATGGCAGGGAGGTACCAAAGTAATCCAGGAGTGGATCACTGGACAGCGGTCAAGAACATCCTGAAGTACCTAAAAAGGACAAAGGATATGTTTCTCGTTGATGGAGGTAACAAAGAGCTCGTCCAAAATGGTTATGTCGATGCTAGCTCTGACACTGATCCGGATGACTCTAAGTAACAAACCGGATATGTATTTGTATTGCATGGTGGAGCTATTAGTTGGTGCAGTTCCAAGAAGAGCGTGATGACGGGATCTACGTGTGAAGCGGAGTACATAGCTATTTCGGAAGTAGAAAATGAAGGAGTCTGGATGAAGGAGTTCATATCCGATCTAGGTGTAATACCTAGTACATCGGGTCCAATGAAAATCTTTTGTGACAATACTGGAGCAATTGCCTTGCTGAAGGAATCCAGATTTCACAAAAGAACCAAACACATCAAAAGGTGCTTCAACTCCATCCATGATCAAGTCAAGGTGGGAGACATAGAAATTTTCGAAATGCATACGGATCTGAATGTAGTAGACCCGTTGAATAAGCATCTTCCACGAGCAAAACATGATCAGCATAAAGACTCCATGGGTGTTATATTCATTACAATGTAATCTATATTATAGACTCTAGTGCAAGTGGGAGACTGAAGGAAATATGCCCTAGAGGCAATAATAAAGTTGTTATTTTATATTTCCTTATTCATGATAAAGTTTTATTATTCATGCTAGAATTGTATTGACCGGAAACCTTAATACATGTGTGAATACATAAACAAACACCATGTCCCTAGTGAGCCTCTACGTGACTAGCTCGTTGATCAAAGATGGTTAAGGTTTTCTAACCATGGACATGAGTTTTTATTTGATAATGGGATCACATCGTTAAGAGAATGATGTGATGGACAAGACCCATCCGTTAGCTTAGCACAATGATCGTTCAGTTTTATTGCTATCGCTTTCTTCATGTCAAATACATATTCCTTCGACTATGAGATTATGCAACTCCCGGATACCAGAGGAATGCCTTGTGTGCTATCAAACATCACAACGTAACTGGATGATTATAAAGATGCTCTACAGGTATCTTCGAAGGTGTTTGTTGAGTTGGCATAGATCAAGATTAGGATTTGTCACTCTGAGTATCGGAGAGGTATCTCTGAGCCCTCTCGGTAATACACATCATAAACTTGGAAGCAAATGACTAAGGATTTAGTCACAAGGTGATGTATTATGGAATGAGTAAAGAGACTTGCCAGTAACGGGATTGAACTAGGTATGAAGATACCGACGATCGAATCTTGGGAAGTAACATACCGACAGAAAAAGGGAATAACGTATGTTGTCATAACGGTTTGACCGATAATGATCTTCATAGAATATGTAGGAGCCAATATGGGCATCCAGGTTCTGCTATTGGTTATTTACCGGAGAGGTGTCTTGATCATGTCTACATAGTTCTCGAACCCGTAGGGTCCGCACGCTTAACGTTCGATGACGATATTGTATTATATGAGTTATGTGATTTGGTCACGGAATGTTGTTCAGAGTCCCGGATGAGATCACAGACATGACGAGGAGTCTCGAAATGGTCGAGAGGTAAAGATTGATATATATAGGATGATAGTATTCAGACACCGAAAGTGTTCCGGAGGGTACCGAGTACATATCGGGTCACCGGAAGGGGTTCCAGGCACCCCCGGCAAAAGATATGGGCCTTATGGGCCAACAGGGGAAACGCACCATCCTTGAGGGGCTGGTGCGGCCCCCATATGGGCCGAACCAAAGGGGGGAGGAAAGGGGGGGTTTGACCTCCCCCTTCCCTTTCTCCCCCTCCTCTTTCCTCCCCCCTCCGATAAATAAGAAGGGGGGAGGCCCGCCAAGGAGGAAGCCAAGTAGAATTCGGTCCTACTTGGGGCACCTCCTGGCCTCTGCCCTCTCCCTCCCACCTATATATATGTGGGGGGTGCCCCATAGCACACCCTAGACAGTTGTTAGCCATGTGCGGGGCCCCACTCCACCATTTACTTCCACGGTCATATCTTCGTAGTGCTTAGGCGAAGCCCTGCAAGGATCAGTGCACCATCACCGTCACCACGCTATCGTGTTGACAGAACTCATCTAATACCTTGACGTCTTGCTGGATCAAGAAGGCGAGGGACGTCACCGAGGTGAATGTGTGTAGAACGCAGAGGTGGCGTGCGTTCGGTACTTGATCGGTTGAAGCGCAAAGAAGTTCGACTACATCAACCGCGTTGAGAAACGCTTCCGCTTACGGTCTACGAGGGTACGTAGACACACTCTCCCCCTTGTTGCTATGCATCTCCTTTAATAGATCATTGCGTATGCATAGAATTTTTTTGTTTTCCATGCAAGGTTTCCCAACCGGTCCAATCTTGCGGTGTCCTCTCCTAGTGATAGAAAGGGCAGCGAGGCACGTATTGTATTGTTTCCATTAAGGATTAAAAGATGGGGTTTTATCATATTGCTTGAGTTTATCCCTCTACATCATGTCGTCTTGCTTAAAGCGTTACTCTGTTCTTATGAACTTAATACTCTAGATGCAGGCAGGAGTCGGTCGATGTGTGGAGTAATAGTAGTAGATGCAGAATCGTTTCGGTGTACTTGTCACGGACGTGATGCCTATATTCATGATCATTGTCTTAGATATCGTCATAATTATGCACTTTTCTATCAATTGCTCAACAGTAATTCGTTTACCCGCCGTATGCTTTATTCAAGGGAGAAACCTCTAGTGCAACCTATGGCCCCGCGTCTATTTTTCATCATATATTTTCAGATCTATAAACCAAAAAACCCAAAAATACCTTGCTGCAATTTATTTACATTTACTTTAGTGTTCTCTTTTATTTATCTTTTATACCTATCTCTATTAGATAGTCTTGTTCGTGACCGTGAAGGGATTGACAACCCCTTTTTCGCGTTGTGTGCAAGTATTTGTTAGTTTGTGCAGGTGCATATATTGGATACTTGCTTGTGCCTCCTACTGGATTGATACATTGGTTCTTAACTAAGGGAAATACTTATCTCTACTTTGCTGCATCACCCTTTCCTCTTCAAGGGAAAAATCAACGCAAGCTCAACAAGTAGCATGAGGCTGCATACGCGGCGGCGACAGCACCTCCTTGATCAGGGAGCAGTTTGCTGGGAATGCCGGTCCAGCATGGCAGAAATGCACGGACTGCTGGACTGATGTTCTTTTGGATCCGGGCATGTAAAAACTAAGCATATTTGCTTTTTTTGGTTGTAACCGGGGATGCAATCCGGCGCAGGTGTGATCCGGCGCGTTGTATGGATCGGCCTACACTTAAATTTGGACTTGTTGGCTGACATATACACACTACGGTTGGATGGTGTCCTCTCACATCCGTGTCCGTGTACTAGTCCCCTGTCCATGGATGGATGCGGGAGAAAATTTGTGGGTTGCCATTGGAATATCCTAGGTAAGGGCTGAGAGCATCTACAGCGCAACTTGATGGAGTAAGTATATGCTCACTGAGAATATCTACGGCCGCAACTTGCTAAATAGGACACCTAAACATCCGCGCATGCGTCCGCGTGCACTGACTGGTCACACCTCAAATCTTTCTTCATATAACCGAACACCTGAATTAGCAAACCTCAAATTCATACAAAGAATGCAATGTTGATGTCTAATACACAACTTATTCTTGTAGACTCGTGTTGGGCCTCCAAACGCAGAGTTTTGTAGGCCAACAACAAGTTTTCCTCAAGTGGATGACCTAAGCTTTATCAATTCGTGGGGGACGTAGGATGAAGATGGTATCTCTCAAACAACCCTGCAATCAAATATAAGAAATCCCTTGTGTCCCCAACACAGCCAATAAAATGGCAAATTATATAGGTGCACTAGTTCGGCAAAGAGATGGTGATACAAGTGTAGTATCGATAGTAGATATAGGTTTTTATAATCTGAAAATATAAAAACAGTTAGGTAGCAAGTGATAAACACAGAGCACAAACGGTATGCAATGTTTAGAAACAAGGCCTGGGGTTCATACTTTCACTAGTGCAATCTATCAATATTGATAACATAATTGAAGAGGTAATATCAACAGAGGTCATAGAACTTGCGCTGGATATTCAGTTTGGTGCTAAAACTTAGAAAATACAGATTTGTGGTCACTCAACTTGCGTTTTCGTGCAAATACGGTCACTTTATCCGTATCAGACGTTATCCCGTGCTTACATGACATGCCAACATGGCTATGGCCCACTGTCAGTGACAGGAACCAATTTTTTTTTGCAGAAACGCCCCTGTTTTGTATTTAATTGCACAGAAACCTCCTCATCAGCATGCGTGTTCCCACTTGAGAGGGAAATGATAAATAAAAAGTTCATGCGCACGTAACACTTGACAGAGATATGAGAAACAAAAAGGCCACGCAGGGCTCGAATTCGCTACGCCATGCATGCAAATGCCTGTGCCAACCACTGCACCAAGCACGTGTTTAAACAAATATACCTTACTTCACTTTATAGTGAAAAGCAGGGTTTAGCTCATATTTTCACAAACTTGCAAGCTGGGGCCACCTACAGGATGTGCACTACTAATTACTGTAACGTTCCCAAGCTTTGTTTTTTTTCTAGTTTCAATTTATATATATTAATGCCAAAAACTTTTGAACTCAAAATCCATTTGAATAAATTCTGGCAAAAAAAATCCGCTGATCCTCGAGTAGTTGTCGTTGCCAATATATAAAATTATATGTTTCTCCTTAGGCACATGAACTAGTACGAATTTCAAAATGGCAAAAATTTCGCTCATCCTTGATATGGTCACAAAATCTTTGAGACAAATCAACAATTTTTTGTTTGAATTCAAATGATTTAAAATTAAAAAGCCTAGATAAAATAAAATATAACACATAATGAATATATCATTTTTATCCTGATGTTAGTCCATTAATTAGCTAGCAATTGGCCAAGGTTTGAATCTTCTGTAGGTTATATTTTTGCCAAAAAAACATATTCGGTACAAAAATAATCAAAATGTTTGTGTCTCATGATTTGAATTCTAGACCTAGAGGTGTGAAGAAAACTAACCTGCCATGGTACAAAACTGGAATTTTAATTTTAAGTGATCCAAGTCCATTTTGACATACGAGTTCAAATTAACCATAAAAATATTGAGGGGAATGAAAACAAAAATTGCGCACCCTCTAAATCCGTTTAGATAACTTGATATTAGAGCAAGCTTATTGCTAATATCATTTGTCTTTTTATATGCTTGAATATATGGTTGTCCCGGCCAAAAAAGAATTTATTTGTCGGGTTGAACAATATAACAGCATATGTACCTTGGTACAAGACAGCAAAGCATGTCCAGTGTGCTAGTTAGCACGTGAGACTGGAGTGATGAGTTGCTGGTTCAAATCCACATGGCCTGATTAATTTTTAAATCTACAAATCTTTCTCACATCCACTAGCAGGTGGGTCCCACATAAAGGTAGAAAGAGTAGGCTGACTGTCAAGTGAGACCTATGTGCGAATGAATTATACAGCCATAATTATTACGTGGGTATGAATTATACAGCCGCATTATAAAAAAGTTGGGGTTGTTTCTGCAAAAAGGACGTCACACATGTCACACCTAATGGCTCCGCCACCAACAGTCATTGACAGTGGGGCCATGCATATGTAGCACGCCACGCAAGCGGCGAAAACGCCTGCGTACACGCTTTGTGACCGTATTTGCACCAGAACGCAAGTTGGATGATCACAAATCCGTATTTTTAAAGTTTTAGCACCAAAGTGAACATACAGAGCAAGTTATATGACTCCCGGTGATATTACCTCATAATTAAATCATATAACAATCCCTCAACGTGCGACAAAGAATCACTTCAAAGTTTCTATCGAAGAAAGGGGGACGAAAACGTGTATCAACCCCTATGCATAAATTACCCCAATGTCACCACGGGAATCCGCAAGTTGATGACCAAAACATATACCAAGTAAATCAATATAATACCCCATTGTCACCATGGGTATCCATATGCAAGACATACATCAAGTGTTCTCAAATCAAAATATTAAATCCAACATAACGAAACCTCAAAGAGTAAGACTCAATTCATCACAACAAAGATAGAGAGGGAATAAAAACCATATGATCCGACTATATTAACAAAGCTCACGGTACATCAAGATCATATCAAATCAAGAACACGAGAGAGAGAGAGAGAGAGAGATCAAACACATAACTACTGGTACATACCCTCTGCCCCGACGGTGAACTACTCCCTCCTCGTCATGAGGACCTCCGAGATGATGTAGATGGCCTATGGTGACGATTTCCCCCTCGAACAGGGTGCCAGAACATGGCTATCATGGAGGTCTCTTTGGTACATAGGCTTGCGATGTCGGAACAACTCATCTCGGTCATGTTTCAGAGTTTTTGAAATTTATAGGAATTATTGAAGTCGGTTTCATGTCAAGGGGGCCCATGAGGGAGCGACAAGCCTGCTCCGCGCGCCCTAGGGGAAGGGCGCGCCCCCAGGCTTGTCGCTTCCTTGTGAGGCTTCTAGTCCTTTCTCGAAGCGGCTGTCTCTTTTGGTCCATAAAAAATCACCGTAAATTTTTAGCCCATTCTGAGAACTTTTATTTCTACACAAAAATAACACCACGATAGTTCTGCTTAAAACAGCGTCAGTCCGGGTTAGTTCTAGTCAAATCATACCAAAACCATATAAAATTATTGCAAACATGGCATGAATACTTCATAAATTATAGATACGTTGGAGATCAAACGTAAACATAAACAATGGAACAACTTTGTTTGATTGCTACATCTGGATATGTCACCGGACTACCAAAATTTGGCTTCGGGGCCGTGAGGATCCAGCCCGGTGGAACCGAGCGCCTGTTGTGCTGACGCAATGGATTAGGGCCAGACATATCCCCGAGTCGGTCAGGCGCAGTCCTCTCGGGAGCGCTGGAGGGCAATGCGGATGGGCATAGCCTCCTCCATCTGGACGGGGCGACACCTAGTCAAGGATCCAGACTGGTCGAAGTCAGATTCGCTTTCCGCCATGCCGGAGAAGACCAGAGATCGTCGGACAGTAGCTTGGGGAATAGACTGGAGGGGAGTGGAGTGGAGTGGAGTGGAGTGGCTAGGGTTTGGTCCACGGACGTAGACGAATATATATGGGGTCGGATGGGCCAGTGTAGGCCGATTCCGACATGACAGATGCACCGGTTGTGCCCGGGCCACCCAATATCCGACCCAGAATTGGGCTACACATAAGAGGTGCCGGTCAGTCCAGGCATTTGAAACTGTTTTGAGGTGTCCGTATAGGCCTTTTTTTTCTTTTTCGCGGTTGGGGGTCATATTTTTTGAGAGGGATTTTGAGGCGTCCGGTCTTAGATGCTTTCATAGATCTCTCAGAGGGACATACACGAATTCTGGAGAAAATTTTAGCATGCATTATTATACTAGTTAATATGTACGTGCAATGCACGTTAATTTGGAAGTATATTAAGTGCATGCGTATATTAAGTAGGATATTATTTACATGTTGTGTTATTATGTGATTAGCATTATATTTGGCATTAAACTAACTACACGCTAAACGTGTTGAGCGCTCGACATTGAATCAGTCTAGGTCGTTGGATTGATATGATTTAATGACCAAGATTAATTGGATCTGTCCATTTAAATCTTTTTATATTGGTATAGATATAGATATGGATACAACGATGGACGAGGAATTGAAGATTGTATCCATCGGATGCACGTACAGTATCATCCATATATACGCATGTCTCGTACAAGCAGCGGTGCATGTATGGAAGTATGTACACGCACTTGATTGCTTCGGATTCCGTGTATGCAGTACGCACAATTTCCATTTTCTACTTTGCGGTGAAAACTCAGATCCTTGGTGCCGGTCTTTTATTTTGACTTCTGGTTTTCAGCATTATTTATCTCTTAAACAAAAAACTCAGATTAAGTTTTATTTTCGTATTTGGTTTCTCGTGACCAACACTTTTAAATAAGATTCATTTTGAACATATTTTGACGACTTTTAAAAAGTATGTTAAGTTTCAGTGTTGAAACTTAGTACGAGTGACCGATAAAAACTAATTATTTTGTGTCTACGACAAACAGAAAAAATGCTTAAAATTATATATCAGAAACTTGTCAAAACTTGGCATTCTTAGATGCAAAAACCGTAAGTTTCATCTTTCAAACTTAAAGTTGTTTGAGGAATTTTCCTTTTTTACTGTGCTCTCGTGTGGGATTCAAATGCTTGGCGAAATGCGAGGCAAATCAAGCAAACGGCAGACCTTGGCAGGTGAGTGCCCCTGCACTTGCGTACCCCTGCGAATTTCCAAAGTAGAACCCAGTTGTCATTGGGTCATAGGTTGTTACGCAAAAATAAAAAAAGTCAAATGAATACAAATTCAGTATCATCGCTGGTTTTCTTGTAAACGGAGGCGAAAATATAGTCACACCACGACTTACATTCATAGAACGGTTAATAACTAGTTAAACTACACTGTAATTAGTTAACTAGTTGCCATATGGTCGCAGCCACAGCCACAGCCACAGCCACAGCCACCGCCTCGTTGTGGTCACGGCTATGCCACCTTCATGGCCATCGCGATCCAAAGGCACATAAAGACTATGTTAGAGTGTCATTTTGAGCTAAAATTGCTATATTAACAGTTATTATGTCGATTGAGGCCATATGACGATTCTGCTGAAGTTGCTTCGCTAGCCGCTGATGGAGCTTAACCCGGACGTTCATAGGACGTTCCTAGCTCGTTGGACGATGGACACACATGTGCTCGTATGGCTTTACTGATTTTTGGAACAATGTACTCCTTTGTCGTGGAATAAACTAGTACTGCAAATTGGATATTATTTGTAGTCGTTTTCTATTGCTTTTTTCACTGGGATTTTTATATCCCTGGTATTATTAATGTTGGAAAACGTAGAAGAAAACAAAAAATTTCGTCTATGATCACCTAGAAACAATATGAAGGTGCATATATGGTTTTGGATCGATGATCATTATCGACTGCGGAGTGCGGCGGGAGTAGATGAGTCGGTGTAGATCGTTCTTGAAGTCCCTCGAATGAAAGACCGGAAGCACTGCCTCTCTACTTGGCTGCAAGTGTACGGTCTTCACGATCCGGCAAGGCTTCGTCATCCAGAGCTAATCGTCATCGGAAAATTAAAGAGAGAAGATTAGAGCCACACTGGGCTTCTAATTATGAGGATTAAAGGAATTAGGTCTAGCTCTAATTAGATCAATTAGGATCAAGTAGAACTAGAACTAGATGAACTAAAGGAGCTCCAAAACTTGTGTATAAATTGTGGCCAAAACCTCTGATATATATAGATTGGAGGGAAGAAGGAGGAGCATCACAAGGAGGGAAGGAATCCTCCCTCCTTGCCGGCCAAGTGGAGGAGGATTCCCCCCTCCAATTCGTCCTCACCTCCCTCTTTTCCTTGGAGAGGGAGGAACCACCCCTATTGGGCCCTTGCAGCCCAATTCTCTTTTCACTAATTGGCCTTTTAAGACCCGTTGATAATAAATTAAATATCAAAAGTCTCATAACAATTACTAGAGCCTTTTATTATTAATTTAACATCACCAGAAACATTTTTCACCTATATATTATTTATCGGTAATAACTGGTATTGCCCAATAAACTCTGAAACCCTTCTGGTGACCCCGAAAAGCTTCCGGTTCCTCTTGGAACTATTCCGAATGTTAATGAAACAATTCCATGGATAAATCCTTGATACTCTCGTCATACTAACACTCCACAGATCAAGGTTACCTTAAGCTTGTGACCCTGTAGATTCGGTAAATCATATAAATAAACGAAACTCCTTCGTTCAATGAGCGATAGCGGAATCGTGGACGTCCATATCGGTTCCTATGATTATACGAATGATATTCGAGTGAACCTTTTGAAGGAAATATGCCCTAGAGGCAATAATAAAGTTATTATTTATTTCCTTATATCATGATAAATGTTTATTATTCATGCTAGAATTGTATTAACCGGAAACATAATACATGTGTGAATACATAGACAAACAGAGTGTCACTAGTATGCCTCTACTTGACTAGCTCGTTGATCAAAGATGGTTATGTTTCCTAACCATAGACATGAGTTGTCATTTGATTAACGAGATCACATCATTAGGAGAATGATGTGATTGACTTGACCCATTCCATTAGCTTAGCACTTGATCGTTTAGTTTGTTGCTATTGCTTTCTTCATAACTTATACATGTTCCTATGACTATGAGATTATGCAACTCCCGTTTACCGGAGGAACACTTTGTGTGCTACCAAACGTCACAACGTAACTGGGTGATTATAAAGGTGCTCTACAGGTGTCTCCGAAGGTACTTGTTGGGTTGGCGTATTTCGAGATTAGGGTTTGTCACTCTGATTGTCGGAGAGGTATCTCTGGGCCCTCTCGGTAATGCACATCACTTAAGCCTTGCAAGCATTGCAACTAATAAGTTAGTTGCGGGATGATGTATTACGGAACGAGTAAAGAGACTTGCCGGTAACGAGATTGAACTAGGTATTGAGATACCGACGATCGAATCTCGGGCAAGTAACATACCGATGACAAAGGGAACAACGTATGTTGTTATGCGGTATGACCGATAAAGATCTTCGTAGAATATGTGGGAGCCAATATGAGCATCCAGGTTCCGCTATTGGTTATTGACCGGAGACATGTCTCGGTCATGTCTACATAGTTCTCGAACCCGTAGGGTCCGCACGCTTAAAGTTTCGGTGACGATTATATTATGAGTTTATGTGATTTGATGTACCGAAGGTAGTTCGGAGTCCCGGATGAGATCGGGGACATGACGAGGAGTCTCGAAATGGTCGAGACGTAAAGATCGATATATTGGACGACTATATTCGGACATCGGAAAGGTTCCGAGTGATTCGGGTATTTTCGGGGGTATCGGGGAGTTACGGGAATACGAGGAAGAAGTAATGGGCCTCATGGGCCAAGTGGTGGAAGAGAGGAGGCAGGGCGTTGTAACACCCCGGATGTAACTTTCCTAATATGTACTCCAACTCTTGCCGTTTCCGGCGTTAAGTTATTTTATTTTCTCGGGTTCGAGTTTTTGTCTCTGTGTGTTGTGGACGTTGTCATGCATCTCATATCATGTCATCATGTGCATTGCATTTGCATACGTGTTCATCTCATGCATTCGAGCATTTTCCCCGTTGTCCGTTTTGCATTCCGGCGCTTCGTTCTCCTCCGGTGGTCATTTCTACCTTTCTTTCGTGTGTGGGGATTAAACATTTCCGGATTGGACCAAGACTTGCCAAGCGGCCTTGGTTTACTACCGGTAGACCCCCTGTCAAGTTTCATACCATTTGGACTTCGTTTGATACTCCAACGATTAACCGAGGGACCGAAAAGGCCTCGTGTGTGTTGCAGCCCAACACCCCTCCAATTTGGCCCAAAACCCACCTAAACCCTCTCCATCATCTAGAGCGTTCGATCACGATCACGTGTCCGAAAACCGCACCTCATTTGGACTCTCCTAGCTCCCCCTACCTCTATATAAAGACCCCCTCCGAAATCCGGATCTCCTTCTCCCCCGAAACCCTAAAACCAGCTCCCCTCGCCGCCGGACGTGTCCGAATCGGGCCGGACACGTCCGCCCACCGCCGCCGACCAACGAGCCGCCGCCACGTGGCCGGGCGCGCCCACATCGCCGTCCCGCGCCCCCCGCGGCCCGCCGGGCCCAAGGCGGGCCCTCTCCTTCGCCGCGCCGGGCCCGTGGCTTCCCGCGCGCCCCGCGCCTTCTTCCCCGCGGCCGAGCCCGCTCTCGCCGGCCGGCGCCGCCGCGCCACCGCGGCCGCCTTCGACACCGACGCCGGCGCCTCGCTCCGGCGCCGCCCCGCCGCGCCGCTCCCGCCGGCGACGCCCACGGCCACCCCGGCCCGCGCCTCCTCCTCAACCTCCCTCACCGACCGGCCCCAGCTTCTCCTCCGTGCTCCGGCGAGCTCCGGCACCGACTCTGGCCATCTCCGTTTTGCGTGCTCCGGCGAGATCCGATCTGGATCTGGAACCCTAGGGTTGACCCCTTGTTTTTTTCCTAAGTCTGCAGTTTATATGCCCTTGTTCATCGCATCGTAACTCCGCATCCGTAGCTCCGTTTTGGGCATATAGCATATCAAAATGTTCATCTCAGAGAGTACATCATTTCACTCCATTGCATCATTTTCATTTGAGTTCATCTTGATGCCCGAAATGCTGTTGGAAGAGGGCTACTTGAGATAATTATCAGATCTGCTGCTTCATTTAGTTATTTGTCATTTTTGCCATGATTATTGTGTGCATGCTATGCCCATGAGCTCTACATATGTTTTGTTAAGGGTTTTGCCATCTTTCCAAAGGTGTAACCCATGCATTTTTGTGATGTGTGTGGTGACTATCACAAGCTTGCAAAGTGAGGCACTTGGTAACGCTGATTTCAGGGACTTAGCATTTCCACTAAGTCCTTGACCTGTTTATCTCATATGGCGATATGTTCATGTTGTTTCCTAGTGATCCGTGCCTCTTTTGAGGATGATCAGTAAGGATGTTTTGTTAATATTGTAGTGCTATATCCATCCATGTCTTTGTTTGCAATTTTGGAGCACCCTTGCTTGAGTCAATCGAGCTCTACTTTTGCTACCTCGTGAATCTGGGCAGATTGTCTACTTGTTAGCGATTTTGCCGAGGATGTTGTAGTTGATCCGTGCATGCTATGCTATTGTTCTTGCCATGTCTAGCTTGAATTTTGTGTATTCTTGATGGGTGTAAGCTTAGATTATCATGACTTGCTCTGTAGTGAGTGCATCGAGCTCGTAAACATGCCTACTTGATATCTGTTTTCAGCATGCTCCAGTTTTCACTAAGTCTGAGAACTGATTATGTTTTTGCCATGTTCACATGCTTGCAATTGTATTTTCTGATCCCTTTTGGCTCAAGGTCACTAAGGGACTTTTGTTAAGCTCTTTGAGTAGCCCCATGCCATGCTTTACTTTGCCATGTTCAGGTCCTGTAGCATATAGTTTTGTTGCTCCGAAGAGTGCTATCTGATCTGAAATTCCAGACAAGTGTTAATTTCACTAAGTCTGAGATCTGTTTACCATATGCATTTTTTCCATGCTTGTTTGAACCTGTTAATGGATGATTTGGCCGTAGCTCAGTGCTAGACTTTTGTTAAGAATCTTGAATGCATCCCTGCCATGTATTTTTATGCCATGTTTGGGTGCTGTAGCATGTTCATCTCTTTGCATTTAGATGGCGACTTGCTGTAAATCGCAGACCGGTGTCATATTTGAATTGCTTGCCATTTCCAAACCGTAACTCCGATTCCGGCGTTCTTTATATCGTTTTCAAGAGATTTCATCTCATCTTTCCAGTGGCACACTTGGATACCCAAGTTGAGGCCAGGTTCATGCATCCCTTGTCAAATCTTGCATATGCATCCCGCATCGCATCCCGCATAGGATACCATCCTTGCATCATATTGTTTGATCCTTGCACGTGGTTGATTGTGTCCTTGTTGCTTGTTTGTCTTGTTTGGGTAGAGCTGGGAGACGAGTTCGCTAACGAGGAGCCCGTTGAGTTTGCTTTCGAGGATCCAGTCAACTCTGACAACTTTGCAGGCAAGATGATCATACCCTCGAAATCACTACTATCTTTGCTTTGCTAGATGCTCTCTCTTTTGCTATGCCAATGCTACGATGCCTACCACTTGCTTTCAAGCCTCCCAAATTGCCATGTCAAACCTCTAACCCACCATGTCCTAGCAAACCGTTGATTGGCTATGTTACCGCTTTGCTCAACCCCTCTTATAGCGTTGCTAGTTGCAGGTGAAGATTGGAGGCCGTTCCTTGTTGGAACATTTATTTACTTGTTGGGATATCATTATATTATCTTGTTATCTTAATGCATCTATATACTTGGTAAAGGGCTCGGCCTCTCGCCTAGTGTTTTGTTCCACTCTTGCCGCCCTAGTTTCCGTCATATCGGTGTTATGTTCCCGGATTTTGCGTTCCTTACGCGGTTGGGTTATAATGGGAACCCCTTGATAGTTCACCTTGATTAAAGCTTTTCCAGCAATGCCCAACCTTGGTTTTACCATTTGCCACCTAGCCTCTTTTTCCCTTGGGTTTCCGGAGCCCGAGGGTCATCTTATTTTAGCCCCCCCCCCCCGGGCCAGTGCTCCTCTGAGTGTTGGTCCAACTGAGCGATGTCCGGGGCTACCAGGGGCAACTCTGGGCTGGCCTACCCGACGTCTGGCTCATCTGAGTGTGCCCTGAGAACGAGATATGTGCAGCTCCTATCGGGGTTTCTCGGCACATTCGGGCGGTGTTGCTGGTCTTGTTTTAACCTGTCGAAGTGTCTTGAAGAACCAAGGTACCGAGTCTGATTGGAACGTCTCGGGAGGAGGTCTATTCCTTCGTTGACCGTGAGAGCTTGTCATGGGCTAAGTTGGGACTCCCCTGCAGGGATTTGAACTTTCGAAAGCCGTGCCCGCGGTTATGGGCAGATGGGAATTTGTTAATGTCCGATTGTAGATAACTTGAACCTTAACTTAACTAAAATGAATCAACTGAGTGTGTTATCGTGATGGCCTCTTCTCGACGGAGTCCGGGAAGTGGACACGGTGTTGGAGTAATGTTTGCGCAGGTTGCTCTCTAGTTTCTCGCTCGCGCTTTGCCTCCTCTTCTCGCTCTCTTTTGCGAATAGGATAGCCACCATATTTGCTAGTCGCTTGCTGCAGCTCCACATATATTTACCTTGCCATACCTATTAAGCTTAAATAGTCTTGATCGCGAGGGTGCGAGATTGCTGAGTCCCTGTGGCTCACAGATTACTATTACACCAGATGCAGGGCTGATGATTCCGCTCCAGGTGACGCGCTCGAGCTCAAGTGGGAGTTCGACGAGGACTCTCAACGTTACTATGTTTCCTTTCCTGATGATCAGTAGTGGTGCCCAGTTGGGGGTGATCGGGACCGTGTCGCATGTTGGGTTATCTTTTATTTTGGCGCCGTAGTCGGGTCATGAGTGTTTGGATGATGTAATGTTATTTATGTATTTGGTTGACGTGGCGAGTGTAAGCCAACTATGTTATCTCCCCTTTTATTATCTATATTACATGGGATGTTGTGAAGATTGCCTAACTTGCGACCTATGCCTTCAATGCGATTATGCCTCTAAGTCGTGCCTCGACACGTGGGAGATATAGTCGCATCGAGGGTGTTACAGGCGCGCGGCCCCCCTAGCCCAAACCGAATTGGACTAGGGGGGCGGGCCCCCTTTCCTCCTTTTCCTCCTTCTCCTTCCTTCTCCTTCTCCTCCTTCCTTTCCTCCTCCTAGTAGGAGTAGGAAAGGGGAGTCCTACTCCTACTAGGAGGATGACTCCTCCTGGCGTGCCCATAGAGGGCCGGCCGGCCTCCCCCCTTGCTCCTTTATATACAGGGGCAGGGGGGCACCTCTAGACACACAAGTTGATCAGTTGATCTCTCCCAGCCGTGTGCGGTGCCCCCCTCCACCATATTCCACCTTGGTCATATCGTAGCAGTGCTTAGGCGAAGCCCTGCGTCGGTAGCAACATCATCACCGTCCCCACGCCGTCGTGCTGGCGGAACTCTCCCGTGAAGCTCTACCGGATCGGAGTTCGCGGGACATCATCGAGCTGAACATGTGCTGAACTCGGAGGTGCCGTGCGTTCGGTACTTGGATCGGTCGGATCATGAAGACGTACGACTACATCAACCGCGTTGTGCTAACGCTTCCGCTTTCGGTCTACGAGGGTACATGGACAACACTCTCCCCTCTCGTTGCTATGCATCACCATGATCTTGCGTGTGCGTAGGAAATTTTTTGAAATTACTACGTTCCCCAACAGTGGCATCCGAGCCTAGGTTTTATGTGTTGATGTTGTGCACAAGTAGAACACAAGTGAGTTATGGGCGATATAAGTCATACTGCTTACCAGCATGTCATACTTTGGTTCGGTGGTATTGTTGGATGAAGCGTCCCGGACCAACATTACGCGTACGCTTACGCGAGACTGGTTCTACCGACGTGCTTTGCACACAGGTGGCTGGCGGGTGTCAGTTTCTCCAACTTTAGTTGAACCAAGTATGGCTACGCCCGGTCCTTGCGAAGGTTAAAACAGCACCAACTTGACAAACTATCATTGTGGTTTTGATGCGTAGGTAAGAATGGTTCTTGCTAAGCCCGTAGCAGCCACGTAAAACTTGCAACAACGAAGTAGAGGACGTCTAACTTGTTTTTGCAGGGCATGTTGTGATGTGATATGGTCAAGACATGATGCTAAATTTTATTGTATGAGATGATCATGTTTTGTAACCAAGTTATCGGCAACTGGCAGGAGCCATATGGTTGTCGCTTTATTGTATGCAATACAATTGTGCTGTAATGCTTTACTTTATCACTAAGAGGTAGCGATAGTCGTGGAAGCATAAGATTGTGGAGACGACAATGATGCTACGATGGTGATCAAGGTGTCGCGCCGATGACGATGGTGATCATGACGGTGCTTCGGAGATGGAGATGACAAGCACAAGATGATGATGGCCATATCATATCACTTATATTGATTGCATGTGATGTTTATCTTTTATGCATCTTATCTTGCTTTGATTGACGGTAGCATTATAAGATGATCTCTCACTAAATTTCAAGATAAAAGTGTTCTCCCTGAGTATGCACCATTGCCAAAGTTCGTCGTGCCCAGACACCACGTGATGATCGGGTGTGATAAGCTCTACGTCCATCTACAACGGGTGCAAGCCAGTTTTGCACACGCAGAATACTCAGGTTAAACTTGACGAGCCTAGCATATGCAGATATGGCCTCGGAACACTGAGGCCGAAAGGTCGAGCGTGAATCATATAGTAGATATGATCAACATATTGATGTTCACCATTGAAAGCTACTCCATTTCACGTGATGATCGGTTATGGTTTAGTTGATTTGGATCACGTGATCACTTAGAAGATTAGAGGGATGTCTTTCTAAGTGGGAGTTCTTAAGTAATATGATTAATTGAACTTAAATTTATCATGAACTTAGTACCTGATAGTATCTTGCTTGTCTATGTTTGATTGTAGATAGATGGCCCGTGCTGTTGTTCCGTTGAATTTTAATGCATTCCTTGAGAAAGCAAAGTTGAAAGATGATGGTAGCAATTACATGGACTAGGTCCCTAACTTGAGGATTATCCTCATTGCTGCACAGAAGAATTACGTCCTGGAAGCACCGCTAGGTGCCGGGCCTGCTGTTGGAGCAACACCAGATGTTATGAACGTCTGGCAGAGCAAAGCTGATGACTACTCGATAGTTCAGCGTGCCATGCTTTACGGCTTAGAATCGGGACTTCAACGATGTTTTGAACATCATGGAGCATATGAGATGTTCCAGGAGTTGAAGTTAATATTTCAAGCAAATGCCCGGATTGAGAGATATGAAGTCTCCAATAAATTCTATAGCTGCAAGATGGAGGAGAATAGTTCTCTCAGTGAACATATACTCAAAATGTCTGGGTATCATAATCACTTGACTCAATTGGGAGTTAATCTTCCTGTTGATAGTGTCATTGACAGAGTTCTTCAATCACTGCCACCAAGCTACAAGAGCTTCATGATGAACTATAACATGCAAGGGATGGATAAGACAATTCCCGAGCTCTTCGCAATGCTAAAGGCTGCGAAGGTAGAAATCAAGAAGGAGCATCAAGTGTTGATGGTCAACAAGACCGCCAGTTTCAAGAAAAAGGGCAAAGGGAAGAAGAAGGGGAACTTCAAGAAGAACAGTAAGCAAGTTACTGCTCAGGAGAAGAAACCCAAATTCGGACCTAAGCCTGAAACTGAATGCTTCTACTGCAAGCAGACTGGACACTGGAAGCAGAACTGCCCCAAGTATTTGGCGGATAAGAAGGATGGCAAGGTGAACAAAGGTATATGTGATATACATGTTATTGATGTGTACCTTACTAGAGCTCACAGTAGCACCTGGGTATTTGATACTGGTTCTGTTGCTAACATTTGCAACTCGAAACAGGGACTACGGATTAAGCGAACACTGGCAAAGGACGAGGTGACGATGCGCGTGGGAAATGGTTCCAAAGTCGATGTGATCGCGGTCAGCACGCTACCTCTACATCTACCTTCGGGATTAGTTTTAGACCTAAATAATTGTTATTTGGTGCCAGCGCTGAGCATGAACATTATATCTGGATCTTGTTTGATGCGAGACGGTTATTCATTTAAATCAGAGAATAATGATTGTTCTATTTATATGAGTAATATCTTTTATGGTCATGCACCCTTGAAGAATGGTCTATTTTTGATGAATCTCGATAGTAGTGATACACATATTCATAATGTTGAAGCCAAAAGATGCAGACTTGATAATGATAGTGCAACTTATTTGTGGCACTTCCGTTTAGGTCATATTGGTGTAAAGCGCATGAAGAAACTCCATACTGATGGACTTTTGGAATCACTTGATTATGAATCACTTGGTACTTGCGAACCGTGCCTCATGGGCAAGATGACAAAAACGTCGTTCTCCGGTACTATGGAGAGAGAAACGGATTTGTTGGAAATCATACATATAGATGTATGTGGTCCGATGAATATTGAGGCTCGTGGCGGATATCGTTATTTTCTCACCTTCACAGATGATTTAAGCAGATATGGGTATATCTACTTAATGAAACATAAGTCTGAAACATTTGAAAAGTTCAAAGAATTTCAGAGTGAAGTTGAAACTCATCGTAACAAGAAAATAAAATTTCTACGATCTGATCGTGGAGGAGAATATTTGAGTTACGAGTTTGGTCTACATTTGAAACAATGCAGAATAGTTTCGCAACTCACGCCACCCGGAACACCACAGCGTAATGGTGTGCCCGAACGTCGTAATCGTAATTTACTAGATATGGTGTGATCTATGATGTCTCTTACAGATTTACCGCTATCGTTTTGGGGTTATGCTTTAGAGACAGCTGCATTCACGTTAAATAGGGCACCATCGAAATCCGTTGAGACAACGCCTTATGAACTGTGGTTTGGCAAGAAACCAAAGTTGTCGTTTCTGAAAGTTTGGGGCTGTGATGCTTATGTGAAAAAGCTTCAACCTGATAAGCTCGAACCCAAATCAGAGAAATGTGTCTTCATAGGATACCCAAAGGAAACTGTTGGGTACACCTTCTATCACAGATCCGAAGGCAAGACTTTCGTTGCTAAGAATGGATCCTTTCTAGAAAAGGAGTTTCTCTCGAAAGAAGTGAGTGGGAGGAAAGTAGAACTTGATGAGGTAACTATACCCACTCCCTTATTGGAAAGTAGTACATCACAGAAACCGGTTTCTGTGACACCTACACCAATTAGTGAGGAAGCTAATGATAATGATCATGAAACTGCAGATCAAGTTACTACCGAACCTCGTAGATCAACCATAATAAGATCTGCACCAGAGTGGTACGGTAATCATGTTCTGGAAATCATGCTACTAGATCATGATGAACCTATGAACTATGAAGAAGCGATGGTGATCCCAGATTCCGCAAAATGGCTAGAAGCCATGAAATCTGAGCTGGGATCCATGTATGAGAACAAAGTGTGGACTTTGGTTGACTTGCCCATTGATCGGCAAGCAATTGAGAATAAATGGATATTCAAGAAGAAGACTGACGCTGACGGTAATGTTATTGTCTACAAAGCTCGACTTGTTGCAAAAGGTTTTCGACAAGTTCAAGGGATTGACTACGATGAGACCTTCTCACCCGTAGCGATGCTTAAGTCTGTCCGAATCATGTTAGCAATTGCCGCATTTTATGATTATGAAATTTGGCAAATGGATGTTAAAACTGCATTCCTGAATGGATTTCTGGAAGAAGAGTTGTATATGATGCAGCCAGAAGGTTTTGTCGATCCAAAGGGAGCTAACAAAGTGTGCAAGCTCCAGCGATCCATTTATGGACTGGTGCAAGCCTCTCGGAGTTGGAATAAATGCTTTGATAGTGTGATCAAAGCATTTGGTTTTGTACAGACTTTTGGAGAAGCCTGTATTTACAAGAAAGTGAGTGGGAGCTCTGTAGCATTTCTGATATTATATGTGGATGACATATTATTGATTGGAAATGATATAGAATTTCTGGATAGCATAAAGGGATATTTGAATAAGAGTTTTTCAATGAAAGACCTCGGTGAAGCTGCTTACATATTGGGCATTAAGATCTATAGAGATAGATCAAAACGCTTAATTAGACTTTCACAAAGCACATACCTTGACAAAGTTTTGAAGAAGTTCAAAATGGATCAGGCAAAGAAAGGGTTCTTGCCTGTGTTACAAGGTGTGAAGTTGAGTAAGACTCAATGTCCGACCACCGCAGAAGATAGAGAGAAAATGAAATATGTTCCCTATGCTTCAGCCATAGGCTCTATCATGTATGCAATGCTGTGTACCAGACCTGATGTGTGCCTTGCTATAAGTCTAGCAGGGAGGTACCAAAGTAATCCAGGAGTGGATCACTGGACAGCAGTCAAGAACATCCTGAAGTACCTGAAAAGGACTAAGGATGTGTTTCTCATATATGGAGGTGACAAAGAGCTCATCGTAAATGGTTACGTTGATGCAAGCTTTGACACTGATCCAGACGATTCTAAATCGCAAACCGGATACGTGTTTATATTGAACGGTGGAGCTGTCAGTTGGTGCAGTTCTAAACAAAGCGTCGTGGCGGGATCTACATGTCAAGCGGAGTACAAAGTTGCTTCGGAAGCAGCAAATGAAGGAGTCTGGATGAAGGAGTTCATATCCGATCTAGGTGTCATACCTAGTGCATCGGGTCCAATGAAAATCTTTTGTGACAATACTGGTGCAATTGCCTTGGTGAAGGAATCCAGATTTCACAAGAGAACCAAGCACATCAAGAGACGCTTCAATTCCATTCGGGATTTAGTCCAAGTGGGAGACATAGAAATTTGCAAGATACATACGGATCTGAATGTTGCAGACTCGCTGACTAAGCCTCTTCCACGAGCAAAACATGATCAGCACCAAGGCTCCATGGGTGTTAGAATCATTACTGTGTAATCTAGATTATTGACTCTAGTGCAAGTGGGAGACTGAAGGAAATATGCCCTAGGGGCAATAATAAAGTTATTATTTATTTCCTTATATCATGATAAATGTTTATTATTCATGCTAGAATTGTATTAACCGGAAACATAATACATGTGTGAATACATAGACAAACAGAGTGTCACTAGTATGCCTCTACTTGACTAGCTCGTTGATCAAAGATGGTTATGTTTCCTAACCATAGACATGAGTTGTCATTTTATTAACGAGATCACATCATTAGGAGAATGATGTGATTGACTTGACCCATTCCATTAGCTTAGCACTTGATCGTTTAGTTTGTTGCTATTGCTTTCTTCATAACTTATACATGTTCCTATGACTATGAGATTATGCAACTCCCGTTTACCGGAGGAACACTTTGTGTGCTACCAAACGTCACAACGTAACTGGGTGATTATAAAGGTGCTCTACAGGTGTCTCCGAAGGTACTTGTTGGGTTGGCGTATTTCGAGATTAGGATTTGTCACTCCGATTGTCGGAGAGGTATCTCTGGGCCCTCTCGATAATGCACATCACTTAAGCCTTGCAAGCATTGCAACTAATAAGTTAGTTGCGGGATGATGTATTACGGAACGAGTAAAGAGACTTGCCGGTAACGAGATTGAACTAGGTATTGAGATACCGACGATCGAATCTCGGGCAAGTAACATACCGATGACAAAGGGAACAACGTATGTTGTTATGCGGTATGACCGATAAAGATCTTCGTAGAATATGTGGGAGCCAATATGAGCATCCAGGTTCCGCTATTGGTTATTGTCTCGGTCATGTCTACATAGTTCTCGAACCCGTAGGGTCCGCACGCTTAAAGTTTCGGTGACGATTATATTATGAGTTTATGTGATTTGATGTACTGAAGGTAGTTCGGAGTCCCGGATGAGATCGGGGACATGACGAGGAGCCTCGAAATGGTCGATACGTAAAGATCGATATATTGGACGACTATATTCGGACATCGGAAAGGTTCCGAGTGATTCGGGTATTTTCGGGGGTACCGGGGAGTTACGGGAATATGAGGAAGAAGTAATGGGCCTCATGGGCCAAGTGGTGGAAGAGAGGAGGCAGGGCGCGCGGCCCCCCTAGCCCAAACCAAATTGGACTAGGGGGCCGGGCCCCCTTTCCTCCTTTTCCTCCTTCTCCTTCCTTCTCCTTCTCCTCATTCCTTTCCTCCTCCTAGTAGGAGTAGGAAAGGGGAGTCCTACTCCTACTAGGAGGATGACTCCTCCTGGCGCGCCCATAGAGGGCCGGCCGGCCTCCCCCCCCCCCTTGCTCCTTTATATACAGGGGCAGGGGGCACCTCTAGACACACAAGTTGATCAGTTGATCTCTCCCAGCCGTGTGCGGTGCCCCCCTCCACCATATTCCACCTCGGTCATATCGTAGCGGTGCTTAGGCGAAGCCCTGCGTCGGTAGCAACATCATCACCGTCACCACGCCGTCGTGCTGACGGAACTCTCCCGTGAAGCTCTGCTGGATCGGAGTTCGCGGGACGTCATCGAGTTGAACGTGTGCTGAACTCGGAGGTGTCGTGCGTTCGGTACTTGGATCGATCGGATTGTGAAGACGTACGACTACATCAACCGCGTTGTGCTAATGCTTCCGCTTTCGGTCTACGAGGGTACGTGGACAAAACTCTCCCCTCTCGTTGCTATGCATCACCATGATCTTGCGTGTGCGTAGGATTTTTTTTGAAATTACTACGTTCCCCAACACTATCTAGGAGATGCATAGCAACGAGAGGGGGAGAGTGTGTCTATGTACCCTCGTAGACCGAAAGCAGAAGCGTTTGACAACGTGGTTGATGTAGTCGAGCTTCTTCTCGTTCTGACCGATCAAGCACCGAACGTACGGCACCTCCGAGTTCTACACACGTTCAGCTCGATGACGTCTCTCAAACTCTTGATCCAGCAAAGTGTCGAGGGAGAGTTTCGTCAGCACGACGGTGTGGTGACGGTGATGGTGAAGTGATCTGCGTGGGGCTTCGCCTAAGCACTACGACAATATGACCGGACGCGTAAACTGTGGAGGGGGGCGCCGCACATGGCTAACAATTGTTGTTGTATCTTCTAGCGTTGCCCCCCCCACATATATATATATAGGTTGGAGAGGAGGAGAGGCAGCCAAGGGGGCGCCCCAAGTAGGAGGAATCCTACTTGGGCGCCTCCCAATTCGGCCTTCCCCCTTACCATATCCACCGAAGGGGAAGGAAGGAGGAGGGAGGAGAGAAGGAAGGAGGAGGGAGGAGAGAAGGAAGGGGGAGGCCGAATCCCTCCCATTCCTTTCTCTCTTCTCCTCTTTCCTTCCGCTCCTATTTCAACCTACATGGGGTACATCAACCCCCTAGGGGCTGGTATGTCCCCTTCTTGGCCCACTAGGCCCATGTAGTTGCCAGGGGGATGCCCGGAACCCCCTCCGGTGACCCGATATGTACCCGTACCCCCGGAACACTTCCATTGTACGAATATCATCATCCTATATATGAATATTTACCTCTCGACCATTTCGAGACTCCTCGTCATGTTCGTGATCTCATACGGGACTCCGAACAACATTTGGTCACCAAATCACATAACTTATATAATACAAAATCGTCATCAAACGTTAAGAGTGCGGACTACGGGTTCGAGAACTATGCAGACATGACTGAGACACTTCTCTGGTCAATAACCAACAGCGGAACCTGGATGCTCATATTGGTTCCCACATATTCTACGAAGATGTTTATCGGTCGTGCCGTAATGACAACATACGTTATTCCCTCTGTCATTGGTATGTTACTTGCCCGAGATTAGATCATCGGTATCTTCATACCTAGTTCAATTTTGTTACCGTCAAGTCTCTTTACTCGTTCTGTAATACATCATCCCGCAACTAAATCATTAGTCACATTGCTTGCAAGGCTTATTATGATGTGCATTACCAAGAGGGCCCAGAGATACCTCTCCGATACTTGGAGTGACAAATCCTAATCTCGATCTATGCCAACCCAACAAACACCTTCGAAGATACCTATAGAGCATCTTTATAATCACCCATTTACGTTGTGATGTTTGATAGCACACAAGGTATTCCTCCGATATCCGAGAGTTGTATAATCTCGTAGTCGAAGGAATATGTATTTGATATGAAGAAAGCAATAGCAATAAAACTGAACGATCAACATGATAAGCTAACGGATGGGTCTTGTCCATCACATCATTCTCCTAATGATGTGATCCCTTTCATCAAATGACAACGCATGTCTATGGTTAGGAAACTTAAGCATCTTTGATTAACGAGCTAGTCTAGTAGAGGCTTACTAGGGACACAGTGTTTTGTCTATGTATTCACACATGTATCAAGTTTTCGGTTAATACAATTCTAGCATGAATAATAAACATTTATCATGATATAAGGAAATATAAAATAACAACTTTATTATTGCCTCTAGGGCATATTTCCTTCACACCATTGTGTGAGATGTACGTCGACCATATTTGTTGGCCGATGGAGATCAAGATCAGGGAGAAAGAGAATGAGATGGAAAAAAGAGGAAGGTGTGGCTCAAAAAATATTGCACAGTAAAGGTTAAGATAATTGCCATAAGAGTAGGGAGTTTTTTTAATGAAACAATAAAATAGATAGAAGCCAATTAAAAAAGGATTACCATAATCCATCACAAATTTCAAATGTCTTCAAATGGTGCAATTCAAAGCTCTTACGGATTCGATAGACTTTAAGACACTTGAGTGAAATTATCGTTTGCTTCAAACATCTGCCTTTAGGGGCCCAACACCTTCCTACATTAGAGGAAGCATCCATGCGCATTTGATTTTTGTTACTTCCATTTCCACTATGTAGTTTGTCCTTGTTACTGTGTATCTTCTCCTCCCTTTTGTTAGTCCATCTTTCTCCAGCACTTTCCTCTCTATGTTGTATTTGTTTCTTTTCACTACAACCTTGAATTGTTAGCTTTTCTCTTCTTCGTGTTTGTGTCTCGAGGTTTTCCGATTCTGTTGCACTTTGGTGTAATTCTTGAGATTGAGCAGTCACTTCCTATATTTCTTGAGGAGTAATTTACTTGCTTAATGACATAGAAGCATCTTATACTTGCAACTTCAGTACAAATTATGTGTGCATCATGCTTAGTTTCAAATGTAATCCCCGTCATAGGGACATGGTTGCTATTTGATACGTCTCCAACGTATCTATAATTTTTTATTGTTCCATGCTATTATATTATCTGTTTCGGATGTTTAATGGGCTTTAACATGCTCTTTTATATTATTTTTGGGACTAACCTATTAACCGGAGGCCCAGTGTCAGTTTCTGTTTTTTTGCCTATTTTAGAGTTTCGCAGAAAAGGAATACCAAACGGAATCCAAACGAAATGTAACCTTCGCGATGATCTTTCTTGGACCGAAAGCAAACCAGAAGACTTGAAGTTGAAATCTAGAAATCCGCGAGGCGGCCACGAGGCAGGAGGGTGCGCCCAAGGGGGTAGGCGCGCCCCCACCCTCGTGGGCCCCTCGTAGCTCCACCGACGTACTTCTTTCACCTATATATACTCTTATACCCTAGAAACATCAGGGGGAGCCATGAAACCACTTTTCCACCGCCGCAACATTCTGTACCTGTGAGATCCCATATTGGGGCCTTTTTCGGCGATCTGCCGGAGGGGGAATCGATCACGGAGGGCTTCTACATCAACCCCATAGCCTCTCCGATGAAGCGTGAGTAGTTTACCACAGACCTTCGGGTCCATAGTTATTAGCTAGATGGCTTCTTCTCTCTCTTTGATTCTCAAAGTTCTCCTCGATGTTCTTGGAGATCTATTCGATGTAATACTCTTTTGCGGTGTGTTTGTCGAGATCCGATGAATTGTGGATTTATGAACTTGATTATCTATGAATATTATTTGGTTCTTCTCTGAATTCTTATATGCATGATTTGATATCTTTGCAAGTCTCTTCGAATTATCGGTTTAGTTTGGCCTACTAGATTGATCTTTCTTGCAATGGGAGAAGTTCTTAGCTTTGGGTTCAATCTTGCGGTGTCCTTTCCCAGTGACAGTAGGGGCAGCAAGGCACGTATTGTATTGTTGCCATCGAGGATAAAAAGATGGGGTTTATGTCATATTGTTTGAATTTATCCCTCTACATCATGTCATCTTGCTTAATGTGTTACTCTGTTCTTATGAACTTAATACTCTAGATGCATGCTGGATAGCGGTCGATGTGTGAAGTAATAGTAGTAGATGCAGAATCGTTTTGATCTACTTGACACGGACGTGATTCCTATATTAATGATCATTGCCTTAGATATCTTCTTAGATATCTTCATAACTATGCGCTTTTCTATCAATTGCTCGGCAGTAATTTATTCACCCACCGTAATACATGCTATCTTGAGAGAAGCCACTAGTGAAGCCTATGGCCCCCGAGTCTCTTTCTTATTATATTGCATCTCTTTTATTTACATCGCATCTCGTTTACTATTTTGCTATCTTTACTTTCCAATCTATACAATAAAAATACCAAAAATATTTACTTTACTATCTTTATCAGATCTCACTTTTGCGAGTGACCGTGAAGGGATTGACAACCCCTTTATCGCGTTGGTTGGAAGGTTCTTGATTGTTTGTGCAGGTACTAGGTGACTTGTGTGTTCTCTCCTACTAGTTTGATACCTTGGTTCTCAAAACCGAGGGAAATACTTACGCTACTTTGCTACATCACCCTTTCCTCTTCAAAAGAAAACCAACGCATGCTCAAGAGATAGCACTATCTGCTTCCTGGCCCTGTGTGATACTTTTCTTTGTGCTTTCATTTCAAATGTATATTGTGATGTCTTCTCCAGCAATGTCATCTCATCTTCATTTTCTTCTTTAATTTGAATTATATTCTGGTTCTTCTCATTTGTCATATGCATCATTGTTCGTTTCAAGTGATCTTTGATATTTCTCCCTGTTTTTGATGACTCTGCATGATCGCTACTATTCTTGCTTGTTTTTCATGACTCTATATGTTTGCTCCCATTTGCCATTTTCAGATACCTTGTAGTAATTCTTCTTCGTCTTTGCTAGAACTATAGGTGCTATCATCGGTTGCCAAGTCATGGCCATTTAATTCATCATTATGCCGGGGTGATTGAATATTCATGATGTTCTTTGTATATTGAGTCTCATGACTATCATTTGCCTTACCTTCCTAGATGCATTCTTGATGTTTGGATGTATGTTCATGTGAAAGAGCAACCATGGTTTAAGTAATTTTTATTATGCTTAATATGCCTGTTTTCAGCATAATACCAATGATGTTTGATTTTTTCTTCTTTCTCTTGTTTCCGCATTGTAAACAAAAATTACCCACAATATCACTATGCTTTGTAGTAGTTCCATATACAATGGTATGTTTTTATCAAAGTTGTCACTTTGTAGATCAGTAGATGAGACATTGCAGATAATTATTCCATAAACCTTGTATATGTGCTCTCTCATATTTTGTGAGTGGATCGTCTGCAAATCATACATAATGTATTTTTATAGGAGATTTAATTTGAAATTCTTTTTGTGATTTTTGTAGTTTAACAATGAGTTTCTGCATCCATACATGTGATTCGCTTAAACTTCTTCTGGAACTGCTCCTTCTGCCGTGTATGGCTCACATTCCTGCAAATTTGCAGCGAGTCAAGAGATAGAAATTTAATCAAGGTAAACATCATTGCATAGTCCCAGCAAAAAAACATGAGTAGATAGAACTTTAAATTACTATTTCGAAGTATGGATTTTTTTTATTCGTTTTTAGTTTAGTGCGTGTAAAAAAATCAGTGGCTATTGAAATTTCAAAAATATTGTTTTTGCGGGAAAAATATTTTTTATCATGTGTTCTATTACATGCATTTTCACGACAAAAGGGGACAGGGGGGCTGGGAGGATGGAAACCTCAAGAAAATCTGTCGTGTCGAAGCACAAGGGGCCAGGGGAGGAGGAGTGCTCGGATTTCCACGACAAAATGAGAAGATTCTCTCGGCGGCCTCGTCTCCGGTACGACTCAGGTGTGACCTGTGCGCGACAAGTGACCACACACGCAACATCACGCTACTGAACTCCTCGCAGGATAGCAACAGTAGGAGCGCACTCGCGGTCACAGTCGCCTGCCTCGCCCCTGCATGCGCTGCAGCGCTGATCATCTCGGATTCCGCCCGACTACGTGCTCAGTCCAAGCCCATCACTCGCGGCCGGGGCACGCCGTACCACCACCACCACTAACACGCACGGCACGCTTAAGAGAATGCTGCATGGTAACTCGATCACCGTCGATTCAGCCCTTGCCTGCCTTGTACGTAGTGTACTGATTCCCCGACAGTTTTTACAGTGTTACACAGACTGCTGGAAAGTCATATGAAACGAGTGCCTTGTGCAAGAAAAGACACGCTCCGAGACACGGCGGCCAGGCCAGGCCAGCACAGTGCGGCCAACATCTTTCTAACCCGACACAAGTGTGCCGTGCGAGCGTGTAGATGCCAGCAGCAGCAGCAGCATGGCCCGGGTGCGTCTGACGCCTGCGAGTGAAACCAGGCATGCACTACACTGTGGAGAGGAGATGAGATGACGGTTCACGTGCACGCGCCAATTTCACTTGGCCGCAAGCCATGCATGCCGCTGGGGAAGGTGAGCACCGCTACAGCGACGGCCGTCCGGAGCGAGCGAGCGTGCGCGTCCTCTCCTGCCCGAACCCTTGACGTGGGCGCGCCAGTGCGCCTGCGCCGCGCTGTGCATGCATGTCACCCAAGCACGCGTTCGAGCAAGCAGACGTCGAAGCGTGCACGTACGGGCTGCCTCGGGCCTCCTCTTTTCGTGTGATTTCAGAAACAAATCGCTTCGATTCAATTGGAGAGACGAGACCCACTAACCGCTTTGTACAAGCCAGTACCACCACTACAACAGAGATTACACCGGTCTAATTAATCCACAACATTATCATCATACCACTAATCTAGCACATGCCTGCACACGCATCCGGACACGCCACCACATTCCGAAGAGTACACCACAAGGTACAGGGGCCGCGACAAAGGTACAGCCACTAAATGCTGAGCAGATCCTGCTGCGCCGGGGAGTCCTGTGGCCCGTCCTGATGCTCCTCCTCTTCTCCTTCGGCTGTGGCCTCCGACCGCGTCGTGCCGGCGGTCATCGACGTCGCCCCTGGCATGTCGGCCAGGATCTGCACCACCTCCCGCATCGTGGGCCGCTCGACGCTCTGCTCGGCGACGCAGAGCATGGCGACGTAGAAGACGTGCGTCAGCTCCTGGATGGGCACCGTCGAGAGGCGCGGGTCGACGATCTTCATCACGCCTTCCTTGGTCGACCCGGTGGCCATCCGCACCCACTGCACGATGTCCACGCCGTCGCCGAACTCGCCCACCGGCTTGCGTCCGGTGACAAGCTCCAGCAGCACCACGCCGAAGCTGTACACGTCGCTCTTCTCGTCGACCTTCAGCGTGTAGGCATACTCTGAAAAAGGCACAAAAAACACAGAGAATGCAGCCACATAAGATCACATGCCAACAATTCCCAAAGATGATCCATTTAAACGACAAAGTGATGAGAGGCTGGCTTCAGTTCCAGGGCATGTGCAGCACAGTTGGTGCCACACAGCAAAAACAATCAGAGCATACCAAAGCTGAAAATCTCGATGATTTGAATCCAAAACGTTTGTGAAGAATGAAAACAGAGGAGGACCGTAATACATACCGGGAGCGATGTATCCGTAGGAACCGGCGATCGCGGACATGCACTCGGAGCCGCCGGCGTTGCCGTTGAGGAACTTGGCGAGGCCGAAGTCGGCGACGTGCGCCTCGAAGTCGGTGTCGAGGAGGATGTTGTTGGACTTGACGTCGCGGTGCAGTATCGGCGGCGAGCAGTCGTGGTGCAGGTAGCAGAGGCCCTTGGCCGCCTCCACGGCGATCTTGTACCGCGTCGCCCACTGCAGGTGGCCGCCCTTCTTGCCGTGGAGCACCTCGCCGAGGCTGCCGTTGGGCATGTACTCGTACACCAGCAGGTTGGTCTCGCGGTTGGCCGCGAACCCGAGCAGCCGCACGATGTGGCGGTGCCGGATCCGCCCCAGCGTCTGTATCTCGGCGGAGAAGCCGTAGTCGTCGTGAGCCGAGCCGGAGCGCCCGATGGCGGACAGCCGCTTCACGGCCACCACCGCGCCGCCCGGCATCGCGCCCTTGTACACGATCCCGGACCCGCCCTTGCCGATCACGTTCTCCTCCTTGAGGCAGTCCAGCACGTCGTCCACGGCGAAGTCCAGCCGCTGGAACGCCGTGATCCGCCACGCGCGCGCCTCCGCCGACCGCTTCAGCGACCGCGCCTTCAGCACGGCCGCCACGGCGAAGATGATGGACAGCGCCAGGAGGCCGAGCACCAGGAGAAGCTTCGTGGTCGACGAGAGGGACCCGAAGGCCGACGTGGCGACGCCGTGGCCGCCGCACGGGGACAGGAAGGCCCCGCAGAGACCAGGGTTGCCGGCGAAGGAGGTGGAGTTGAAGTAGGCGAACTGCCCGGTGGCTGGGACCTCGCCGGACAGGCGGTTGTACGAGAAGTCGACGGCTGTTAGGCTCTGCATTCCGGCGATGGGAGGCGGGATCTCCCCGTCGAGCGCGTTGCTGGATAGGTTGAGGTAGTTGAGGATCCGTAGGCTGGCGAGCGCGGCCGGGATGCTGCCGGAGAGCTTGTTGCCGGATAGGTCGAGGAAGGTGAGCAGCCTGCATCCCGCGATCGCCGGCGGCAGCTCCCCGGATATCAGGTTGCCAGACATGTCCACCTTTGAAAGCTGCTGCAACTTCCCAATAGCCGGCGGGAGCTCGCCGGACAGCTTGTTGTCGGCCAACAGAAGCTTCTGCAGCCCCACGAGGCCACCGATCCCCGCCGGCACCGGGCCAGATAATCGGTTGTTATACAGGCTCAGCTCCCCTATCGATGCCGACACCTCGTCGGCGTCTAGCCGGAGCTCGCCGGACAGCAAATTGTTGTGCAGCTCTACCTGTGTCAGGTTCTGCAACGTGAACAGCTTGGCCGGAATCGTCCCATTGAGATAATTCTCTCCCAGGCGAATCCTCGTCAATGAGGGGCACCCGGCGAGCCCGCCCGGAATGCCGCCAAACAACGAATTTCCAAGCGCGATGAACGTCTCCAGCCGACCGCCGGCGCATAGCTCGGTCGGCAGAACGCCGGTGAGCTTATTTGTGCTCACGTCGACAATCCTCAGCCTGGTTGCCGCCACACCAAGCTGCGCCGGCACTCCGCCGGTGAAGTTGTTCTCCCACAACTGCAGCACTTCGAGGTTCGGCAGGTCGCCGATAAATTCGGGAATCTCGCCGGCGAGGCGGTTCCGAAAGAGGTTCAGCAGCGTCATGTTCTTGAGGGCCGCGAAGCTCGCTGGGATCTCCCCGGCGAACAGGTTGTTGGACAAGTCGAGCGACTTCAGCGCGCTCATCGCGCCTATCTCCGACGGCAGCCGGCCGGAGAGGGCGTTAATCTGTAGAAACAGAGTGTCGAGCGCCGTCAGGTTCGCCAGCTCCGGCGGGACCGTGCCGGAGATCCCGCAGCTCGCCATGTCGAGCCGCACGAGCTGCCGCAGCCTCCCGAGCTCAGGCGGTATCCCGCCGGTGAAGCTGTTGAAGTACCCGAGGTACAGCTCCCTCAGCGTCGCCAGGTTGCCGAGCTCGGGCGGTATCTCCCCGGTGAGCTCATTGCCGGAGAGGGCCAGGTACCGGATGCGGCTCCATTGGCCGTACGACGTGGGAATGCTGCCGGAGAAGAAATTGCCGCCGAGGTGGAGGTGCACAAGGTTCGTGAGATTGGGGAGCGCGGCGGGGAGCGGGCCGGTGAGGTTGTTGTTGTACAGGTCGAGAACGCGGATGTCGGCAAGGCTGGCGATGAGGCCGTCCGGGAAGGTGGAATTGAAGAGGTTATTGGAGAGGTTGAGGGACCGGAGGTGCGGGACGGAGGAGAGGGCGGCGGCGGGGATGGGGCCGGTGAGGTTGAGGGCGGAGAGGTCGAGGGAGACGACGCGCGAGCCGGCGGCGTCGCAGGAGAGGCGCGGCCACGAGCAGAGCGGCGTGGCCGGCGTCCAGTGCGCGGAAAGGTAGCCCGAGGGGTCAGCGAGCGCCACGGAGAGGTTGAGGAGGGCGGCGGCTTCCGGGGAGGCGACGGAGGTGGGTGAGCCGGAGGCGGTGGAGCGGGTGGCGGTGGCCAGGAGCAGGAGGAGTACGGGGAGGAGAAAGGTGTGAGTGGCGGCCATGGAGCGTGCCATGGATGGGGGCTGAGCTGGAGTGGCGCTCGAGTTCAGGCGGACAGCGTGAGATTATATGCGCGTGTGCGGATCTTCCGTTTCAATTTCTTTCCTTTTCGCTTCCTTTTTTCCTTGGTGGAAAAAATGAAGCGGTACCGTGCGAGCATGCTGATTTCCAATGTTCTCCTTTGGTTCGTTTTTTTGTCAGAAGGTAAAAGCTTCAAAAAGAAAAGAAAAAGGTAAAAGGTAAAGATTCAAATTTACCTAGAGCACTAGGGCAATCGTCGATGGACAACTGTGGTACAATCTTTGAATCATCACAAGATTATTTTTTTTTGGCATCTTGAATCATCACAAAAAATTTCCGCAGTCTGTAGCAAAAAGGGGTCATATCAAATTACGGAAAGTTCGCTTGCCAATATTACCTTGATACTTTTTTTCATGGATACTCGATACTTTCATATACGGATTCTATAACTCCCGAACGTGCCCTGTTTTTGCTCCTTGTCCCGAACGCCTCCTACACCGTTGGTTTTTTCAGCTGGATAACATTTTTTCTCATGGATACCGGATACTTTGATATCATATATGCCACCATGACGGCAGCACATATCAGATTAACCATTTCTTGCGGTGGTTTTCGATGCATGATATTTACAGTGGTATCTTACAAAACATGAAATTGGTTGTGGCATACATCGAGTTCATCCGTGACACGAGCAAAAATGTGTTTACTTCCAGAAATGCTAAATTGAGGACAAGCTCCATGGAGCTAGTTATTTTTTGAAAATTTCGAGAATCACGTTTTTAAGTTTATTTTTTGAAAAAAAATACACACATTCCATACACATGATACCTCATGTGTGTAAAATTTCAAGATGATAAACGTTATGATGGGAGCTACACTAAAAAGACAATTATACATGTTATGATGGGAACTACACTATAGATATTACTAAATAAAGTCTTGATACAACATGTACTCCCTCCGTCCCTAAATACTTGTCTTTCTAGGCATTTCAACAAGTGACTACATACGGAGCAAAATGAGTAAATCTACACTCTAAAATATGTCTACATACATCCGTATGTAGTAGTCATTTGAAATGTCTAGAAAGACAAATATTTAGGAACGGAGGGAGTATAATAAAGTCTTGATAAAAATGATGATTATAGCATACATGTACTCCAACGTAAATAATTATTGAAAACAGAAAATTGGTGTTGTGAGGGGGAGAGGGGCCAGAGCCCCTGCCCTAACATGACGTAGGGGAAGGGCACAATCCTCCCTAATTCTAATTCAACTGGTTATTTGAGATGATCTGAATACACTTTAAGTGTTTGTTGGTAACATATATGGATTTTTACCATATTGATGTTTCTATTAAGTACCCATGGATTTTAGTTTACGCTCGAGAATTTGTCGGGACCCGCCTTGTTGAGAAAGCAGCTAACTTATAGAGATACATGACATGTTTGGTTCATGACTAATTTTGTCAGAACTAACCATAGGTAAATTGTGGCGGTCATAAAATGTGGCATACAAAATGACCACCACAACCGTGAAAAAATGTGGCAAAAAAATCTAGTCATTGACACCAAACCATATAGCTAGAGAAGTGTGGCAAACCAAAGGTGTGACAATTGACCAAACGCATGCGTGAGATATTGTTGCATGACTAAGGTTAGGTGTGACAACCTTAGGCCGCAAACCAAATATGCCGAAAATGTATCATTAAATACCTAAGCATACAACTACAGTCCATACTTTGAATCAAAATAAATTCCCATATGGTGGTACCACCATATATCATTTGTTTTTTTTAAGTTTGAAATGCCAATGGGTGTGATTTTAGTAAAGTTAATCAGATATTTACTTCTAGTTTTGATAACGAGCAAAACACTACGTACCTATCCAAAAACAAAAACTTACAACTTGGTAACTTGTAAAGTACAAAACACATCCTCCTCATATCTTTCCGAATTTTTTCTTTGCGCACAAGTTTTGGCTTGCCACTTTTTAAAATTCTAGCTTCATCAAACTGGCCAGACACTCAATTAAAATACTCTAAACATTGTTGCATTCCTTCCTCTTGGTGCTTCGACATAATTTTGATTCATATTTTAATTGATTCGAGGATCTATTGTGCTAAATTGACCATGGGCAGTTTTTTTCCTTATATTCTCATACATTGTTTTCCGTATGCATGCCTACCACATAGAATACGAAAATTTTGACCATGGGCAGTTTTGTGTGTTTTTTCGATGCATGTGAACCAAACATCCAACTTGGCCGAATTCTTGTTACCAATCATCTATTTTTGGATGCATTTTGTTTCCTATTCCGGTGTTTTCCTCATTCTTATGTTTTTAGAATCCGCCAAACCAAAGGACCTTAAGAAGGGGCACTAAACCTGGCCGGGAAACTGGAGAGGCGTCTCTTCTTATTCTATTTAACATTATGGCCAAATGACAAAGATGTTAGCCTAAAGTTTTCTCCTGGTTCGGGAACAAATGAATGTTGTTCTGCATCACATATGTAAGCATCCCTGCCGAATGTAGAGTACTCCTTCTGTTTCTACCTACTTTATAAAAAAATTATGTGAAAATATACAACAAGAAATGTAGATATAATGTGAAAATGTATTCACAATGAATCTAATGGTTTCAATTTGGTATTGTAGATATCAATTTTTTTCTTAAAAATTAGCAAAGCTAATATACTGAGTAAATAGAAAAATTGAGGGGTGGGTAAATAAAAATGGAAGCAGTATTTTGAATATAGTGCTATGCATCTAGAGCCCATCCGCAGGTGCAGCCCACAAAGCGGCGGGTACGGAGGAAAGCAGCCGAGGGAGCAGTGTCGTTGAAAGACTTAAATCCCTAAAGTTTCCGCCGATTGAAGTAGAGCCCATGTCGGGGAATCTGGGGAATGACTCGCGTAAATGCTGCTGGTTAAATCACCTTTGGCGCGCATACAGCACTTACACTGACGTGTTGGTCCCAGCATGCCTGGTCCCACCTGTCACTGAAAGACGATTCGATGCAGGAGCAGCTGAAGGGTGTGCGGGAGCGAGTCATCTTTCCCGTCTCAGGGAAGCAAGGACGCGGAGGAGCAGTAGGGGTCGCGTGTGCGGGAGCGCGGGGCCCACGGGCCAGCGGCAGCGCATGAAACACGAAGAGCGTGAGCCGTTGGTGATGTTCTCCGTCAGTGGGCGTGGGGCAGGAGACGCACGCTCCGTGTTGCACTGTTGCAGCTACAGGCGGAGCCCGGCCGCTTTTTGTGTTGCACTGTCGTCCAGCGTCGTTCGTGCTCCGGCGTAGTGTAAAATGAACGTGTGCCGTTCGTTCAAAAGTGTAGCTTAATAAGCCCTGTCTCTCATCATGCTCAGGCCCCATGCAGCATGCATGCATCCATCATCACACGGGGGCCGGGCGCGAGCACGTCTTTGGTTGTTTACCACCTCCAAAAGACGTGCAATGCAACACGGCCGACGTCCTACGGGGCGCCATCATGTTAGCAGCTCTAATAACAATGCGGCAGGCAGGCGCCTAACGGTGCATTAACCAAACGTACTGTGTGAGGTGCCGCGCAAGCATGAGCCAAGGCAGGCACGCAGACGATCGATTAGGCAGCTGGCTGGCGTTGGCAGCCAACACATATGGCATGCACGTACCCGCCGAGAACCAGCACGGTGCATGGTACCAGTACACGTGTTTGGTAAACTGCGGGATCATGCCTCCTGCATGCAGAGGTGCTTTCGTACAGTTGCTAGTCGTCACCTCGATCAAGACGGGTTGACGGCGGACGACGGACGGGGGCCATACGTGACGCAGAAACAACGGGGAGGATGAGGGTACGTGGAGTGGAGTCCGGGGCAGGCATGATGCGGCGCCCATGATTCGGTCCGGAAAACGCTGCGCGGTTTTGTCCCCGGACACGACCGCTAATCTGGCTCGGGCGGGCGGGCGGCGAGGAGGAAGACGAAGCAAATATGATGGTGCCTCTCTCTGTTCTGTGTTCCACATGATGATGGTTCGCGCGCGCGCGCGAACGACGGGAGCCCACCGCCGCCGCATCGGCTCGCACGCGGCGATGTGGGGCTCCGCTTCGGCCCGAGCCCAATGCGGATGCGCGATTAGTTTAGGTGTTGGCCCACTGCTTATGGAGTACCCTTGTAAACAAAGTGTGGCATTTTGCTTTGTTTTAGCCTCCCAACAGCAGACCAGCGTTCCTACGGAGCTCCGTTGCTTTGGATCCCTGTGTGGATACACGCAACGGAGGAGGATCCGCGTATTGCAGGGTGATGGGCTTATGGCAACGCATTACTTAATCTCTGGTGAACCGTCAGGTTCATAGAGCGGACAGCGATGCGCGCATCAACATTTAACAACAGCAACGGACAGCCCTTGTGCGTGTTCCGTGCATTGCAAAACCGCGAATCCAGAGCTTCTGTCCTCGTCTTTCCTTTGTTTCTGCGTACGTCGTTACAGTCGCAGAGAGAGAGAGAGAGAGAGAGAGGGGTCATGGACAAACCAGGATGCCGAATAATCAAATGCACTGTGGACACAACGAGCAGTAATACTGTAGTACTAGCTGGCTTCCGGCCGTGCCTTCTGTGGGAGTAATTCAATTAGCTCATACTCGAATGGTCGGCATTAGCCTGTCTTGACACGGAGCCAAGAGCTGACGGTTATTACTCAGATGGCATACATGTTGCATTCGTATCCTACGTCCCCCACGACAATCCTTGCCACAGCAAGACTGAGACTAGTCACAGAGGGGAGTAACTTAGAGTAGTAACATGCATATGTTACTAGTCTATGTTACTACCTTCATAGTGAGTAGTAACATATGTGTTATATTATGTATCACTTCATTTATTATATTGTAGACTTAGTTTTTTTTGATAAGTGTGATGTTACGGTAACTAGCTATGTTATCATATGTATCTGCTTTTTTATTAATTACATGTCACATTATTTATTTTGCCTAGATAAATATGATATTACAACCTATGTTACTTTCATTATAGATAATCTGATATAGATGAGATGGCTATCAGATTAGGAAAACTCCTAGTCCTACGTAGGCAAAGGTCTACTCTAGATAGTAGACTGTAGGCAGCTTAACAGTACGTACCGCTGCTCCCATGCACCGTTCGTCTCGAGCGTCTTCCGATCCTCCTTGTCTCCCGGGAACTCAATTTGGACGCTTCAAGTACTAGACTACGCAGCCATGCACGAAGCCCCAGTACCCTAGATTGCCCGGGGATCATCGCCAGATCGATTTGTAAATCCGGTTAATTCATAGAAAAATCAACTGCTCCCAGCAAGAGCCCTGCCTCTACGTACGTGCACATCGGATGACCGGTCAAACCACGGCATTTGTTTGCTCGCTCTGTCTTGAATTTGACGGACGCATCGAGCGAGCGTGTGCTCTTGTCAGACTAGCCACAATGGAGAGTACCATACACTAATAATATACTCATATCATTAGACTATGTGGGTAGTAACATAAGCGTGTTAACATACAGAGCTTCATTTATTAGTTTATAGACTCATATTGCATTGAGACATGTGATATTACAGTAACTAGCTAAATTACTATAACTGTCTTTCTCCTCATTAACTCATTGCCACATAAGCAAATTTGTTGAGTTAGACTCGATGTTACTGCTGAAGTTACTCCCATTGTGGCTAGTCTCAACTGCGCAGTTCGATCCGGCTGATCTTGGTTTGAGGAGGCAGCAGGAGTTAATTGCTCAGCACATGACCCAAAGACGGAATTCTGCTCTGGCCCTTGGATCCTCCAGGCCATCGTTTCGGCTGCCGGGCGTCGTCTCTCCCTGGGCTCGCGCGGGTGTGGTGCAAGCGTGACACGATCCGATGAATGGAAGGATGGACCGCGTCCCGGGAAGGCACTGTTCAACGCGCAGGCTCACGAGCCACACGCGGTCACGGGGCTGCGCGCAAGCCGCCAGCAGACGTGAGCACACGACGGCACGGGAGAAGCAGAACGCACGTACTGGTGGTACGTTGCACGCGCGATGCGATGGCACGGCCAGCAAGCGGACGCGAGAAGGTCGCTTGTCGAGGAGCGGCGACCGGCCGGAAGGGAGGGGCGCCGTCTGGCCATGACCATCACCCGTGTCCATGTACGCATGCGAGATTACGAAATCGCGAACCGGAGCATGGAGCCAAGACGGCGCGCAGAGGTCGACACAGCGCAGCCGAGCTGGCGAGGGGTGGGCGCGGCGGACTGACCGCCGGAAGGGAAGGGGCATGGTGGTTTCACCTAAGATGCATTCCTTTTTTTTTTTTGAGGAGATTGTGGGGTGTTTCCTTTCGACCCTTGTTCGGCCCGTGATATATGATATACTCTCTCCTTCCCGAATTACTAGTCGCAAAAATGATAGGAACGAATGTATCTAAAATAAAAAATACATCTAGATATATTTATTTCTGCGACAAATAATTCATGACGGAGGGAGTATGTGATATGATCTCCTATTTGGCACAAGACAGGGCCAGCAATGAAATGAGGTGGCTACTGTGGCGATCGATTTTTCTAACATTTTTTGAATATATTAAAAATATGTGACCATTTTCAGATATCCAAAGGACATTTTTTGGGGAAAAAGGGTGAACATCTTTTCAAAATGCAAACGCGCTTTCATTTTCTGGGGAAACACAATCACATTTTGAAAAGGCAAACACTTTTTGAAAATTATGATTTTTTAAAAGGGCAAAATATTTTGAAAAAAATAAATAATTTGAAAAGTTTTTTAAAAGCACAAACAAAAAAAAAATTCATGACATTTCTGATTTTTTTCACAAAAATATATAAACTAAGTAGAAAACTAAACATGAAAACCGAACCAAAACTTTCCAGAAGGTTCGGGAACCGGGTCTACCCCTAAATGGGCCTGCCTAGAACACTTGCTATTTGAGCTACCTTATGCGCTTGCTCGCCTATTTGATGCAGCAAGCGTCAAATAGGAAACGTCGATCTCTGGATGTGTGCGTAACTACCACCACCAAGCAGCTAGCGGGGTCCCCTCAAAAAAATAAAAGCAGCTAGCGGGTTGGGTTAGGTTCCCTAGAATGACACAACCCCGATTATTGTAGCCCCTTGTTAGCGGGCAAGCCTTCTCTTGCTACATGTAATTGGACCATCTCTCTGGTTTTATAAGGGCATGTACAATGGTTCTATCTTAAAAATGTCACATAGGATAAATGATGAGGTGAAGGAGAGAGAAATCATAAGAGAAGGCTTGTCTTATCTTATTTAAGAGAAGACAAGAGATGATCTCTTAGCATAATTTGTCTCACCATATTTTTAGGAACAATTAATTATTGAAGATAAGGCTAAGAGATGACTCTTTGTAGACATGTTTTTTTGTCATCTCTAATTTACATGCAAAACTTAAGATAAGACTATCTTATCAACCATTGTACATGCCCTAACCACGCGCCAACTATGGCATCAAGCGATCCAAATGGCAGCTCTCCCTGAAGCATTCCCCCCTCGCATCGTATTTTTTCTTCTTCATTTTTTGTTTTTGTTTTTGTTTTTCGGTTTTCTTTTTTTCTTTTTTCTTTTTAATTCTACATCCTTATATAAATTATCAGTATTTTACAAAATATTTGTTCACATTTTTCATAGACTTGTTCAACATTTTTCAAACATGATCAATATTTTTTAAAATACTTGCTCAACATTTTTCAAATAAATGTTAAATTTTTTTAAATACTTGTTCAACATTTTTAAATATCTGTTCAAACATTTTTACATACATGATCAATTTTTTTAAATAGTTGTTCAATATTTTTCGAATCTTGACAACATTTTCAAATACATACTCAACAGTTTACAAATATTTTTCGCAGACTTTTTTGTAATATATATATATATATATATATATATATTTCAAATATTTAAAGTATGAACAAAAATAAAAAATAAAATAAAGAACGTAATAAAAACAGAAAAACAGGCTGTGGCCTCGTTCGTGCGTGGGCCGGCGTATATTGCTCACTTCCTTCAGCAAGTCGGGAGTTACACTCGCTGAAGGCGAGGAATAGGGTTGCCCTTATAACCATAGGGATACTTACCATGCTCGTGCGTTCTTAGGTGGCTAAGTTCAGGATTTTCTAGCAAGCGCTCCTTAGCGCATGCGTTCATACATTTGTTCTAATTATGGGTTTGTTTGCTTTATTTTGGTTTTTCGGTCCGGTTTTCACATTTACTTTTTTATTTTTAAATAAGTTTAATACAAATGGAAAAAAATTTGTCACAAAACCAAAAAATATTCATGCATAATATAAATATAAATATTTTTTAGAAAGGGTACGCATATTTCTAGAATGTTCATTACTTCAACAAAATGGTTTTGAATTTTCAAAAATGTTCATGTGTTCCTGAAACGTTATTTTTTTGAAAATGATCACAAATTCAAATATGTTAACGAATGTTGGAAAAAATGTGCATCTTCAAAAATATTCTCAGACTTCCAAAAATGCTTGGGGTACTTCACATTTTTATAAATTAGAAAATGTACAAGAAATTTAAAAGGAAAAGGAAAAATAAAATACAAAGAGCAAAAAAGAAGGAAAAACAAGGGAAAAGAAAACCGTTAAAGAGGAGAACAAAACATAAGTAAAACAAGAGCCAAGCACACTTGTCCCGTTCGTAAGCAGACGAAGTCGTTGTAAATGGGCCGAGCAAGCTTGCGCGCCATTGTGTGTTTGGGTGGAAATTTGACACAGTTAGAGTCCAATAGGTTTTTTCGACCGGGGAATAGAGAGTAGGCGAGGAAACATGCACGTTTTGGGCTTGAGCCTTTGTCTTTAGTCTCCCATGTTATTTTTTCCTTTATCTATTGTTTTAAAAAAACTTGAATCTTTTTTCGTTTGGGCATCAATACTGTGCGGCTGTCCATGCTACAGGGATCCATGATGGCTTGCGAATTTATGACTTTTTATGAGGAGTTTTGACTTGGTTTTCATCGGTTTTTGGTTATTTTTAAGGCTAATCCTTTGAGAGAGAAGAAAACTTGTTTATCCATTGTTTGGAAGGGAAAATTATTTATGGAAGAAAACCATGGAGAATTATATGAAATCAAGTCATTTAGAGAAACTTCCATGTTGAGCAGATATGCACCAGTGGCAACAGAGCGGAAGACGGCCAACATGCGTGCCTGGCCCCCCTCGTCTACAGGAATAACTTCTATGGAAGGCAATAGGACATCAGCGATACCTAGCAACTGCCATTCCATTCAGAACAGAGAGAGAAGAGATCCGGAGAAGAAGAAACACCGGAGATCTTTCTTGATTTGTTCTGTCATCCTTCACATTTATTTCATCGCCTGATCACCATTGTATGAGGAATTTCTGTTGGGGAACGTAGCATGAAATTTCAAAAAAAATCCTACGATCACGCAAGATCTATCTAGGAGATGCATAGCAACGAGAGGGGGAGAGTATGTCCAAGTACCCTAGTAGACCGAAAGCGGAAGCGTTAGGTTAACGCGGTTGATGTAGTCGAACGTATTCATGATCCAACCGATCAAGTACCGAACGTACGCCACCTCCGAGTTCAGCACACGTTCAGCTCGATGACGTCCCTCGAACTCTTGATCCAGCAAAGTGTCAAGGGAGAGTTTCGTCAGTACGACGGCGTGGTGACGGTAATGGTGATGTGATCCATGCAGGGCTTCTCCTAAGCACTACGTGAATATGACCGAAGAAGTAAACCGTGGAGAGAGACGCCGCACACGGCTTGGAACAATTGTGTGTCTCCAAGGGGTGCCCTGTTGTTGGTGTCAAAATTGGCGGATCTCGGGTAGGGGGTCCCGAACTGTGCGTCTAAGGTTGATGATAGCAGGAGACAGGGGACACGAAGTTTTACCCAGGTTCGGGCCCTCTTGATGGAGGTAATACCCTACGTCCTGCTTGATTGATATTTGATGAGTATGAGGGTTACAAGAGTTAATCTACCACGAAATCGTAATGGCTAAAACCCTAGAAGTCTAGCCTGTATGATTATGATTGCCTCTACGGACTAAACCCTCCGGTTTATATAGACACCGGAGGGGCCTAGGGTTGTACAAAGTCGGTTACATAGAAAAGGAAATAGTACATCTGGCCGCCTAGCTTGCCTTCCACGCAAAGGAGAGTCCTATCCGGACACGGGAGGAAGTCTTCTATCTTGTATCTTCATGGCCCAATAGTCCGGCCCACGTCACACAGGCCGGACGCCCGAGGACCCCTTAATCCAGGACTCCCTTAGTAGCCACTGAACCAGGCTTCAATGATGAGGTGTCCGGCGCGCAGATTGTCGTCGGCATTGCAAGGCGGGTTCCTCCTCCGATCACTTCAAAGTACTCCCTCCCTTTCTTTTTAGTCCGCATATAAGATTTGGTCAAAGTCAAGCTTTGTAGAGTTTGACTAACTTTATATTAAAAATATAAACATACACGATATGAAATCAATATTATCAGATGCACCATGAAACGTATTTTCATACTATATAGTTTTAGTATTGTATATGTTCATATTTTTTATATAAAATTGGTCAAACTTTGTGTAGTTTGACTTTGACCAAATCTTATATGCAGAGTAAAAAGAAACGGAGGGAGTACCTGACTTAAAGAGCCGTATTCGGCCCTCCATTTAATGCCGCACCCATCGGCTTCTGTGCCTCCACACCTTCTGCTTCCACGTGTCGAGCGAAGACAAGAGGTTGGGGTATTTTTTGCATACCCCCCCGGCCACACTAAAAAGGCCTCTATTTAAAGGGATTGAATCTCAAATCCATTCCACACCCAGCGGAAAATCCTCAGAGTCTTACCAGGGGAAACCATTAGACATGGCTAGCGTCCCTAGTTCCTCCTCCCATGAGAAGTTGGTTAAGCTCCAAACACATGGATCCCCCCCCCCCCCGCAGATCTGGTCCCTGTCCGACCAGGATTGACCTCCTTCACAGGCGAAGTATTGGCGGAAAAATTCCCCAATCCAACCAGGGGAACGGGTATGCTTCGTATCTTACTTGTTGAGAGGCGTCGGGTTTCCAATCCATCCCTTCCCCCGTGGACTCCTGGAGTATTACGGCCTCCAACTACACAACCTCACGCCAGCCTCTATCCCGCACATCGCGGGTTTTGTTGCCCTGTGCGAGCTTTTCCTGGGCTGTGAAGCCCACTTTGATTTGTGGAGGAAGTTATTCTACCTCGTCCCTCGCAACCGAGAGGGATCGATATTCGAGGTGGGCGGCGCCGAAGTATGGCGCATAGCCGGGACCGGATACTTGTCCGGTACGCCGAAGAAGGCGCTCGAAGAATGGCCCTCAGAATGGTTTTATATCGAGGACGTCGCTCTGCCCGACCCAGTTCGAATGGGTCTTCCCGAATTTTCAAATGCTCTGCTGAAGAAACATCACAGCTGGCGCCCTCGGAGCCTCAAGGAGGAAGATAGCGCGGAAGTCCGTCAATTGATGGGAAAGATAAAGACACTTGCCCAGTCCGGATTATCAATAATCGAGGTGATAGCAACTTCCATAGTGCGGGGGGTCCAGCCACTCCAATACCAAGGGCTTCCCATGTGGCACTATAATGGGGAGGATGACGCCTCACTCTGCAGTCGGAAGGGTCTGGACACCCCCACCGCTTTGGTCAAAATATTGGCCGAACTGTACAAAGGGGAGGAAGAGGAGTTCACTCGTCTTAAACACCGAGATGGATTTTCCATGTACAATCCTCCGAGCTGGGTGAGCTCTAATCCCACCACTTTACTCAATCTTCTCCCTGAATCACTTTTAATGGACATTAACTCATCTATTTGTAACAGGAATGGCGGAAGGTTACCGAGGGGATCCATTACCCCGCCCCACAGCCAAAGGATCACAACCGGGACCTTGACCCCGGATTCGAAGAGGATCGGGACATATTTGTGGAGCTCGAGAAGGGAGTATTCTACCAGGTGAGCTATGATGGCACAGTAGTGCCAATCGTGGACGACTATCCCGGCGTCCTTCCTGCCTCACATGTAAGTAATCAAGAGACACCTTCTTCAAAAGAGCTTCCTCATTATGCCTCACCCCCTGCACTATTTCATGCTCCAAAGGGGAGATGCTCGACGCCACAACATGCACCAGAGGCATCTCCTAGGAGAGTGGTGCCCGCGCCAAGATCATCTTCGAAGAGAAAGGCAAACGACAATGCGGCAGAACCTTCATCAAAGAGGTATGGCTTTCTTTTTAAATATGCCTCCTGGTCGTCACATCAGACTGTGACATCATCCGCTGCATTTTATTACGAAGAGCGTCCGCCGGACTATGTCCGGGGATCCTGCCGGTCGCGCCTCCACTAGTCAGATTCCAGACCCTGCCCTAAGGACGGGGGCTGACACGGGAGTGGTGCCGGACTGTCCTTCCGTAGAGGATTCGAATGATATGTCCGTCACAAACTCTGAAGTGAAGAGCGCCATGAATATCGGCGCCGGAGGGCCGCTCTCCGCGACCTCGGGTTTTCAAAAGAGGCATTCAATGCCTTCAGCTCAGCCGATGCATACATCCGAGCTGCTCGGGATGGACTTGCCAGAGCCACAGACCAACATTTAAAAGATATGCGAGTAAGTGTAAATTTGATACTCATATACTAGTAGCCCTCGAGACTTGAAGCAGTTGATACAACTGATTTAAGGATCATTGTATAATCAGGTACTCACGGAGAAGAATAGCCTACTGTCTCAAGAGCTGGAAAGGTGTCAGACCCAGCTAGCTGCGGCTACCGCTGAATTGGAGAAATCCAAGGGGGTACCGCCTGGTAATGTTTCCCCTCATAAGGAAAAAAGTATAATCATATACCCGTAATATTAATACTGTTGTGTTTCTGCTGACAGGATCAGTAGATCAATTGAGGGAAAAACTAAAAATCGCCCAGGCTGGTGAACAGGAGGCTAAAAGGCAACATGCGGCAGGCAAACGTGTACTGACACGGGTTAGGGAGTAAAAGAACAAGCTGCAGGATTCCAACACCCTGCTGGGCGAAGAACTAAAAGATGTGCGAGCCCAGCTAGCTGACGCCATCAAGGAGAATAGGAGGCTACAAGGCGGCATATTCAGTATGTTTTTGACCTCACCCTTATGCATTTCAGTGAAGAAATGAGCTGACAGATTTATGTCTGCAGGTATGCTGACTGGTCGTCCCGGAGAGGAAATGTCCGGCTCTCAAGGCGACCTTCCGCAAGAGCTGTCTCAATTGCACGAGCGAGCTCGGCAAGCAATGCGGAGCATTGCCAAAGCTTTGTGGTCGTCCGCCTCTCCTCCAGGAAGTATGGAGGAGCTTGTGAAGCTATTCCAGGGAGCTCGGCGCCACTTCTGATTATGGAAGATATCGACCTGCCGAGAAGGTGCGCGAGAGGCCTGGGCCATGGTAAAAACACAGTACAGCAAGCTCGACCCGAATCATATGGCCCGGGTCGGACCTAAGGGGTCAGATGGAAAAGAAATTCCAGTTAGTTTGCCATATGACCAAGTAAAGGTAGCCGCCAAATATTCCAACAAGATTGTAAGCTAGACAACCTGTTAGACGGCATAGAGGAAGAAGCTTTTGAGTCCAAATGACTATGTACTTCAATTGACAAATTTGTCCCTAGCCGGATTGTAAAACGATTGTCATGGCAGACCTTTTCGCTTCGACCTCTGGACCCGAAGGCTCGGAGTGTTTCTGAATACCCGCTCAGTAATATAAACCGGGGCATGCATGGAAACCAGGCATAGGGGTCATAGTTGCTTGAACAGACAAGTTGTATCCGGCTAGCTATGTTATATTACATTTTGATTGTAAGAAACATCTTCCAAGGAGAATAGTTCCATTAAGGGTTCCTTTCCCTGGGCGGATATGCGTTAGTATGCATGTCCGAACTGTGATTGAAGAATCGCAGTATACTTAACATCTGGGGGTTCATGGTGTGATGAAGGTAAAATGTCTTTAGTTCGTCGAGCGAATATTCCTTTAAGAACGCTAGCTTTCGGCTTCACCCAGTCTGAGGTACACGTTCGGATGACCCGGCAGTATCAATCGTAGAGGTGCTCCCTTTATGCCCTAGCCGAACAAATGGGAACGTAGGGCATAAGCACAGGAGCCGTGCAACCCAGCTTGGCCAAAACTGAAGTCATAACGATGCATATAATGGTGAAGAAAAGGTACATATGCGGAAGAGGACACATATGTGTTGAGCTTGATGCTTGGAAAATAATAATAAGCTTCTGTAAAGGAAGCCCCCGGGTATTATGAGTGTATATTGATAACCCACAAGTATAGGGGATCGCAACAGTTTTCGATAAGTAAGAGTGTCGAACCCAACGAGGAGCTAAAGGTAGAACAAATATTCCCTCAAGTTCTATCGACCACCGATACAACTCTACGCACGCTTGACGTTCGCTTTATCTAGAACAAGTATGAAACTAGATATACTTTGTAGGTGTTGTTGGATAGGTTTGCAAGATAATAAAGAGTACGTAAATAAAAAGTAGGGGCTGTTTAGATAAAGAAACAATAAAGTAAATATAGCGAGTGTGGAAAAGTGGTGGTAGGAGTTGCGAAATTGCCCGTAAGCAATTGACTACTTTACTAGACCGATAGCAAGTATTATGTGGGAGAGGCCACTGCTAGCATGTCATCCCTTACTTGGAATTCTATGCACTTATGATTGGAACTATTAGCAAGCATCCACAACTACTAATGTTCATTAAGGTAAAACCCAACCATAGCATTAAGATATATTGGTCCCCCTTCAATCCCATATGCATCAATTTCTATGCTAGGTTGAAGCTTCTGTCACTCTTGCCCTCCAATACATAGTCCTATCAACATAAAACTAACCCTATGGTGTGATCCAAGCGCGCGCTCATATGATGGGCACAAAAGGACAACAACATAACCACAAGCAAATTAAATCAATCATAGCAATTCATCAACCACCGATAGGACAACGAAAATCTACTCAGACATCATAGGATGGCAACACATCATTGGATAATAATATGAAGCATAAAGCACCATGCTCAAGTAGAGGGTACAGCGGGTTGCGGGAGAGTGGACCGCTGTAGATAGAGGGGGGAAGGTGATGGAGATGTTGGTGAAGATGGCGGAGGTGTTGGTGAAGATCACGGTGATGATGATGGCCGTGGCGGCGTTCCGGCGCCATCGGAGGAGAGGGGGAGAGGGGCCCCCTTCTTCCTCTTCTTCCTTGACCTCCTCCCTAGATGGGAGAAGAGTTTCCCCTCTGGTCCTTGGCCTCCATGGCATGGGAGGGGCGAGAGCCCCTCCGAGATTGGATCTATCTCTCTGTTTCTCTCTGGTTCTGCGTTCTGTTCTGGCTCTGTTTCACCGTTTCGTATATATATGGAGATCCGTAACTCCGATTGGCCTAAAACCTTCGCCGTGATTTTTTTCCGAATATTAGCTTTCTTGCGGCAAAAGAAGAGCATCAACTGCCTTATGGTGGGCTCACGAGGGTAGGGGGCGCACCCTAGGGGGGGCCCTGCCTCGTGACCACCTCGGACACTGGTTTGCGTTGATTTTCCTTCCGAATTTTCCATATTTTCCAAAAATAAGCTCCGTTCGTTTTTATCCCGTTTGGACTCCGTTTGATATGGATATTCTTCGAAACCAAAAACATGCAACAGACAGGAACTGGCACTGGGCACTGGATCAATATGTTAGTCCCAAAAATAACATAAAAAGTTGCCAAAAAGTATATGAAAGTTGAATAATATTGGCATGGAACAATCAAAAATTATAGATACGACGGAGACGTATCAGCATCCCCAAGCTTAATTCCTGCTCGTCCTCGAGTAGGTAAATGATAAAAAAATAATTTTTGATGTGGAATGCTACCTAGCATAATCTTGATCATATGTCTAATCATGGCATGAATATTAAGACACGAATGATTCAAAGCAATAATCTATCCTTTGACATAAGGACAATAATATTTCAAGCATACCAACCAAGCAATTATGTCTTATTGAAATAACATAGCCAAAGAAAGCTCATCCCTACAAAATCATATAGTCTGGCTATGCTCCATCTTCACCACACAAAGCATTCACATCATGCACAACCCCGATGATAAGCCAAGCAATTGTTTCATACTTTGACGTTTCTCAAACCTTCTAAACTTTCACGCAATACATGAGCGTGAGCCATGGACATAGCACTATAGGTGGAATAGAATATGATGGTGGGGGTTATGTGGAGAAGACAAAAAAAGGAGAAAGTCTCACATCAACTAGGCGTATCAACGGGCTATGGAGATGCCCATTAATAGATATCAATGTGAGGAGTAGGGATTGCCATGCAACGGATGCACTAGAGCTATAAGTATATGAAAGCTCAAACTGAAACTAAGTGGGCGTGCATCCAACTTGCTTGCTCATGAATACCTAGGGCATTTGAGGAAGCCCATCGTTGGAATATACAAGCCAATTTCTATAATGAAAATTCCCACTAGTATATGAAAGTGATAACTCAAGAGACTCTCTATATGAAGAATATGGTGCTACTTTGAAGCACAAGTGTGGTAAAAGGATAGTAACATTGCCCCTTCTCTCTTTTTCTCTCATTTTTTTGGGCCTTCTCCCTTTTTTTGGCCTTTCTCTTTTTATATATTTTTTCATCCGGAGTCTCTGAATGTGCGTTATATCGACTAGAGGGGGGGTGAATAGGCGATTTTTATGAAAGTCTTCAGAACATGGGAGTTTTGAAGACAAACGATAAAATTAAACCTATTACCATGCAGTGGAAGGTAGACTACACTAGGCAAACCATAATTAAGTATTCAATGAAGTGAAAGCACAAAGACTAATAGCAACTAGGTAGTAAGGATCAGGTAGGAAGATATTGTGAAGCCAAACAGAACACGCAATCACTCAGTGAAGACAAATGATAGAGCAAACATACAATGACTTCACAAGGAGTAACGGTAAGTAAAGTGAAGTGAAGATGAAACCAGTGACTCGTTGAAGACAATGATTTGTTGGACCAGTTCCAGTTGCTGTGACAACTGTACGTCTGGTTGGAGCGGCTAGGTATTTAAATCTTAGGACACACAGTCCCGGACACCCAGTCCTGAACACGCAGCTCAGGACACCCAGTCCTCACCGTATTCTCCTTGAGCTAAGGTCACATAGACCTCGCCCAATCACTCTGGTAAGTCTTCAAGGTAGACTCCCAAACCTTCACAGACTTCGTTCACCGGCAATCCACAATGTCTCTTGGATGCTCAGAACGCGACGCCTAACCGGCTAGAGGATGCACAGTCCTCAAGTGTAATAAGTCTTCAGATCACACAGACAAGAAGACTTAAGTGATGCCCAATTCTCTCTGGCTCTGGTGGTTAGGGCTTTTATCCTCGCAAGGAATTCTCTCTCAAAGGCTTCGAGGTGGGTTGCTCTCAAACGACAAAAGCCGTACTTTCAGTCTGAGCAGCCAGCCGTTTATGGTTGTAGGGGGTGGGCTATTTGTAGCCACTTGGCAACCCGGCCTGATTTGTCCGAAATGACCCTGGGTCACTAAGGAACTGACACGTGTTCCAACGGTCAGATTTCAAACTCACACGGCAACTTTACTTGGGCTACAAGCTAAGCTGACTTGTCCAACTCTGGACAAGATTCGCTCTCATAGTCTTCACTCGAAGACATAGGTTTTTGGTTTAGGCATCACTTTAGTCATTCTGACTGGTTCTCTTGGACCCCACTTAACAGTACGGTGGTTCCTATGACTCAACACAAAATAAAAAGAACTACGAAAGATCTAAGTCTTCGAGCTCCATAGGCTTCATATAGTGTCTTCTCTTGTCATAGTCTTCAATGTGAATATCTTCATATACCACCTTTGACTTCAATGTCTTCATACATTTTTAGGGGTCATCTCTGGTAGTAAAACCGAATCAATGAGGGACTTCTACCTGTGTTATCCTGCAATTCTCACAAACACATTAGTCCCTCAACTAGGTTTGTCGTCAATACTCCAAAACCAACTAGGGGTGGCACTAGATGCACTTACAGTCTCATCCCGACTTGTGGGGGAATCATGGTCTCCATCATCCTTTCCTCACTGGGCCAATGTCCTAATAATGATGATCATCACACTTTTATTTACTTACAACTCAATATTACAACTCGATATCTAGAACAAGGATATGACTCTATATGAATGCCTCCGGCGGTGTACCGGGATGTGCAATGATCTAGCGTAGCAATGACATCAAAAAACAGACAAGCCATGAAAACATCATGCTAGCTATCTTACGATCATGCAAAGAAATATGACAATGAATGCTCAAGTCATAAACGGAACGGTGGAAAGTTGCATGGCAATATATCTCGGAATGGCTATGGAAATGCCATAATAGGTAGGTATGGTGGCTGTTTTGAGGAAGGTATATGGTGGGTTTATGGTACCGGCGAAAGTTGCGTGGTACTAGAGAGGCTAGCAATGGTGGAAGGGTGAGAGTGTGTATAATCCATGGACTCAACATTAGTCATAAAGAACTCACATACTTATTGTAAAAATCTATTAGTTATCGAAACAAAGTACTACACGCATGCTCCTAGGGGGATAGATTGGTAGGAAAAGACCATCGCTCGTCCCCGACCACCACTCATAAGGAAGACAATCAATAAACACCTCATGCTCCGACTTCGTTACATAACGGTTCACCATACGTGCATGCTACGGGACTTGCAAACCTCAACACAAGTATTTCTCAATTTCACAATTACTCGACTAGCATAACACTAATATCACCATCTTTATATTGAAAAACTATTGCAAGGAATCAAACATATCATATTCAGTGATCTACAAGTTTTATGTAGGATTTTATGACTAACCATGTGAATGACCAATTCCTGTCATCTCTCTAAATAGATATAAGTGAAGCAAGAGAGTAATTATTTCTACAAAAGATATGCCCGTGCTCTAACAAGTATAAGTGAAGCAAAAGAGCATTCTACAAATGGCGGTTGTCTAAGTGAAGAGAAACAGGCAATCCAAACTTCAAATGATATAAGTGAAGCACATGAAGCATTCTATAAAGCCATACTCAAAAGATATAAGTGAAGTGCAATGAGCATTCTATAAATCAAACAAGGACTATCTCATACCAGCATGGTGCATAAAAAGAAAAATAAAAACCTAAATGCAAAAGACGCTCGAAGACTTGCACATATCGCATGAACGAAACGAATCCGAAAACATACTGATATTTGTTGAAGAAAGAGGGGATGCCTCCCCAGCATCCCCAAGCTTAGAAGCTTGAGTCTCCTTGAATATTTACTTGGGGTGCCTTGGGAATCCCCAAGCTTGATCTCTTGCCTCTCTTCCTTCTTCTCACATCGAAACCTTCTCGATCATCGAACACTTCATCCACACAAAACTTCAACAGAAAACTTGGTAAGATCCGTTAGTATAATAAAGCAAATCACTACTCTAAGTACTATTACAAACCAATTCATATTTGTTTTTGCATTGTGTCTACTTTAATATAACTTTTTCATGGCTTAATCCACTGATATAAATTGATAGTTTCATCAAAACTAGCAAACTATGCATCAAAACAGAATCTGTCTAAGACAGAACAGTCTGTAGCAATCTGAACATTCACCATACTTCTGATACTTGAAAATTTCTGCCAAAATTAGGAAAAAAAATTACAGCAAGACAGTGAAAAAAGAATCAGAACCATTTGACGTTCCGGTAAAAAACGTAAAATCGCGCACTACAGCCAAAGTTTCTGTCCTGCACCGTACAAACCATGAAGCAAATGTAAACATCCTAAAGGCAAACCTTGGCACATTATTTTTATAATACAATGGAATTATACAAGGGGATAATTATTTTTGTTGAAAAGTTTCTGTAATCAAGATTCACAAAGTTGCCATGAGCATGAACAAAGTTCAAGGAGCTCTCCCACTTCAACAGTGCTTGTCTTTCTCACTTTCACTTTCCTTTTTGAAAAAGTTTTGGGTTCCCCTATTTATTTTTGTTGTTTTTAAACTATATATATGAAAGCACTTAACAGAAATAAATGACTCTCTAAAACTTCCGAGTTGTCTCCCTGGCAGCGCTTTCTTTAAAGCCATTAAGCTAGGCATATAGTGCTCAAGTAATGAATCCACCCGGATCCCAAGGTATATCAAAGCCAATTTTAATTAACAATGATTTAGCATTTAGTAGTGAGCACAAAGTAACATATATCATGTAACAATAAAGTCTAACTCTCTTCCTATGCATCGGCATGTCATAAAAGAACAATTCATGCACACATAGTAAAGGCCAATGCATAGTATAAATAGTTTCTTGCAATTTTATCATATTGGAAACATAGAGAGGTGGAGATATAGTTCCTCTCTCATAATAATTGCAAGTAGGAGCAGCAAGCACATGCATATTATATCTATCAAAATCATCATGTGCAACGGTAAGAGGCAACCCATCAATATAATCCTTAATAAGTGCAAACTTCTCCGATATAGTGTAGTCGGGAGAATTCAAAAAGATAATAGGACTATCATGTGTGGGTGCATTAGCAACAATTTCATGTTTAACATAAGGAACTATAGAAAGTTCATCTCCATAAGCATAATTCATATTGGCATCTTGTCCACAAGCATAGCAAGCATCATCAAAAAGGGATATTTCAAAAGAATCAACGGGATCATAATAGTCATCATAGCAATCATCCTTCGGTAAGCACGAAGGGAAATTAAACAATGTATGAGTTGAAGAGTTACTCTGATTAGAAGGTGGGCACGGGTGATCAATCCGCTCTTCCTCCTTTTGTTCTTCGCTCTCCTCATCATCTTTTTCATCCAATGAGCTCACAGTTTCATCAATTTCTTATTCCATAGACTCCTGCAAAATATTAGTCTCTTCTTGGACAGCGGAGACTTTCTTAATAAGCACATTTATTTCGTAATTGTATTCATAATTCTCATAACAATATTTTAGGATAGCTAAATTTTCAGGTCTATAAACAACATCATCAAAATCTTCAAACTCTTTAAACATAGATTCAATTTCATAAGCACCCTTAAAAGAAACAAATTCTTCTATTTGTTCCACATCATAGTAATCATATATACCATTAGCATAAGAAGCCAAGGTTTCATTATCATCAAATTCACATGAAAAGGGAAGGTGTGGAGCCTTCACCTTAGAACAACAAGTATAATCATATCTCAAGCATAGTTGTCTAGCATACCACTTCAATATATGAATTTGATCCCATAATAGTTTCCCTTTTTGTGTCAAGCGGTAATCCCTAAAGTATTCACGTTGATCCAACGTTACTCCCATTACATAATTGAATGGGGTTTTCTCAGGATTATTAAAGTAGTAAATAATATCTTTCACATAACCAGCATCGAGGGTTTTAGGAGGTTCCCCATCTCCATGAGCAACAAGTACACCTAATTTTTTTGGTATTTCGTGTTCCATATCCATAACTAAAGATAGACAACAACTAAGAACAGCAAATAAAAATTACTTAGTGATAAAGCAAACAAGCACACACGAGAATATTCACCCCACGCTAGTGCTTCCCCTGCAACGGCGCCAGAAAAAGGTCTTGATAACCCACAAGTATAGGGGATCGCAACAGTTTTCGATAAGTAAGAGTGTCGAACCCAACGAGGAGCTAAAGTTAGAACAAATATTCCCTCAAGTTCTATCGACCACCGATACAACTCTACGCACGCTTGACGTTCGCTTTACCTAGAACAAGTATGAAACTAGATATACTTTGTAGGTGTTGTTGGATAGGTTTGCAAGATAATAAAGAGTACGTAAATAAAAAGTAGGGGCTGTTTAGATAAAGAAACAAAAAAGTAAATATAGCGAGTGTGGAAAAGTGGTGGTAGGAGTTGCGAAATTGCTCCTAAGCAATTGACTACTTTACTAGACCGATAGAAAGTATTATGTGGGAGAGGCCACTGCTAGCATGTCATCCCTTACTTGGAATTCTATGCACTTATGATTGGAACTATTAGCAAGCATCCACAACTACTAATGTTCATTAAGGTAAAACCCAACCATAGCATTAAGATATATTGGCCCCCCTTCAATCCCGTATGCATCAATTTCTATGCTAGGTTGAAGCTTCTGTCACTCTTGCCCTCCAATACATAGTCCTATCAACATACAACTAACCCTATGGTGTGATCCACGCGCGCTCATATGATGGACACCAAAGGACAGCAACATAACCACAAGCAAATTAAATCAATCATAGCAATTCATCAACCACCGATAGGACAACGAAAATCTACTCAGACATCATAGGATGGCAACACATCATTGGATAATAATATGAAGCATAAAGCACCATGTTCAACTAGAGGGTACAGCGGGTTGCGGGAGAGTGGACCGCTTTAGATAGAGGGGGGAAGGTGATGGAGATGTTGGTGAAGATGGCGGAGGTGTTGGTGAAGATCGCGGTGATGATGATGATGGCCGTGGCGGCGTTCCGGCGCCACCGGAGGAGAGGGGGAGAGGGGCCCCCTTCTTCCTCTTCTTCCTTGACCTCCTCCCTAGATGGGAGAAGGGTTTCCCCTCTGGTCCTTGGCCTCCATGGCATGGGAGGGGCGAGAGCCCCTCCGAGATTGGATCTATCTCTCTGTTTCTCTCTGGTTCTGCATTCTGTTCAGGCTCTGTTTCACCGTTTCGTATATATTTGGAGATCCGTAACTCCGATTGGCCTGAAACCTTCGCCGTGATTTTTTTTTCCGAATATTAGCTTTCTTGCGGCAAAAGAAGAGCGTCAACCGCCTTACGGTGGGCTCACGAGGGTAGGGGGCGCGCCCTAGGGGGGGCCCTGCCTCGTGACCACCTCGGACACTGGTTCGCGTTAATTTTCCTTCCGAATTTTCCATATTTTTCAAAAATAAGCTCCGTCCGTTTTTGTCCCGTTTGGACTCCGTTTGATATGGATATTCTGCGAAACCAAAAACATGCAACAGACAGGAACTGGCACTGGGCACTGGATCAATATGTTAGTCCCAAAAATAATATAAAAAGTTGCCAAAAAGTATATGAAAGTTGAATAATATTGGCATGGAACAATCAAAAATTATAGATACGACGGAGACGTATCATATACATTTAAGGATGTGTACATCATAGGTGTGCGGTTTGGCCGCACAAGAGATAAAAAGCTTAAATGAAATGTTAAAGAGAGAAAAATAAAATAATGGAAACAAAGGGAGAAGAAGAAGACGAACAAAGATTCCACCTCTAGGCGTAGAATCTTCGGAGTCTGGCGGCATTCCACGGGTTCGGCTCTAAGCGGTTGTCCGATGCATCACGCTGGCGGTACGCTCCTCTAGTGAGAACTTCATCTATGATGAAGGGAACCTCCCACTTGGGCTTGAGTTTGTCCTTTTTCTTCTGTGGTAAACATAGAACAAGTTTGCCAACATTATAGGTCTTGGCCCGCACTTCTCTGCTTTGATATCTGCGAGCCTGCTGTTGATAAAATGCGAACGGGATTTTGCGATGTCGCGCTCCTCCTCTAGGGCATCTAGGCCGTCCTGCCGATCAAGCTCAGCCTCTCTCTCTTCATACATGCGCACTCGAGGTGAGTCATGAATAATGTCGCAGGGCAACACAGCCTCTGCGCCGTACACCATGAAGAAGGGTGTATATCCGGTAGTGCGATTGGGCGTGGTCCACAGCCTCTAGAGTACAGAGTCGAGCTCCTCAACCCAGTTCTTGTCTGATTCTTTCAAAGACCGCACTAGTCTAGGCTTAATGCCACTCATAATAAGACCATTAGCTCGTTCGACTTGACCGTTTATTTGTGGATGATAGACCGAGGCGTAATCGAGTTTAATGCCCAATTTAGCACACCAGGATTTTACTTCATCGGCTGTGAAATTGGAGTCGTTACCGGTGATGATGCTGTGTGGGACACCATAACGGTGCACGACACCGAATATAAAGTCTATCACCGGTCCAGCTTAGTCCGTTTTCACTGGTTTGGCCTCTATCCACTTGGTGAATTTATCTACCATGACTAGCAGATATTTTTTCTTATGGATCCCTCCTTTAAGGGGTCCCACCATATCAAGCCCCCAGACCGCAAAAGGCCAAGTAATGGGGATTGTTTGTAGTGTAGTAGGCGGCATATGGCTTTGATTGGAGAAGAGCTGGCATCTGACACAACGTTGGACCAAGTCCTGGGCGTCTGCTCGGGCCGTCGACCAGAAGAAACCTGTACGGAAGGCCTTACTTACAAGGGCCCGAGCCGCGGCGTAGTGACCGCCGAGGCCAGCATGGATTTCAGCCAGGAGTTGCCGTCCTTCTTCTTCGGAGATACATCTTTGAAGGACTCCGGTAGCACTTTTCTTGTAGAGCTCTCCGTCATGGACCTTCTAGGCTTTCGAGCGCCGAACAATGTAGCGAGCCTCATTCTGGTCCGATGGGAGCTCTCGCCTATTAAGGTAGGCCAAGAACGGTTCGGTCCATGGGGCAATTACTGCCATTATTAGGTGGGCCGATGGTGTTATTTCGACGGCTGCGCCCCCGATGATATCGGTATTGTGTTCGGAATCTGGGGGTATAGTCGGATCCGGACTAGTGTTGCCGCTCTTATCCTGCCATACCACGAACGGCTTGAAGAGCCTTTCCATAAAGATGTTAGGCGGGACGGGGTCGCGCTTGGCGCCCATGCGAGCGAGGACGTCCGCCGCTTGATTACTCTCTCGAGCCACATGATGGAACTCGAGTCCCTCGAACTGTGCTGATATTTTGAGTACGACATTACAATAGGCCACCATCTTCGGATCCTTGGCATCGAAGTCTCCATTTATCTGGGATATTGCGAGGTTTGAATCCCCGTGCACCTCCAGGCGTTGTATGCCCATGGAGGTAGCCATCCGAAGACCGTGCAATAAGGCCTCATATTCGGCTGCATTGTTGGAGTCTATGTATAATATTTGGAGTACATACTAGACTGTGTCTCCAGTGGGGGATGTTAAAATGATGACTGCTCCTAAACCAGCCAACATTTTAGAGCCATCGAAGTACATGACCCAGTTGGAATATGGTCCGTACTCTTTAGGGAGTTCGGCCTCTGTCCATTCGGTGACGAAGTCGGCCAATACTTGGTATTTAATGGCCCGACATGGTTTTTATGTTATGTCAAATGGTAGGAGCTCAATAGCCCACTTAGCAATCCGACCCGTAGCGTCGTGGTTATTTATTATGTCATTAAGTGGTACTTCAGAAGCCACTATAATCGAGCACTCCTGGAAGTAGTGTCGTAGCTTCCGGGATGCCATGAATACCGCATATGCTAACTTTTGGTAATGAGGGTACCGGGATTTGTATGGTGTAAGCACAATGGATACATAGTATACCGGTTTCTGGAGTGGGAACTTGTGTCTGTCCTCCTCTCGCTCAATGACGAGCACCGCGCTCATCACCTGGTGCGTTGCAGAGATGTATAATAATATCGGTTCACCGACGTTTGGCACGACCAAGATTGGGTTGCTCACTAAAAGAGCCTTTATTTCCTCCAGTCCGGCCATTGCCGCTTTCGTCCACTCGAAGTGGTCGGTACGTCAGAGAAGGCGATGAAGTGGCAATGCTTTTTCTCCTAGTCTAGAGATAAATCGGCTTAAAGCTGCCACGCATCCGACTAGTTTTTGGACCTGTTTAAGGTCGGTTGGCGTAGCCAATTGTGACAAAGCTCGGATTTTGGCTGGATTTGCCTCAATTCCTCTATTGGAAACGATGAAGCCCAGCAGCTTTCCGTCGAGAACGCCGAAAACACACTTTTCCAGATTGAGCTTAATGTCATATGTCCGGAGATTGTCGAATGTGAGACGCAAGTCGTCTATTAACGACTCGACATGTTTAGTTTTGATGACGACGTCATCCACATATGCTTCCACTATCTTGCCGATTTGCTTCTCCAGGCATGTTTGAATCATGCGTTGGTAGGTGGCGCCGACATTTTTAAGCCCAAAGGGCATAGTGTTGAAGCAGAAAGGCCCGTATGGGGTGATGAATGCCGTTGCGGCTTGATCGGATTCCTTTGTTTTAATTTGATGGTATCCGAAGTATGCGTCGAGGAAACACAGTGAGTCGTGTCCTGCAGTAGCGTCAATGATCTAATTGATGCGGGGGAGGGGGAAGGGATCCTTAGGGCAAGCCTTATTGAGGTCTTTGAAGTTGACGCACATGCGCCAGGATTTGTCCTTCATTGGTACCATCACCAGGTTTGCTAGCCAGTACGGGTGTTTTATTTCTCTGATGAATCCGACCTCAATTAACTTGGCTAGCTCCTCCCCTATGGCTTGGCGTTTAGGTTCGGAAAAGCGCCGCAGTTTTTGCTTGACCGACTTATATCCCTTCAATATATTGAGGCTGTGTTCGGCCAGCCTGCGTGGGATTCCTGGCATATCAGAAGGGTGCCAGGTGAATATATCCCAGTTCTCGCGCAGGAACGTTCATAGTGCGGCGTCAACCGTTGGGTCCAGCTGTGCCTCAATGGAAGCTGTCTTCCTAGGGTCCGTCGGGTGGACTTGGAATTTTACTATTTGTCTGCTGGTTTGAAGGAGGTGGATTTGGGACACTTATCAAGGATTACGTCGTCCCGATCCACCGTAGAGCGTAGTGCGGTTAGCTCTTCGGCCGCGGGGGCCTCAGACAGTGCCTCGAGGGCTAGGGATGCTGTTTTGTTTTCGGCGCGGAGGGCTATGTCCGGATCACTAGAAAGAGTGATAATACCATTGGGCCCGAGCATCTCGAGCTTCATATACCCGTAATGAGGTATAGCTTGAAAGCGTGTGAATGCATCTCGCCCCAACAGGGCATGATATCCACTGTTGAAAGGGGCCACTTGGAAGGTTATCTCTTCGGACCGATATTTCTCCGGCGTGCCGAATACCACATCGAGTGTAATTTTCCCTGCGCATCGTGCCTCCCGGCTGGGAATGATCCCTCGGAAGGTTGTATTACTATGCTCGATGCAGCTCCTGTCTATTTCCATTTTATTTAGTGTGTCCTCATAGATGGGGTTTAGTCCGCTGCCACCATCCATGAGCACTTTAGTGAGCCGAAAGCCATCCACAATTGGGTTGAGGACCAAGGCAGCTGGTGCCCGGACTGACCAGATTTTTGGTTCGTCACTGACGTTGAAAGTTATGACCGTGTCGTTCCAAGGATTTATTGTTGTGATTTGGCAGACTTTGGCGAGGTCGCGGAGTGCCCTCTTGCGCCGATTGTTTGAAGCGAAAGTCTCGAAGACTGTCAATACTCTGTGGTTGTCGTGTTCCGGGTGGAGTTGCTCCGCGGTGTTTTTGGTGAGGATATCCTCGCCGCTCTTGGCCACTTGTCGGAGTATCCAACATGCTCTAAGGCTGTGGGTTGGTATATTATCCGGTGTTGTGTGTATTTTGCTTGGCCTATTGAGCCATCCCTCCAGAACGGTTTCGCGGCCCATGATGGGCTTAGATTTCTTTACTACTGGGTCGGGCGCCCCGCGAGGGTGCATCCTTTTTGCTCGGACGAGGGGCTGAGTGGAAACCGGTGGTTCCCAGTGAGATGCCTGAGCTTTCCAGGTGCTTTCCATTGCACGGTACTTCCGTACTATGGTTGCCAGGTCAGCGAAGTGTAATACATGATGACGGTTGATAGCGTTGAGGATTCCTTCGTCCGTGCAATTATTGCAGAATACTGAGATCGCGTATTCGTCGCGGCAATCTTTAATTTTGTCTTTGACCAGGAGGAATCTGGCCCAAAAGTGATGGACTGTTTCCTGAGACTGCTATTGTATGCACGTGAGATCACGCATATCTGAGTGGGTGGTGGCTTTAGATCCGAACCCTGACCCAATTTGGGATCCGGAGTCTGAGGAACTCCCGAGCTTAATTGTTCGGGCTCCGGGGTATCAACCTACTTTTCAGGTCCACCGTCCGATTCTAGGTTCGGAGGACGGGACGTGTTGTTCCGTGGACGGGTATCCGGCTCTTCGAGCTAGGAAATCTGAACATAGTTCGTCCTCAATATAGAGGAAGAGTTGTCGATTTGCTCCTCTACTACCGCTATCTAATGGGTGATCGATGGAGATTTGATTTCTCTATGATCGGGTTTAAGCCCAATCCGATCGTAGTCTATAGCGACCCCCAAGGCGGCGATGCGATCCAGGAGCTCGTTTAAAGATGACAAATCTGTCGGATCCATCTGTTTTGAGTATTCAGGGTCAACACGAAGGCGATTTTCGATGACCCAAGAAGTCATCGTTGGCTTAACGGCCGGACGGGCGGTCATGGTAAAGCCGCCCAGCCAGAGGGTTTGGCCTGAGGACAGGACTCCTCCGGAGGTGATACTGTCCTTGATAACAAGGCGAGGCATCAATCCTGTCTTTGACGTCATAGAGGACTCTCAATGAAAGCACCAATGTTGGTGTCAAAACCGGCGGATCTCGGGTAGGGGGTCCCGAACTATGCGTCTAAGGTTGATGGTAACAGGAGACAGGGGACACGAAGTTTTACCCAGGTTTGTGCCCTCTTGATGGAGGTAATACCCTACGTCCTTCTTGATTGATATTTGATGAGTATGGGGGTTACAAGAGTTGATCTACCACGAGACCGTAATGGCTAAAGCCCTAGAAGTCTAGCCTGTATGATTATGATTGCCTCTACAGACTAAACCCTCCGGTTTATATAGACACCGGAGGGGCCTAGGGTTGTACAAAGTCGGTTACATAGAAAGGAAATAGTACTTCCGGCCGCCTAGCTTTTCTTCCACGCAAAGGAGAGTCCTATACGGACATAGGAGGAAGTCTTCTATCTTGTATCTTCATGGCCCAATAGTCCGGCCCGCGTCACACATGCCGGACGCCCGAGGACCCCTTACTCCAGGACTCCCTCACCTGCCCACGTGTATAAAGGAGGGAGAGAGAGGAGGCCGGCCAGGGGGCGCGCCATAAGGGGGGAGTCCTACTAGGACTCCTAGTCCTAGTAGGATTCGGCCCCCCTCTTATTCCTTCTCATGGAGGGGGGAAGGGGGAAGGAGAGAGAGGAGGAGAAGGAAAGGGGGGCGCCGCCCCCTCCCCTAGTCCAATTCGGACTCCCATGGGGGGGGGGGCTACCCCTTGTGGGCTGCCTCCTCTCTCCCCTATGGCCCATTACTTTCCCCGGGGGGTTCCCATAACCTCCCGGTACTTCGAAAAATACCCGAAACGATCCGGAATTGTCCTGGTGTCCGAATACTATCGTCCAATATATCAATCTTTACCTCTCGGCCACTTCGAGACTCCTCGTCATGTCCGTGATCTCATCCGGGACTCCGAACAATCTTCGGTCACCAAAACACATACCTCATAATACAAATCATCATCGAACGTTAAGCGTGCGGACCCTACGGGTTCGAGAACTATGTAGACATGACGAAGACACATCTCCGGTCAATAACCAACAGCGGAACCTGGATGCTCATATTGATTCCTACATATTCTACGGATATCTTTATCGGTCAAACCATAATGACAACACACGTAATTCCCTTTGTCATCGGTATGTTACTTGCCCGAGATTCGATCGTCGGTATCCTCATACCTAGTTCAATCTCGTTACCGGCAAGTCTCTTTACTCATTCCATAATGCATCATCCCATAACTAACTCATTAGTCACATTGCTTGCAAGGCTTATCGTGATGTGCATTACCGAGAGGGCCCAGAGATACCTCTCCGATACTCGGAGTGACAAATCCTAATCTCGATCTATGCCAACCCAACAAACACCTTCGGAGGCACCTGTAGAGCATCTTTATAATGACCCAGTTACGTTGTGACGTTTGATAGCACACAAAGTGTTCCTCTAGTATTCGGGAGTTGCATAATCTCATAGTTAAAGGAATATGTATAAGTCATGAAGAGAGCAATATCAATAAAACTTAATGATCATTATGCTAAGCTAACGGATGGGTCTTGTCCATAAAATCATTCTCCTAATGATTTGATCCCATTCATCAAATGACAACACATGTCTATGGTCAGGAAACTTAACCATCTTTGATTAACGAGCTAGTCAAGTAGAGGCATACTAGGGACACTTTGTTTTGTCTATGTATTCACACATGTACTAAGTTTCCGTTTAATACATTTCTAGCATGAATAATAAACATTTACCATGATATAAGGAAATATAAATAACAACTTTTTTATTGCCTCTAGGGCATATTTCCTCCAGTCTCCCACTGGCACCGGAGTAAATAATCTAGATTACATTGTAGTGATTCTAACACCCATGTAGTCTTGGTGCTGATCATCTTTTCCTCATGGAAGAGGCTTAGTCAACGGGTTTGCAACATTCAGATATGTATGTATTTTGCAAATCTCTATGTCTCCCTCCTTGACTTGATAGCGGATGGAGTTTAAGCGTCTCTTGATGTGTTTGGTTCTCTTGTGAAATCTGGATTCCTTCGCCAAGGCAATTGCTCCAGTATTGTCACAAAAGATTTTCATTGGACCCGATGCACTAGGTATTACACCTAGATCAGATATGAACTCCTTCATTTGCTGCTTCCGAAGCAGCTATGTACTCCACTTCACACGTAGATCCCGCCATGACGCTCTGCTTGGAACTACACCAACTGACAGCTCCACCATTTAATATAAATACGTATCCGGATCAGTGTCGAAGCTAGAATCAACGTAACCATTTATGACAAGCTCTTTGTCACCTTCATAAACGAGAAACATATCCTTAGTCCTTTTCAGGTATTTCAGGATGTTCTTGACCGATGTCCAGTGATCCACTCCTAGATTACTTTGGTACCTCCCTGCTAAACTTATAGCAAGGCACACATTAGGTCTGGTACACAGCATTGCATACATGATAGAACCTATGGCTGATGCATAGGGAATGACTTCCATTTTCTCTCTATCTTCTGCAGTGGTCGGGCATTGAGTCTAACTCAAATTCACACCTTGTAACACAGGCAAGAACCCTTTCTTTGACTGATCCAGTTTGAACTTCTTCAAAACTCTATCAAGGTATGCGCTTTGTGAAAGTCCAATTAAGTGTCTTGATCTATCTCTATAGATCTTGATGCCCAATATATAAGCAGCTTCACCGAGGTCTTTCATTGAAAAATTCTTATTCAAGTATCCTTTTATGCTATTCAGAAATTCTATATTATTTCTAATCAACAATATGTCATACACATATAATATTAGAAATGCTACAGAGCTCCCACTCACTTTCTTGTAAATACAAGATTCTCCAAAAGTCTGTATAAAACCATATGCTTTGATCACACTATCAAAGCGTATATTCCAACTCCGAGAGGCTTGCACCAGTCCATAAATGGATCGCTGGAGCTTGCACACTTTGTCAGCACCTTTAGGATTGACAAAACCTTCTGGTTGCATCATATACAACTCTTCTTTAAGAAATCCATTAAGGAATGCACTTTTGACATCCATTTGCCAAATTTCATAATCATAAAATCCGGCAATTGCTAACATGATTCGCACAGACTTAAGCATCGCTACGGGTGAGAAGGTCTTATCGTAGTCAACTCCTTGAACTTGTCGAAAACCTTCCGCAACAAGTCGAGTGAGGGAGTCCTGGATTAGGGGGTGTTCGGGTAGCCGGACTATACCTTCAGCCGGACTCCAGGACTATGAAGATACAAGATTGAAGACTTCGTCCCGTGTCCGGATGAGACTTTCCTTGGCGTGGAAGGCAAGCTTGGCGATGCAGATATTCAAGATCTCCTACCATTGTAACCGACTTTGTGTAACCCTAACCCTCTCCGGTGTCTATATAAACCAGAGGGTTTTAGTCCGTAGGACACCTTCAGCATACAACAATCATTCCATAGGCTAGCTTCTAGGGTTTAGGCTCCTTGATCTCGTGGTAGATCTACTCTTGTACTATCCATATCATCAATATTAATCAAGCAGGACGTAGGGTTTTACCTCCATCAAGAGGGCTCGAACCTGGGTACAACATCGTGTTCCTTGCCTCCTGTTACCATCTGGCCTAGACGCACAGTTCGGGACCCCCTACCCGAGATCCGCCGGTTTTGACACCGACATTGGTGCTTTCATTGAGAGTTCCTCTGTGTCGTCGCCTTTAGGCCCGATGGCTCCTTCGATCATCAACAACGATGCAGTCCAGGGTGAGACTTTTCTCCTCGGACAGATCTTCGTCTTCGGCGGCTTCGCACTGCGGGCCAAGTCGCTTGGCCACCTTGAGCAGATCGAAAGCTACGCCACTGGCCATCAAGTCAGGTTTGGAAGCCTAAACTACACGGCTGACATCCGCGAGGACTTGATCTTCGACGGATTCGAGCCAAAGCCAAGCGCGCTGCACTGTCTCGATGGGCATGATATAGCTCTGGCGCCGAACAGCGCCTTGGAGGCCGCACACGCATCGGTTCCGACCATTGATTCGGAGCCTACTGCACCGATCGAGGATCAATGGTTGGACGCTGCCTCAGGGGCTGCGATCCCAGAGGCGATCGAGCCAAACTCCAGCCCCGCACTCCGCATGGCCTGTGACTCCGAGGAGCCAGATTCCTTTCCGAACTCCGAGCCCCCCGCGCCCCTGCCGATCGAATCCGATTGGGCGCCGATAATGGAGTTCACCGCCGCAGACATCTTTCAGCACTCGCCCTTCGGTGACATCCTGAATTCACTAAAGTCTCTCTATTTATCAGGAGAGCCCTGGCCGGACTACGGTCAGCAAGGATGGGATTCGGATGATGAAGAAATTCAAAACCCACCCACCACCCACTTCGTAGCCACTGTCGACGACTTAACCGACATGCTCGACTTCGACTCTGAAGACATCGATGGTATGGACGACGATGCAGGAGACAACCAAGAACCAACGCCTATAGGGCATTGGACAGCCACCTCATATCACGATGTGTACATGGTGGATACCCCTAAAGGAAGCAACAACGAGGAAAACGGGGATGGAAAGAGGGACCGATCTCTCGAAAAACAATCAAAGCGTCGGCGTAAACGCCGACCCAAGCCCCGCCTCGATAAAGACCCAGCCATAGAGCAGGATGAGCCGGTAGACGACGAGCATGCCTTAGAGCAACCGTCCCAACAGGACAACCCGGATAGAGAAACCGAACATCCCTCCCCCGGCAAAAATGGCATTCCGGATGACCCTACGCCGGACAAGCCCACGAAGCAGAAGAACCTCCACAAACGGCTCGTTGCAACCGCACGCAGCCTGAAAAAGCAGAAGCGGAAGCTAAAAACTGCGGAAGATGCACTCAGGATCAGATGGAGTAAAGTAATCAATACCGCAGACAAATACGGCGACAATCGCCGCACTAAAAGCTATCCGAAGAGAAAGCTACTGCCTGAATTCGACAAGGAGGCCTTAAAGCCCTCGCATTCCAAAAGTGAGAAAGCCACACGGTCGGATAGACGACCCCATGGCCAGCATAAAGCGACAAGCAGCGCCACACTTAAGCCGGCATGCGACCCACTTAAGGATTCGCATCATGGCCCAGCCAGGTCCATTTACGGGCCAAGAAAGCAAGCTCTCGTAAGAAATGCAATAAAGCCATTATCAGAATCCGGCACACCCAAATACAGGGGTGCCGCACACCCCCTATGTTTCACCGATGAGGTCCTGGATTATGAATTTCCAGCGGGATTCAAACCCGTAAACATAGAGGCATATGATGGAACAACAGACCCTGGAGTCTGGATCGAGGATTATATCCTCCACATACATATGGCTAGAGGAGATGACCTCCACGCCATAAAATACTTACCCCTCAAGCTTAAAGGGCCAGCCCGGCATTGGCTCAAAAGCCTTCCTGAAAACACAATCAGAAGTTGGGAAGAGCTCGAGGACGCTTTCCGAGCAAATTTTCAAGGGACCTATGTCCGCCCTCCGGATGCAGACGGTCTTAGTCACATAACTCAACAGCCCGGAGAGTCAGCTCGGCAATTCTGGAATAGATTTCTTACTAAAAAGAATCAGATAGTCGACTGTCCGGATGCTGAAGCCTTAGCGGCTTTCAGGCATAATGTCCGAGACGAATGGCTCGCCAGACACCTCGGCCAAGAAAAGCCAAGAACAATGGCCGCACTAACAAGCCTCATGACCCGCTTTTGCGCAGGAGAGGACAGCTGGTTGGCAAGATGCAGCACCAGTGACCCAAGTACATCCGAAACTAGGGATGGAAACGGAAAACCGCGACGCAATAAGGACCGTCGCCGGACTAAGGAAAAAGGTCTGAAGAGCACGGCAGTCAACGCCGGATTCAAAAGCTCACAACAGAATCAGAAAAATCCGCCCCTCCAAGATAACAGGGACGACCTATCCAACCTAAACAAAATCTAGGATAGGATATGTCAAATACACAGCACTCCCGGAAAGCCTGCTAACCATACCCACAGAGATTGTTGGGTTTTCAAACAATCCGGCAGACTCAACGCCGAACACAAGGGGCTCGACACACCAAGCGAAGATGAGGACGAACCCCAAAAGCAGAGTACCAGGAAACAAAAGAATTTCCCACAAGAAGTAAAAACAGTAAACTTACTCCACATAACAAAACGTGCGGTGCCCATAAAGGTACGCGCCCCACGGCCTATCCCAAAGGAATCCCGCCACTGGTTGTCAAAACCAATCATCTTCGATCATCTAGATTATTCTAGAAGTGTCAGGAACCCAGGCTGGACTGCCCTGGTACTTGATCCAATAATTGGCGGACTCCAGTTTTCAAATGTCCTTATGGACGGTGGCAGCGGACTCAACCTGATATATCAGGACTCAATCCGCCACATGGGGATCGACCCAAAAAGAATTCGCCACAGCAAAACCTCCTTTCAAGGAGTAATGCCAGGTCCGGACACCCATTGCATGGGTTTTCTCCGGCTCGAGGTTATTTTCGGCTCTGCCGATAACTTCCTTCATGAAAAGCTGACTTTCCACATCGTCCCATTTTCAAGTCGCTATCAAGCACTACTGGGACGCGAAGCTTTCGCCCACTTTAACGCAATACCGCATTATGCATCTCTCACGCTTAAGATGCCCGGTCCACGCGGCATCATCTCCTTAAAGGGGAAGAAGTGAGAACACCTCCCCCAAGCGGAGGATTGTGCGGCCGCTTTAACAGCCCCACAATACAATGGCTTCACCAGCCAGAACATCGGAACAGGTCATTAAGACCACGGACACGGATAGACGAGTCCGGCACAAAAGTATCGTTGATAAAGGCTTAGTGGCCATATACCCCTGCACTAGGGGCTTCACACGTATAAAATAAGAGACAATAAAGCTCAATTTTTCATATTTTACTTTACACTTTGTTTATTTCATATAACTTTTGTTCGGCATGCCCCTTTTTCAACTTAGTTGCTCTCTTTTTACAGATGAACGTCGTGCTGCGCCCGTCCAGGATACGGCACAACGGAGACACAGGCGCAGACGTGCAGTAGGGACCCGTTCCAAGGATTCTTTTCAGATTAAGACCCTGCGTAAACCTTTTTTACTGTCTCTTGTTGATACACATCCCCTGGTTCTATGACCAAGGAGGAGGCTGGCGTCTTAGCATGTGGCCACGTCAGAATTCTTGCGCGTACCTGGACACTAGGGGCTTATACCTCAGAGCGTTACCTCGCCCGCTCTCATAAAGACCGAATACCTTAGGGAGTGTTCGGCATCGCGAGTTTGGCCTTATATGCATCAGCTCCGAGTCATGATTTTGGTCAAATGTTGGGTTGCCCGGCTCCTGTGTTCGGCCGCCTTACGTTCCGCTCTATCGGCTAAGGCGGCACCAGGAGAACTACTACGATTGTGCCCTGGTTCGGCCAGGCGAGCACCTCAGTAGAGAAAGCCGAAAACCGACTGTCATGATATGGCGTGATACTGGTCAACCACTCGATGACTCTCCGGAATCTGTAGGATTCCTCCGCATTAACGAAGGGCCGTTTCCCGGCCAGGCACATACGCGCCCCGAATTCGGGCGAGCGCAGTCGTCACCAGGGGCTACCTAAATAGTCCCATTGTCAAGCTCCTATGGCTAAGTGAAAGTGTTAAAGCATTATAGTCCGGTTGCCTAGTCCGCTGCGCTATCACCTCCTTTGTAGGACCAAGACGTTGGATTAAGTGTGAAAATGCGCCTTCTGCGAGCACCCCCGCACTATGTGCGTGGGGGCTGAAGCCAACGACTGCAATCTTTCAGATTTTGTATATATATCTTAAAACGGCCGCACAGGAGGTGTTCCAAATACTTGAAGGCACAAGTATAAAAGGCTACTACAATTCATCAAAACATTTCTTTATAATTACATATGCTATCAGAACATAGCATCCTTCGAGCATTGTGTCTCTATTACACGAGCGCCTTCAAGGACTTCCTGAAAATAGTGCTCGGAGGGTACTCGGCTTTTGTCCGAATCTCGGGATGCAACAACGGTGGTCTCCATCTCTGCCCAGTATGTCTTGACACGGGCAAGAGCCATCCGTGCGCCCTCTATGCATGCTGACCTCTTCATCGCATTGATATGTGGCACCGCATCAAGGAATTGCTGCACCAAGCTGAAATAACTCTTCAGCTCTGATCTCCCCGGCCAAAGATGACCCATGACGTACTTCATGGCGAGTCCGGACAATCTATTCAGTCCGGCCCATTGAGCCAGACGATCGTCCACTGCCAGTGGACGCTCTGGATTCTGGAACTGCAACCAGAAAAGCCTTTCCACTTCGCGATCTTCTTGATCTCGAAAGTATTCGGTCGCATCAGCAGCACTCGCTGCCAAATCCAGATAGGTGTCCTCCGCACTCCACATCCGGTCCAACGGAGCAAACTTCGGATCGCAAAACTTCCTCCGCAGCATAAAGGGCTTTCCAGCCGCAATCTGTCCGGCCTGATGCAGCTCCTCCTTCGCAGCTCTCATCGCAGAGCGAGCGTCCTTGGCATCAGCAACGGCCTTCTCTAAGTCCGTCTGTCTCGCCCGGTCTTCTTTCTCAAGAAACTTGCAACGGTCAGCAGCACTTTTTAACTTCACGGCCATCACGGCCATCTCCTTCTTGCTTCGGCAGTGAGCAGCCTGTTCGGCTCTCAGCTCTTCAAGGGCCTTCTCGGCAGCCGCATCACTTTTCTTGGCTTGTTCCTTAGCTCGGGCAAGTTCCGCCCGAAGACTCTCCATGGCGGCCGCACCATCTGCGTCAAGCACACACATTGTAAGATACTGGCATAAAGCTCCTCTTACCAGATGCCGCCTGAGGAATTGCATACCTTGAGCCTCATCAAGCCGCTCGTTGACGAGCGCGATGTCGGCATCTGCCACGTCAAGTTGCCGCTTTAGTTCGACAAAATCATCAGTTCAGCTCAATTCCGGACACTTCGCCACCTGTATACAAAGGCGACATTTTAGACCTGGGATTATGATCCTCTGCGCGCCGTCAATTTTGACAACGCACAGAGTCTCAGGGGCTACTATCTACACAGGGCGCATCTTGTTTATGCGCAACTGACAAAGAAGTACATTATCAAACGTACCTCAAAACCCGTCAGCAAACTTCTGACGGCCGCATGCAATCCGCTTTTCGCGGACGAAATCCTTCCAATCACCGTACCCATCAATGCACGGTGCTCCTCTGAGATAGAAGCTCGCCCCAGCAGAATCATCAGCTCCTCCGACCGCGCACCGGACGGTGCCAGACTCGTCCTATGACCTCCATCGAAGGCCGGACGCGGAGAACCTTGGGGGGACATATGGCTACCTTCCACCCCTGCCGGATTCGGAGAAACCCTCCGCGACGACACCTCAGGGTCACCCGCCTCACCAGGCAGTACGGCAGGGGGAGGCGTTCCACTCTCCATCATCTCTGGGAGAAGATCCCCCGAAGACGAGCTCTGCTGAGAAGGGCTGAGGTCCGAGCTACAAAGTAAAATTTCGGTTAATCTTCTCAGATAAAAAGCAAGGATTTCTCTCATCCCTCTAAAGGAAAATCTTTCTCTACTTACGGCTCGCTGGAGGGCTGATCCCTTTGAGGGCGTAGTTCGGCCAGGATCTCCCCGGCGTCGGACCCTCTGATGAGGACTTTTCCCCCCGCTTTGAGGCCATGGTCTCTGGGTCATCAGAGGCGGCCCTCTTCTTCCCCTTAGGAGAGGAATTGTCGGTTCTTCCCTTCGGAGGAGCCTCCTTCGAGGAGGCCATAGTTTCCTTGTCCTCCCCCTCACTTCCCTCCAAAGGCACGATCTTCAACATCCTGACTAGCACGGGATCCGGCCTGGTCTCAGGAAGGGGAGCCGGACACTTGATCAGCTTTGCCTTCGCTATCGACTCCTGTTTAAAAGGACAACTCTTTTAGGGGCGAATTTATGACAATTTTACGGATAGTGAGTCTGGGCACAAGGTTACTTACTTGAGTATCCGGGCGATTGCAGCTTAAACCTGCGTCCTCGGTCAAATCCGGACACATTGCTTGTGATCCGAAGAACATTTCATACATCTCCACGGGCGTTGTGCCCATAAAATGCTGGAGAGCTCATGGTCCCTCCGGATTAAACTCCCACAGACGAAGGGAGCGACGTTTGCCGGGCAGTGTTCGGCAAATCAGCATGACCTGCGTCACCTTGACCAGGTTGAGGTCTCTTTCTAAGAGATCCCTAATGCGGCCCTGCAACAAGGGCACGTCTTTGGATAACCCCCAATCTAATCCTTTGTTGACCCATGACGCTAGCCGTGGTGGGGGACCCGAGCGAAAGGCAGGAGGCGCCACCCACTTGGTGCTCCTGGGAGCGGTGATATAGAACCACTCTCGTTGCCACAAGCCGAGCTCCTCTTGAAAGGAGCCCTCAGGCCATGGAGCATCAGCATTCTTACTTATGACAGCGCCTCCGCACTCTGCGTGCCGTCCCTCGATCGTCTTCAGCTCCACTCCAAAAGTCTTGAGCCATAATCCGAAGTGAGGAGTAACACGAAGGAACGCTTCGCACACAACGATGAATGAGGAAATGTGGAGGATGGACTCCGGAGCTAAGTCATGAAATTCCAACCCAGAATAGAACATCAGCCCCCTCAGGAAGGGATCCATCGAGAAGCCTAACCCCCGAAGGAAGTGAGACATGAACACTACGCTCTCACCGGGCTGGGGACTGGGAATAGCCTGCCTTTGAGCAGGCAACCTATGCAAAATTTCGGCGGTCAAGAACTTAGCCTCTCTCAACTTTAGCACGTCCTCCTCCGTGACGAAGGAGGGCATCCATCGGCCTTGAAGGTCGGAACCGGACATTGTCGAAGGTCCAAAGCGCCTGGAATCTGGAGCCTAGGGTGTTGGAACTCGAGGCGATGGGTGAACTTGTTTTGAGGTTGGAGAAAAGGAGTAAGGCCTTGGTCTCTTTATAAGAGGTTGAATACCAGGAGCCCTCCCCGTAACTGTTTGGGACTCGCCTTTAATCGAGAAGACATGCTAACGGGCACAATTGGGTTACCCACGTCCGTATTGATGAGAATCCCGTAAATAAAGGGGACACGATCTCTGGTTTGACAAGATGTGCCAAGGAAACCGCCTCGCAAAACACGCTGAGGTGGAAAAGTGAAAACGATTCGAATAAAGGCTTGGCCGTAGTGTGATGTCACGCTGCGGAATACGTCAGCGGATTAGATTTGTGTTAATATTATTCTCTCTGTGGCAATACGTGGAAACTTATTTTGCAGAGCCGGACACTACTCTTGGTGTTTACAAACTTTTATGAAGAATTTGGAGGAGGAACCCGCCTTGCAATGCCGAAGACAATCTACGCGCCAACCTCGTCGTCATTGAAGCCTGGTTCAGGGGCTACTGAGGGAGTCCTGGATTAGGGGGTGTTCGGGTAGCCGGACTATACCTTCAGCCGGACTCCAGGACTATGAAGATACAAGATTGAAGACTTCGTCCCATGTCCGGATGGGACTTTCCTTGGCGTGGAAGGCAAGCTTGGCGATGCGGATATTCAAGATCTCCTACCATTGTAACCGACTTTGTGTAACCCTAACCCTCTCCGGTGTCTATATAAACCGGAGGGTTTTAGTCCATAGGACAACTTCATCATACAACAATCATACCATAGGCTAGCTTCTAGGGTTTAGCCTCCTTGATCTCGTGGTAGATCTACTCTTGTACTATCCATATCATCAATATTAATCAAGTAGGACGTAGGGTTTTACCTCCATCAAGAGGGCCCGAACCTGGGTAAAACATCATGTTCCTTGCCTCCTGTTACCATCCGGCCTAGACGCATAGTTCAGGACCCCCTACCCGAGATCTGCCGGTTTTGACACCGACATTGAGCTTTGTAGATAGTAACATTACCATCAGCGTCAGTCTTTTTCTTGAAGATCCATTTATTCTCTATGGCTTGCCGATCATCGGGCAAGTCAACCAAAGTCCATACATTGTTCTCATACATGGATCCCATCTCAGATTTCATGGCCTCAAGACATTTCGCGGAATCTGGGCTCATCATCGCTTCCTCATAGTTCATAGGTTCGTCATGGTCTAGTAACATGACTTCCAGAACAGGATTACCATACCACTCCGGTGCGGAACATACTCTGGTTGACCTACGAGGTTCGGTAGTAACTTGATCTGAAGTTTCATGATCATCATCATTAACTTCCTCACTAATTGGTGTAGGCATCACTGGAACTGATTTCTGTGATGAACTACTTTCCAACTCGAGAGAAGGTACAATTACCTCATCAAGTTCTACTTTCCTCCCACTCACTTCTTTCGAGAGAAACTCCTTCTCTAGAAAGGATCCATTCTTTGCAACAAATGTCTTGCCTTCAGATCTGTGATAGAAGGTGTACCCAATAGTTTCTTTTGGGTATCCTATGAAGACGCACTTCTCCGATTTGGGTTCGAGCTTATCAGGCTAAAGCTTTTTCACATAAGCACCGCAACCCCAAACTTTAAGAAACGACAACTTAGGTTTCTTGCTAAACCATAGTTCATATGGTGTCGTCTCAATGGATTTAGATGGCACCCTATTTAACATGAATGCAGCCGTCTCTAAAGCATAATCCCAAAACGATAGTGGTAAACCGATAAGACACAGATCGCACCATATCTAATAAAGTACGGCTACGATGTTCGAACGCACCATTATGCTGTGGTGTTCCAAGTGGCGTGAGTTGCGAAACTATTCCACATTGTTTCAAATGAAGACCAAACTCGTAACTCAAATATTCGCCTCCGCGATCAGATCGTAGAAACTTTATTTTCTTGTTACGATGATTTTCCACTTCACTCTGAAATTCTTTGAACTTTTCAAATGTTTATAACTTATGTTTCATTAAGTAGATATACCCATAGCTGCCCAAATCATCTATGAAGGTCAGAAAATAACGATACTCGCCGCGAGCCTCAACACTCGTCGGACCGCATACATCAGTATGTGTTATTTCCAATAAGTCAGTAGCTCGCTCCATTGTTCCGGAGAACGGAGTCTTAGTCACATGAGGCATGGTTCGCAAGCATCAACTGATTCATAATCAAGTCATTCCAAAAGCCCATCTCCATGGAGTTTCTTCATGTGCTTTATAAGGATATGACCTAAACGGCAGTGCCACAAAAAGTTGCACTATCATTATTAACTTTGCATCTTTTGGCATCAATATTATGAATATGTGTATCACTACGATCGAGATTCAACAAAAATAGACCACTCATCAAGGGTGCATGACCCTAAAAGATATTAGTCATATAAATAGAACAACCATTATTCTCTGATTTAAATGAATAACTGTATCGCATCAAACAAGATCCAGATATAATGTTCATGCTCAACGCTGGCACCAAATAACAATATTCACGTCTAAAACTAATCCCGAAGGTAGCGTGCCGACGGCGGTCACATCGACGTTGGAGCCATTTCCGACGCGCACCGTCACCTCGTCCTTAGCTAATCTTTGTTTAATCTGTAGTCCCTATTTCAAGTTGCAAATGTGAGCAACAGAACCATTATCAAATATCCAGGCGCTACCGAGGGAGTCCTGGACTAACGGGTCCTCGGGCGTCCGGCCTGTTGGACATGTGCCGGATCATTGGGCCATGTAGATACAAGATGGAAGACTTTTTCCCGTGTCCGGATAGGACTCTTTTTGCATGGACGGCAAGCCGGGTGGCCGGATATACTATTTCCTTTCTATGTAACCGACTTTGTATAACCCTAGACCCCACCGGTGTCTATGTAAACTGGAGGGTTTAGTCTGTAAAGACAATCATAATCAGATAGGCTAGACTTCTAGGGTCTTAGCCATTACGATCTCGTGGTAGATCAACTCTTGTAACCCCCATACTCATCAATATTAATCTAGCAGGACGCAGGGTTTTACCTCCATCGAGAGGGCCCGAACCTGGGTAAACATTGTGTTCCCTGTCTCCTGTTACCATTGACCTCAGACGCACAGTTCGGGACCCCCTACCCGAGATCCGCCAGTTTTGACACCGACATTGGTGCTTTCATTGAGAGTTCCACTGTGTCGTCGAAGCCAAGGTTGATGGCTCGCCTCATGATCAAGAACAACATCACCACCGATGGAGCCCTGGCCTCAGGCCAAACCCTCCGGCTGGGTGGCTTTATTATGACCGCCCGTTCGGCCGGTGATCCGACGATGTCTTCTCGGGTCATCGAAAATCGCCTCCAAATTGACTCCGAATACTCTAGACAGATGGATCCAACAGAATTATTGTCCTTGAACAAACTCCTGGATCGCATCGCCGCCTTGGGGGTCGCTATAGACTACGGTCGGATTGGGCTTAAACCCGATCAAAGAGAAATAAAATCTCCATCGATCACCCACCAGATAGCGGTAGTGCAGGAGAAAAAAACAACTCTCCCTCTATATTGAGGACGAACTATGTCCGGATTTCCAAGCTCGAAGAGCCAGATACCTGTCCACAGAGCGACATGCCTTATCCTCCGAACTTGGAATCAGGTGGTAGACCTGAAAAATCGGTCGATCTCCCGGAGCCCAAATTATTCGGCTCGGAAATTTCTCAAACTCCGGACCCCAAATTGGGTCAGCGTTCGGACTTAAATCCACCCACCCACCCAGATATACGCGATCTCACATACCTACAGCAGTAGTCTCAGGAAACAGTCCGTCACTTTTTGGCCAGGTTCCTCCTTGTCAAGAACAAGATCAAGGATTGCCGCGAAGAAGACGCGATCTCAATATTCCGCAATAATTGTACGGACAAAGGAATCCTCAACGCTATCAACCGCCGTCGCTTATTACACTTCGGCGACTTGGCAACCATAGTACAGAAGTACTGCGCAATGGAAAGCGCTTGGAAAATCCAGGCAGCTCGTTGGGAGCCGCCAGCTCCCACTCAACCTTTAGTCCAGACAAAAAGGATGCACCCTCGAGAGGCGCCCAACACAGCAGTAAAGAAATCCAAACCCATTACGGGGCGCGGAACCGTTCTGGAAGGATGGCTCGGTAGGCCGTGCAAAATACACACAACACCGGATACCATACCTACCCACAGCCTTAGAGCATGTTGGATACTCCGGCAAGTGGCCAAGAGTGGCGAGGATATCCTCACCAAAGATACCTTGGAACAGCTCCCCCGGAACACGATGACCGCAGAGTATTGACAGTCTTCGAGACTTTCGCTTCAAACAATCGACGCAAGAGGGCACTCCGTGACCTCGCCGAAGTCTATCAAATTGCAACAATATATCCTTGGAACGACACGGCCATAACTTTCAATGCCAGTGACGAACCAAAAGCCCGGCCAGTCCGAGCACCAGTGGCCTTGGTCCTCAATCCAATTGTGGATGGTTTTTGACTTACCAAAGTGCTCATGGACGGCGGCAGCGGGTTAAACCTCATCTATGAGGATACACTCAGTAAAATGGACATAGATAGGAGCCATATTGAGCAAAGTAGCACGACCTTCCGTGGAATTATTCCCAACCGGGAGGCACGATGCGCGAGAAAAATCACACTTGATGTGGTATTTGGCATGCCGGATAACTACCGGTCCGAAGAAATAACCTTCAAGTGGCCCCTTTCAACAGTGGATACCACGCCCTGTTGGGGCGAGACGCATTCACATGAAGGAAATATGCCCTAGAGGCAATAATAAAGTTATTATTTATTTCCTTATATCATGATAAATGTTTATTATTCATGCTAGAATTGTATTAACCGGAAACATAATACATGTGTGAATACATAGACAAACAGAGTGTCACTAGTATGCCTCTACTTGACTAGCTCGTTAATCAAAGATGGTTATGTTTCCTAACCATGAACAAAGAGTTGTTATTTGATTAACGGGATCACATCATTAGGTGAATGATCTGATTGACATGACCCATTCCATTAGCTTAGCACCCGATCGTTTAGTATGTTGCTATTGCTTTCTTCATGACTTATACATGTTCCTATGACTATGAGATTATGCAACTCCCGTTTGCCGGAGGAACACTTTGTGTGCTACCAAACGTCACAACGTAAATGGGTGATTATAAAGGTGCTCTACATGTGTCTCCAAAGGTACATGTTGGGTTGGCGTTTTTCGAGATTAAGATTTGTCACTCCGATTGTCGGAGAGGTATCTCTGGGCCCTCTCGGTAATGCACATCACATAAGCCTTGCAAGCATTGCAACTAATGAGTTAGTTGCGAGATGATGTATTACGGAACGAGTAAAGAGACTTGCCGGTAACGAGATTGAACTAGGTATTGAGATACCGACGATCGAATCTCGGGCAAGTAACATACCGATGACAAAGGGAACAACGTATATTGTTATGCGGTCTGACCGATAAAGATCTTCATAGAATATGTAGGAGCCAATATGAGCATCCAGGTTCCGCTATTGGTTATTGACCGGAGACATGTCTCGGTCATGTCTACATTGTTCTCGAACCCGTAGGGTCCGCACGCTTAAGGTTTCAATGACAGTTATATTCTGAGTTTATGAGTTTTGATGTACCGAAGTTAGTTCGGAGTCCCGGATGTGATCACGGACATGACAAGGAGTCTCGAAATGGTCGAGACATAAAGATTGATATATTGGACGGCTATATTCGGACACCGGAAGTGTTCCGGGTGATTTTGGAGAAAACCGGAGAGCCGGAGGGTTACCGGAACCCCCCGGGAGAAGTAATGGGCCATATGGGCCTTAGTGGAAAGAGAGAGGGGCAGCCAAAGGTGGGCCGCGTGCCTCCTCCCCCTGGTCTGAATTGGACTAGGAGAGGGGGGGGGGGCGCCCCCCTTTACCTCTCCCTCCCCACTTCCTTCCCCCCTCCTAGTAGGAGTCCTACTCCTACTAGGAGGAGGACTCCTCCTTGGCGCGCCTATAGGGCCGGCCGGCCTCCTCCCCTTGCTCCTCTATATACGGGGGCAGGGGGCACCCCTAGACACACAAGTTGATCCACGTGATCATATTCTTAGCCGTGTGTGGTGCCCCCTTCCACCATAGTCCTCGAGAATATTGTAGCGGTGCTTAGGCGAAGCCCTGCGACGGTAGTGCATCAAGATCGTCACCACACCGTCGTGCTGACGGAACTCTTCCCCGACACTTTGCTAGATCGGAGTCCGGGGATCGTCATCGAGCTGAACGTGTGCTAGAACTCGGAGGTGCCGTAGTTTCGGCGCTTGATCGGTCGGGCCATGGAGACGTACGACTACATCAACCAAACGCTTCCGTTGTCGATCTACAAGGGTACGTAGATCACATTCTCCCCTCTCGTTGCTATAAATCACCATGATCTTGCGTGTGCGTAGGAATTTTTTTGAAATTACTACGTTCCCCAACAGTGGTATCCGAGCCTAGGTTTTATATGTTGATGTTATATGCACGAGTAGAACACAAGTGAGTTGTGGGCGATATAAGTCATACTGCTTACCAGCATGTCATACTTTGGTTCGGCGGTATTGTTGGACGAAGCGGCCCGGACCGACATTACGCATACGCTTACGCGAGACCGGTTCTCCCGACGTGCTTTGCACATAGGTGCCTTGCGGGTGACAGTTTCTCCAACTTTAGTTGAATCGAGTGTGGCTACGCCCGGTCCTTGCGAAGGTTAAAACAGCACCAACTTGACAAACTATCGTTGTGGTTTTGATGCTAGGTAAGATTGGTTCTTGCTTAAGCCCGTAGCAGCCACGTAAAATTGCAACAACAAAGTAGAGGACGTCTAACTTGTTTTTGCAGGGTATGTTGTGATGTGATATGGTCAAGACATGATGCTAAAATTTTATTGTATGACATGATCATGTTTTGTAACCGAGTTATCGGCAACTGGCAGGAGCCATATGGTTGTCGCTTTATTGTATGCAATGCAATCGCGCTGTAATGCTTTACTTTATCACTAAGCGGTAGCGATAGTCGTGGAAGAATAAGATTGGCGAGACGACAACGATGCTACGATGGAGATCAAGGTGTCGCGCCGGTGACGATGGTGATCACGACGGTGCTTCGAAGATGGAGATCACAAGCACAAGATGATGATGGCCATATCATATCACTTATATTGATTGCATGTGATGTTTATCTTTTATGCATCTTATCTTGCTTTGTTTGACGGTAGCATTATAAGATGATCTCTCACTAATTATCAAGAAGTGTTCTCCCTGAGTATGCACCGTTGCGAAAGTTCTTCGTGCTGAGACACCATGTGATGATCGGGTGTGATAGGCTCTACGTTCAAATACAACGAGTGCAAAACAGTTGCACACGCGGAATACTCAGGTTATACTTGACGAGCCAAGCATATACAGATATGGCCTCGGAACACGAAGACCGAAAGGTCGAGCGAGAATCATATAGTAGATATGATCAACATAGTGATGTTGACCAATGAAACTACTCCATCTCACGTGATGATCGGACATGGTTTAGTTGATTTGGATCACGTAATCACTTAGAGGATTAGAGGGATGTCTATCTAAGTGGGAGTTCTTTAAGTAAATTAATTGAACCTAAATTTATCATGAAACTTAGTACCTGATAGTATCTTGCTTGTTTATGCTTGATTGTAGATAGATGGTTCGTGCTGTTGTTCCGTTGAATTTTAATGCGTTCCTTGAGAAAGCAAAGTTGAAAGATGATGGTAGCAATTACATGGACTGGGTCCGTAACTTGAGGATTAGCCTCATTGCTGCACAGAAGAATTACGTCCTGGAAGCACCGCTGGGTGCCAGGCCTGCTGCTGGAGCAACACCAGATGTTATGAACGTCTGGCAGAGCAAAGCTGATGACTACTCGATAGTTCAGTGTGCCATGCTTTACGGCTTAGAATCGGGACTTCAACGACGTTTTGAACGTCATGGAGCATATGAGATGTTCCAGGAGTTGAAGTTAATATTTCAAGCAAATGCCCAGATTGAGAGATATGAAGTCTCCAATAAATTCTATAGCTGCAAGATGGAGGAGAACAGTTCTGTCAGTGAGCATATACTCAAAATGTCTGGGTATAATAATCACTTGATTCAATTGGGAGTTAATCTTCCAGATGATTGCGTCATTGACAGAATTCTCCAATCACCGCCACCAAGCTACAAGAGCTTCGTGATGAACTATAATATGCAAGGGATGAATAAGACTATTCCCGAGCTCTTCGCAATGCTGAAAGCTGCGGAGGTAGAAATCAAAAAGGAGCATCAAGTGTTGATGGTCAACAAGACCACTAGTTTCAAGAAAAAGGGCAAAGGGAAGAAGAAGGGGAACTTCAAAAAGAACGGCAAGCAAGTTGCTACTCAAGAGAAGAAACCCAAACTTGGACCTAAGCCTGAAACTGAGTGCTTCTACTGCAAGCAGACTGGTCACTGGTAGCGGAACTGCCCCAAGTATTTGGCGGATAAGAAGGATGGCAAGGTGAACAAAGGTATATGTGATATACATGTTATTGATGTGTACCTTACTAATGCTCGCAGTAGCACCTGGGTATTTGATACTGGTTCTGTTGCTAATATTTGCAACTCGAAACAGGGACTACGGATTAAGCGAAGATTGGCTAAGGACGAGGTGACGATGCGCGTGGGAAACGGTTCCAAAGTCGATGTGATCGCAGTCGGCACGCTACCTCTACATCTACATTCGGGATTAATATTAGACCTAAATAATTGTTATTTGGTGCCAGCGTTAAGCATGAACATTATATCTGGATCTTGTTTGATGCGAGACGGTTATTCATTTAAATCTGAGAATAATGGTTGTTCTATTTATATGAGTAATATCTTTTATGGTCATGCACCCTTAAAGAGTGGTCTATTTTTGTTGAATCTCGATAGTAGTGACACACATATTCATAGTGTTGAAGCCAAAAGATGCAGAGTTGATAATGATAGTGCAACTTATTTGTGGCACTGCCGTTTAGGTCATATCGGTGTAAAGCGCATGAAGAAACTCCATACTGATGGACTTTTGGAACCACTTGATTATGAATCACTTGGTACTTGCGAACCGTGCCTCATGGGCAAGATGACTAAAACACCGTTCTCCGGTACTATGGAGAGAGCAACAGATTTGTTAGAAATCATACATACAGATGTATGTGGTCCGATGAATATTGAGGCTCGTGGCGGATATCGTTATTTTCTCACCTTCACAGATGACTTAAGCAGATATGGGTATATCTACTTAATGAAACATAAGTCTGAAACGTTTGAAAAGTTCAAAGAATTTCAGAGTGAAGTTGAAAATCATCGTAACAAGAAAATAAAGTTTCTACGATCTGATCGTGGAGGAGAATATTTGAGTTACGAGTTTGGTGTACATTTGAAAAATTGTGGAATAGTTTCGCAACTCACGCCACCTGGAACACCACAGCGTAATGGTGTGTCCGAACGTCGTAATCGTACTTTACTAGATATGGTGCGATCTATGATGTCTCTTACTGATTTACCGCTATCGTTTTGGGGATACGCTCTAGAGACGGCCGCATTCACGTTAAATAGGGCACCATCAAATCCGTTGAGACGACACCTTATGAACTGTGGTTTGGCAAGAAACCAAAGTTGTTGTTACTGAAAGTTTGGGGCTGCGATTCTTATGTGAAAAAGCTTCAACCTGATAAGCTCGAACCCAAATCGGAGAAATGTGTCTTCATAGGATATCCAAAGGAAACTATTGGATACACCTTCTATCACAGATCCGAAGGCAAGACTTTTGTTGCTAAATTCGGAAACTTTCTGGAGAAGGATTTTCTCTCGAAAGAAGTGAGTGGGAGGAAAGTAGAACTTGACGAGGTAACTGTACCTGCTCCCTTATTGGAAAGTAGTGCATCACAGAAAACTGTTTCAGTGACACCTACACCAGTTAGTGAGGAAGCTAATGATGATAATCATGAAACTTCAGAACAAGATACTACTGAACCTCATAGATCAACCAGAGTGAGATCCGCACCAGAGTGGTACGGTAATCCTGTTCTGGAAGTCATGCTACTAGATCATGATGAACCTACGAACTATGAAGAAGCGACGGTGAGCCCAGATTCCGCAAAATGGCTTGAAGCCATGAAATCTGATATGGGATCCATGTATGAGAACAAAGTATGGACTTTGGTTGACTTGCCCGATGATCGGCAAGCAATTGAGAATAAATGGATCTTCAAGAAGAAGACTGACGCTGACGGTAATATTACTGTCTACAAAGCTCGACTTGTCGCAAAAGGTTTTCGGCAAGTTCAAGGGATTGACTACGATGAGACCTTCTCACCCGTAGCGATGCTTAAGTCTGTCCGAATCATGTTAGCAATTGCCGCATTTTATGATTATGAGATTTGGTAGATGGATGTCAAAACTGCATTCCTAAATGGATTTCTGGAAGAAGAGTTGTATATGATGCAACCAGAAGGTTTTGTCGATCCAAAGGTAGCTAACAAAGTGTGCAAGCTCCAGTGATCCATTTATGGACTGGTGCAAGCCTCTCGGAGTTGGAATAAACGCTTTGATAGTGTGATCAAAGCATTTGGTTTCATACAGACTTTTGGAGAAGCCTGTATTTACAAGAAAGTGAGTGGGAGCTCTGTAGCATTTCTGATATTATATGTGGATGACATATTACTAATTGGAAATGATATAGAATTTCTGGATAGCATAAAGGGATACTTGAATAAGAGTTTTTCAATGAAAGACCTCGGTGAAGCTGCTTACATATTAGGCATTAAGATCTATAGAGATAGATCAAGACGCTTAATTGGACTTTCACAAAGCACATACCTTGACAAAGTTTTGAAGAAGTTCAAAATGGATCAAGCAAAGAAAGGGTTCTTGCCTGTATTACAAGGTGTGAAGTTGAGTAAGACTCAATGCCCGACCACTGTAGAAGATAGAGAGAAAATGAAAGATGTTCCCTATGCTTCACCCATAGGCTCTATCATGTATGCAATGCTGTGTACCAGACCTGATGTGTGCCTTGCTATAAGTCTAGCAGGGAGGTACCAAAGTGATCCAGGAGTGGATCACGGGACAGCGGTCAAGAACATCCTGAAATACCTGAAAAGGACTAAGGATATGTTTCTCATATATGGAGGTGATAAAGAGCTCATCGTAAAAGGTTACGTTGATGCAAGCTTTGACACTGATCCGGACGATTCTAAATCGCAAATCGGATACGTGTTTACATTAAACGGTGGAGCTGTCAGTTGGTGCAGTTCTAAACAAAGCGTTGTAGCGGGATCTACATGTGAAGAGGAGTACATAGCTGCTTCGGAAGCAGCAAATGAAGGAGTCTGGATGAAGGAGTTCATATCCGATCTAGGTGTCATACCTAGTGCATCGGGTCCAATGAAAATCTTTTGTGACAATACTGGTGCAATTGCCTTGGCAAAGGAATCCAGATTTCACAAGAGAACCAAGCACATCAAGAGACGCTTCAATTCCATCCGGGATCTAGTCCAGGTGGGAGACATAGAGATTTGCAAGATACATACGGATCTGAATGTTGCAGACCCGTTGACTAAGCCTCTTCCACGAGCAAAACATGATCAACACCAAAACTCCATGGGTGTTAGAATCATTACTGTGTAATCTAGATTATTGACTCTAGTGCAAGTGGGAGACTGAAGGAAATATGCCCTAGAGGCAATAATAAAGTTATTATTTATTTCCTTATATCATGATAAATGTTTATTATTCATGCTAATTAACCGGAAACATAATACATGTGTGAATACATAGACAAACAGAGTGTCACTAGTATGCCTCTACTTGACTAGCTCGTTAATCAAAGATGGTTATGTTTCCTAACCATGAACAAAGAGTTGTTATTTGATTAACGGGATCACATCATTAGGTGAATGATCTGATTGACATGACCCATTCCATTAGCTTAGCACCCGATCGTTTAGTATGTTGCTATTGCTTTCTTCATGACTTATACATGTTCCTATGACTATGAGATTATGCAACTCCCGTTTGCCGGAGGAACACTTTGTGTGCTACCAAATGTCACAACGTAAATGGGTGATTATAAAGGTGCTCTACAGGTGTCTCCAAAGGTACATGTTGGGTTGGCATATTTCGAGATTAGGATTTGTCACTCCGATTGTCGGAGAGGCATCTCTGGGCCCTCTCGGTAATGCACATCACATAAGCCTTGCAAGCATTGCAACTAATGAGTTAGTTGCGAGATGATGTATTACGGAACGAGTAAAGAGACTTGCCGGTAACGAGATTGAACTAGGTATTGAGATACCGACGATCGAATCTCGGGCAAGTAACATACCGATGATAAAGGGAACAATGTATGTTTTTATGTGGTCTGACCGATAAAGATCTTTGTAGAATATGTAGGAGCCAATATGAGCATCCAGGTTCCGCTATTGGTTATTGACCAGAGACGTGTCTCGGTCATGTCTACATTGTTCTCGAACCCGTAGGGTCCGCACGCTTAAGGTTTTGATGACAGTTATATTATGAGTTTATGAGTTTTGATGTACCGAAGTTAGTTCGGAGTCCCGGATGTGATCACGGACATGACGAGGAGTCTCCAAATGGTCGAGACATAAAGATTGATATATTGGACGGCTATATTCGGACACCGGAAGTGTTCCGGGTGATTTCGAAGAAAATCGGAGAGCCGGAGGGTTACCGGAACCCCCCGGGAGAAGTAATGGGCCATATGGGCCTTAGTGGAAAGAGAGAGGGGCAGCCAAAGGTGGGCCGCACGCCTCCTCCCCCTGGTCCGAATTGGACTAGGAGAGGGGGGGCGGCGCCCCCCTTTCCCTCTCCCTCCCCACTTCCTTCCCCCCTCCTAGTAGGAGTCCTACTCCTACTAGGAGGAGGACTCCTCCTTGGCGCGCCTATAGGGCCGGCCGGCCTCCTCCCCTTGCTCCTTTATATACGGGGGCAGGGGGCACCCCTAGACACACAAGTTGATCCACGTGATCATATTCTTAGCCGTGTGCAATGCCCCCTTCCACCATAGTCCTCGATAATATTGTAGCGGTGCTTAGGCGAAGCCCTGCGACGGTAGTGCATCAAGATCGTCACCACGCCGTCGTGCTGACAGAACTCTTCCCCGACACTTTGCTGGATCGGAGTCCGGGGATCGTCATCGAGCTGAACGTGTGCTAGAACTCGGAGGTGCCGTAGTTTCGGCGCTTGATCGGTCGGGCCGTGGAGACGTACGACTACATCGACCAAATGCTTCCGTTGTCGATCTACAATGGTACGTAGATCATACTCTCCCCTCTCGTTGCTATGCATCACCATGATCTTGCATGTGCGTAGGAATTTTTTTGAAATTACTACGTTCCCCAACATCACACGCTTTCAAGCCATACCTCATTATGGGTATATGAAGCTCAAAATGCCCGGGCCCAACGGTATTATCACTCTCGCAAGTGATTCGGATATAGCCCTCTGAGCCGAAAACAAAACAGCCTCCCTGGCCCTCGAGGCACTCTCTGAGGCCCTTGTGGCCGAAGAGTTAAACGCACTGCGCTCAACGGTGGATAGGGACGACATAATCCTTGACAAGCGCTCTAAATCCACCTCCTTCAAACGAGCAGATGAAATAGTCAAATTTCAAGTCCAGCCGACGGACCCAAAGAAAACAGCCTCCATCGGTGCATAGCTGGACTCAACGGTGGATGCCGCACTACGAGCGTTCCTACGCGAGAATTGGGACATATTCGCCTGACACCCTTCCGATATGCCAGGAATCCCATGCAGGTTGGCTGAGCACAGCCTCAACATATTGAAGGGTTACAAGCCAGTTAAGCAAACACCGCAGCACTTTTCCGAACCAAAACGACAAGCCATGGGGGAGGAGCTAGACAAGCTAATCGAGGCCGGATTCATCAGAGAAATAAAACATCCAGACTGGCTAGCAAACCTGGTGATGGTGCCAAAGAAGGATAAATCATGTTTCTTGTGCGTCGATTTCAAAGACCTCAACAAAGCTTGCCCTAAGGATCCATTCCCGCTCCCCCGCATCGATCAAATTATTGACGCCACTTCAGGACACGACTCACTGTGTTTCCTTGACGCATATTCCGGATACCATCAAATTAAAATGAAGGAATCCGACCAAGTCGCAACGGCATTTATTACCCCATACATGCTTTTCTGCTTCAACACTATGCCCTTTGGGCTCAAAAACGCCGGTGCCACCTACCAACGCATGATTCAAACATGCCTGGAGAAACAAATCGGTAAAACAGTTGAAGCATATGTGGACGACGTCGTCATCAAGACTAAGTGCGTCGAATCATTAATAGATGACTTAACTTACGCCTCACATTCGGCAATCTCCGGACATATGACATTAAGCTCAATCTGGAAAAATGTGTATTCGGCGTCCCCTCGGGAAAACTACTGGGCTTCATTGTTTCCAGTAGAGGAATCGAGGCAAATCCAGCCAAAATCCGAGCTTTATCACAATTGGCTACACCAACAGACCTTAAACAGGTCCAAAAGCTAGCTGGATGCGTGGCAGCTTTAAGCAGCTTTATCTCCATACTAGGAGAAAAAGCATTGCCACTTTATCGGCTCCTCTGACGCACAGATCACTTCGAGTGGACAGATGCAGCAACAACCAGATTGGAAGAAATAAAGGCTCTTTTAGCAAACAACCCAATCCTAGCCGCACCAAGCGCCAGCAAACCAATGCTATTATTCATATCTGCAACACACCAGGTGGTGAGCGCAGTACTCGTCGTCGAACGAGAAGAGGACGGACACAAATTCCCGCTCCAGAAGCCGGTATACTATGTATCCACCGTCCTAACTCCATGCAAATCCCGGCACCCTCATTCTCAAAAGATAGCATACGCGGTCTTCATGGCATCTCGGAATCTACGACACTATTTCCAAGAGTGCTCGATCATAGTAGCTTACGAAGTTCCACTGAATGACATAATAAACAATCGCGACGCAACGGGCCGGATTTCCAAGTGGGCCATTGAGCTCCTTCCATCCGATATAACATATAAGCCACGCCGGGCCATCAAATCTCAAGTACTGGCAGACTTCATCGCCGAATGGACAGAAGCCGAACTCCCTAAAGAGTACGGCACATATTCCAACTGGGTCATGCATTTCGATTGTTCCAAAATGCTGGCGAGCTTAGGGGCAGGCGTTGTCCTAACATCCCCTACTGGATACACAGTTCAGTATGTACTCCAAATATTATACACAGAATCCAACAATGCAGACGAATACGAGGCTTTATTGCATGGTCTTCGGATGGCTGTCCCCATGGGCATACAACGCCTGGAAGTGCGCGGGGACTTGAGCCTCGCGATATCTCAAATTAATGGATATTTCGACGCCAAGGATCCAAAGATGGTGGCTTACCATAACGTCGTTCTCAAAATGTTGGCTCGGTTCGAGGGGCTCGAGTTTCACCATGTGTCTCAAGAGAGTAATCAAGCGGCGGACGTCCTTGCTCGCATTGGCGCCAAGCGCGACCCCGTCCCACCTAACATCTTCTTGGAAAGGCTTTCCAAGCCATCTGTGGTGTGGCAAGGGGAGAGTGGCAACGTCAGTCCGGACCCGACCATAACCCCAGATACCGAACATACCGACATCATCAGAGGCTCAGCCACTGAAACAACACCATCAGCCCATCTTTTAATGGCAGTCATTGCTCCATGGACTGAACCATTCTTGGCCTACTTCAATAGGTGAGAGCTCCCTGAGGATCAGAATGAGGCCCGCCGCATTGTTCGGCGTTCGAAAGCCTATAAGGTCCATGAAGGAGAACTCTACAAGAAGAGCGCTACCGGAGTGCTTCAAAGATGTATCTCCGAGGAGGAGGGGCGGCAGCTTTTGGCTGAAATTTATGCTGGTCTCGATGGTCACCATGCCGCAGCTCGGGCCCTTGTAAGCAAGGCCTTCCGTACAGGTTTCTACTGGCCGATGGCCCGAGCTGATGCACAGGACCTTGCCCAACGTTGCGTCGGATGCCAGCTTTTCGCCAACCAAAGCCATATGCCACCCACTGCTCTACAAACAATCCCCATCACTTGGCCTTTCGCGGTCTGGGGGCTTGACATGGTTGGACCCCTTAAAGGAGGCAGCCATAAGAAAAAATATCTGCTAGTCATGGTAGATAAGTTCACTAAGTGGATAGAGGCCAAACCAGTTAAAACGGCCGAAGCCGGACCAGTGATAGACTTTATATCCGGTGTTGTACACCGTTACAGTGTTCCACACAACATCATCACCGACAACGGCTCTAACTTCACAGCCGATGAGGTGAAAAACTGGTGTGCTAATCTCGGCATTAAGCTCGATTACGCCTCCGTATATCATCCGCAAACAAATGGTCAAGTCGAACGAGCCAATGGTCTTATTATGAGCGGCATCAAACCCATACTAGTGCGGTCTTTAAAAGAATCAGACAAGCACTGGGTTGAGGAGCTCGACTCCGTACTCTGGGGGCTGCGGACCACGCCCAATTGCACTACCGGACACACACCTTTCTTTATGGCGTACTGCGCAGAGGTTGTGTTACCCTGCGACATTATTCATGACTCACCTCGAGTGCGCATGTACGAAGAGAGAGAGAGGCCGAGCACGACGTCACAAAAGCCCGTTCCGCACTTTATCAACAGCAGGCCCGCAGATATCAAAGCAGAGAAGTACGGGCCAAGACTTACAACGTTGGCGAACTTGTTCTACGCCTCCCGGAGAAGAAAAAGGACAAACTCAAGCCAAAGTGGGAGGGTCCCTTCATCATTGACGAAGTTCTCACTGGGGGGGCGTGCCACCTGCGTGATGCATCTGACAATAACCTAGAGCCGAACCCCTGGAACGCGGCCAGACTCCAAAGATTCTATGCCTAGTGCCGAACTCTTTCTTCGTTTCCTTCTACCTATTATTTCCAATACTTTTTTCCTCTCTTTTCGCTTTTTTCTTTTTTAGCTTTGAAGCTCCTCACGCGGCTCAACCATGCACCTGTGACATACACATACTCAAATATGTGCGTACATTATACCTGGGGGCTTCTTGGACAAAAGCTTATTATTGTTGTTTTCCGAGCATCAAGCTCGTCACATATATGTGTTCTCCTCATATGTACCTTTTCTTCGCCATTATATGCATCGATATGACTTAAGTTTTGGCCAAGCTGGGTTGCGTGGCTCCTGTGCTTATGCCCTATGTTCCCATTAGTTCGGCTAGGGCATAAAGGGAGCACCTCTGCAATTGTTACTGCCGGGTCATCCGGATGTGTACCTCAGACTGGGTGAAGCCGAAAGCTAGCATTCTTAAGGGAATATTCGGTCGGCGGACTAAAGACGTTTTTTCATTCACCCCATGGTGAGCACCCCAGATGTTACGAACACTGTGATTTCTGCAAATCACAGTTCGGACATGCACATTAACACATGACTACCCAGGGAAAGGAACCCTTAATGGAAATATTCTCTCTGGAAGATGTTTCTTACAATCACAATGTAATATAACATAGCTAGCCGGATACAACTTGTCTGTTCAAGCAACTATGACCCCTACGCCTAGTTTCCATGCATACCCCAGTCTATTTTTTGCTGCTCAGGTATTCGGAAACACTCCGCACCTTCGGGTCCAGAGGTCGAAGCGAAAATGTCTGCCATGACAATCGTTTTACAAATCTGTCTAGGGACAAATATGTCAAGGAAAGTACATAGTCAATTAGACTAAAAAAATTCCTCCTGTATACTGTCTAACAGGCTATCTAACTTGCAATCCTGTTGGGAATATCGGGCGGCTACTTCGACTTGGTCATATACCAAACTAACGGGAATTTATTTTCCATCTGACCCTAGAGGTCCGACCCGAGCCATATGATTCGGATCAAGCTTGGTATACCGTGTTTTCAACATGGTCCAGGCTTCTCATGCATCTTCCCGGTAGGCCGACATCTCCCATAATCAAAAATGCCGCTGCGCTCCCCTGAATAGCTGTACAAGCTCCTCCATTCTTTCTGGAGGGGAGGCGGATGACCATAAAGCCTTGGCAACACTTCACATCGCCTGCCGAGCTTGCTCGTGCACGTGCGACAACTCTTCTAGCAGATCGCCCGAGAATCTGGACACCTCCTGTTTGGGACGACCAGTCTGCATACCTACAGGCATAAATCTATTAGTTCCTTTCATTTCCGAATTACACGGAGGTAAGTTTGACCACATACTAAATATGTCACCTCGAAGCCTCTTATTTTCCTTCACGGAGTCAGCCAGCTGGGCTCGTACATCTTTCAGTTCCTCGCCCAGTTGGGTATTGTAATCTTGGAGCTTGTTTTTCTCCTCCACGACTCGTGTTAGCACACGCTCGCCCGCGGCCAGGGACGATTCCAAGGGGGGACGAGGGGGGCTAGACCCCCCCTAATGATGTTATTTTTACGTAATAACGATCAAGCAGCTGGTAAAAGTAGGTGAAAATAATGAGCGCATGGCTAACTTCGCCCCCCTAACCACGTGAAGTGCAAAACTGTAAATCCCATCTATAGCAGGCCCCTGCAGCAGCCCACAACATGAAGACGAAGGACGTAATTAGTGTTCTTTTTCTTTCCATTTACTTGCCTCCGATGCTGTCGCTAAGGTATAGCCATCGTCTAGGGAAGTTCCGTATTCAGCGCCGTGCAATTCCTAAATCAAGATCTGACTGTCGAAGGGGGCAAGACGATCTAATGGATGCACGACCGGCCGACCGGCCGGCCGTATAGCTAGCATAGCATGATCGGCGATGAGTCAAGTAAGACTATGTTACTCTCGTTTCTCATTCTATTTACTTCATCCTTGGCTTATGTTTTGTAATTAGATTAATTTATACCTTTAAAACTAGAGGATTGGAACAACACAAACTGTATACATAAAATTGTTATAAGGAAATATTCCTGAGTCACGGAGAGCAGCCCTCCGATGATGATGATTCATGGTGCTCTCCACTTCAGAGTTTGTGACGGCCATATCTTCTGAATCCTTCACGGAAGGACAGTTCGGTGCCACTCCCGTGTCAGCCCCCATCCTTAGAGCAGGGTCCAAAACCTGGCTAGTGGAGGCACGACCGGCAGGATCCCCAGACATAGTCCGGCGGACACTTTTCCTGATAGAATGTGGCAAATGGCATCATGATTGGATGTGGTGATCAGAAGATCTGTTCTTGAAAAGAAAGCTTTGACGAGGGTTCTGCCGTGTTATCATTTGCCTTCCTCTTCTAAGATGTGCTCGGCTCGGGCGCCGCTCTCCTCGGAGACGCTTCTGGTGCACGTTGTGACATTGAGCGCCTCCCCTTTGGAACACGTAATACTGTGGTGGGTGAGGCATAGTCAGGAAACTCTTTCAAAGAAGGTGTCTTTTAAATTATTTACATGCGAAGCAGGGAGGAGGCCAGGGTAATCGGCGATGATGGGTACTTCTGTACCATCGTAGCTCGTCTGATAGAATACTCCATCCTCGAGCTCCACAAATATGTCCGGATCTTCTTCGAATCCGGGGTCAAGGTCCCAGTTGTGACCCTCTGGCTGAGGGGCGAGGCTATGGATCCCCTCGATAGCCTTCCGCCATTCCTGTTGCGAGTAGATAGGTTACTGTCTATCAAAAATGATTCAGGGAGAGGAGTAAAATGGTGGGATCGGAGCTTACCCAGCTAGGAGGATTATACATGGAAAATCCATCTCGACATTGGAGACGAGTGAACTCCTCCTTCTCCCCTTTGTATAGTTCAGCCAATATTTTGGGCAAAGCGGCGGGGGTTTTCAGACCCTTCCGACCGCAGCGTGAGGCGTCATCTTCCCCATTATAGTGCCACATGGGAAGCCCTCTGTATTGGATTGGTTGGACCGCTGCACTATGGAGATCACCATTACCTCGATTATTGACAATCCGGACTAGGCGAGCATCTTAATCTTGCCCATCAACTTACTGACTTCCGTGCTATCCTCCTCCTCGAGGCTCTAAGGACGCCAGCTGTGGTGTTTCTTCAATGGAGTGCTTGAAAATTCGGGGAGGCCCATTCGGACTGGGTCAGGAAGAGCGACGTCGTCAATATAGAACCATTCGGAAGGCCACTCTTCGGAAGCCTTCTTCGGCGTGCCGGACATATATCCGGTCCCGACGATACGCCACACTTTGGCTCATCCCACTTTGAATATTGACACCCCTTAATTACGAGGGACGAGGAAGAACAATTTTCTATATAATTCAAAATGGGCCTCACAGCCCAGGAATAACTCACATAGAGCAACGTAACCCGCGATGTGCAGGATGGAGGCGGGAGTGAAACTGTGCAGTTGGAGGCCATAATACTCCAGCAGTCCTCGGAGGAAGGGATGGATTGGAAATCCAATGCCTCTCTGAAAGAAGGGAACGAAGCATACTCATTCCCCCTGGACGGATTGGGGAAATTCTCCGCCTGAACCCCGCCGTTGAAGGACGTTAATCCTGCTCGGACGGGGACTAGATCCGCGGGAGGAAGAAAGCCCTGTTTTTGCAGCTTTGTTAGCTGACCGTGAGATACAGAGCATCTCTCCCAATCACCCTTTTTGGAGCCGTGGGGACGAGAGGAAGAGCTGGGAGCATTGGCCATGTTGGGATGGTTCCGCTTCGCGAGCTCTAAGGATTTTTTCGCAGGCTGTGCAATGGATCTAAGATCTATTCTCTTTAAATAGACACCTCTCTTGTATGCTCAGGGTCGTATGTGCAAAAATACCCCGACCTCTCGTATTCACTCGCCACGTGGAAGCTGAAGTCAGGAAGGCGTGGAAGCCGATGGGTGCGACATTAAATGAAAAAGCCGAATACCGCTCTTTAAGTCAGGGACTTTGAAGTGATTGGAGGGGGAACCCGCCTTGCAATGCCGAAGAAAATCTGCGCGCCGGACACCTCGTCATTGAAGTCTGGTTCAGGGGCTACTGAGGGAGTCCTGGACTAAGGGGTCCTCAGGCGTCCGGCCTGTTGGACATGGGCCGGATCATTGGGCCATGAAGATACAAGATGGAAGACTTTTTCCCGTGTCCGGATAGGACTCTTCTTTGCGTGGACGGCAAGCCGGGCGGCCGGATATACCATTTCCTTTCTATGTAACCGAGTTTGTATAACCCTATTCCCCTCCGGTGTCTATATAAACTGGAGGGTTTAGTCTGTAAAGACAATCATAATCAGATAGGCTAGACTTCTAGGGTTTTAGCCATTGCGATCTCGTGGTAGATCAACTCTTCACTACAAAAAAATACACTTCCGTGATGATACGTGTTTGTCATAGTAGGTAACTTTTTTTGTCATGCATGTACATCCATGACAAATTTATGATAGAATCAAGATAGTCATACCTGTGCTGTCGTAGAAGTGTTCCATGACATTACCAAAATTATCATCATGGAAGGGTCCACTTCCATGACGATAAATCACGCGTCACAGAAGTGCTTTCGTCAAGGGTGACCGACACGTGGCATCCACCGTAACGGAACGCTGTTAAGCTATCGGGTTGGGTTTTGGATCCGATAACCCATTAACAGCCCCGACCAATGGGGATTTTCCACATGTAAAATCATCATTGGCTGGAGGAAACACGTGCCGGCTCATCGTTGGGACAGATGTCAACCACTCATTGGACGGAAGCCGCCTATGATACGTCGACACATGGCACGGCCCAACAGAGGCCCATTCCTGTGAAAAGGCCGGCCCGTTTGACTTGGTCAAAAGCTGGCAGGATGGCCCATGGAAAGCCTATTAACGGCCTGTTCGAATATAGCCCATTTATAGCCCGCTAACCCAAGGCCCGTGACGCCCTATCCGAATTAGGCCTAGTAGCGTTATCTGGGCCATCCAATATGATTCCAGCCCGTTTTCACTTCTGGCCCATGTATGGCCCATGACGTCTTTTAGCCCATATGAGGCCCTATGTAACTCTTGGCCTACTAACGACCCGTGGTGAAACTGGCCCGTAATGAACAGTGTATCACTTTACACCCATTAACGGCCCGTGGTGAAACTGGCCCATAATGAACAGTGTATCACTTTATACCCATTAACGACCCGTTATTCCGTTGGGCCGTTTCCAGCCATGTTATCTTTCGGCCTTCTCAGAGCCCATTTATTCTTGGGCTCATTTCCAGCATTCATTTACTTACGGCATGTTACTGTCATTTTCTGCTTGTGGGCCAAATTCAACCCGTGGTTATAGTTGGCCTGTTTGTGGTCCGTTAATACATTGGGCCGTTTTCATAGCGTCATTAAATACGGCCTATTAATGATGGCCCATTATGGTCGGCCCATGAACGGACGATTCCAACTCTAGCCCGTTTACGGCCATAATGCGGCATGTTATTGGCCCATGTTTGGCCATCGATCATACTGCCCGTATAAGGCCCATTGATGATACGACCCATAGAAGGCCCATTGTTTCTACGGCCCGTAGAAGGCCCACTGTTTCTACGGCCCGTAGAAGGCCCACTGTTTCTACGGCCCGTAGGAGGCCCAGTGTCACTACAGTAAATATTAGCCCATGGTTATTGTGGCCTAGTTTTAAAAAATAGGTTATTGCAGCCACTAGCAAACCGCGGAAAAAGAACTGCAATGACTAGAAGCAAACAAATAAACAAGACAACAAGGAAATAAATAAGCAAGCAACTTACGCTAGGCTATCACGGCTACCACACATATTACATCCACTGGGCATCAAAGTTCGCCACCAGTGCAAATAAACGCGCCGACAAAAGAATATAAAAAACTGAGAGCACTTCAGAAGGCACTAGGCCTGGCCAGGTCCCCCCCCCCAAACAGCTGAAGAAGCTGAGTAGACCTCAGTTGTGTCAACGATATATGCATCAACACTAGATTTAAGGCATGATGGTGCGCACGACAGTCCTCTGACATCTTCATTGCATCTTTGACTTCAAGTCGGAGCTGAGCTGAAGCAAGCCTTTCCGCTTTAAGTCGAGACTGAAGAAGTCGAATTGATTGAGGCAGCGACTGCACAGAGGTTGTCTCACACCTGCTGGTGAGTAGCTTCAACTCATTGTCTTCATCAAGACAGGACCTTGGGGTCATCTCGCTGTCCTCAAGATGGTTTGGCTCACTATCTTCCCAAAAGTTCTGCCCGGCGTAAGAGATACGAGTCTGAAAGAGAAACAAGGAGACACGTAACAGGTTTCACAATTATATAAGCAAATAAATGGATCTGTTCTGCATAAGGAACATGTTTTTACAACTACAATTTGAAACTGGTAGTTGTTGCAAACATCCAATCAGATGTAAACAACAAAGCAAACAACAGTGGAGGAAATGATGCCTATCAAAATTTATATTAGAACAAAGTTTGAAGGCTTGAGAAGGATGAACTTACATTACATGTTAACACGGGCTGGACAAAGCCCTTCTCCATGTTGATGGAAGGATAATTCAATAAATTCCCCAAAGAAAATTCTTTATAAGCATTGCCATTATTCTACATTTTGCAAAGAGTAAATATAGATCAAATAATATTGGAAGAAACAGAGGATAATGAAGCTCAGGTGCAGACTGATGATACATAATCAAATAGCAATTAATTAAGTACAACGTTACAAGGCAAAAGGGAGAGAGGTACCGACAAGAGCAATGCAGAGCCCATTATTGTTTTGAGATCGTATAATCCTTTGAGCAAGGAGATTCATCTGAAATTAGTTTTCATACAAGAGAGAAGGTAAGGCACAAGCAGAAATTTAGGAGTTCAAATTTTGAATTGATATCATAGACAGTACCTGACGCTGGGCTCCCAGCAGTTCTAATAGGGGTTTGGCCACTGGAGTAGGGGTAAAGTGTGGTACAGTTGGGCCTGTGTTTTCTGTGGCTTCTGATCTATCTGATTTAACAGGTATCACTACCTTTTCCAAATACCTAGTTTGTACTCCTTGACGACCTGCACTCACCCTCTTCCTTTTGGACACCTATTACGAAAGAACAACATTTGACTGGAAAAACATAGTGTGACAATACATGGAATAGGTACAGAAAATGGATAGTATGACATATACTCATATATGATGCTTAAACTAAGCAGATGGTGTAACAAAGTAGAAGTAATGCAAGAGGTCAGAAGCAAAATATGTGTGACCAATACAACTTTGCAAAGTTAGAGCAAGCACCTTGATGGGTGAATAAGATAGGCCATCCTCCACCATGCAAGTTTGTTAGGCAGTGGATCATTCCGCAATATTCCTCTCGTGCACCCATTCTCATATTCATTTTGATAATGTTCAATATCTGACATGCATGAAAACATAAAAACAAGTGAGATTTTCTTTGTAATGCAGAAGTGATTCTAATCCAATACTGCCTCCCTGTAAACCCCTTTGTGCTATCTCTGCAATTCTTTTAAATGATGCCATGCATGTTGTAATTTGTTGTGTGCATTAATATAATGTGGCCTACTACTCAAAATATGAGAGCTCTAGAAGTGATGACACTTCGTAGATGATAGCTTCAACATATAGTAAAGAAGAACAAGTCGACCTGACCTGACAGATTCAAAATATACTAAGGGAGAACAAGTCGACCTGACCAGTCGACCGCAAGAGAAGAGTATCATCTTAAAGAAGAGCAGAAGAGCAAGCAGATTGAAGATATTACAAGTCTTCTAATACAATGTCGGTTGGCCACCCATGATGAACCAGAGCGCACAGAGAAATACTATTCTTTCCGGTCTCTCCATATGTGGCTCACATGCATTTCGAAACTAAAGTAGGAACATTTAGCTAACCAATTAAACATCTCTCAGTTTTACTAATATCAGCAATAATATCAGATATGAATTTGTACAACTAAGCTTGTTTAGCTCGATGGGTGGAGCAGTGCTATTACGACACGAACCACGTAGGCTGATTGTGGTCATCATAAAATGGGGAAAACATAAGCATGATGAGTACAGTGTTGACCGTGGCAGTGGGATGGCAGATCTGAAGCTGCAAACCGCGCAAAGGGTAGTTAGCAACCGATGTTTGCTTTGAAATAACAACTAAGATTTGGTATGGACAAGAAAGTACGGTCAACAAGTGACAAAGAAATGCAATTATGCTGTCTCTCTATATGTCGCGACATGCATTTGGAAACTCAAGTGGGACCTTTAGCTAACCAATTAAATGTGTCGGTTAACTAATATTAGTATCATATCACAATCATATTTGAACAACTAAGCTTTCGAATTCTGAGTGTTGTGTTGTTTAGCTTGAAGGGTGGAGTAATGCTAGTATGACAGAAAGCACCTACGTAGATCATAGTAGAGTAGATAAAAGGGGAAAACCCTAAGCATCAAGAGAAAAATCAGGAAAGTGGAACTAGCTGGACCAGTGGGTGGCGCACATGCTTTTCAAAACGAATATAGGAACATTAGGTGACTAATTAAACGCTCTCTGTTTTAGTGATATGAGCATCATATCAGATTCGTATTTCAACACGTAAGCTTTGGGTTGAGGTCTTGAGGAGCAGTGCTAGCACGACACAAAGCACCTACGATGATGGTAGTGAATATAAAGGGGGGAAACCATAAGCTTTACGAGTATAGTGCCCGTGCCATGGCGGATCTGAAGGTGCAAACCGGACAAAGCTACTTCGCAACCAATGTTTGCTTTCAACTAGCTACTACAATTTGGTACAGACAAGAAAAGTACAGTAAACAAATTACGATCTATTTTCTGGGTGAGATCAATAACTTAAGCACATATGGAAGAGTACCACCTCTCTTGCGACGCCGTGTAGGCCTATGCTGATACGTTGAGGGTGCTGCGGGTGCGATGGCTGTCGGCGGCGGGGAAGAAGACTTTATACGGCAGACGGCCGGGTCGGGGGATATATCCTGTTGCCGTGGATGAGGCGGTCATAGGAGCGGCAACAGCAAGGTGGACGACGGCACCGATGAAGCGAGAGGAGGCGATGAAAGGATGCTGGTCCAGCGCTGTGGATGAGAGACGTCCATCTATTGTAGTGGACGACGGGGTAGGGGTAGCGGCTCCGGCAAGGTGGAGGATGGGGTGGCGGACGGAGGAGGCTGGCCGCAGTGCGGAGGTTGTCGTGCCGCCGCCGGTGTATGAATGGGGAAATGGAGGGGAGGGGGGATCTCAAACTTTGGGACGTGCTTCTCTGAAATGGGGGAAAGTTACGAATTTATCCCTCGTTTAAAATTTTGGACATCGCGTCGGTTGGGGATAGGACGGTAATCTCGCATCTCCCAAATATTTGCCGGTAACTATTTCGGGTGAGGAGAGGGTGTTTTGCTGCCCACGGTGTATGAACGGGGCTGACAGGTAGGGTGGTTGTGTCACGTCTGATGGAAGTTACACATCTGCCCCTATTTAAAATATTAGCCTACATCGATTTCGGGTGAGGAGAGGGTGTTTTGCCGCCCACGGTTGGCACCCATGGTGTATGAACGGGGGTGACAGGTAGGGCGGTTGTGTCACGTCTGATGGAAGTTACACATCTGCCCCTATTTAAAATATAAGCCTACATCGATTTCGGACGAGGAGAGTTTGTTTTACCGCCCACCGTGTATGAATGGGGAAATGGAGGAAGAGACACATGTCTTTCGGACGAGCTTGAATCAAATGTGTTTTGCCGCCCACGTTTGGCGCCCACCGTGTCTGAATGGGCTCAGAGGCCGTCGTGTCACGTCTGATTGAAGTTACTAGTCTACCCCTATCGACAGCAGTGTAAATCCTGTCGATAAGGATGTCAAGTGTCAGGGGTAGACAGTAATTTCCATCTCGCAAACACTTGCTTCGAGCAGCCCACAAATTATAGTGGGTGTTTAGCCGCTTTGTTCAAAACTTGGGAGAATTAGCATTCACGTTTGCCCTGGGACCTGGCAAACTAAATTCAAATCCAATTTGTATTCGATTACGAATATCCACAGATAATTGTACGTTTTGTTATTTATTTCTTCAAAACCACAACAAAGATTTATTCCACCTTTATATATGATTATGATTTAGAAATACCGTGATCTTCGAATTCAGTAGGTTGGATACACTCTGAGTCAAACAATTATTTCATCCAATACAATATGCTCACACGACAAACAGTTCACCTTATGTCAATCATACAAGTTCTGAGGATTACCTCGCCTAAAAAATTCGAATCATTACAACACATGGACAACATAGGGGGTCTTGCAACATAATCCATTCAGATACATGACACAACATGCAAGTACAATAATCTAATGAAAATTTGAACTGGTATCTAAAGAAGAACCGGGATTATCTTGGGCTTCAGATAGCAGAAACAGCAGGACCTCCTCCGTCTTCAAATGCAACATTCTTACTTCCTCCAATTCTTGGGTTGCTTGCATAATGCGTGCCGCTAATTCCATAATTTCTAGCCTCAAGATAAATATTACCTCATTCATGGCAGCCACACCATCTCTTTCTGCCTCTAGTAGAGCCTCAAGCACTATAATATCTGTGCTCAGACTGCTCTCCGGTGGTGTTGCCTCTGAACTGCTACCATCTGGTAACATGGATGGCGCACTACTTCCACAAATAGATTTTGGGGTTGTACATTGTGTCCTAGTGTGAACGGCATCCTAAAAGGTTTCCGCTGGACATCAGTAAGAGATAGTTATCGTATGATCCAGGCATTAAGCTTACATGGTGAATGACAGACGAATTATTGCCGAGCATGGCAAACTATATTTAAATGTTTCGAAGCAGCATCAGCCGAAAAGAAATTAAAATGGTAAGATGAAACTAGGGATGTAAGTGGCAAATAAACGAAATCCGCCAGTCCCATCTAGTTAGTTTTTGCTACCTCCCTAGTTCATTTTCCTCAAAAAAACAAAAACTCTTTTGAACTATCATACCACTAGTGGACTTTAATCGGGATTAAACCGGACCCAGTTGACATCCCTAGTTGAAAGGGAGTGTACAACCGCTATATTTAAGTTGCCAAGGCATCTAAGCAGTTGAAATAATCTGAGAAATCACTTAACAGTGTGGCCTCATATAAACTACGAAGACAGTCTTGTGATGAAGTTGAGAAGAAAAGTTAAGGACTCAAATGAAATAGGCATGCATTTCTTTACGATAGTACAACAGGCACTGCTGATATATTGGCCAACTTAGGTATAGCGTAACAACAAATAAGCATTCGAATCAAGCAATACAGCAAAGCAGACAACTGAACTATTTGTAATTCGGTAGGATTACACGTTGAGGGCACAAGCCAAGAAAGCAACCCACTCGCATTACATTTCACATGTACTAAAACACACTGGCTTACCATATGTTGCTATGAGGCCTAGCTGCTGTTGCAATGTTCTTTGAAGATATCGTCAGCATCTCGTGGTTGCAAATCTAGTTGTTGTAGTTTATTCTGCACCATCTATTTAGGTAAAATTAATTTTAATCGCATGCACTAGTCTGAATTGATCATCAATGGTTCATCTAAACTAATGAAAGAAGGGTGTGTGCATACACGACAATACTCCCTCCGATTCTTTTTACTTTGCGTATAACTTTTTCTCAGTTTTCTCGTATTAGTCTGCGCGTTGCCGATTCCTAGCGCTGGTTTCCTTTTGTGCCCCGCCCCATCCGCCTCTGCCCTAATTAATTGGCAAATTAGTCCAGAAAAATTAAACCAGTGCCCTCCTTGGTATGCGGGTCAAGAGTTATGCGCAGAGTAAATAGAATCGGAGGGAGTATATCTGCTTCCCTCTATTTTTATGCTTGTTCGAGGTGCCAGCCCCAAAAGAACAAATATTTTGCTTGATGGGGTTGGCAGCTCCATAATTAATAGAAGCATCAAATTAGTCATGCAACTTGGGGAGATCAAGAACACACAAACAAGTAATGAACAGAGGCTCGGAGCAGTGATGTAATAGCTAGCATCAGAAAATGTAGGGTAAAGCGAACAAAAAGTAGCAGAACCACATGCTAGTTTGCTGATGTGTAATTAAGCATAGAGAACATTAAGCAGTCTGATGGAACCAACAGGTGGCATCAGAACAAAACTAAAGCATATTAACTATATGTGCACTGGTATGTAATTTAGCACATGTAACATGTTCACTGCCAGAAGTATGGCCCTACAGGTGCAAGCAGAATAACGCGTCTCATGAAAAACTGAATGATGCCCTGAAGAAATTCAAAGGTGCGGTGCTTATGCTAGGAAAGTGAACGTAGGCGCCGGCCGTTGGATAATAGTACCTGATTCTCGGCGGCGTATGGGTATCGTTGTCATACTTGATAGCTAAGGATCGTCGATGGTTCTCGTGTTGCGGTTGAGTTTGGGCCAGCCGTCGCCGTCGCTGAAGCGGCTCCGGTGCTACGGTTGCGGCGCCTGTCGACATACAAGAAAGCTCATCTGTGGTAAGTGAACAGTTGCATGATAAAGAGAAAAACCAAAGGAGTACAAATCGAAATAACCTGATGAGGCTGCGGCGTCAGTAAAGCAGGGCCGGTGGAGTTGAATATGGCGTCCGTGGAGCGGGTCCAGTGCAGTGGACGAAGGCTTTGGCAGGCGCGTTGTGCAGTGCTTTCCGTGAGGTGGATCTGTTGCGGCGGACGAGGGCTTGTATGAAGGGCCAGCGAAGGGGCGGACGAGGGAGTCAGTGAAGGGCCTACGCTGTGGTGGACGAGGGCGCTGGTTAAGTAGATCCAGTGCGGTGGACCATGATGGCGGTCAAGGAGATCTGGAGCGGTGGACAAGCCAGTCGCTGAAGCGGCTCCGGTGAAGTGGTGAGTTGGCAGTTGGGGGGTCCAAGGTGCGGAAGGTAGATCCGGCAGGGTGTGAGGTCCACCGCTGCGGCGGAGGACTAAATTCGGTGGCTTGCCGTGGTTGGGGGGGCCGGGGAGGGGAAGGGGAGGGGCTCTGGGGAAGAATGTTGGGGGCAAGGAGCGGAAAACAATGGAGTTACCAAAGCAGCCCTTTTCCGTTCATGTGGCAAGGGTAAAACAGGAATATAGCAGGGCTAAACTTTCGGGCGCGTGATATTTAGATGTGAGCGGGAAGTTTGAAAGCTTTTGGCGCCTAAAATTATAAGTATTCTGCTCTCGTACGGCCGACTATGATATCATGGCCGACAATTTGTTTGTTTTGCACGCAAAAAAATGTGCAAGTTTTGAAATCAATGTCTCCAACTCAAAACTTAGATTGTCCATTCAATTCAAATATGGATCATTGAGCTACTACAAGCAAATACCATCATACGGTCCAATTCAAATGAAATTCCAAATGTGTTTATCCTAAATATGATGACAAAAGCAAAAATGTGTATGTGTATGAATAAAGTGGATGATTATAAAGTTTGAACATGCCCGTATGTGTATATCTCTAGGTTTGATATATGAATTTGAAATCACGAAATCCCGGCTTAAAAAATGTACCTCCGTTTAAATGAATTACAAAAGCTAATGATGGAGTCGAATTCCAAAATTCCAATCTTAGGTTTGTAATTCTGGTACATCAAGGTATATCACGCATGTTCAAAAGTATCGTTATCTCATAGTACAAACTGTGAAACAAATTGATCAACCATGAGTGCACAATATCTCAATTACGCTAAAGTCCCTCAAATATAGATACCTCACTCTTTATCTAAAGTCAACCCCCCCCACCACAAACACACACACACAGAGAGAGAGAGAGAAGTCGTTCTCTCCCCCAAACACCAACACACGAGCACATTAACACCCTTCTCTCTTGTAAAGTCCGGACCCCAACATAGGTCTCTATCACTTTGTCTCTCGGGCATGCACACATCTCTTCCCTCACTCTCTAGGTCTCCCGCTATCTCTCTTACCCAAGCACACGCAATATGTAGAGTGTATATTTCCCATACACACAAAACGTCGCCCCCAAATGTCTATCTCCCTAGTTATGTGGTTCTCGCGCACTCACCTCACACACCACCCCCACTGCAAACAAGCACACTTTGTCTCCTTGTGCACCACTCACCTCTTTCTATCTCTCCCACATGCGGACCCGCCCCAGCTCCTTCCCTATATACATATATGTCATGACTCTTTGCATCGCTCCCTAATGTATAATCCTTCTCGATTTCGCACATTGTTCTCTACACCATCTATTCTAGCTCTCTCATGAAGTCCCTATCACACACACGATGACTCGCTTCCCTTGCGTCTCCATTCATAGGCCAATTTCGGACGACATCAACATTGTCTCCCTATCTATACACCATTTATGGACACAAACGACCCCTCTCGCCCCCTCTCTTCCTCTCTCTCTCTCCGGCGCTAGCTCTCTCTTTCTCTCGCTCTCACACCCCTCTCCCCCACACACACTCGATGTCTCTTCCAAATAGTCTGCTCCCCCCGCCCGCACCCGTGCTATCTCGCTACTACACATGTCACACCATTCCTCCTTCCCTTATACTAGGTTTACATCATCAGTGGTCTCTCTACTCCACATACACTCTCTCCCTCTCACACAAAACGCGTGCACAAACACACACAGACACGCACAAACACCCATTTACTTGGATCCTCATCTCTCCTCATGTCTGCATGTGTATCTCACACACTCACTCTCTAATTATGTATATGTGTCTCCACGTTACACAACACAAAGCCCCATGTACATGTCTCTCTCTATCCTCCACACACATAGATACAAAGAATATGTTATCATTGCCTCAGTCTCTAACATATCACACACGCACTCTCTCTCTCTCTCTCTCGCAAACACACTCAACAAGGGTTTCCCCGTGAATAACTTACCGTCTATTAAGGAACAGTCGTGGCAGTACGGTGAAAACGAGACATGAAAAAGAATAAATCTGCACGTGCTTAGACCACCTAGTATGACTACTAGGACTAGAGCAAGCCAAAAAGCACGCCATCGTCACCCCCTCGTCGGCGACGGGAAAATCTTCGTTTTACACAGTCGAGAAGTCATTGTGCTAAGGGCCCACATGTCGAGGCGTTGAATAGAATGTAGATGCTAGTTTACGGAAGCAAGTATCGATAATACGTTTGTATCTCCATACTTATATTTCTTCTCTTATAAAAAAACGAGTTGGTGATGATGGTACGTGTGCCATCTTGCAATATAGACCGTCCGATCTATATCTGACGGATGGAAATTAAACTAAAAGATACCTGCACCCCTCTCCACATTTGCAGACAAGGCCTTCCCTCACTCATCCTTATCTCCAACAAACCTCATTGTTGAGCAATTAAGAAAGGAAGCCTCTCGAACAAACTGGCCTGGTGGCCACTGCCGGCGTCGTCAATCCCCATGCCTCCGCTTAGTTCGACCACCAACCACCACCACCACACCCCACTCCTCTTCAACTTATCTCATATTTCTCGAGATATCATTAGTTTTTACACATGGGATTACTCCCGCAAGGGTCAATCACAACAAGTGTTTTATAAAAAAAATGCATCTTGATGTTCCATGCAATGCACGGATCTTGCTAGTACTCCTACACAAGACTAAGTTGGTGATGCTGGTGTGTCTGCCATCCGTCGTTTCTGACCATTAGATCTACATCTAATGATTGTGAGGTAAGTTGTTGCCTTTTCTCACCAACATCCCACTTGTCTACCAATTTGCAGAAAACCCCATAATTAGTATCTTAAAACCAACCACATCCCTTCCTGACCTCACCAAAACAGCCCAAGGAATATATTCTAATTGAAACATAATATATCTCTAGTGACATATGTATATCAAAATTAGAGTGTTTTGTACCAAGTTTGTGAATAAGTATTATTCTAATTATGATTCCTTGCAACGAACATGAACATTGCTAGTATTTCCAACCATGCATTTCTTTTCCTAGTATTCCATAGTTTCGAGTTTTCCATCAAGATATTAGTCACTCATGGTTGATATTTACTTTCAATCATGTACACATATGCACTATGTAACTAGCCTTGCTTATTGGATTCCAAAGCTTAACTTTCACTCCTACTTACAATATGTAGAGTATTTAACAAAAAACTACCACTTTCAACCAGCCCCAGGAGGAATCTATTGTACAAAAAATAGCAAAAACATACCCAAAATTTCTTCATCCACGCCAAAAACTACCTAGTACTCCTACCGATTAGGTTCGTTTAAACCCATTTATGACAGGGTTGGCCCACATGTCCGTGCTGACGAGGCAGCTTAAACCAACACATTTTGTTTGACCGTTGACACGAGGGACCCACATCTGACCTTCTATCCTGTTATTCCCCCTCAAATCATTATTTTTCCTGAACATTACTTCAAACAGTACTGATGCGTGTTCGTTGGTGGCGCCGGTGATGAGCGAGTTGGCCGCCGCTCCGCCGGACGGGCCGGACACTGCGCTGGCCTCCGCACGGGTTGGCAGGCTGGCCCGAGCGTGACTCACGAGCGAGCAAGCCACCGCGCTAGCCTTCGCTCGAGCCAGATGGCTGGCCTTAGCGCGGCGCGCTCGAGCAAGCCGCCGCGTTGCCTTGCCAATCTAGCTATCAAACCTTGCAGACAAGCAGCTGAACGGAGCTATCTTGGCTAGCTAGCGGCCACGAGCGCCGGACGGAGCTGGCATCCGGGCTGCCGCAACATGGGCTCTGCACCACCGGCGGTTTTGACCCCGCCTTCTGCCGGCGGCGGTAGCTGCGTCCCATGGACGAGGATGACTAGGTGGACGAGCCGGAGGTAGGAGGTCACTCGAGGATTTTTGTTGGTAAGAGCATGTACAATGGTTGATAAGGTAGTCTTATCTTAAGTCTGCCACGTATGCAAGTGGTAGTAGTTTCTTGGCATTTTAGTGGTTTCTTGCATTATTAGAGCCAGTACAATAGAGCTGAGTCAGCGGGCTATAAGAAATAAACTACTACCACATGTTGGCTATAAGATGGGCTGTAGATGACATGGCACTGGCTTATAGCCAGCAGCTGGCTATACTATTAACCATGCTCTTAGGGGTTTCTTGTGAGGAACAACGTACGTACTACTAGCGACAAAAGGCGATTCTTGGTTGCGTTGTACTCCAACGAGTACTACTAGTGGTCGCGGGAGTGTATACCTGGTTTTGTGGGTTCGATCCCGGCCGAACGCACGGCGGCCTTTTTTTAAAAATAGTACTACTACACTTCACTGTGAGCCAATATTTTACACGGGTAGTTTGAGTTTTGAAGTCAAACAGACGTGCGGCCCCACAATCTAGGTGCACTGGACAACCTAGCCACGTGAACGGGTTTTCCTTCCCAGCATCTCGTGGCTCGCGTGCTCGCCCTAGCCGCACCTCGCTTGCAGCTTCCAGCTAGTAGCATATTTAAACTAGTGCCTCCCAATTAAGCCCGAGGAGCCGGAAAAGCCTGGCGGGGCATTGGGAACTGTGCAATATGGCTCTGTACGTAAAGTGCTCTACTACTACTCTGTAGCTTGTGGCGTTGCATGCATGGACTTCACTCCATTATCGGCTCTACTAGAAAAGAAATTCCTCTTGCCGTGTTTTTTTGAAACGGAGGCAAAAGCTTTGCTTCATCTCATTCATAAAGAAGGAACTACTAACAAAGTTCGACGAGATCCATTACACCTCCACAAATGGAAGCGAAAAGCCTAGTCTCGCTGTATCAAATAACTCAAATGTTCTGCCCCTGCAGTAACCGTCGCTGATAAACAGGCTGCTAGTGTGTGCGTGAGAGGAGCGGCTAAGTAGGCCAGCTACGTGAGAGGAGCGGCTGAATAGAGCACCGAGAGTACCCACTAGGCCACTACGCAGGTGTACTTCCCCTGCATTGATAGTACATCGATGGTTCTAGAGAACAGTAGTACCCTCCACTTCCAACTGTAGCTCCTTGGCCCTGAGATTCAAGAGTTCAAAACTAGTGCACTATACTAGACTAGACTAGAAGTACAATACATCGCACTACTAGTTGAGAAAAGTAGTACTAGTACTGCTATAGTACGAGTACGTACTCCTCCATCACATAATGTAAGACGTTTTTTGACACTAGTTGGCGTGTACAAAAAATGGCAAAAACATACCCAAAATTTCTTAATCCACGCCAAAAACTACTACCTAGTGCCAAAAATTTCTTACTAGTGCTATTATTTACAGTATAATGCAATCCCATAACGTTCCATAATCCCTTTCTTTCAAAAAAATCACTTCTGGAGAGAAGATTGCTATCTCCACACGAGCTTCTCATAGGCCAGCGCCACCGCATGCAGTCATGTGAGAGAGAGGGAGACATCCATGCAGCATGCAAAGAGAGGAGAATGCGGGCGGACAGCCAATGGGCTGCATGGGGCATTTATAGCTGCTAACTCCTCCCATCCATGCGCCAGGGGTATTTCCGTCCAGAAAGCATGCAGCGAGCCCCTGCCTTGGTATCCAGGTCTGCTCTTATGCGCAGAGTAAAAAGAATCGGAGGGAGTACTAGTAGTAAATAATAGCCTCACCCCTTCACTGAGGAACGATCTACAGTTGGAAGGGACGAGGCCCTGCGGTTACTACGCTCTTATCTCCTCCTCGCTAGTTCCCCTCCCCCCGAAGAGAAGGCAGTTCGTCGCTGCTCCCATGGATTCACCAGGCGGTTCTCCTCCTCGTCGGGGATGGGAGACCTTGGACGATGATCCTGTGGGAGAAATCACACGCCGCTCCGACGTCCTCACTGCTGCAAGACTCGGTGCTTCCTACACCAACTTTTTCAAGACGCTGCTTAAACAGGCCATGCTTGTTGGTCTTCCATGCATCCTCGAGGAGAAGGTTCTTCTATGGGACAATCCTTCGAATAGTCCACCGCTCCCTGGCCATGGTTGCACGTTGACTCCGCTAGAGTTGCCGACGTTGAGAGGTAGTCGGATTTTGTCCGATGAGCAGGTCAGTAATGGAGTTTGATCATGTAGTACATAGTTATTCCATTTCCATCCAGTAATTTCTCTGCTGCCCATCGTCTTATATATAGGTCTGGGTCGGTGCCAACAAAGATTGGCTTGCATACCTCCAGCCGGATACCACCATCATTTTGCACAACATCCACAGTAGTGCGGCCGTTCCGGTAGACCCCTTCTCCACCATTGGGATCGGCCTTTCAGACTGGCTGGGCAAGAATACGTATGATGATGCCTACATGAGATTGAAGAAGATAGAAATTGCGGACCCACCGACAAAGCGACGCGGCTACGACGATTACTATCTCATCACGGTGTTCGACATAAGGATTGCCATCAATGCAGGAGGCAGTAACGGCAGAGGCTGGCGCATGTTGGCGGCGGCAGATTTGTACCCCTACACGTTCGAAGACGCCGTGCGCCATCTAGGCCGCATCTTCGCGGTGACAAGCCAGGGGACTTGTTTCATTCTGTTGACATCCTACGGTACGGGAGATTACAAACGGAATGCACAAACCATCATTTGCATCCCTAACGGTACTCCATTATTTTGCAGGGACCAGTCATCCCCCGTTAAAAATAAGATCGCCGATCCTGGATGTGCATTTGCATCCGCGATTCGGTCTAACCTGGAACCTTGTAGCTGACTTTGGCATATTGGGATCAACTATCTTAGCAGTCGTTACCCATGGTACCACTGATGTGCAACATGGTCACATAATCTACCACGATCGGACCGTCACCATCTACCCAGGTATTCCATTTTTTAACCCTCTCGCCTTCTCTTTCATTGTTGTACTAGTAGTATACTTTGTAGTACTAGTAGGAGTACTTTTTACCTTGGAGGACGCGTATAGCTAGCTAGGCCCTTGAAGACTTGAACCCACTAGCTGCCACCATTTTTGTTTTTCCATGTCTTACTATCTCATCCATGTAGCCAAGAGTGGCTATATATAATAAGCCGGTTATTTTACTTCCTCTATACCGGAGTAGTACTATTTGCTGCACAGTATTACTGACCGCCACATTTGAGCACAACATTATTATGCATGGACCTTGACTATGTACGTCACCATATGTCCAGATCTGGGATGCCGCGTGTACCAAATGAACGGCGCCGAGTTCGACCCCTGTGATGCTACATGGATGCCGAGGAACACTCTTGGAGAGTACTCGCTTTTCATCGGGGACAGCTACCCCATTGTGAAGTAGATGCCACCTTCCGTGCACGACACGGAAGGCCTGCCATTCATGAAGCATGGTTGTGTCTTCAGTGCACACCACCGAATGAACGACATGCTGGGACACACTATCCCTGATTTATGCCGCTTCAGCTTGGATGAGTCTCCATCGTGTGGAACCGGACTAGAAAGCTGCGACAATGATTCCCGTTTCCCACAGCTATGGATCGTGCCATCCATGAAGAACACCTGGGACTAGAACCTGTAGGAGGACATGTAGCCCATCTATAACGTGTAAGTGGAGTACGGTAATTGTGAACGGTAGCGCTATGAATATATGTAGACTAGTCGTGCACAAATTTATCACATGAGTTGGAGATGAACTTGTGTGGCATACTGGCATTTGTCCTTTAGAATTTATTACTAGTAAATGTGTTATGTGTACGTGCAACTTTTGTGGTTGTTGCACGGGCTCCAACACGCTCTTTGGAAAAAAAAGGTGGCACATCTTTGGATATACGTGACGTGGCGGCATCATATAGTAGCATAGTTCGCTATAGTTGTACTAGTACACTCCTACTAGGACGACAACTCCTATAAAACCTTGCGCTTGGCTGCCTCTTCGGGAGGTTCAAAAGTTCGTACTCGTGTGAACCTTGCACTTGGCTCTTCGCCTCTTCGGAAGGTCCAACAATGATGATACTACAGTATAATATGCTTCTGGCAATCTGACACCGATTGAACTGCTGCACGTCTACCGCGAGGGCAAGGGCGAGGGAGAGGGATAGGGAGAGGGAGAGGGCGTTGTAATCAAAACCCTCTCCTCGTCCTGCGAACCACCGCGCGCGTGGGCGAGGGAGAGGCGTAGTAAGCAAGCTTCTCCTCGTTCGGCGAGTTGACGGGACACATCAAAGAAGTACTAGTACTAGTAGTAGTAGTCTATACTGCGTCCTTTCCGATTAATATGGCTTAATTTGAAACGAGAAAAATACACTGGCGGTCAACGTATGTAACAGTACGCTCTTTACGGTCACTATATATAGTTTTGCGGCGATTATGCGATCACTAGCTCATCGTAGAGCACCGTATTGCACCCTACTGACCGGCCACATAGTCGATGTGGCACTTTGTTGACTGGTTAAATTGTCACCTGGTTTCTGGGTCCCACCCGTCAGTTGGCAGAGCAAAGAAATCAGTTAAACAAAATTTTACGCAGGCGCGACACGAGTCCAACCCTTGCGCGCGAACCGCCATGGCTGTGTATGTGAGTGCATGCACGTGTCCTCCCTCGGTCTTCCAATAAAGAGTGTACTACATGATGTACATCTACACTTCCAATGTGTTTAGCCTTTAATCTAAATCGATATTGATTGACTAATGCACCAACTTGTGCTATAGGTATAGGCTACATGTCTATCCTTAATTACAACATGCAACGACCTTCATTTAATCTTCTTATCTCAATGGTCGCATGAACACATAAGTCTGCTACTTTTGGGCGTTAATTATGCCCTGGTCAATGTGTAAATCTCTAAATGTACAGTCTTTCACGGACGTAGGGAGTAGGTTGAGCACTTGAGCGTGAGCATGTGTGTTGCATCGTGTGCTGTGTGTCGCATGGGTGCGTGAGTGTTGCGTGCGTCCATGTGTACGTGTGAGTGTTGCATGTTGCATGCATGCATGGGGCTTACTCCCTCCCATTGACATGTCCATTTGGCTATAGATTTCAACAAGTGACTAGGTACGGAGCAAAATGAGTGAAGTGAGCATAGAGGCATAGGGATACTGTAGAAAGGAAGTCTTCGCGATCCATTTATTCCCCATCTCGGTCAGAGAGAACTATTCAACTAGTGTTCGCAGTGAAGTGACAATACACACTGCAGCAGATGGGACACGTAATTAATAAGCTCAACCAGCGTGTTGGTGTTACTAAATCAATCGGTTATGTTTGGTAGTATCAAGTCATTGAAAGCATGCACATCCCACATATCTTATTGGTTGATATGCCACAAAACAAAAAACGAGAAGGGAGTTAATGTATGGTGCCTAAGTGTTTTGGGATTATTTGGTTTTCGTAAGGTGACTTACACACCTAGACGGAGGGAGTAGTAGAATTGAGATTGAATGCACTTTCTTCCCTGTCTTCCACTCTTCTTCCTCCTCTCTTCTTCTTCCTCCTCTCTTCCCCATCGCCGGCCGCACACCATTTACCCCCGCTCACTGCTCGCCCGCCCGCGCCATCTTCCTTGGTAGCTCGCGCGTACCATATCCCCCTGCTCACTGCTCGGCCACACGAGGAGAAGCTTCTTCGCTCGCCCGCACGAATCCACTTCCCCGCTGGCTCGCAGGCACCGAAAACCCCAATGGTAGAACCGACTGACACGCAGAGCCGCGATTGGAATTCCCTCCCCGATGTTCTCTTGGAGCAGATCTATAGTCGTATGGACCTACTCAGCACCGTCCGTCTGGCCGCATGCTCGGTGTCTTTGTACCTTCTACTCGTCTACAACCGGCTGGCTCTTTTCAAGACACCCTGCTTGCTGATGCTCGATCCTCGCAGGTGGCCCAGACACTGACTTGACGATCCTACGGAGGTTGATGTGGTGCCCCTCGACATGCTACCACTACCCGTCCACCTGTCCTTCATGCGCAACCACTACTGGGCGGGTATGAAGGCCAACTGGATCGTCCTCATCCACCACACCGGTAGTCCATGGCGTCTCGTGGATATCTACACCCAGCGAGAGATCACCCTTCCATCGTTGGATACCGCCGCCATCGAGCCTCGCGGCCCGCCGGACACTCCTGCCTACTACGCACGAGACGCATCAAGCTTTTGGCTCGACCTCTGTTTGCAGAAAGTTGTAATCTGCGAAGTGCCCACACCATCAGAAGACTACATGGATTACAAGCTCATTGCCTTGTTCAACAAGGGATTAGTCTATCTGGAATCCGGTCGCCATACATGGTTATGGCTCATCATCAATCCTGTTGAGGAAACATTTCTGTCTGATGCTATAGTGCACGATGGCATCGTTTACGCGGCCGACGCACCGATTGGCTACCTATATTGGTGGAATCTATCGTCGTGTAATTGTTCTATCTCATCTCATCTTTACCTTATGAATACGACTGCCTGTTCATTTGTTACAAATTTAGAATGCATATCATGTCTATAACCACATCATTGCTATATGTTCCTCTCATTTCCTAGATTTTTATGACCACACATGTTATTGTTAGAGTTGATATGAGAACAATTGGCATCTAATGATTGTTAGAATACATATTATGAGCATAACATCATGATTGCTATATGTTACTCTCGTTTACAAGATTTTTATAACAACGCATGTTATTGCTTAGAGTTGATATGAGAACAGTAGTAGTAAGTGCTATGGTAGAATATGAGTAGGCGCTGTCATAGCTATTTTCCTCTCATTGTTACATGATGTTTGAACCATGACATATTGCTAGAATATGAAAGCCATTGGCTTATTTTTTAACTTGGGGTATGATTATGACCACGACATTGCAATTCTCTGTCTATGATATGTGTCACTGTTATAATGATATTAATTCCACACATACTCTGAACATGATTGTTTATTTTTGTCCTTTTGGTCTCCAATTTGAATTGTTGCAGCAGACGCAAATGCGCTGGCCTTCATGATTCCAGGACCTGGAATCATACCAGCCCATGGGTGGTGGTTTATCGCTCGTTCAGCTAACGGCGATCATTTGATGCTCATTCACACGTACCAAATTGACCAAACCATTGCATCAAACCACATGCAGTACAATGCGTGGGGCGTTTGTGACATTGATGGCTATGGCTGCTTCGTGTTCGAGAAAGATCCCAGCTCCGTTGGGCCAGGCGTATTCAACTGGAGGCGGGTTTACAGCCTCGGCAACCACTCCTTGTTCCTCGGGCTCAATTATCCGATCATCCAACCAATCATCGATCATATCACCGGCGATGATTACTGTGCTACGCAACTTCCATTCGCGAGGGGGGGGGTTGTGTTTACACATCATACCATGGGTTTCATGAATCACCATATCCAGAGATTTGTTGACACAACTTGTTGCTAGATAATCTTCAGTGTGTGAAAGGCATCAAGCTTCCATGCGATGGATGGCTTTTGCAAACCCGACATGTGGCGATGTGGTTCATGCCAACAGCAAATACGCACAACTTGATTCATGCTGATATCTAGGCTGAGCCATGTATTCTGCTGGTGTAGCACGACCCTCTTTTGTTGGATATTATGTACTGTTGTGAGTTTGAAGCACTCCTCTAGTTTGAAGGATAGATACCTTCCTGGGATCAAGTGCATCCTAACTCACCTGCGTAGGATGTACTGATAATGATGATAGAGATGCTGTGCAGAAGCCATATATATATATATATATATATATATATATATATATATATATATATATATATATATATCAGTTAGGCTTCAAGTGCGTACTTGTTAGTTAAACCTATGTATAAATTGTGACACTAAATACAACTAGTAAGTAGTATAGTAGCAGTACTAGTATACGTCGGTCAAATTATTCATCATGTCCACACATTGAATTGACGTGACAACACACTGCGCGTGAGGTGACACAAGAATCCCGGTGGCGTGTTCGGGTATTCTGGACTTCAGATTTGGAGTACCACTTATCTGTTGAAATCTTTCATCATTCACTTAAAACAGTCAATTGATCATACATTGAGTACCATATAACTGGAATTACCGATGCAAGTCGAAGAAGGATTGGCCCATGCTGCTGGCTGGCGTCAAGTTCGATCCCACGGATCAGGAGCTGATCGAGCACCTTGAGGCCAAAGTGAGTACTGATAGCGCGAGATTTCAGTCTCTCATCGATTTGTTCATACCAACCATCGACAGCGAGCACGGCATATGTTACACCCAACCTGAGAAACTTCCAGGTAAGACACCGATCGGCCGTCTACTTGCACAAACATATTCCTTTGTTTATAGCTCTATTTTCTTTTTAGACGCAGACAGGTGAAGCAATTACAATTTGACAGTTAATAAAAAGTGAAACAAGTGACTGCAACATGCCAAAGATGTTATGAAAATGCCAACCAGGTACACTAAAACCTGTATTCCACAATACTGCAGGTATCACACTAAGTGGCCTAAGGAAGCATTTCTTCCAGCGCAATTCCAGGGCGTTCAAAAGGGGCGCGTGGACGCGTCGCAAGATACAGTTGGAGTGCGGCATGCACGCGATGTGGCACAAGACTGGCAATACCTTGTCAGTGATGGTCAATGGCCGGCAGACGGGCAACAAAAAAGGTTCTGGTGCTGCACACCAACAAGAACTTCGACTAGCAGAGGACCAACTGGGTGATGCACCAGTACCACCTCGGGGACCTGGAGCAAGAGAAGGAGCGGGAGCTGGTCCTCTGCAAGATTTTCTACCAGACGAACACTAGGGCCAGGAGTAAAAAGATTATAAGTTAGTTTGGTATTGGTAGTTGTACTACCTTGTCGTCCGCAAGTTTGTATTGTTGTTAACGATCTTTTGGTATGAACTTACATTTGCTTCCAACCATCATGCCGAGGGTCGACGTGGATATAAAGCTGAATCATTTGTTTCGAAACGAATTTTCAGGCACCTGATTTTAATTTGATGGGTAGCATAAGCACCCGCCGTTCGAATTCCCAGTTCTCCAATTTTTTCAAAACAAGTGCATGCACTTATTATCACGATAAAAAACAATATCGCTGCTGCATCCCAGTTATCAGTCTGTACTTGCAGAATTCTCTCGTTTATTGAGCACGTATATTGTTTTTTCAGGTCGAGCAAGTTTCAACTGGGCTGTAGATTGCCCAGGGTTGTTTTGTTTTTAACAGGCCCATCCCATGATGACAACGGGGCACAAAGATCTAGCAGGTATCTACTGGCCTCTGGCCCACCAGCGTTAGTTATATTTTGTCTTACAACATCCGAAGGCAGTTTTTTTACTGAATCAAACACACAGCCCAGTTCTATTTTCCTCTTGAAACGCATGTCCTACATCCGTTTTCTAATCTCTACCTATAGTTTTACTAGTTGATATACATGTATCATTATATTGAAAACACAAAATTCCCTTTTCATATTTACATCCTTATTTTTGTTGTTTTTTCCCACCCAGTGCTGATTTTTTTACCAGTGGTTTTCCCTTAAACCAACTAAATTGTCCCATGTCTTATTTGCTTACAAAAACAAAATGATTTTTTTGGAAAACCAATAAGTTCTTAAAAAATGTTTATCATTTCGAGATTACAACAGTTCGGACTCCACCGGAATATGCAAAATAAGGTTGGACTTTTTAACCGTGGTCCTGGGCAGAAAATGGGCTGTAATAAATTACTTAAGAATTAGCAAATGGGCTGCAAATTATGGAAAATAGCAAATGGGCTTTATGTTGTCTGCCACAGATTTGGAGGCTGACTTGTGGGCCTACTAAGTTCATGCGTACACAAGGTTTCTCAAAAAAGAAACTTAGTCAACAATCGACTCTACCAGCGTCACACCGTTAGATGTCAATCTAACGGCAATCGTGCTTCTTCAGTCTCTGATCTTCCTGCCCCACCCGCCCAAACTAGCGCCGTCGGAACCGCCTGCTCCCGCCTCCCGTGGCCGGTAGTGCTGCCTGGAAGGCCTCACGGCCCCATCATACTCACATCCCTGGCCTGTCTATCCCTCTACTCACCCACACCTCTTGTTATTTTCCGGCGACGGCAGCCGAACCAGTCAACCCTCGTACTCTCCACCGTGTGGGCAGCCACTGCCGTGTCTTCCCCGGCTCCGTGTCGTTCCCTTCATAGGCCTCGCCGTCGTCCACCGCCCTGGTGCTCTCGGCACGGCGTGGTCAACGATGTCCATCCAACAGCGATAGTGCTTCTTCAACCTCTGGTCTTCTTGCCCCAGCCGCCCAAAGCAGCGCCGGTCGTGCCGCATGCTCCTGCCTCCCATGGCCGGCTGTGCTACCGCGGAGGCCTCACCGTCCCCATACTACTCCCATCGCTGGCCAGCCATCCCTCCACTCACCCACTCCCCCTGTTATTCTGCGGCTACGACATCCTCACACCATAGCCGAACCAGTGAACCCTCATACTCCTCTTCGCGTGGGCATCCACTGCCGCGTCTTCCCCGGCTCTGCGTCGTCCCCTTCCTAGGCCTCGCCGTCGTCCACCGCCGTGGTGCTCTCGGCGCGGCATGGTCAATGTGGTCAACGACCGACTTCCATCGGAAGAGTACTGTACGTGGAGAGGCTAACAGCTGGGTCCACGGCTGCCGCAAGGAAGTGCCTCCTTATTACGCGCAAATAATTATTCCTCCACCTGACAGCAGCGACCCATCGGACGGGCCACCATTATTTCGCGGAAAAAACGTTTCCCCCTGACTGCTGGGACCCACCGGACGGGCCACCGTATTTTGCGAAAAAAATGTTTGCCCCTGACTGATGGGACCCACCGGACGGACCATCGTATTTCGCGAAAAAATGTTCCCCCCTGCTGTCAGCTCGGACCCACCGGAAGTGCCTCCTTATTACGCACAGAAAAATGAATACTCCCCCTGCTAGCTGGGACCCAACCTGGTGGGAGGCTGACTTGTGGGCCTACTAAGTTGACGAGGATGGAGGGATTTGTCAACTTAGTCAATATGAACGATTCTAGCTCCAGTGATCGTACGATGTCCATCCAACGGCCGTAGTGCTTCTTCAACCTCTGGTCTTCTTGCTCCAGCCGCCCAAAGCTGCGTCGGTCGTGCCGCGTGCTCCTGCATCTCGTGGCCGGCTGTGATGCAACGGAGGCCTCACCGGCCCCTACTACTCCCACCGCTGGCCCATGCTATCCCTCTACTCACCCACACCCCCTGTTATTCTGCGGCGACGACAGCCTCACGCCGCAGCCGAACCAGTGAAACCTCGTACTCCTCTCCGCGTGAGCATCCACTGCCGCGTCTTCCCCGGCTCCGCGTCGTCCCCTTCCTAGGCCTCGCCATCGTCCACCGCCTTGGTGCTCTCGGCGCGACGTGGTCAATGTGGTCAACGACCGACTTCCATCGGAAGAGTACTGTACGTGGAGAGGCTGACAGCTGGGTCCACGGCCACAGCCCAGTTTTTTTGTGATTTGCCAAGTAAGTCGCTTTGTCAGGCCTGTTGGGCTGCAAATCTTTCAAGACGAGGAGAGTTTCATTCGGCTGGCCGAGAAAATGGCCCATCAGTAATGAGAAATGGGCTGTACATTTTTAAAACACATCAAACCGGAAATTAGTTTAAAATATCTTTTTTTTTCACTTCAAGATGTTAAATTAAATTAATTTGTATGCGTGGAGAATTTGTTGGATTCTATATTGATATACATTTATTTTTAAAATCAGTTTGAATGTGAGTCGAAATTTCAGGATTAAAAACAGTTCGGACCGCACCGAAATATGCAAAATTTCGTTAATTTTTTAACCGTGTCCACAATATGGGCTATAATGCTAACAAAAAGAATATGGGCTCCAAAAAAACCTTAAGAATTAGCAAATGCGCTGTAAATTATTAGAAATAATGGCAGATGGGTTGTATGCTGTTTTCCACAGATTTGAGGCTTTCCTAAAAAAAGATTGACGCACAAGCAGTGACTGTTGGATGTCAATCGAACAGCCGTCGTGCTTCTTCAATCTCTGCTCTTCCTGCTCCAGCTGCTCAAACAAGCGCCGGTGGGACTGCCTGCTCCCTCCTCCCCGCGGCCGGCTGTGATGCCGCGTAGGCCTCACCGCCCCACTGTACTCCCATCACTGGCCTAGCCATCCCTCTACTCACCCACACCTGCTGTTATTCTCCGGCGACGGCAGACGAACCAGTAAACCCTCGTACAGTCGTACTCCCCTCCGCGTGGGAAACAACTGCCGAGTCTTCCCTGCCTCCGTGTCGTTCCCTTCCTAGGTCTCGCCGTCGTCCATTGCCCTGGTGCTCTCGACGCGGCCTGGTCAACGTGGTCAACGACCGACATGCATCTGAAGTGGACTGTACGTGGAGAGGCTGACAGCTGGGTCCACGGCCGCACGCAAGGAAATGCCTCCTTATTACGCGCAAAATAATGATTCCTCCAACTGACATCAGGGACCCACCGAAAGGGCCTCTGTATTTCGTGAAAAAACGTTACCGCCGCTGACACCTCGGACCCACCAGCTATATCTTCACACGCAAGGAAGTGCCTCCTTATTACGCTCAAAAAAATGAATACCCCCTGCTAGCTGGGACCCACCTTGGTGGCAGGCTGACTTGTGGGCCTACTACGTATGGCCAAGGGTTGTGTACATGGCTGGGTCGAAACGGAGAAACAACGTCGTCGTCGTGTTCATGGGGAGGCAACGGAATGTGTCGTGTTCATGGGGAGGCAACGGAATGCGTCGTGTTCATCGGGAGGGCTTGGACGGAACAGGCGATGGAAACGAGGCCTGGCGTATCGCAGAACGGAGGAAACGGCCTTGTGTTCGACTAGCCACGTTCGAAACGGGATCCTATTCATCGGGAGGGGTCTGGCGTACCGCAAAACAGAGGAAACAAACCTCCTACGGTCGAAACGGGGGTCCTGTTGATCGGGAGGGGTGTGGCGTACCGCAAAACGGAGGAAACGGACTTGTGTTGGAGCGCTACGATCGAAATGGGGGTCCTGTTCATCGGGAGGGGTGTGGCGTACCGCAAAACGGGACTCCACGGGATACTGTTCATCTCCACCGTCGACCTCCTCCAGCCTCCATGGGCTCCTGTTCATCTAACCTCCACGAGCTCCTGTTCATCCAGCCTCCACTGCGCGCTACTCCACCGGCTACTGTTCAACCACCCCTCCACCGTCTACTGTTCATCCAGCCCTCCACACCACGGGGTCCTGTTCAACCACCCCTCCACGGGCTCCCCTCCACCGTCTACTGTTCATCCAGCCCTCCACACCACGGGGTCCTGTTCAACCACCCCTCCACCGTCTACTGTTCATCCAGCCCTCCACACCACGGGGTCCTGTTCATCCACCCCTCCACGAGAACCCCTCCACCGTCCACTGTTCATCCAGCCCTCCACCACACCATGAGGTCCTATTCATCCAGAGGCAACGCCACCGCTCACTGTTCATTCAACCCCCCCCCCCCCCCCCCCCCCCCCGCAACGCTCACTGTTCATCCCATCGATCGGCTTCAGTTAGTAGCAGTAGCGAAGGAATCGCTCGATCGGGTTCAGTTAACAGCCATTGATCGATCGCTCGGGTTCAGTAACGCGTAGCCTGCAGTGCAATCGCTCGGGTTCAGTTAGAGCCCAACGCCTCGCTCGGGTTCAGTTAGAGCCAACGCCTCGCACACACGCGCATACGTGTACGAGAGAAACGCGCATCGCGCATCGCTCGGCCCTCGACCTCCCACCGTAACTGGGAACTCCCCGAAATTTTCCTCCCCCTCGCTTCTACCACGGTTTTTTCCGTCATGGACGGCCCAAAGAATGTCAAGCAGCTGCGTCTCCGGCCCGCCCAGGACGAAAAGCCCATTTTCTATCATGATTTTTTGTCATAGAAGTAGGAGCCCACCACATCTATGATGATACCGGGTTTTGTCACAATTATCGTCATAGAAGTGTCATATGTATGACAGAATTTTTTTTCGTTCGTCCCAAAATGTCACGGATGTGTATTTTTTTTGTAGTGCTTGTAACCCCCATACTCATCAATATTAATCTAGTAGGTCGTAGGGTTTTACCTCCATCGAGAGGGCCCGAACCTTGGTAAACATTGTGTTCCCTGTCTCCTGTTACCATCGACCTCAGACACATAGTTCGGGACCCCCTACCCGAGATCCGCCGGTTTTGACACCGACAGCTACTACGAGCATTAGGAAGGTACACATCAATAACATGTATATCAAATATACCTTTCACTTTGCCATCCTTCTTATCCACGAAATACTTGGGGCAGTTCTGCTTCCAGTGACCAGTCTGTTTGCACTAGAAGCACTCAGTTTCAGGCTTAGGTCCAGACTTGGGCTTCTTCCCGGGAGCAGCAACTTGTTTGCCATTCTTCTTGAAGTTCCCCTTCTTTCATTTGGCCTTTTTCTTGAAACTAGTGGTCTTGTTAACCATCAACACTTGATGCTCCTTCTTGATTTCTACCTCCGCAGCTTTGAGCATTGCAAAGAGCTCAGGAATAGTCTTTTCCATCCCTTGCAGATTATAGTTCATCACGAAGCCTTTGTAGCTTGGTGGCAGTGATTGAAGAACTCTGTCAATAACACTATCATCCGGAGATTAACTCCCAGCTGAGTCTAGTGGTTATGGTACCCAGACATTCTGAGTATGTGTTCACTGACAGAACTATTCTCCTCCATCTTGCAGCTATAGAACTTGTTGGAAACTTCATATCTCTCAACTCGGGCATTTGCTTGAAATATTAACTTCAACTCCTAGAATATTTCATATGCTCCATGATGTTCAAAACGTCTTTGAAGTCCCGATTCTAAGCCGTAAAGCACGACACACTGAACTATCGAGTAGTCATCAGATTTACCTTGCCAGACATTCATAATGTCCGGAGTTGCTCCTGCAGCAGGCCTTGCACCCAGCGGTGCTTCAAGGACGTAATTCTTCTGTGCAACAATGAGAATAATCCTCAAGTTACGGACCCAGTCCGTCTTTTTGCTACCATCATCTTTCAACTTAGCTTTCTCTAGGAACACATTAAAATTCAAGGGAAAGGTAGCACGAGCCATTGATCTACAACAACATAGATATGCAAAAAACTATCAGGACTAAGTTCATGATAAATTAAAGTTCAATTAATCATATTACTTAAGAACTCCCACTTAGATAGACATCCCTATTGTCATCTAAATGATCACGTGATCCATATCAACTAAACCATGTCCGATCATCACGTGAGATGGAGTAGTTTTCAATGGTGAACATCTCTATGTTGATCATATCTACTATATGATTCACGTTCGACCTTTCGATCTCAGTGTTCCGAGGCCATGTCTGTACATGCTAGGCTCGTCAAGTTTAACCTGAGTATTCTGCACATGCAAAACTGTCTTACACCCGTTGTATGTGAACGTAGAGCTTATCACACCTGATCATCACGTGGTGTCTCGGCACGACGAACTGTCGCAACGGTTGATACGTCCATTTTGCATCATGTTTCCTTACTATTATTTATGATGTTTTTATGCATAATAATGCTTTTTAGAGTAACTCTAATGCCTTTTCTCTCATAATTTACAAGGTACACACAAAGAGGGAGAATTCTGGTAGCTGGAAATCTGGACCTGGAAAAGCTACGTCAGGCCACCTATTTTGCGCAACTCCAAACAAGCTGAAACATCACGGAGATTTTTTTATCAAATATATGATGAATATTGGAGCAAATAACTACCAGAGGGGCCCACCAGGTGGGCACAACCCACCTGGGCGCGCCAGGGAGCCCATGCGCGCCCTGGTGGGTTGTGCTCACCCAGGCCCACCTCCGGTGCCCATCTTCTGGTATATAAGTCACTTTGACCTAGAAAAATAATACGAAGAGGACTTTCGGGATGGAGCGCCACTGTCTCGAGACGGAATTTGGTTAGGAGCACTTTTGCCCTCCGGTTAAGCGATTTCGGGGAAACTTCCCTCCCGGAGGGGGAAATCATCGTCAACATCATCACCAACAACTCTCCCATCTTGGGGAGGGCAATCTCCATCAACATGTTCAACAACACCATCTCATCTCAAACCCTAGTTCATCTCTTGTGTTCAATCTTGTTACCGGAACTATAGATTGGTGCTTGTGGGTGACTAGTAGTGTTGATTACATCTTGTAGTTGATTACTGATGCGGATTGAAGCTACGTCGGTATTTCCCCAAAGAGGAAGGGATGATGCAGCTCGGCGGCGGTAGGTATTTCCTTCAGTTATTAGACCAAGGTTATCGAACCAGTAGAAGAACCAAGCAACACAACGTAAACAACACCTGCACACAAGTAACAACTACTCACAACCCGAAGTGTAAAAGGGGTTGTCAATCCCTTTCGGGTAGCGGCGCCCCAAGATAGGCAAACGGACATGAGATAAAATTACAGTAGATTGATAGATCGAATGCCAAATAAAATAAATAAGAATAAATTGCAATAAGGTATTTTTGTATTTTTGGTATAATAGATCTAAAAATAAAAGCAAAGGAAAATAGATCACAAAGGCAAATAATATGAGAAAGAGACCGGGGGCTGTAGGTTTCACTAGTGGCTTCTCTCGAGAAAAATAGCAAACAGTGGGTAAACAAATTACTGTTGGGCAATTGATAGAACTTCAAATAATCATGACGATATCCAGGCAATGATCATTACATAGGCATCACATCCAAGATTAGTAGACCGACTCCTGCCTGCATCTACTACTATTACTCCACACATCGACCGCTATCCAACATGCATCTAGTGTATTAAGTTCATGGGGAAACAGAGTAATGCAATAAGAACGATGACATGATGTAGACAAGATATATCTATGTAGAGATAGATGAGCACTGCGTTGGTTTTCCCTTGAAGAGGAAAGGGTGATGCAGCAAAGTAGCATAAGTATTTCCTTCAGTTTTTGAGAACCAAGGTATCAATCCAGTAGGAGGCTACGCGCGAGTCCCTCGCACCTACACAAAACAAATAAGTCCTCGCAACCAACACGATAAGGGGTTGTCAATCCCTACACGGTCACTTACGAGAGTGAGATCTGATAGATATGATAAGATAATATTTTTGGTATTTTTATGATAAAGATGCAAAGTAAAATAAAAGTCAATGAAAATAACTAAGTGTTGGAAGATTAATATGATGGAAGATAGACCCGGGGGCCATAGGTTTCACTAGTGGCTTCTCTCAAGAGCATAAGTATTTTACGGTGGGTGAACAAATTACTGTTGAGCAATTGACAGAATTGAGCATAGTTATGAGAATATCTAGGTATGATCATGTATATAGGCATCACGTCCGAGACAAGTAGACCGACTCCTGCCTGCATCTAGTACTATTACTCCACACATCGACCGCTATCCAGCATGCATCTAGAGTATTAAGTTCATAAGAACAGAGTAACGCTTTAAGCAAGATGACATGATGTAGAGGGACAAATTCATGCAATATGATAAAAAACCATCTTGTTATCCTCGATGGCAACAATACAATACGTGCCTTGCTGCCCCTACTGTCACCGGGAAAGGACACCGCAAGATTGAACCCAAAGCTAAGCACTTCTCCCATTGCAAGAAAGATCAATCTAGTAAGCCAAACCAAAATGATAATTCGAAGAGACTTGCAAAGATAACCAATCATACATAAAAGAATTCAGAGAAGATTGAAATATTGTTCATAGATAAACTTGATCATAAAACCACAATTCATCGGTCTCAACAAACACACCGCAAAATAAGATTACATCGAATAGATCTCCACAAGAGAGGGGGAGAACTTTGTATTGAGATCGAAAAAGAGAGAAGAAGCCATCTAGCTGATAACTATGGACCCGAAGGTCTGAGGTAAACTACTCACACTTCATCAGAAGGGCTATGGTGTTGATGTATAAGCCCTCCGTGATCAATGCCCCCTCCGGCGGAGCTCCAGAATAGACCCCAAGATGGGATCTCATGGATACAGAAAGTTATGGCGGTGGAATTAGGGTTTTGGCTCCATTTCTGATCGTTTGGGGGTACGTAGGTATATATAGGAGGAAGGAGTATGTCGGTGAAGCAACAGGGGGCCCACGAGGGTGGAGGGCGCGCCTGGGGGGTAGGCGCGCCCCCCTACCTCGTGGCTTCCCTGTTGGTTGCTTGACGTAGGGTCCAAGTCTCCTGGATCTTGTTCGTTCCAAAAATCACGTTCCCGAAGGTTTCATTCCGTTTGGACTCCGTTTGATATTCCTTTTCTTCGAAACCCTAAAATAGGTAAAAAAACAACAATTCTAGGTTGGGCCTCCGGTTAATAGGTTAGTCCCAAAAATAATATAAAAGTGAATAATAAAGCCCAATAATGTCCAAAACAGAAGATAATATAGCATGGAGCAATCAAAAATTATAGGTACGTTGGAGACGTATCAAGCATACCCAAGCTTAATTCCTGCTCGTCCTCGAGTAGGTAAATGATAAAAATAGAATTTTTGATGTGGAATGCTACTTGGCATAATTTCAATGTAATTCTTCTTAATTGTGGCATGAATATTCAGATCCGAAAGATTCAAGACAAAAGTTTAATGTTGACATAGAAATAATAATACTTCAAGCATACTAACTAAGCAATTATGTCTCTTCAAAATAACATGGCCAAAGAAAGTTATCCATAAAAAATCATATAGTCTGGCTATGCTCCATCTTCACCACACAAAGTATTCAAATCCTGCACAACCCCGATGACAAGCCAAGCAATTGTTTCATACTTTTAATGTTCTCAAACTTTTTCAATTTTCACGCAATACATGAGCGTGAGCCATGGACATAGCACTATAGGTGGAATAGAATGGTGGTTGTGGAGAAGACAAAAAGGGAGAAGATAGTCTCACATCAACTAGGCGTATCAACAGGCTATGGAGATGCCCATCAATAGATATCAATGTGAGTGAGTAGGGATTGCCATGCAACGGATGCACTAGAGCTATAAGTATATGAAAGCTCAAAAAGAAACTAAGTGGTTGTGCATCCAACTTGCTTGCTCATGAAGACCTAGGGCATTTTGAGGAAGCCCATCATTGGAATATATAAGCCAAGTTCTATAATGAAAAGTTCCCACTAGTATATGAAAGTGATAACATAGGAGACTCTCTATCATGAAGATCATGGTGCTACTTTGAAGCACAAGTGTGGTAAAAGGATAGTAGCATTGTCCCTTCTCTCTTTTTCTCTCACCCTGGGTGAGGAATAGTTATTCTTCACCCCCTCTATTTTACCATCAATTCACCGTAATTTTACGTTCCGTAAATTTTGTCTTATTTCTGACGTAAAAAGAGGCCGTAAGAAAATATATAATCGTTGTAAAAAATATTTTATGTTATGTAAAATTATAAACGTAAAAACATAGTATAAAATACACAGAAACTGCAAATTTTCTTATCTTATGACCTATATTTTTATTTTCTTATGCCAAATTTTACGTAGTGAATCAATAGAAATGTAACTATTTGAATTCCAAACGTAATTTAATTATGCAATGATCGTAAGATTACCTCGGGTGAAGAATAAGTTATTCTGCACCCTAGGTGATGAATAGTAACACTATATATATATTGGGCCTTTTCCTTTTTTTATGGCCTCCTTTTTTTATTTGGGCTTCTTTGGCGTCTCTTTTTTCGTCCGGAGTCTCATCCAGACTTGTGGGGGAATCATAGTCTCCATCATCCTTTCCCCACTTGGTACAATGCTCTAAAAATGATGATCATCACACTTTTATTTACTTACAACTCAACAATTACAACTTGATACTTAGAACAAAATATGACTCTATGTGAATGCCTCCGGCAGTGTACCGGGATATGCAATGAATCAAGAGTGACATGTATGAAAGAATTATGAATGGTGGCTTTACCACAAATACAATGTCAACTACATGATCATGCAAAGCAATATGACAATGATGGAGTGTGTCATAGTAAACGGAATGGTGGAAAGTTGCATGACAATATATCTCGGAATGGCTATGGAAATGCCATGATAGGTAGGTATGGTGGCTGTATTGAGGAAGGTATATGGTGGGTGTATGATACCAGTGAAAGGTGCGCGGTATTAGAGAGGCTAGCAATGGTGGAAGGGTGAGAGTGCGTATAATCCATGGACTCAACATTAGTCATAAATAACTCATATACTTATTGCAAAAATCTACAAGTTATCAAAGCAAAGTATTACGGGCATGCTCCTAGGGGGATAGATTGGTATGAAAAGATCATCGCTCGTCCCCGACCGCCACTCATAAGGAAGACAATCAATAAATAAATCATGCTCCAACTTCATCATATAATGGTTCACCATACGTGCATGCTATGGGAATCACAAACTTTAACACAAGTATTTCTCAAATTCACAACTACTCAAATAGCATGATTCTAATATCACCATCTTCATATCTCAAAATAATCATCAAGCATCAAACTTCTCTTAGTATTCAACACACTCATAAGAAAGTTTTACTAATCTTGAATACCTAGCATATTAGGATTATTTAAGAAAATTACCATGATATTTAAGACTCTCAAAATAATCTAAGTGAAGCATGAGAGATCAATAGTTTCTATAAAAAAATCCACCACCGTGCTCTTAAAAGATATAAGTGAAGTACTAGAGCAAAACTATATAACTCAAAAGATATAAGTGAAGCACATAGAGTATTCTAATAATTTATGAATCATGTGTGTCTCTCACAAAAGTTGTGTACAACAAAGATGATTGTGGTAAACTAAAAATAAAAGACTCAAATTATACAAGACACTCCAAGAAAAACACATATCATGTGGTGAATAAAAATATAGCTCCAAGTAAAGTTATCGATAGAAGTAGACGAAAGAGGGGATGCCTTCCGGGGCATCCCCAAGCTTTGGCTTTTAGGTGTCCTTAGATTATCTTGGGGGTTCCATGGGCATCCCCAATCTTAGGCTCTTGACACTCCTTGTTCCATAATCCATCCAATCCTTACCCAAAACTTGAAAACTTCACAACACAAAACTTAAAGTAGAAAATCTCGTGAGCTCCGTTAGCGAAAGAAAACAAAACAACACTTCAAGGTACTGTAATGAACTCATTATTTATTTATATTGGTGTTAAACCTACTGTATTCCAACTTCTCTATGGTTTATAAACTATTTTACTAGCCATAGATTCATCAAAATAAGCAAACAACACACGAAAAACAGAATCTGTCAAAAACAGAACAGTCTGTAGTAATCTGTAGCTAGCGCAAGATCTAGAACCCCAAAAATTCTAAAATAAATTTCTAGACGTGGGGAATTTACCTATTAATAATCTGAAAAAATAATTAACTAAATATCACTTTCCAAATAAAAATGGCAGCAGTTCTCGTGAGCGCTAAAGTTTCTGTTTTTTACAGCAAGATTAACAAGACTTTCCCCAAGTATTCCCAACGGTTATACTTGGCACAAACACTAATTAAACACAAAAAACACAACCAAAACAGAGGCTAGATAAATTATTTATTACTAAACAGGAGAAAAAAGCAAGGAATAAAAATAAAATTGGGTTGCCTCCCAACAAGCGCTATCGTTTAACGCCCCTAACTAGGCATAAAAAGCAAGGATAGATCTAGGTATTGCCATCTTTGGTAGGAAATCCATAAGTGGCTCTCATAATAGATTCATAAGGTAATTTGATTTTCTTTCTAGGAAAGTGTTCCATGCCTTTCCTTAATGGAAATTGGAATCTAATATTTCCTTCCTTCATATCAATAATTGCACCAATCGTTCTAAGGAAAGGTCTACCAAGAATAATAGGACATGAAGGATTGCAACCTATGTCAAGAACAATAAAATCTACGGGCACATAGTTCCTATTTGCAACAATAAGAACATCATTAATTCTTCCCATAGGTTTCTTAATAGTGGAATCTGCAAGGTGCAAGTTTAAAGAGCAATCATCAAAATCACGGAAACCTAACAAATCACACAAAGTTTTTGGAATCGTGGAAACACTAGCACCCAAATCACACAAAGCATAGCATTCATGATCTTTAATATTAATTTTAATAGTAGGTTCCCACTCATCATTAAGTTTTCTAGGGATAGAAACTTCCAACTCAAGTTTTTCTTCATAAGATTGCATCAAAGCATCAACAATATGTTTGGTAAAAGCTTTATTTTGACTATAAGCATGAGGAGAATTTAGCACGGATTGCAACAAGGAAATACAATCTATCAAAGAGCAGCTATCATAATTAAATTCCTTGAAATCCAAAATAGTAGGTTCATTAACATCTAGAGTTTTGATCTCTTCAAGCCCGCTTTTATCAAATTTAGCATCAAGATCTAAAAACTCCGAATTTTTGGAACGCCTTCTAGGTAAAGGTGGATCATATTAAATCCCATCATTATCAAGATTCATATTGAAAAACAAATATTTAATAGGGGACACATCAATAACTTTTAGATCTTCATCTTTATTATCATGGAAACTAGAAGAACACGCTCTTATAAAGGAATCTTTCTTAGCACGCATCCTAGCAGTTCTTTCTTTGCACTCATCAATGGAAATTCTCATGGCTTTGAGAGACTCATTGATATCATGCTTAGGAGGAATAGATCTAAGTTTTAAAGAATCAACATCAAGAGAAATTCTATCAACGTTCCTAGCCAAATCATCAACTTTAAGCAATTTCTCTTCAAGCAAAGCATTGAAATTCTTTTGCATATCACACAAATCAACGAAGCTATTTAGATGGGTAGCGGCATCTTCACTAGGAAGGCCGGAAAACGGATCTTTCAGGACAAGATTCAGCAAGGCAGCATTAATTTCACAAGATTCAGCATCGGTAAGAGGAGCAATCGGAGTGCTAATAAAATCATTGTTGTTGGTATTGGTAAAGTCACACAATTTAGTGTTATCTTGAGCCATCGTGACAAGCAAGAAATCCAACACACAAGCAAACGAGGAACAGGCAAAAAAAGCAAATAGAGAAAGAGAGGGAGGATAGAGAGAGAAAGTGCGAATAAAACGGCAAGGGTGAAGTGGGGGAGAGGAAAACGAGATGCAAATGGCAAATAATGTAATGCGGGAGATAAGGGTTTGTGATGGGTACTTGGTGTCGTGGGTTTGTCACGACAGATGTCCTCGTGAAAGGACTTAGTCGTGGAGCCATCGCTACGGGTTAGCTTAAAGAGGTTAAACCGGACAAGGGACACGAGGGTTTTTATACTAGTTCGGCCCCTTCGATGAAGGTAAAAGCCTACGTCTAGTTGTGTTTGGTATTGTTGGGGATTCGATGTCCAGGGAGCGAATCCGCTTTGCCTGGATCTCTAGTTGTTGGGTGTTGTCCCTAAACCGCTGTCAGGTCGTCCCTTTATATACATAGGTTGACGACCATGATCCACCACATCTTGCGCATTAGCACCACCACCTGTCGGGTTATGCCCTCGCGGCGAGTTACGGTGACGTGCACTTCTTGACACGGCTGGCTCATCCTCAACGTGCCTGCTGTAGCTACGACTTGGGCGGGGGGTGGAATGAATCCTCTTGTGACTATGTGAATAAGCCTGCTGCTGGTTTAAAGCTGTTTGAAGGAGCTCTCTGGCCCATCGTGTCTCAATCGCTACTGGTGACTCGCCGTCCATCGGGAGGGCTGCCAATCGTGAGGCGGTGGCCACAATGTTATCCAGCGGGTTGGAGTAACGCCCTGGAGGCGTCAGAACATACTGTGGCACAATGTTGTTCTGACGAGGGGGGTCCATCATGCGCGGCTGAATCGGCGCTCCTGTTCCCGGTGCCTCAGTACGGTTTCTAACCGGCTGGTTACTGGTTCCTGCTCCTGGCGTGTTGAAGAGATTTCTTGGCTCATAACCCGGCGGGAGATGCGACCGGTATCTCCTTCTCATGACATCATCTGAGGCACTCTGATCCAGCCTAAGCCGGTAGGCCTGAGCTTCCAACTCGGCCCGTTCTGTAGCCATCCTGGCGTTCTCTGCTGCCAGGTCCGCTTTAGCCTGAGTTATCTGATCCTTCACCTTTGCAATCTCCGCATTGTGTTGATCTCGGGCTGTGGCGTCCACTTCCGTTGCCATCAATGTTGCCAAAGCGTCAAACAAATTAGACAAAACTTGAGCCGGAGGCGACGCAGAGCCCCCTGCCCCCGCTGGCGTCGCTGTTGCTGAACCGAGAGCATTGCAGTGGCGGTAGAAGAGTGTTGCGCTGGTTGTGTACCGGCCATGAAAATAGCAACCCGGTTTGGCAGATCGAGGGGGTCCGGAATACTGTTGCCATCGGAACCTCCACTAATCCGGTCGTCCTGCAGCTGATACAGCGACTCGGTCTCTCCGGTTAAAGACTCGTCATTACAGACAACGATTTCCCCATCAGATGCCGGTCCATCCTCATATTCCGCTCCATGGATGACACCTACGAAAACATGCCTTGCTGCGGGCTGAACCGGGGCAGGGCTTGCATGCTGAGCCGTCTCGATGATGTCGGTGCAGGTGTCCGGCTCATGGCCCGGTTCGCCGATCTTGCCGATGAAGACGTGAATCCCACCAAAGGGGACCCGGTACCCATATTTGATTGAACCGGCATCGGGACCCCATCCTGCATCGTCGATGTAGAGCTTGCCGCGACGACTCTTCGTCATCCGACCCACAGCTTATCCCTTGAGTCCTTCGAAGTTCCCCTTCAAGAACTTGAAACCATCGTGCGATAGCCCCACGGTGGGCGCCAATTGTCGTGAGTTTGTCCCGACAGATGTCCTCGTGAAAGGACTTAGTCGTGGAGCCATCGCTACGGGTTAGCTTAAAGGGGTTAAACCGGACAAGGGACACGAGGGTTTTTATACTAGTTCGGCCCCTTCGATGAAGGTAAAAGCCTACGTCTAGTTGTGTTTGGTATTGATGGGGATTCGATGACCAGGGAGCGAATCCGCTTTGCCTGGCTCTCGAGTTGTTGTGTGTTGTCCCTAAACCGCTGTTGGGTCGTCCCTTTATATACATAGGTTGACGCCCGCCGGTTTACAGAGTCCCGAGGCTGGATCATATGCGTGTCCGGCTCGGTCTCTATCCTTCCTATCTTACAATGCAAGTTACATAATAAGGTCGATTTACATCTATAGGCCTTAACTCGCCTTTGGGCCTTGGGCCTTCATAAAGCGCCATCATTCTTACGTCTTCATGGGCTTCTAATCTTCATAAAGTTAATCCGGCTACTCCAGGCCGGTTTACGTCCAGTAGTAATATCCCCAACACTTGGTATATTGACTTTTGCGTAGACCTCCCCGACAATGGCGCCAGAAATCCTTCGTGCTACCTCTTGAGCACTAAGTTGGATTTCCCTTGAAGAGGAAAGGGTGATGCAGCAAAGTAGCGTAAGTATTTCCTTCGGTTTTTGAGAACCAAGGTATCAATCCAGTAGGAGGCTACGCGCGAGTCCCTCGCACCTACACAAAACAAATAAATCTTCGCAACCAACGCGATAAGGGGTTGTCAATCCCTACAGGTCACTTACGAGAGTGAGATCTGATAGATATGATAATATAATATTTTTGGTAATTTTATGATAAAGATGCAAAGTAAAATAAAAGGCAATGAAAATAACTAAGTGTTGGAAGATTAATATGATGGAAGATAGACCCAGGGGCCATAGGTTTCACTAGTGGCTCCTCTCAAGAGCATAAGTATTTTACGGTGGGTGAACAAATTACTGTTGAGCAATTGACAGAATTGAGCATAGTTATGAGAATATCTAGGTATGATCATGTATATAGGCATCACGTCCGAGACAAGTAGACCGACTCCTGCCTGCATCTAGTACTATTACTCCACACATCGACCGCTATCCATCATGCATCTAGAGTATTAAGTTCATAAGAACAGAGTAACGCTTGAAGCAAGATGACATGATGTAGAGGGATAAATTCATGCAATATGATAAAAACCCCATCTTGTTATCCTCGATGGCAACAATACAATACGTGCCTTACTGCCCCTACTGTCACTGGGAAAAGACACCGCAAGATTGAACCCAAAGCTAAGCACTTCTCCCATTGCAAGAAAGGTCAATCTAGTAGGCCAAACCAAACTGATAATTCGAAGAGACTTGCAAAGATAACCAATCATACATAAAAGAATTCAGAGAAGATTCAAATATTGTTCATATATAAACTTGATCATAAACCCACAATTCATCGGTCTCAACAAACACACCGCAAAATAAGATTACATCGAATAGATCTCCACAAGAGAGGGGGAGAACTTTGTATTGAGATCCAAAAAGAGAGAAGAAGCCATCTAGCTAATAACTATGGACCCGAAGGTCTGAGGTAAACTACTCACACTTCATCGGAAGGGCTATGGTGTTGATGTATAAGCCCTCCGTGATCGATGCCCCCTCCGGCGGAGCTCCGGAACAGGCCCCAAGATGGGATCTCGTGGATACAGAAATTTACGGCGGTGGAATTAGGGTTTTGGCTCCATTTCTGATCGTTTGGGGGTACGTAGGTATATATAGGAGGAAGGAGTATGTCGGTGGAGCAACAGGGGGCCCATGAGGGTGGAGGGCGCACCTGGGGGGTAGGCGCGCCCCCCTACCTCGTGGGTTCCCTGTTGGTTGCTTGACGTAGGGTCCAAGTCTCCTGGATCTTGTTCGTTCCGAAAATCACGTTCCCGAAGGTTCATTCCGTTTGGACTCCGTTTGATATTCCTTTTCTTCGAAACCCTAAAAATAGGCCAAAAACAACAATTCTGGGTTGGGCCTCCGGTTAATAGGTTAGTCGCAAAAATAATATAAAAGTGAATAATAAAGCCCAATAATGTACAAAACAGAAGATAATATAGCATGGAGCAATCAAAAATTCTAGATACGTTGGAGACGTATCAATAGACCCCATCGTTTTATCCTTAGTAGCAACGATACATACGTGTCGGTTCCCCTTTTGTCACTGGGATCAAGCACCGTAAGATCGAACCCACTACAAAGCACCTCTTCCCATTGCAAGATAAATAGATCAAGTTGGCCAAAAAAACCAAATATCGGAGAAGAAATACAAGGCTATAAGCAATCATGCATATAAGAGATCAAAGAAACTCAAATAACTTTCATGGATATAAAAAGATAGATCTGATCATAAACTCAAAGTTCATCCGATCCCAACAAACACACCGCAAAAAGAGTTACATCATATGGATCTCCAAGAGACCATTGTATTGAGAATCAAATGAGAGAGAGGAAGCTATCTAGCTACTAACTACGGACCCGAAGGTCTACAAAGAACTACTCACACATCATTGGAGAGGCACCAATGGAAGTGGTGAACCCCTCCATGATGGTGTCTAGATTGGATCTGGTGGTTCTGGACTCTGTGATGGCGGAATTGATTTTCCTTGACTCCCCTAGTGTTTCTAGAATATTAGGGTATTCATAGAGCAAAGAGGCGGTCCGAGGGGCATCCGAGGTGGGCACAACCCACTAGGGCGCGCCTGGGCCTCCTGGCGTGCCCTGGTGGATTGTGATCCCCTCAGAGCACCCCCAGGCGCTGCCTTGGCCCATTGGATGTCTTCTGGTCCATAAAAAATCTCCGTGAAGTTTCGTTGCATTTGGACTCCATTTGGTATTGATTTCCTGTGATGTAAAAAACATGTAGAAAACAACAACTGGCACTTGGCACTATGTCAATAGATTAGTACCAAAAAATGATATAAAATGATTATAAAACATCCAAGAGATTGATAATATAACAGAATGGAACAATCAAAAAATATAGATACGTTGGAGACGTATCAGCATCCCCAAGCTTAACTCACCATAGAACACTGACTAATCCTTGGCGATTTCAACTACATTCGTTCACCTGATAATAGAAACAAGCCTGGCGGCAATGTACATGACATGTTCACTTTTAATGACTTCATTAGAGAGCAACACCTCACTGAACTACCAATCAAAGGGAGAAACTATACCTTGTCTAATATGCAGCAAAACCCCTTACTCGAGCAACTCGATTGGTTCTTCACCACCCTCAATTGGACCTCCTCTTTTCCAAACACCATGATTAACCCCCTCGGACGCCCAGTTTTAGATCATATGACTTGCTCTGTTGTGATTCAGACCAACATTCCTAAAAGCAAAATTTCCAGGTTTGAATCTTTTTGGATTGCCCACCCTGGTTTCATGGATGTTGTCTCTCAGGCATGGAGTAAACCACTCAAACATGGTAAGTCTGATAATGCTGCTACAAGTCTCTATCAAAAACTTAAAAATCAGAGGCATGCCCTCAGTCATTGGAGCAAGAATATCTCAAGGTTTAAGACAACCATTGCTAATAACAACAAAGCTCTCCTTGAGATCGACCACATTGCTGATCACCGCATGCTGACCAGGCAAGAGAGTAACTTTCAGTCTATTCTCAAAAAACATCTGCTTAGGCTCCTTCAACATCAAAAAGACTACTGGAAGAAAAGGTGCACTATTCGTTGGATTAAGTTTGGTGATGAGAATTCCAAAATTTTCCAAGTTGTGGCCACGGAAAGATACCGTAAGAACTTCATATCCAGCTTGAAAATCAATGATGACATCTTGGTGGAGGGCCATGCTAGAAAAGAGTCTATCTTGTTCAAGGCTTTCAAAACTCGTATGGGGACAACTAAACCACCATAGATGAAATTCAACCTTTCCCAGATGCTGCGTGACAATGTGGATTTTGACAGCCTCACCACACCCTTCACGATGAATGAGATTGATGCTGTAGTTAATGAAATGCCTCCTGATCGGGCCCCTAGCCCAGACGGTTTCAATGGTGCCTTTCTCAAAGCTTGTTGGCCGGTGATCAAAGACGATTTCTACCGTCTTTGTGATGAATTTCATAAAGGTACCCTCAATCTGGAAAGCCTCAACTATGGTCACATTACCCTCATTCCTAAGATCAGAGCCCCTGAAACTATCAATGATTATCGACCCATCACGTTGCTCATCTGCTGCCTTAAGCTGATCACAAAGCTTCTTGCTAACCGTTTACAAAAAATCATTCTGCAAATCGTGCATCAGAATCAATATGGCTTCCTTAAGGGGCGCACCATCAATGATTGCTTAGCCTGGGCCTTCGAGTACATACACCAATGCCAAGCATCCAAGCGAGAGATTGTTCTGCTAAAACTAGACTTCGCCAAAGCTTTTGACACGGTACAACACTCGGCTATAATATAGATTACGAGGAGCATGGGATTCAATGACAAATGGATTGCCTGGTTTAAATGCATCTCTTCCTCAGGTAAATCCTTGGTGCTTCTTAATGGAGTCCCTGGTAAACACTTTTGGTGCAAATGTGGTGTCTGCCAAGGGGACCCGCTGTCCCCCTTGCTCTTTGTACTTGCCGCGGATTTGCTTCAGACAACGATTAATGACGCCATGCATAACAACAATCTGCATCTGTCGATCCCCTCTGGTCGTAACAATCAATTCCCGGTCATCCAATACGCGGACGATACAATCATTGTCATGCCGGCCTGTCGTATCCAAGCAACCTGAATGAAATAGATACTCACGGACTACGCCGATTATGTGGGGCTGCACATTAACTTTCACAAGTCCACGCTTATTCCTCTGAACACTCCGGAGGAAACGTACAAGGATATTGCTGCCATCTTTGGATGTGCATGTGCACAGCTACCATTCACGTATCTGGGCATATCCAAACGTACGGTCCTTGACCTAACTCCCTAGATCTGCAAGGCTGAGAGCAGAATCACCACGGCAATGTCGCTCATGTCATATGCGGGCAAATTGGCTCTCATGAACTCTTTGGTCACCTCGCTGGCGATATACCCCATGGGAATCCTTAAACTCCCGCCGAAGATCATTGAACAATTTGACAAGATTAGGAGGCATGGCCTTTGGACAAAAAACTGAGGATGGAGAGAAAAGTAACTCTCTTGCGTCTTGGGACATGGTGTGTCGGCCCAAGAAAAATGGTGGCCTCGGAGTTCTCAAGCTCAAGGTTCAAAATGACACAATGCTTCTGAAACTGCTGCACAAGTTCTATAACAAGTTCGACGCCCCCTGGGTGCACCTCGTCTGGGACACATACTATGCTTCCACTGTCCCCCATGATGCTGCCCCATGCGGCTCTTTCTGGTGGCGACGGCTCACTCAGCTCATGCCAGTCTATAGAGGGATCACCAAAGTGAAGATTGGACCGGGTGACACGGCTTTGTTTTGGAAGGATGATTGGAACAACTCCATTCTGTCGGAAACATACCCACGTGCTTTCTCATTTACAAACGATGAAGATGCCTCGACGCGGAAATTTCTCTCAATCACCCATCTTAACCAGGCTTTCGACTTGCCCCTCTCGGTTCAAGCTTTTGACGAATTGCGAGCTCTCCAGCAAAATGTTAACACTACAATGATGACCGGCTCCAAGGATGCTTGGATATGCACTTGGGGATCTGCTGTCTTCAAAACCACGACCTACTACACCTTCTACTTTAGGGAGATGATTGCTCATGATGCATATCGATGGCTCTGGAAGACCAAGTGCATCCCTAAAATCAAGGTCTTTGGTTGGTTTCTCCTCTATGATCGCCTTAACACGAGAAACATGCTCAAGAGGAGACATTATAACATTGGCAATAACTTGGACTGCCTGCTTTGTGGACACCATGTGGAAGAGACTGTTGAACATCTCTTTTTCCATTGCACTTTTAGTCGTGAATGCTGGAGCAAGCTCAACATACACTGGCCATCGCATGGCAACAGATTGGACCTCATTGCACACCTCAAGACTTTGAATCCCAGGAAGATGATCATGGATGTTTTCTTGGTGGCAGCTTGGAGCCTTTGGAAAGAAAGGAATAACAACTACTTCCGTAAGGTGGACCCATCAATCTCATCCTGGAGGGCTAGGTTCAAGAGAGACTTTGCTGACATCACCTACAGAGTGCCCCCCCTAAGAAGCAGCTGGTGGCTGACTTACTTAACTCTATATCTTAGATGTAATTATACACTCTGATTCTCAAACTGCTGCCCCTTGTACCATTCTTGGCACACCTCCTTTTCCCATTTCTGCATATGTAACATAACACTTGAAACCTATACTAGCTGTGAGTTGGTAATATATATGCAGTAGGAGCCTTTCCTACTGTCCAACCCCTTAAAAAAAGCTTAACTCCTGCTTTTCCTCAAGTAGGTAAGTGATAAAAACAGAATTTTTGATGTGGAATGCTGCCTAACATGTCATATCATATTCTTTTCTTTATAGCATGGACATTTGGACTTTTATATTGTTCAAAGCAATAGTCTAGTTTTGACATGATAACTTAAATACTCAAGCATTTTAACAAGCAACCATGTCTTCCAAAATATCAACGCTAAAATAAGCTATCCCTAGCCCATCATGCTCAATCATTGATCCATTCATGAAACGCACTCGCAAATTAATTACACCCAATACTCAAGTAAAATCATAATGCCTCCTAGTTGGTGCTTTATAGGAGAATATGGAGACTCAAATTCAAAATAAAAATTGCATAAAGTAAAAGAAAGGCCCTTTGCGGAGGGAAGTAGGGATTTGTAGAGGTGCCAGAGCTCAAAGCGAAAAATTGGGAGATAAAAATATTTTGAGAGGCATACTTTTCCCACCAATGAAAATTACTTAGAGTTCCCAACACTTTCCATGCTAGATATATCATAGGCGGTTCCCAAACAGAAATTAAATTTTATTCCTTTTTCAACCATACTTTCACTTTCCATGGCTAACTGTATCCATGGGTGCCTTCCATACCAACCCTTTCCAAGGAAATTATTATTTGACAACATAAAGTAAATTCATTTTTCATTTCGGGACTGGGCATTCCTAATACCTTTGCCTTACTCTCGTGCAATGACAAGTGAATAAACACTCATCGTGAGAATAACACATCTGGAAAATATTAGCCACCCCTCACCGCCTCGCGAGCGGTACGAGCACACAAAATAGAAATTAATTTTGAATATTAGAGATGGCACATACAAATTTGCTGAGAACGACAAAAGAATACCGCATATAGGTAGGTATAGTAGACTCATGTGGCAAAACTGGTTTGAAGGATTTTGGATGCACAAGTAGTGATCATACTTAGTGCAAAATGAAGGCTAGCAAAAGATTGAGAAGCGACCAACCGAGAAACGAATAATCTCATATGCGAGCATTAAGCATAATTAACACTGAATAATGCACCACAAGTAGGGTATAATTTCATTGCATAATTATTGACTTTTGTGCTTGCATAGGGAATCACAAACCTTAACACCAATATTCTTACTAAAGCATAATTACTCATCAAGATGACTCACATATCACATCATCATATCTCAAAACTATTACTAAGAATCAAGTTTATTTTGTCCAATGATCTTCATGAATTTTTTTATTATATCCTTCTTGGATATCTATCACTTTGGGACTAATATTCATGTGTTTCTTTTGATAAGTTCAAACAAATATAAGTGAAGATCATGAGCATAAAATTTCTTTCTCTCAAATTAATTTAAGTGAAGCAAGAGAGAATTTCTTAAAAAAATACTAACTCTCAAATAAATCTAAGTGAAGCAAGAGAGCATTTCTTCAAATATACTAAAGCACACCGTACTCAAAAAGATATTAGTGAAGCACTAGAGCAAGTCCATAGCTCATAAAAATTTAAGTGAAGCATAGAGAGCAATTCTAACTAGTCATGAAATAATTTTGGCTGTCTCAAATAGGTGTGTCCAGCAAGGAATCAAGACTTAAAACACAAAATAAAACAAGCAAATACTCATATCATACAAGACGCTCCAAGGAAAACACATAGTATGTGACGAATAAAAATATAGCTTTGAGTAAAATACCGATGGTCGTTAGAAGAAAGAGGGGATGCCCCTCGGGGGCATCCCCAAGCTTAGTTGCTTGCTATATTTTGGATAATAGCTTGGGATGTCGGGCATCCCCAAGCTTAGGCTCTTCTTACTCCTTATTCCTTCGTCCATCATATGTTAACCCAAAACTTGAAAACTTCAATCACACAAAACTCAACAAAAGCCTTCATGAGATCCGTTAGTATAAGAAAACAAATCACTACTATAAGTACTGTAGAAAACCAATTCATATTTTTTTCTTGCATTATATATACTGTATTCCAACTTTTCTATGGAAAAACTTATCAAATAAAACCATAGAGCCATCAAAACAAGCACACAACGCAAAGAAAACAGAATCTGTCAAAAAACAGAACAGTCTGTAGAAATCTGGATATTTCGAATACTTCTGTAACTCCAAAAACTCTGAAAAATTAGGAAGACCTGGGAAATTTGTATATTAATCTACTTCAAAAGTAATTATTATTTTATCGCTCTCTGGTTAAAAATGAAAATTATTTCCGCGAGCGCAAAAGTTTCTATTTTTTAGCAAGATCAAACAACTATCACCCAAGAAGATCCTAAAGGCTTTACTTGGCACAAACACTTACTAAAACATAAAAACCACAATCATGATAGTAGCATAATTTTTCAAACACTCAAGAACAAAAAGCAAAAAGCAAAAATAAATTTTATTCATTGGGTTGCCTCCCAACAAGTGCTATAGTTTTACGCCGTTAGCTAGGCATAAAGCAAGGATCTAAGTTTTGTCATCTTTGTTTTGAAATCCATAAGATGCCCTCATGATTGATTCGTATGGTGGACTAATTCTTGTTCTAGGGAAGTGTTCCATACCCTTCCTCAAAGGAAACTGGAACTTAATATTGCCTTCTTTCATATCAATCACGGCACCGATAGTGCGTAAAAACGGTCTACGAAGAATAATTGGACAAGACGGATTGCAATCAATATCAAAAAAATAAAATCTATGGGCACATAATTCCTATTTGCAATAATAAGAACATCATTAATTCTTCCCATAGGATTTTTAATAGTAGAATCTGCCAAGTGCAAATTCAAAGAACATGATTCAATATCAGTAAGACCAAGCACATCACATAAATATTTCAGAATTGTAGAAACACTAGCACCCAAGTCACACAAAGCAAAGAACTCATAATTTTTAATCTTGACTTTGATAGTAGGTTCCCATTCATCATGTATTCGAACTTTTCTTCTAAAGCTTTCATCATAGCATCAATAATATGTTTAGTAAAAGCTTTATTTTGTTCATAAGCATGGGGTGAATTTATCATGGATTGCAACAAAGAAATACAATCAATCAAAGAGCAACTATCATAATTAAAGTATTTGTAATCCAAAAGAGTGGGCACATCACTTGTTAAATTTGACCTCTTCAAACTCACTTTTATCAATTTTCTCAACAAGATTTTCACCCTCCGAATTATCGGGATGCCTTCTAACTAAAGTTGACTCTTCTGCAGTCCCTTTTTCATCAATCTTAATTTTACTAAACAAGGAATCAATAGAAGAAACACCAATCATTTTAAGATCTTCATCACTTGCAAAAGTAATCACTAGAAAATGTTTTTTTCTAAAAATTCTCTTTTAGCTCTAAGCATAGCAGTTCTTTTCTTACTTTCATCCATAGAAACATAAAGAGCTTTAATTGATTCTTCTACCTTAGGCACAAAATTTTTCATATTGAGACTGTCCACATCATGAGAAATTCTATCAACACTTCTAGACAAATCATCAATCTTATTCAACTTTTCTTCTATGGTAGTGTTGAAAACTATTTGCGTGTTGATAAATTCTTTAATATTATTCTCAGGATCAGAGGTGTTCTATTATTATTATAAAAAGGATTTCCATAGGAATTACCATAATTATTAGAGGAGTTACTAGGAAAAGGCCTAGGATTAAAATTACCTCTATAAGCATTGTTGTTGAAATTATTTCGAGAGATAAAATTCACATCTACGGCATCACTAGTTTTCTCAGTCAAAGTAGACAAAGGCATATCATTAAAATCAATAGTAGAAATTTTACTAGCAACCAATTTCATAAGAGCATCAACTTTTTCACTCAAAGAAGAAATTTCTTCAACCGAATTAACTTTTTTACTAGTGGGAGATCTTTCGGTATGCCATTGTGAATAATTTGCCATTATATTATCAAGCAATTTGGTGGCTTCACCCAAAGTAATTTCCATAAAAGTACCACCCACAGCGGAATCTAAAAATTACGAGAAACAAAATTCAACCCCACATAAAAGTTTGTATTATCATCCAAAGATTTAACCCATGAGTTGGGCAATTCCTTAGCATCATTTTAATCCTTTCCCAAGATTGTGCAACATGCTCATGTTCAAGTTGCTTGAAATTCATGATCTGGGTTCTAAGGGAAAAAAATTGTGGGCGAAAATTACTTAGTGATAAAAGCATCTTTGCACTTATTCCAAGAATCGATACTATTGTGAGGCAAAGAAGGAAACCAAATTTTTGCAGAATCACACAAAGAAACTGGAAATAATTTCATCTTCGCATCATTTTCCACATATTTTTTCTTTTGAATATCACATAATTCCACGAAGGTATTAAGATGGGACACGACATCCTCATTAGGAGTACCGGAAAATTGATCTTTCGTAACAAGATTCAGCAAAAGAGTATTAATATCACAAGACTCCGCACTAGTGGCGGGAGGAGCAATCAGAGTGCCAATAAAATCATTGTTGTTGGTATTTGAGAAATCACACAACTTGGTGTTCTCTTGAGTCATGATGACTACACAACAAGATTGCACTCAAAAACAGATCCGGCAAGAAAACATCGGACGGAAAAAGAGGGCGAATAAAAATGGCAAATTTTGTGAAGTGGGGGAGAGGAAAACAAGAGGCAAATGGAAAATAATGTAAATTGCAAGGAGATGAGATTTGTGATTAGGAACCTGGTATATGTTGAAGATTCTCCCCGGCAATGGCGCCAAAAATTCCTTTTGATGCGGCTTGAAGCTACGTCGGTATTTCCTCAAAGAGGAAGGGATGATGCAGCACATCGACGGTAGGTATTTTTCTCAGTTATGAGACCAAGGTTATTGAACTAGTAGGAGAACCAAGCAACACAACGTAAACATCACCTACACACAAATAACAACTACTCGCAACCCGACGTGTAAAAGGGGTTGTCAATCCCTTTCGGGTAGCGGCACCCCAAGATAGGCAAACAGACGTGAGATAAATTTGTAGTAGATTGATAGATCGAACGCCAAATAAAATAAATAAGAATAAATTGCAGCAAGGTATTTTTGTATTTTTGGTTTAATAGATCTGAAAATAAAAGCAAAGGAAAATAGATCGCAAAGGCAAATAATATGAGAAAGAGACCCGGGGGCCGTAGGTTTCACTAGTGGCTTCTCTCGAGAAAAATAGCAAACGGTGGGTAAAAAATTTACTGTCGGGCAGTTGATAGAACTTCAAATAATCATGACGATATCCATACAATGATCATTACATAGGCATCACATCCAAGATTAGTAGACCGACTCCTGCCTACATCTACTACTATTACTCCACACATCGACCGCTATCCAGCATGCATCTAGTGTATTAAGTTCATGGGGAAACAGAGTAATGCAATAAGAATGATGGCATGATGTAGACAAGATCTATCTATGTAGAGATAGACCCCATCGTTTTATCCTTAGTAGCAACGATACATACGTGTCGGTTCCCCTTCTGTCACTGGGATCAAGCACAGTAAGATCGAACCCGCTACAAAGCACATCTTCCCATTGCAAGATAAATAGATCAAGTTGGCTAAACAAAACCCAGATATCGGAGAAGAAATACGAGGCTATAAGCAATCATGCATATAAGAGATCAAAGAAACTCAAATAACTTTCACGGATATAAAAAGATAGATCTGATCATAAACTCAAAGTTCATCCGATCCCAACAAACATATCGCAAAAAGAGTTACATCATATGGATCTCCAAGAGACCATTGTATTGAGAATTAAATGAGAGAGAGGAAGCCATCTAGCTACTAACTACGGACCCGAAGGTCTACAAAGAACTACTCACGCATCATCAGAGAGGCACCAATGGAAGTGGTGAACCCCTCCGTGATGATGTCTAGATTGGATCTGGTGGTTCTGGACTCTGCGGCGGCTGGAATTGATTTTCGTCGACTCCCCTAGGGTTTCTGGAATATTGGGGTATTTATAGAGCAAAGAGGCGGTCCGGGGGGGACCCGAGGTGGTCACAACCCACCAAGGCATGCCTGGGCCTCCTGGCGCGCCCTGGTGGGTTGTGCTCCCCTCAGAGCACCCACAGGCGTTCCCCTGGCCCATTGGGTGTCTTTTGGTCCATAAAAAATCTCCGTGAAGTATCATTGCATTTGGACTCCGTTTGGTGTTGATTTCCTGCGATGTAAAAAACATGCAGAAAACAACAACTAGCACTTGGCACTATGTCAATAGGTTAGTATCCAAAAATGATATAAAATGACTATAAAATGATTTTAAAACATCCAAGATTGATAATATAACAACATGGAACAATCAAAAATTATAGATACGTTGGAGACGTATCAATTACTATATGGTTTATTTGGTGGAAGATTACATGTTTAGATCCAATATGCTATTTAATACCCCTCTGATCTTGAACATGATTATCATTTGTGTGTAGTTACTTTTGTTCTTGAGGTCACGGGAGAAATCATGTGAACTTGATATGTGTTCGATATTTTGATAGTATGTATGTTGTGATTCCCTTAGTGGTGTCATATGAACGTCGACTACATGACACTTCACCATATTTTGGCCTAAGGGAATGCATTATGGAATAGCAATTAGATGATGGGTTGCGAGAGTGACAGAAGCTTAAACCCCGGTTTATGCGCTATTCCGTAAGGGACCGATTGGATCCAAAAGTTTAATGCTACGGTTAGAATTTATTCTTAATACTTTTCTCGTAGTTGCGGATGCTTGCGCGAGGGTTAATCATAAGTAGGAGGTTTGTTCAAGTAAGAACAATACCTAAGCACTGGTCCACCCACATATCAAATTATCAAAGTACCGAACACAAATTAAACCAACATGATGAAAGCGACTAGATGAAAATCCAGTGTACCCTCAAGAACGCTTTGCTTATCATAAGAGACCATTTTGGCATGTCCTTTGCCTCAAAAGGATTGGGCTACCTTGCTGCACTTTTATTGCTACTATAGTTACTTGCATGTTACAAATTATCTTGCTATCAAACTACTCTGCTACTTACAATTTCAGCACTTGCAGACATTACCTTGCTGAAAACCACTTGTCATTTCCTCTACTCATCGTTGGGTTTGACACTCTTACTTATAGAAAAGAGCTACAATTGATCCCCTATACTTGTGGGTCATCAAGGCTATTTTCTGGCGCCGTTGTCGGGGAGTGAAGCGCCTTTGGTAAGTGGAATTTGGTAAGGAAACATTTATATAGTGCACTGAAATTTATTATCACTTGTTACTATGGAAAACAATCCTTTGAGGGGTTTGTTCAGGGTATCTTCACCTCGACCGGAACCACAATTTCCTACCCCTCAACCTAATGCACCTACTGAAAATATTGAATATGAAATTCCTTTGGGTATGATAGAACAACTGCTAGCTAATCCTTATGCAGGAGATGGAATCGAACATCCTGATATGCACTTGATATATGTAGAACAAATTTTTGGATTGTTAAAGCTTGTAGGTTTACCCGGGGATGAAGTTATGAAAAAGTTTTTCCCTTTATCTCTGAAGGGAAAAGCATTCGCATGGTATAGGCTATGCAATGATATTGGATCTTGGAATTGGAGTTTCACCAAAAAAAAATTATCCTGTGCATCTAGTTCATCGTGATCGGAATTATATATATAATTTTTGGCCTCCTGAAGGAGAAAGTATCGCTCTAGCTTGGGGGAGGCTTAAGTCAATGTTATATTCATGCCCAATCATGAGCTCTCAAGAGAAATTATTATCCAGAACTTTTATGCTCGGCTTTCTCGTAATGATAAAACCATGCTTGATACTTCTTGTGCTGGTTCTTTTATGAAGAAGACTATTGAATTCCGGTGGGATCTTTTGGAAAGAATTAAACGCAACTCTGAAGATTGGGAACTCGAGAAGGTAAAGAGTTAGGTATTAAACTTAAGTATGATTGTGTTAAATCTTTTATGAATACCGATGCTCTTCGAAAGTTTATCACTAAATATGGACTTGACTCTGAGATAGTAGCTTCCTTTCCGTGAATCATTTTCTACTCATGTTGATCTCCCTAAAGAGAAATGGTTTAGATATCACCCATCTATTAAAGAAGAAATCAAAGAACCGGTACTAGTTAAAGAAGAAACTATACTTTACAATGTTGATCTAGTTGTTCCTTCTGCTTATATTGAGAAACCACCTTTCCCTGTTAGGATAAAGGAACATGCTAAAGTTTCAACTGTGGTTAACAAGAGTTACATGAGAACACCTAAACCTGATGAACAAATTAAAGTGGAACCTAGTATTGCTATGGTTAAAGATCTCTTGGAAGAAAATGTAGATGGGCATGCCATTTACTTATGTGAAGAGGCCGCTAGAATTGCCAAACCTGATAAAAAAGATAAACATAGACATGTTGTTGGCATGCCCGTTGTCTCAGTTAAAATAGGAGACCACTGTTATCATAGTTTATGTGAGATAGGTGCTAGTGTGAGTGCTATTCCTTATTCCTTATATCAAGAAATTATAAATGACACAGCACCCGCAGAGATAGAAGACATAGATGTTACTATTAAACTTGCTAATAGAGACACTATATCACCAATTGGGATTGTTAGAGATGTTGAAGTCTTGTGTGGGAAAATAAAATACCCTACCGATTTTCTTGTTCTTGGTTCCGCACAAGATGAATTTTGTCCCATTATCTTTGGTAGACCTTTCTTGAACACCGCTAATGCTAGAATAGACCATGAGAAACAAATTTTCGGTGTTAGTTTTTGTGATGAATCTCACGAGTTTAATTTTTCCAAGTTTAGTAGAAAGCTTCATGAAAAAGAGAATTGCCTAGTGAGGATGTAATAATTGGTCTTGCTTCTATTGCTGTACCACCTACTGATCCTTTAGAACAATATTTGCTAGACCATGAAAATGATTTACATATGCATGAAAGAAATAAAATAGATAAGATTTTCTTTGAACAACGTCCTCTGCTTAAACACAACCTGCCTATTGAAAATCTAGGAGGTCCTCCTCCACCTAAAGGTGATCCTGTGTTTGAATTAAAACAATTGCTAGACACTTTCAAATATGCTTATCTTGATGAAAAGAAGATATATCATGTTATTATTAGTGCTAACCTTTCAGAACATGAAGAAGAAAGATTATTGAAAGTTCTAAGGAAGCACCGGGCTACTATTGGATATACTCTTGATGATTTAAAGGGCATTAGTCCCACTCTATGTCAGCACAAAATTAATATGGAACATGATGCTAAACCCGTTGTTGATCACCAACGTTGGTTAAATCCGAAGATGAAAGAAGTGGTAAGAATGGAAATATTAAAACTTCTGGAAGCAGGTATAATGTATCCTATAGCTGATAGTAGATGGGTAAGTCATGTTCATTGTGTCCCTAAGAGAGGAGGTATAACTGTTGTTCCTAATGATAAGAATGAACTTATTTCACAAAGAATTGTTACAGGCTATAGAATAGTAATTGATTTTAGAAAATTAAACAAAGCAACTAGAAAAGATCATTACCCTCTGCCTTTTATTGATCAAATGCTTGAAAGATTATCTAAGCATACACATTTTTGCTTCCTCGATGGATATTCTGGTTTTTCACAAATACTTGTTTCTTAACCTGATCAAGAAAAGACCACTTTTACTTGTCCCTTTGGAACCTATGCTTATAGACGTATGCCTTTTGGTTTATGTAATGCACCTGCTACCTTTCAAAGATGTATGACTGGTGACTTTTGTGAAAATATTGTTGAGGTTTTCGTGGATGACTTCTCTGTTTATGGGAAGTCTTTTGATGATTGTTTAAGCAATCTTGATCGAGTTTTACAGAGATGCGAACAAACAAATCTTGTCTTGAATTGGGAGAAGTGCCACTTTATGGTTAATGAAGGCATTGGCTTGCGTCATAAAATTTTTGAAAGAGGTATTGAAGTGAACAAAGCTAAGGTTGATGCAATTGAGAAAATGCCATGCCCTAAAGATATAAAAGGTATTCGTAGTTTCTTAGGTCATGCTGGTTTCTATAGGAGATTTATCAAAGACTTCTCTAAAATTTCTAGGCCTCTTATGAATCTTTTGCAAAAGGATACTCCTTTTGTTTTTGATGATGATTGTTTAGAAGCCTTTGAAACACTCAAGAAAGCCTTAATTTCTGCACCTATTGTTCAACCACCTGATTGGAACTTGACTTTTGAAATTATGCGTGATGCTATTGATTATGTTGTTGGTGTTGTTCTAGGACAAAGAGTTGATAAGAAACTAAATGGTATTCATTATGCTAGTAAAACTCTAGATAGTGCGCAATGAAACTATGCTACTACTGAAAAAGAATTCTTAGTAGTGGTTTTTGCTTGTGATAAATTTAGACCTTATATTGTTGATTCCAAAGTAATTGTTCAACAAGGACCATGCTGCTATCAAATATCTTATGGAAAAGAAAGATGCTAAACCTAGACTTATTCGATGGGTTCTGTTGTTACAACAATTTGATTTACATATCATTGATAGAAAAGGAGTTGAGAACCCCGTAGTTGATAATTTATCTAGGCTTGAAAATGTGCCTGATGACCCACTACCTATTGATGATAGTTTTCCTGATGAGCAGTTAGCTGCAATAAATGTTGCTCATAGTACTCCTTGGTATTTTGACTATGCTAATTACATTGTTGCTAAATATTTACCACCTAGCTTTACATACCAACAAAATAAAAAATTCTTCTATGATTTAAGACATTACTTTTGGGATGACCCATATCTTTATAAAGAAGGAGTAGATGGTATTATTAGACGGTGTGTAACTGAGCATGAACAGGGACAAATCCTACGGAAATGTCAGTCCGAAGCTTATGGAGGGCATCATGCTGGAGACAAAACTGCTCACAAGGTATTGAATCTGGATTTTATTGGCCTACTCTCTTCAAGGATGCCCGTAAGTTTGTCTTATCCTGTGATGAATGTCAAAGAATAGGTAATATCGGTAAGCGTCAAGAAATGTCTATGAACTATTCACTTGTTGTTGAACCATTTGATGTTTGGGGATTTGATTACATGGGACCTTTTCCTTCCTCTAATGGGTATACACATATTTTGGTTGTTGTTGATTATGTTACTAAATGGGTAGAATCTATTCCAACTAGTAGTGGTGATCACAACACCTCTATTAAAATGCTTAAGGAAGTTATTTTCCCAAGGTTTGGAGTCCCTAGATATTTAATGACTGATGGTGGTTCACACTTTATTCGTGGTGCTTTTGATAAAATGCTTGCCAAGTATGATGTTAACCATAGAATTGCACCACCTTATCATCCCCAGTCTAGTGGTCAAGTTGAGCTTAGCAATAGAGAAATAAAATTAATTTTGCAAAAGATTGTCAATAGGTCCAGGAAGAATTGGTCTAAGAAATTAGATGATGAACTTTGGGCTTATAGAACAGCATATAAAAATCCTATGGGTATGTCTCCTTCTAAAATGGTTTATGGAAAAGCTTGTCATTTGCCTCTTGAGTTAGAACATAAAGCATATTGGGCTATCAAAGAACTCAATTATGATTTCAAACTTGCTCATGAAAAGAGGTTATTTGATATTAGCCCATTAGATGAATGGAGAACCCAAGCTTATGAAAGTGCAAAATTATTCAAAGAAAAAGTTAAAAGATGGCATGACAAAAGAATCCAAAAGCGTGAGTTTAAAGTCGGAGAATACGTTCTTTTGTACAACTCTCGTTTCAGATTCTTTGCAGGAAAACTCCTCTCAAAATGGGAAGGCCCCTACGTTATTGAGGAGGTTTATGGATCTGGAGCCATGAAAATAAATAATGCCGAAGGTACTAACCCGAAGGTTGTCAATGGGCAATGAATAAAACATTATATCTCAGGTACACCCATTAGTGTTGAAAGTAATATTATCCAAACTTTGACACCGGAAGAACACATAAAAGAGTCCTTCTGGAACACTCCAGAATCGTGAAAATAAGGAGGTACGTGATACGGTAAGTAAACGGACTCTGAAAAATCTGCAATTTTTTTTGTTAGTTTTGGAATATTTAGAAAAATAGGCAAACAAGAAACTTCCAAGAAGCGTGCCCTGGTGGGCACAAGACACCAGGGCGCGCCAGGCTTGCCTGGCATGCCCAGGTGGGTTGTGCCCACCTAGGTCACCTTCCGGACTCTGTTTTTCTACAACTTGCTTGTTTCCCAAGATAAAAAATCTTTATATACCCCTCCAAATCTATTGACACCGTATCAGAGAAATCTTCTGTTTTCTTTTCTTGCTGCTTTTTGTCAGATCCCATCTACCATGGCCACTTCAAGCTCCTCCAAGGACAAGTTCTTCAAGAACGTCATCAACCCATATTTGCGGGAGGTGGTGCAGCACCCTCAAGTCATCCAGATGCATGAGGGGTTGCTCCACATCCGCGATGTGCAAGGTCCCAAAGGGACAGGAACTGTGGAGGCTAGGCTTGAAGCTATGGAGCAGGACGTCTTCCGGTGCAAGGGGATGGTGGAGCGTGGACTCAACTCCAATCACCTCATGATTACGGACCTCTCCCGTGATCTCAAGGTGGATGGCAAGCCCATGAAGGACATCGTCTTCACCCTCAACGAGCAAATCAACTTCCTCCAAAGCCAGATCTATGATCTCCAAAACCAAGTCTTTGAATATGAGGAGAGTTTAAAGGTATGAGTTTGACTGCTAGTTGCAGGACCCCTGAGACTCGCTCCTCCTCTTATGATGGTGGACCCCTGCCATGGAAATCCGAGGACAAGATTTCATCACCACAACCATCTTCTTCATCACCAAAGGAAAATTGAGTATAGGGTATGGGCACTCCCCTTGGCTTCCACCAAGCTTGGGGGAGGTGCCCCGGTATCGTATCATCCCACTATCTTTTTGCCTTTACTTATTTTAGTTCGATCTTTTTCTTTAGATGAATAAAAGTTTAGTTCGATCCTTTCTTCTTTGAGAGTTTGCTTAGTGATCTATCCTTGTAATTTTGTGCAAGATATATAATAAAGTTTAGTTTGAGTTTTTGCTTTCTTTACTTTCATTTTGCAAATAAAAGAAAAGCGAGAAAGGAAATAAATAAAATAAAGGAAATAAATCAAGAAGATCATATACTAATCTTATGGTAGGTGATGACACCACATAAGGAAAAGTATAAGTAGAAAATTTTATTAGAGATTGACAAACATAGCATTAGTCAATGATGCAACTCATGAAACAATTAACAAGGGAAGAGAAGATTCACATATAAATATACTATCCTAGAAATCTTTTGTGATTGTGAGCCCTCATCAAAATATTATATGCCAAAATTGTTGAAGTTGGACAAGGAAGACAACCTAATGGTTTATGTTTGTTTATATTCACATAGAAGTCATATTGTCATGGGTCCTTTAACATGTGGTGCTTGCCCCCTATCTTTGCTAGCCAAAAATTCCACACTAAGTAGAGATACTACTTGTGCATCCAAAAACCCTTAAACCCAAATCTCATTCTCAAGAGTCCACCATACCTACCTAGGGATTGAGCAAGATCCCTCAAGTAAGTTGTCATCGGTGCAAAAAGGCAATAAAATTTGCTTCTAAAAGTGTGAGACCATTTAGTGTAAGAGAAAATTGAGCGTTGTACGAACTTGTGATGGTGAAGAATAAAAGCAATAGACAGCATAATAAAGGTCGCTATCACAAGGGGCAATGCAACGTGACGTTCTTTTGCACTAAGGGGTTGAGCATACAAACAAATAAGCGCATGGCAACCTCTGCTTCCCTCTACGAAGGACCTATCTTTTATTTTTATGCAAAGAGTCAAAGTTTTCCTTCTATTCCTTTTTATTTTTCTCCTTTGGCAAGCATCATGTGGTGAGGAAAGATCTAGGCACATATGTCCAGTTGAATATAGATAGCATGAGTTATTATTGTTGACATCACCCTTGAGGTGAATACGTTGGGAGGCGAAACTACAAGCCCCTATCTTTCTATGTGTCCAGTTGTTACGTTTTGCTCATGCGCACGCGGTGAGTGTTAGCAATCATAGAAGACTATATGATGGTTGAGTATGTGGACTTGCCTAAAGGCTCCGATACGTGACCCTTCCTGAAAAGATGATGAATTGTAGTTGCAAAGTTGACTGAGAACATAGTTTGTTGGTTTTTAATAGAGTTTTTGCTTTATACTTCAATAGTGTGATGAATTGTCACTTATTCATGAGAAGTCTATGATAAGAGATTTATGATAAGAGCCTTATGTTTAAGTTTGTTGTTGTTATAATAATGAACATGATGCTTCTATGTCCATATTTTGTTTTTGTCGACACCTCTCTCTCTCTCTAAGCATGTGGACATGTTTTTCAATTTTGGTTTTTTCGCCTGAGGACAAGCGAGGTCTAAGCTTGGGGGAGTTGATACGTCCATTTTTCGTCATGTTTCCTTACTGTTATTCATGATGTTTTTATGCATAATAATGCTTTTTGGAGTAATTGTAATGCCTTTTCTCTCATAATTTACAAGGTACACACAAAGAGGGAGAATTCCGGCAACTGGAAATCTGGACCTGGAAAAGCTACGTCAGGCCACCTATTATGCGCAACTCCAAACAAGCTGAAACTTCATGGAGATTTTTTATCAAATATATGATGAATATTGGACCAAATAACTACCAAAGGGGCCCACCAGGTGGGCACAACCCACCTGGGTGCGCCAGGGAGCCCGGGCGCGCCCTGGTGGGTTGTGCTCACCCAGGCCCAGCTCCGGTGCCCATCTTCTGGTATACAGGTCATTTTGACCTAGAAAAAAAAAAGAAGAGGACTTTCAGGACGGAGCGCCGCCGTCTTGAGGCTGAACTTGGGCATGAGCACTTTTGCCCTCTGGCGGAGCGATTCCGCCGGGGGAACTTCCCTCTCGGAGGGGGAAATCATCGTCAACATCATCACCAACAACTCTCCCATCTTGGGGAGGGAAATCTCCATCAACATCTTCAACATCACCATCTCATCTCAAACCCTAGTTCATCTCTTGTGTTCAATCTTGTTACTGAAACTATAGATTGGTGCTTGTGGGTGACTAGAAGTGTTGATTACATCTTGTAGTTGATTACTATATGGTTTATTTGGTGGAAGATTATATTTTCAGATCCAATATGCTATTTAATACCCCTCTAATCTTGAGCATGATTATAATTTGTGAGTAGTTACTTTTGTTCTTGTGGTCACAGGAGAAATCATGTTGCAAGTAATCATGTGAACTTGATATGTGTTCGATATTTTGATAGTATGTATGTTGTGATTCCCTTAGTTGTGTCATGTGAACGTCGACTACATGACACTTCACCATATTTGGGCCTAAGGGAATGCATTGTGGAGTAGCAATTAGATGATGGGTTGCGAGAGTGACAGAAGCTTAAACCCCAGTTTATGCCCTATTCTGTAAGGGACCGATTGGATCCAAAAGTTTAATGCTATGGTTAGAATTTATTCTTAATACTTTTCTGTTAGTTGTTGATGCTTGTGCGAGGGTTAATCATAAGTAGGAGGTTTGTTCAAGTAAGAACAGCACCTAAGCACCGGTCCATCCATATATCAAATTATCAAAGTACCGAACACGAATTAAACCAACATGTTGAAAGTGACTAGATGAAAATCCCGTGTACCCTCAAGAACGCTTTGCTTATCATAAGAGACCGTTTTGGCCTGTCCTTTGCCTCAAAAGGATTGGGCTACCTTGCTGCACTTTTATTGCTACTATAGTTACTTGCTCATTACAAATTATCTTGCTATCAAACTACTCTGCTACTTACAATTTCAACACTTGCAGACATTACCTTGTTGAAAACCACTTGTCATTTCCTTCTGCTCCTTGCTGGGTTCGACACTCTTACTTATCGACAAGAGCTACAATTGATCCCCTATACTTGTGGGTCATGAACGGTGCATACTCAGGGAGAACACTTATCCCTTGAAATTTAGTGAGGGATCATCTTATAATGCTACCGCCGTACTAAGCAAATTAAGATGCATAAAAGATAAACATCACATGCAATCAAAATATGTGACATGATATGGCCATCATCATCTTGTGCCTTTGATCTCCATCTCCAAAGCACCGTCATGGTCTCCATTGTCACCGGCTTGACACCTTGATCTCCATCATAGCGTCGTTGTCGTCTCACCAACTATTGCTTCTACAACTATCGCTAACGCATGGTGATAAAGTAAAGCAATTACATGGCGATTGCATTTCATACAATAAAGCGACAACCATAAGGCTCCTGCCAGTTGCCGATAAGTTTTACAAAACATGATCATCTCATACAATAACGTATATCACATCATGTCTTGACCATATCACATCACAGCATGCCCTACAAAAACAAGTTAGACGTCATCTACTTTGTTCTTGCAAGTTTTACGTGGCTGCTATGGGCTTCTAGTAAGAACCGTTCTTACCTACGCATCAAAACCACAACGATTTTTTTGTCAAGTGTGATGTTTTAACCTTCAACAAGGACCGACCGTAGTCAATTTCGATTCAACTAATGTTGGAGAAACAGACACCCGACAGCCACCTTTATGCAAAACAAGTTGCATGTCTGTCAGTGGAACCGGTCTCGTGAACGTGGTCATGTAGGGTTGATCCGGGCCACTTCATCCAACAGTACCGCCGAATCAAAATAAGACGTTGGTGGTAAGAAGTATGACTATGATCGCCCACAACTCTTTGTGTTCTACTCGTGCATATCATCTACGCATATACCTGGCTTTGATGCCAGTGTTGGGGAACGTAGCATGCAATTTCAAAAAAATTCCTACGATCACGCAAGATCTATCTAGGAGATGCATAGCAACGAGAGGAGGAGAGTGTGTCCACGTACCCTCGTAGAGCGAAAGCGGAAGGATTAGGTTAACGCGGTTGATGTAGTCGGATGTCTTCGCGATCCAACCGATCAAGTACCGAATGTATGACACCTTTGAGTTCAGCACACGTTCAGCTCGATGACATCCCTCGAACTCTTGATCCAGCAAAGTGTCGAGGGAGAGTTTCGTTAGCACGACGGCGTGGTGACGGTGATGGTGATGTGATCCGCGCAGGGCTTCGCCTAAGCACTACGTGAATATGATCGGAGGAGTAAACCGTGGAGAGAGACGCTGCACATGGCTTGGAACAATTGGTGTGTCTCCAAGGGGTGCCCTGCCCACGTATATCAAGGAGGGAGAGGGAGGAGGCCAACCAGGGGGCGTGCCATAAGGGGGGAGTCCTACTGTCGGTGTCAAAACCGGCGGATCTCGGGTAGGGGGTCCCGAACTGTGTGTCTAGGCCGGATGGTAACAGGAGGCAAGGGACACGAAGTTTTACCCAGGTTCGGGCCCTCTTGATGGAGGTAAAACCATATGTCCTGCTTGATTAATATTGATGATATGGGTGTTACAAGAGTAGATCTACCACGAGATCAGAGAGGCTAAACCCTAGAAGCTATCCTATGGTATGATTGTATGTTGTGATTGTTGTCCTACGGACTAAAACCCTTCGGTTTATATAGACACCGGAGAGGGTTAGGGTTACACAAGGTCGGTTACAAAGGAGGAGATATCCATATACGTATTGCCTAGCTTGCCTTCCACGCCAAGTAGAGTCCCATCCCGACACGAGACGAAGTCTTCAATCTTGTATCTTCATAGTCTAACAATCCTGCCAATGGAGATAGTCCGGCTGTCCGGAGACCCCCTAATCCAGGACTCCCTCAGTAGCCCCTGAACCATGCTTCAATGACGATGAGTCCGGCGCGCAGTTGTCTTCGGCATTGCAAGGCGGGTTCCTTCTCCGAATACATCACAGAAGAATTTGAATACGAGGATAGTGTCCGACCCTGCAAAATAAGTTCCACATTCCACTGTAGAGAGAATAATGTTTTCGAAGATCTAATTCGCTAGCTTGTTTTGGCAACACGATGTTACGTCATGGCTCGGTGATTATTCGAACCGTTTCTTTTAACCAGCCCCGCACATAACGCGAGGCAGTTTTTCGACACGTCTTGTCAAAGCAGAGATCGTGTCCCCTTATTACGGGATTCTCATCAATACGGGCGTGGGTAACCCAACCGCGCCGTCAATTACGGCGCTTGGGGGATAAGCGAGTTTTACCAGGCAAGTGGGGACGCTTAGTTTTGTCCGTCCATATAAAGGGATAAGGATTCACCTTTCTATCCACGCCTTCTTCCTCCTCTGCTCATCCGCTCCCGCACACTCGAGCTCTAGCGCCCAAGACCTCACTTCCATCTCAACCTTCTCCAACCATGTCCGGAGCGGGAGGCAAGTGGATGGTCTCCTCCACCACGGAGGGAGACATCAAGAAACTGAGGAGAGCCGGATACCTGCCCGACGACATCGCGCACCGGCTCCCAGATGAGGGGCAGCTCATCCCCACCCCCAAGCCCCATGAGAGGGTGGTATTCCTCACCCATTTCCTCCGCGGACTAGGATTCCCTCTCCATCCCTTTGTCCGGGGGCTCATGTTTTATTACGGCCTGGATTTTCACGATCTGGCCCCGAACTTCATCCTCAACATCTCGGCGTTTATCGTCGTGTGCGAGGCCTTCCTCCGCATCAAGCCCCACTTCGGCTTATGGCTGAAGACCTTCAATGTCAAGCCGAAGGTGGTGAGCGGCCGCCAGGCGGAGTGCGGAGGCGCCATGGTGGGCAAGATGCCCAACATAACATGGCTCGAGGGCTCCTTTGTGGAAACCATAAAGGGATGGCAATCGGGGTGGTTCTATATCACCGAGCCGCGCGACCCCGCATGGGTACCGGCCCCCCGAGTTCCGATCTGGCATCCCCATGCGGCTCACTTCCTGGAAGGAGAAGGGCCTATCCTGGGGTAATTCAAAAGAGCTGACTGGACTCCAGACATGTATTCAAAACATGGAGGACAAGAAGCTCAAGCTCGTCAACATAGTCCAGGTTATGCTCGTCCGCCGGATACTCCCGTGCCAACAACGGGAATTCACCTTGTGGGAGTTCAACCCAGCACAGCACCGAACTCTGAACAGGCTCTTCGACACGACTCATGAAGATGCCTGGAGGGTGCTGTTCAAGAGCGCCGAGGTCCCTCCCCCCATTACTGAGGATCGCGGATTCAGCGCGAAGCGCCAAGCCAGTGCGGTAAGCTGTTTTACCTTTCACAGGATACTTGTTTTCTATATAGATTGACTCTCTGCGGGATCTAAACTCCCGTGCCTTTGACAGGACTGGCAAAAGATGGCCGGACAGATCAACTGTCCGGCTCCTTTGCCCGAAGGCCCCACAGACGCCATTCTGGCGAAGATGTTGACTCCGGCCCCTTATAAGGTGTCGGAGAAGACCAAGAAGGCCAAGGGAGCTCGAAAGAGTTCCCGACGCCAGGCATCGTCGGACTCACCATCCGATGACTCTACGGCGCACTCTTCCCCCGAAGACGAGGAAGAGGAAGAAGAGGCTCCCCCACCGACTGGGGGAGACAAGAAAAGGAAGGCCGCCCCAACTGGGGAGGCCGGAGGGTCCAAGAAGGGAAGGACTCTCCTTCCGGACAGCTCCACCGCCACCGACGAAAGTGGAGACGAGTGGTTGCCCAGGGCCAAGCCCCCGGGGAGATCGTAAGTATTCGGATACCAAAGTTATCCATAGGATTCCTTTGTCGCACTACTTTTCCTAACGTCGAACTCAATTGTGCAGGCCGCCCCGAGCCGATATCGAGGTATCATCGGACGACTCCCTAGGCACGTCAGACATGGATAGCGATCCAGTCCCGACCGCCACCTCCCCTCATCCTGCCGACGACGCTGAAGTGTTGTCTCAAGAGGCACTGGATCGAGGGGGGACCGTCTCGGAGGCGCCTCAAGGCGACCTTCTGGACTCCGGGAGCCGAGGGGACGGGGTCCCCGAGAGCTCCGAGTTCGGCCCTCAGCCGAACACCGCACCGGATCCTCCAATGGTTCCGGACTCGGGTAGGCGGTCCCCTTCTAAGAGGGGCGAAACGCCAGTGCCAGTGACCTCTGCCCATCCAGAGGCACCGGACAGCCTGCTGGAAGCGCTTCGCAGCACTTCCATTGACGAGGAGCACCGCACCATCATGAGTGCGGTGATCTAGAAGGTTCAGTCCACCAAGAGCAAATTGACTCAAGCCTATGCCAGCCTTCTAACAGGCTTCGAGGTAAGTGTTTTAAAATGTAGTAGAAGTATTACCGCATAGACAGTAGCCCCTGATGCTTTGTTCGGTGTTCACAAAGAAAAGCCGAACAGAGGATCAAATAATATCGCAGGAGTCTAATATAAGTATGTCAATATGCATATGCAGGCTTCTCTGCTGGCGTCCGCCGCACTAACCGCGGAGGTCCCCGTACCGAAGCAGGACCTCGATGGGTCCAAGAAAGAACTCGGCCTTGCCAAGAGGCAGCTTGAGGAGAACGAGGGTAAGTAATACCCCGTCTATAGATATGTGTATATAAAAAAGGACGCGATTGCAAAATGATAGGATCATTGTATGTTTTGCCAGGGGCCACGACCGAGGTGGCGACCCTGAAGCAAGCGCTGACCAAGGCCGAAGATACAGCGGCCAAGGAGCGCATCAAGCGAGAGAGGCACGAGGCTCGGGTGGGCGAGGTGCAGCAAGAGCTCTAGGCTCTCGTGACGAAGCACGAGGCGTTGGAGCTTGACTTGAAGACGCGAGAGTCTGAGCTTGCCGCGGCCCGTGAGAGCGCGAAGAGTGCCAAGGCCGAGGCCCAGAAGGCCCTTCAGGAGATCGATGCGATGAAGAAGATAGCGGCGGGTAAGGCTTTCTATATGCAAAGCAAGCATGTAAAAGTGAATTACCGATTACTTACCCGAATTTGGAGCTCTTCAGGAGCATTCGCAGATTTGCCCCGCATTGTGTCCGATGCCGCACAATTCTACCAGGCCGAGGACGGAAGGTCGACGGAGAAGCTGTTCTTGTCTCAGTATGCTGAGGCCGAACATCCGGTGCCAATGAGCGACCAGCTGAAGCAGATGGTCGAGCTACATAAGGCGGCCGATCAGGCCATGAAGGGCTTCATAGTCCGGTTGTGGCCTGGCGACGCCCTTCCGAACAGCTTCTTCGGCCTAGTGAGGCGGCTTGTGGATGCCTGCCCCCGGCTGGAGGTCGTCAAGCGATCCGTCTGCATAGAAGGTGCACGTCGGGCTTTCGCCCGTGTAAAAATGCAGCGGGTCAAGCTAGACGCCGTGAAGCTGATCAAGGAGGGGCCACCGGAGGGCAAGGAGCACCGCCACCCCGAGATGTACTACGAGGGTGTTCTGCCGGGTGCCCGTCTTATCGCGGATGAGTGTTCGCAAAATGTAATATTTGAATGAGACTTGCTTGTGTTGTCCTTTATGTATGAAAACTTGTATCATGTTCGCTATGCAACGCTTGTTAGAATTTAAAATATTACCTTCTGTTTAGCTGTTTATCCAATCTGAGAGATGGCTAGTCCTCGGCTTCTGCCCCCATGCCATGAGTGCTGGGGTGTTCGGGATAAACCTGAGCACTCTTGTTCCCATGTTTGGGTCCTTCGAGGGAGGTGCTCAGCACAACGAACAAGGCAACCGGACTAATAATGCTTTATCACTCTCACTTAGCCATAGAATTCTATAATTTTAAATTTCGGCGAAGCCCCTGGTATTCGGAAGGCCGAATTCGGGGCGCGATACACGCCTGTAAGCCGGACGGAGCCGGCCCCTCTCCCTAAGCGGCATAAGTCTTTAGGGACTCGAAAAACCTCGCCGAACAGCGACCAGTCTCTCGCCTTATCATGACAGTCAGTTTTAGCTTTCTCTACTGAGGTGCTCGGCCCGGCAGAACCGGGGCACAATCGCAGTAGTTCTCCTAGCGCTACCTTAGCCGATAGAGCGGAACGTAAGGTACCAAAACATAGGAGCCGGGCAAACCCAACATTTGACCAAAGACATGATTCAAAGCTGATGCATATAATGCTATAAGTTCGGGGTGCCGCACTTGTGGAAGTGTTCGGACTTTTCACACCATATTGTGGGTACGTAAGCCCCTGGTGTATTGGCCGTACCAGAGTGTACGGTTGCAAGGCGTCATTAATGAACACATAGATATATATATATATAACAAAAATGCAATAAGTAATGTCATGCATTGTATATTAAAAAATTGCATTAAAGCAGAGTGATACGGATAGTGCAATAAGTAAAAGAGTAGGACTATGTCCCTTCCAAGGGCGAGCTGAGGAATGCTATGAAATCTGTAATCAACCTGGGAATTCCGTTGTACAACGTAGTTGTCTGCCTCCTTGGTTGTTGTATCATGTGTTCGACAATAGAGCTGCCGGATAGTGTTTCCAGAGATTAAAGTCCTGAAAGAAAAAGAAAAATAACCAAACGGGAAGCCCCTAGTGCGGTTTAGGCCGCGTTTTGGGGCGTGCCGCAGTTGTGCCCCCCCTCCCCACCTGTGTCCATGGTATTTTTAATGCGTAATTATGTACGCGTGGCACGAATAACGCCGTTGGGCTAGGATTGGGGTGGCCGCCGTATTGCTATGCGAGCTCAGATCGTGCCAGGCGATCTGTTTGCTGATTGCCCCGAGCGCGCTTGAAGGTGTCCGGGCTTTGAAACGCCGAACTAGTAGATTGCCTTGAGAGGCTGCTTTGCGCTTCTGCTGCAAGGGCCGTGATGTGCTCCTCTGTTCGGAGAGAGCGCTCTATGTTTCCATTGACTGTAATAACTCCGCGAGGTCCTAGCATCTTGAGCTTGAGGTATGCATAATGTGGTACCGCATAGAATCTAGCAAATGCGGTTCATCCGAGCAGCGCGTGATAACCACTGTGGAACGGGACTATATCGAAGATTAACTCTTCGCTTCGGAAGTTATCCGGGGATCCGAAGACCACTTCCAGTGTAATTGAGCCTGTGCAGTGGGCCTCTGCGCCTGGAATGACGCCCTTAAAGGTCGTTTTTGTGGGTTTGATCCTTGAGGGGTATATACCCATTTTGCGCACTGTGTCCTGATAAAGCAGGTTCAGGCTGCTGTCGCTATCCATAAGGACTCGAGTGAGGTGAAATCCGTTGATGATTGGGTCTAGGACCAGTGCGGCGAATCCGCCATGACGGATACTAGTGGGGTGGTCCCTGCGATCGAAGGTGATTGGACAGGAGGACCAAGGGTTGTACTTTGGGGCGACTGGCTCCAACGCATATACGTCCCTGAGCGCACGCTTCCGCTCCCTCTTGGGGATGTGGGTTGCGTATATCATGTTCATCGTCCGCACTTGCGGGGGAAACCTCTTCTGTCCTCCAGTGTGCGGCTGCCGGGGTTCTTCCTCATCATCGCTATGCGGCCCCTTGTCCTTGTTTTCGGCAATTAACTTGCCGGCCTGCTTGAACACCCAACAATCCCTATTGGTGTGATTGGCTGGCTTGTCTGGGGTGCCGTGTATTTGACACGAGCGATCGAGTATACGGTCCAAGCTGGACGGACCCGGCGTACTTTGTTTGAATGGCTTTTTCCGCTGACCGGGTTTAGAGCCTTTGAATCTGGCATTGACTGTCGTATCCTCAGTACTTTCGCTGTTATTGCGGCGCTTATGCTTGTTGCGACATGACCTGCTATTGCCGTCCTTGGTATCTGAGGTACCATGGTTCTTTGATATGTTATTACTGCGAGCCAACCAGCTGTCTTCTCCCGCACAAAAGCGGGTCATGAGCATCGTGAGTGCTGTCATAGATTTCGGCTTTTCCTAACCAAGGTGCCGGGCTAGCCACTCGTCTCGGATGTTGTGCTTGAAAGCCGCTAAGGCCTCCGCATCCGGATAGTCGACGATTTGATTTTTCTTTGTAAGGAACCGAGTCCAGAATTGTCGGGCCGACTCTTCTGGCTGCTGAATTATGTGGCTCAAGTCATCGGCGTCTGGTGGTCGCACATAAGTGCCCTGAAATTTGTCGAGGAAAGCGGCTTCCAGATCTTCCCAACAGCTAATGGATTCCGCTGGCAAGCTATTAAGCCAATGCCGCGCTGGTCCTTTGAGTTTTAGTGGGAGGTACTTGATGGCATGTAAGTCATCACCGCGGGCCATGTGGATGTGGAGGAGGAAGTCCTCAATCCATACTGCGGGATCTGTTGTGCCATCGTATGATCCAATGTTTACAGGTTTGAAACCTTCTGGGAATTGATGTTCCATTACTTTGTCTGTGAAGCATAAGGGGTGTGCGGCGCCTCTGTATTGGGCTATATCGCGACGCAACTCGAATGGGTCCTGCCCGCTGTGTTCGGCCCGGCCGGATTTGCTTTTACTGTATCTGGCGTGACGTTTACTGTCTCGTAGAGTGGTGCGCCCTCGTGATCCGTAGATCGATCTTGAATGCTTTGCTTTGTCCTCCAATATGTCTAGCAGGTCTGGCGTATCTCCCCATGCCTTTTTATTTGGATGGCGTTGGGGTGGAGGCTGAGCTTTTGGGTGGAATGCCTCTCTATCGCGGCCACGAGGTGGCCGATCAGTCGTATCATACGCTTCTTCCTCCAGTCGGGGTAGTAACCTGCGCCTTGGGTAACTCTTGGAGGGACGCTCGAGTTTATATTCCTCGGCCACGAGGATTTCAGTCCATTTGTCAGCTAGCAGATCTTGATCAGCTTGAAGCTGCTGCTGCTTTTTCTTCAGGCTATTTTCTGTGGCCATAAGCTTGCGCTTGAAGCGCTCTTGTTCGATGGGATCCTCTGGTACGGCGAATTCATCGTCGCCGAGGCTTGCCTCGTCTTCAGAGGGGGGCATGTAATTGTCATCCTCCTCCTCCTCTCCGCCAGCCGCTCTCTCAGGAGAGCTGGCTCCTTCATCCTCCTGCTCTAAATCTTGCTGGAGGGAATTGTTGTTGTCTTCGGCGCTATCCAGAGTGTTATTATCTCCTGTGCCGGTATCACCACTTTTGCTTTGGCGGGACTTAGAGCGGCGCCGCTGACGTCGGCGCTTGGGTTGCTTATTGAAGGGGTCATCCTCCGCTATCTCGTCGCCATTGCCTTCATTGGGTGTATCCACCATGTATATGTCATACGACGAGGTGGCTTTCAAGTGCCCTATAGGTGCTGGTTCATGTTCGTCTCCTACATCGTCGTCCATACCGTCGATGTCTTCGGAGTCGAAGTCGAGTATGTCGGTTAAATCATCGACAGTGGCTACAAAGTGGGTGGTGGGTGGGCGTCGAATTTCTTCGTCGTCCGCATCCCAATCCTGTTGGCCATAATCCGGCCAGGGCTCTCCTGACAAAGAGAGAGACCTTAGTGAATTCAGAATGTCGCCGAAGGGCGAGTGCTGAAAGATATCCGCGGCGGTGAATTCCATGATCGGCGCCCAATCGGATTCGATTGGCAGGGGCGTAGATGGTTCGGGGTCCGGAAGAGAGTCCGATACCTTGGAGTCACGGGCTGCGCAGAGGATTATGCTGGTGTTTGGCTCGATCGCCGTCGAGACTGGAGCCCCTGAGGCGATGTCTAGCCACCCGTCCTCGATTGGCGCAGCTGGCTCCGAGCTAAGGGTCGGAGCTGATGCGGGCGCGACCTCTGGGGTACCGTCCGGTGGCAGAGCTAGGTCATAACCCTCGCGACAGTGCGGCGCGCCCGGCTGTGGCTCGAATCCGTCGAAGATCAAGTCCCCGTGGATGTTGGCCGTGTAATTCAAACTTACAAATCTGACCTGATGGCCAGGGGCGTAGCTTTCAATCTGCTCCAGATGGCCAAGCGAATTAGCCCGCAGTGCAAAGCCGTCGAATACGAAGATCTGTCCGGGGAGAAAAGTCTCACCCTGGACCGCATCGCTATCGATGATAGTAGGAGCCATCAAGCCTAACGGCGAAGACACATAGGAACTCTCAATGAAAGCACCAATGTCGGTGTCAAAACTGGCGGATCTCGGGTAGGGGGTCCCGAACTATGCGTCTAGGCCGGATGGTAACAGGTGGCAAGGGACACGAAGTTTTACCCAGGTTCGGGCCCTCTTGATGGAGGTAAAACCCTACGTCCTGCTTGATTAATATTGATGATATGGGTGTTACAAGAGTAGATCTACCACGAGATCAGAGAGGCTGAACCCTAGAAGCTAGCCTATGGTATGATTGTATATTGTGATTGTTGTCCTACGGACTAAAACCCTTCGGTTTATATGGACACCGGAGAGGGTTAGGGTTACACAAGGTCGGTTACAAAGGAGGAGATAACCATATACGTATTGCCTAGCTCGCCTTCCACGCCAAGTAGAGTCCCATCCGGACACGAGACGATGTCTTCAATCTTGTATCTTTATAGTCTAACAATCTGGCCAATGGAGATAGTCCAGCTGTCCGGAGACCCCCTAATCCAGGACTCCCTCACCTACTAGGACTCCTAATCCTAGTAGGATTCGGCCCCCCTCTTATTCCTTCTCGTGGAGGGGGAAAAGGGGGAGGAGAGGGAGGAGGAGAAGGAAATGGGGCACCCCCATTCCCCTAGTCCAATTCGGACTCCCATGGGGTGGGGGGCACGGCCACCCCTTATGGGCTGCCTCCTCTCTCCCCTATGGCCCATAGTGGCCCATTACTTTCCCCGGGGGGTTCCGGTAACCTCCTGGTACTCCCAAAAATACCCGAAACGACCCGGACCGTTCCGGTGTCTGAATACTATCGTCCAATATATCAATCTTTACCTCTAGACCATTTCAAGACTCCTCGTCATGTCCGTGATCTCATCCAGGACTCCGAACAATCTTCGGTCACCAAAACACATAACTCATAATACAAATCGTCATCGAACGTTAAGCGTGCGGACCCTACGTGTGACACCCCAAGACCAGAGCTTCATATGCCTTCCAGGGTTTCCGAGATTCGTTGAGTGATTTGTTTTTGCTTGTTGCATTCATCATGGCATCATGTGCATTGCATCATGTCATCATGTTTTTAATCTTTCCAACTCAACTAAATAAACCGTATGGATCTTCGATCCATTTAAATTGAGGGAACTCATATGGTGGTTTCTCTTTAAAACATACCCTCCCAATATTTAGGGAGATATTATAAAATATTCCATTATTTTGGAATCACCCATGAACCCACTTGCATATTAAATCCCTTGGCCTTTTCTTCTTCAAGTTTAGACTCTCTAGCCTTGCCAATAATTCTTTTACCATTTTACGGAGCTCTACCAAAATTCTCAACATTTTTGGATACTCCTAAAACCTCGTCCTAGTTCAAACCCATTTGAATTAAATTCAAATGAGTTTGAAATCTTATTGTTCGATCTTGGCCATTTCTATTTTCCTGGAACCAACGCATTTTTGCGAGTCCAGGAAAATTATCCCCGTGCCCAAACTCTTTCTCTAACCTTTCTTTTCTTCCTTTTTTCTTTTTCTTTATTTTTTCTGTTTTGGAAAGAGTAGGAGAGAGAAGGAGCCCAACAGCCAGCAGGCCTCCTGGCCTTTTTCCTCTCCCCACCAAATTGGCCTAAGGCCCAGCCACCGGCCTCCCTAGGCGCATCTCTCCCTCTCTACTGGGCCGGCCTCCCAAGGCCCAGTCCCCCGTCTAACCCTAGGCCTCACCCCCGACCCCATCTCGCTCCCCTGCTCGTTCCCCGCCGTCAGGGAGGAGCCCGAACCCCATCTTCCTCGTGCGCTCGATTCCCTCCTCGCTCGACGCGCCGTCAGAGAGAGACCAGCGCCCTCCTCTCCTCCCTACCCGCGCCTTCCTCTCGCGCTGCCGTCGTGCCATGGCTGCCGCCCTCCAGCTTCGTCACTGCTCTGCCGCGGCTACGCCGCAGCTTCGTCCTCCGATGCCGGCGAGCACAAGCTGCCCCGTCACCCTGTACCACGTCTGCCTCTGCTTCCCTCGACGTCGCGTCGACGACCTTAGCCCGCCATGAATGGCCGGCTCTGCCAAGCCAGGACTCCCTCACCGCCGCTTGGAGCCTCGCCCCTTCGTTCCTGTGAAGTTCCTCGCTGGAACTGCGTCAAGCCGTCGTCCCATGCCGCCATGGCCTCCCTCCTTTCACGCCTGCAGCGACACCTCCATGGCCGCTGCCTGTTTGTCGCCCCGCTGCCAAATCCGGCAATCTCCGCCCCGCTGGGTCCACATCGTCGCCTCCATTTCAAACCCTGCATCGCAAGTTCTCGCATCACGCGGCGACTCCCCTGCTCCAGCCGCTGCTGCCTGCTTTGTCCATAGACGCATGCGCCCGCGCTGACTTGAGTGAGTCCAGCATCTTGGCCCAGCCTAGCCGCTGCTCTTAGCCAAGCCTGCCAGCCTGCGAGGCACCGGCCTCCTCTGCTTCGCGCCTCCCGAGCAGCGTCCAGGAGCCCGAGCTCCATCTTCTACACCGCGTCCGAGCGAGAGGAGCTCGCTGCTCGAGCATGCACCAAGAACCATGCCTTCTTGACCTCTTCACAGCACGCGTGCCGCAGCTGCCTAGCGCCTTTGACGTCAAGACCGTGGTCACAACCATCGTGGGTGCCAAGTTCCTCTTCTGGAGTCGGTAAGTGCATGAGGACCGCAATCCCGAGAACGATTACTGCTACCTCTTGAGCACTGCGTTGTTTTCCTCAAAGTGGAAAAGATGATGCAGCAAAATAGCGTAAGTATTTTCCTCAGTTTTTGAGAACCAAGATATCAATTCAGTAAGAGCCTACGCGCGAGTCCCTCGTACCTGCATAAAACAAATAAATCCTCGCAACCAACGCGAATAGGTGTCAGGACCCCGATTCCAAGTCACATCAATCTAGCCGGTATCACCTAATATCACTTTGCGGCCTCATGCACGGTATTCCCACGGGTGTCGCCTTACCATGGCCCGGAACTGTTTGCGCCTTTTGGCTCATGTATACGATAGTGTCGCTAGCATCCATATGACAGAGAACCCGGGCCAACATGGCTAGTCGTGAACCCAAAGCGGCACTAACCTATGGGGACAGGCATACGTGAATCACATCGAGCGTGTCGGCCAACAGCGTGTGAATCCGGGCTGTAGCACTGGGCTAACAAGACTCCGGAAACCCGGGCTGTAGCAAGCTAGGCAGGAGTCCGGATGTCACCGCGTGACATTTCCCCGAAGGGACAGACACAAGAACGAAGTGAAACACATGCCGACCAGTCAAGTGTCCTGAGCAGTAGTGCTGGGCTAACAGGACTCCGGTGAACCGGGCTGTAGCGGACTACTATGGCTCATGAAAACACTAAACTACATTTCCCCATAAGAGAGGCTGCGAAGGATAAACAACTAGATTGTCGGATCCCACACATACCAAGCATTTCAATCATACACACAATATGCTCGATATGTGTAAATACAATATGGCATCACAACATAACTCTACAACTCAAGTATTTATTCATTAGGCTCCGAGGAGCGAGATATTACAAACATTGGTCTCATGACCCAACAATCATAGCATACAAATCAAAGCACATGCGGAAGCTTAACATGTCTGAGTACAGACATCTACAAATGAAAAAGGCTAAGAAGTCTGACTATCTACCAGATCCTGCCGAGGGCACAAGATCATAGCTCAGGTATCAAGCTAAACGTCGAAGTCCACACGGAACTACTAGCGAGACTGACGTCTCTCTGCAAAACATAAAATAGGCAAACGTGAGTACAAATGTACCCAGCAAGACTTACATCAGAACTATCTACATATGCATCGGTATCAATAAAGGGGGTGGTGGAGTTTAACTGCAGCAAGCCAGCTTTGACTCAGTGGCTAATCTGAACTATGACTGCAAGCAACTCTTTTGTGGTGGCGCACACGAGTCCACATATTCACCATTCAATACACCACTATGGATCCGCTACCGTCTCCCTACGAGAACGCAATCCATAGCACTCACGCTTATCTTCCACATTTTAGAGTATCCACTTTCACTTGTCTATGAACTATTATAGGCAACCCAGAAGTCCTTTACCGCGGACGCGGCTATTCGAATAGTTTTATACCCTGCAGGGGTGTACTTCGTCACACATGTTTCCACCACTTAGCATCTGCACTCGACATGTGCTCGGCAGACTTCAAGCGAAAGCCGACGTGGGTGTAGACCACGACCTGACTAACCGCACAAGTCTCTAGTCCAGGTTTATCGCCTATTCGGGTTCCATCCGCAAGGAAATCTGGCCGGGGTGTCCTCAACGGCCCCAAACGATGTGTATAGGGTCCCGAGACGCCAAACGAGCGGCCGGCATACCCGACCACAGTGTATCTACCGCATCATAGCCCACCCCTAGGGTCAGCGCTACGCACGGCCGCCAACACATAACCTACAAACACCAGAAACTAGTTGCAACTCCTGGACAGAGGACGAGAGGGGTCAATAAGTCGAGCGGGGTCATATTTCAGGGCCCAATGTGTGGTAGTAGCTGTTTCATGGATCACAAACACAAAACTCAGTTCCTGAGGACGGTTTCAGTGAGACAATCCACCATGTACTCCTACATGGCCTCTCACCGCTACCTTTACCAAATCGTGTTCACACACTTAGCTCACACACAGTAGGACATGTTCATCACTGTTCCAATTCACCCCCGATGAATCAGACCTGACTCAACTCTAAGCAGTAGCAGGCATGACAAACAAGCATGAATGGGTAGGCACATCAGGGCTCAAACAACTCCTACTCATGCTAGTGGGTTTCATCTATTTACCGTGGCAATGACAGGTCATGCAGAGGATAAGGTTCAACTACAGCAGCAAGTAACAGTTGAATCGTTGTTGTCCTAATGCAGTAAAAGAGAGCAGGAGCGAGAGAGTGGGATTGTATCGGAATGAACAAGGGGGTTTTGCTTGCCTGGCACTTCTGAAGATAATATAGCTCTTCATCGGTGTCATCGAACTCATCATCGGAATACGCCTACCGAGAGGGGACAAGCACCGGCAATAGAGAAGAACACAATCAATGCAAATGCGACAATATGATGCATGATCATGACATGGCAATATGCTATGATTTGTGCTAATGCATGTGGCAACAATTTAAATGAAGTCCATATGAACCAAGGGTTCATATGCAAACTCCATAATGGGTATTTAAAATGCCATTATCATGTTTTCACTTATACAGGGGGTATAAGTTGGTTGAACATGCATGAAAGTAGCATAAATGGATATATTGGATTTTTCTGATAATTTTTCATATATAATTTATTTCATTTGGAGTTACGGTTGATTTTTTATGATTTTTAGAAGTTTAGGCAATTTTCTGGAATTTCCTGTAGAAGAATAAATCCAGAAAAGAGTTATTGCATCAGCATGACGTCACTGTGATGACAGCGGTCAATGGGCGCGGTCCAGGTCAACCCTGACCAGTGGGACCCACTGGTCAGTGGTTAGTTAACTAACTAAATTTAGTTAGCGTTAAACTAATACTAATCCTAGTTTAGTTAGTGGCCTGGGGCCCACATGTCAGTGAGCCAGGGGAGGTCAAACCCCTGGTCAGCTGGGTCAAACTCGCCGGAGTTGACCCGCGTGTCGTCGCCGGCGACACCAGAGACGGCGGAGGGCATCGGAAAAGCTCCTCCGGCGACCAAATGAGCGGCGGAGAGGCTCTACGGGGAGCTGGCGATCGCGCGCATCAAACGGGGCAAGCGGGAGCAGCTGGGGTGGACTGAGCTCGTCGGACGGGAGCTCGCGGCGGCGGCCGGAGTTCGGCCAACGGCGGATTGCGTGTTGCGGGGCATGTCCGGAGCCGTGGATGGTCGTGATCGACCCGCGGAAGTGCAACGAGTGCAGCAGTGGGCTCGGACGCGTGCTTGCACGGCCGTGGTCGTGGTGGCGACATGGCCGGCGGCGAGGAGCTATCGGCTCCGATGGCTACTGTGGTTAGAAGGCGCGGACGAGCACGAGGAGAGAGGGGAAAAGGGCAGGGGCTCACGGCGATTCCAGTAGAGGCAATGGTGAGGCCGGGGAGGGGCTGGAGCTCGCGAATCCCTGGTAAGTTCGCCGGCGGTCAGAAGTTGAAGACGAGGTCGGGGACGACGCTGCAGGGCTTCCGGCGGGGCGTGGCTCGGTGAGGGGGTGGAGGACGAGGTGGCGGAGCTTCTGGGCGCGTCGGCGAGGCGTGGAGTGGCCGGTGGCCATGGCTACGGCGAGCGGCGGCTGCGGTTGTGCTCAGGTGCGCTGCGAGGAGAGAGCAGAGGAGGGGAGAGAAGGAGTGGATAGGCCAGAGGGGTTGGGGCGGTTGCGTGACGCGTCCAGCTAGCCTCCAGCGTCGGCAGAAGCAGGAGGTGGCTCAGCACGTGCCGGCGTGCGGCGACCACGCGCGCGGCGTCCGACTGGCGGGAGCTGGACGACGACTGGCAGCGCCAGGTGGTGGGCTGGGCCAAAACAGGTGAGGCCCAGGTGAGTGCCAGGTAAAACCCCCCTCTCTCTCTCTTTTATTAATTGTTTCTGTTTTCTAATTTCTGCAATTGTTTTGGTCTTTATTAAAAATGCCAGAGCATTTCCAAAAATCCTGAAAATATTTGTGGGCACTGTTGAAATTATTCCCAACAGCCCTCAACTAGTTTCAGAATTATTAGAGCATTTAAAATATTTATAGGATTTAAATGCCCCAATTCAAGTACAATATGAGTTAATTCAAAAATCCAGAAATGTCCTAGAAATATGTTTATCATTTTTGGCAGAGGTTTTTACCTTTATCAGAAATGATGAACATTTCCAAAGGCATTTTGGGATCATTGAGAATATTTCATTGTGATCCTAGTTGGATTTCATTTGGTGCTAGGGTTTGAACATCCCTATTTCAAGTTTAGGCAAAATTTAAACATGATGCACACATGAAGCTAGCCTAGTGCAATGCTAGAAGCTAGGGATGTGACAACTCACCCCCACTATACAAGAATCTCGTCCCAAGATTCAGGACGTGAGGTGAGAGGACAAAGGGGATGCAAGGCTTAACACAATCTTCATGATCCAACTGCTTCAGATCGATCTTGGCGTCCTTCCTTTCAAGATCTTCATCCAACATAATGACGACGGACAGGAACTCTACCGGAATCGATCTTCTCAAAGATCGGGCAACTCAAGATCAACTCTTGGGGTGAGATATAAAACATCTCTCGAGCTGAGACATGAAACGTACATACAGGGGGATGGAGTGTAACAGATGACGAAGGTCCAGTAGGTAGGCAACAAATCCACGCTCGATCACGACGTAGCGAGGAGTTAGCTGCCATAATTCCACAATGGGGCACCTTGGGGGAGGTGACTTGTTGGATTGTTCCCTTAAGTGGCAAAAAGAATTACTTTTGATTCAAAGATCATTGAAACTCTTTATACCAGCCTAAGGCAAATCACAATCGATCATTTGAAGGAGTTTGAAGGAATGATATACTTGGACTAGAATGGATGATGTGGACTACCTTGTTGAAGACAACGTAATGGATGAATTTGCTTGCGTGTGCTCTCAAGAACTTGAGCATTTCCATATTCATCAAGATTCTACCAACATCAGAGTCGAGGATCCTGGCAACACATCTTACTACCTTGACGAGTAGTGATGGACAATGCAGATGCATAGAAAGACAACCCTTTCTCAGATTTCACCTTAGCGAGGCCAAGGGAATGAAATCTGGATGATCGACCGAGAGACATTTAGCACTCCGCTTCTAATGTTCTCCTTGATGTACTGGTTACCACGGTCATGCTTTAAAGCATCAACATAGTCACCATGTAGTGGCCGGACTTCGGAATACAAAGGATCCATAAGGAACAACTACTAGAGTAAATCCTACGAAATCCTTATGGGGAGGTGGCCAACTTTCTCAATCAAGATACTATAATAATAAGTCTTCCGATTGGGTGTGTTGGCCACAACATCCACTTTACCGGGTTACAGAGAGACCAATATTACAGTCCTTGAGAAACATTCCAACCATCATATCTGCCTGGGATTCAGATCTGGTTGGTGTCAGGATAATCCAGACTCATCGGGTCTAGAAAGAAAAAATGGAAGTTTGCAACACAAATCGACGAGATGACGTTGCGAGATTCTCACGGGAATGAACTACGATAGTAAGCTCCAAAACATGAGCCGGTTCTGCCACAAGCATGTGAACACGTTGTCCTAGACAAGCATGGCCACCTGGTAGTCTTTCAACGAAACACTACCGAGTTCAGGAGGGAACCATCAACGAGGATATCGAAGTCCTTGCGTAAGTCTAGCTCCTAAGAAGAAACTTCTTCTCCCTAAACAAGTCAATCAGTGGCTTGGTGTGCTAGGGATACGTATGGAATGAAGATGATCAGTCTATCAGACCGTAGAATACTTCGCACGTGCATGACTGACTTGGGATGATTCCAGAGGAAGCAAAACTAACTTTCTCGAATTCACGGCGGCAACTTTCACCAAATGCATGTGAATCAGAGGTAGTCATTTTTTTCATCCAAACATATGCTTCATGAACGGAACATGAAGATAATGCATATAAAGTTTCCAATACTAGCTGGATGTTCAACACCAATCATGGAGAAGGTAGCAGTGTTGCTGATGGGCTCAACAACAATTCATCCAGGTTTCCATGGAGATGGAATTCCATAATTATGTAACAAGTGATAGCATTGGTCAGACCCAAAAGATATAATGGTGTATGCTCGAGGGATCAACCACGAGTAAGACAACATTATGAACATCATTGGCTCTGATTTGATTTGATGATAGCCCATACTCAAATCAAAGTTTTGATACGACAATAAGTCCAACAACTGATCATAGGGACCAATCGATGAAGATATCATCTATCTTCAACACACGCAAATATATCCCTTGAGATGAGCTAAGCTGGCAAGCTTTTATCTTCCAACTCTCCAAGTTATTGTTTAGCTTAACCAACTAGCTCAGGGGGGGGGGGTAACCGACACAGATTCTTGGAGAATGGCTGGTTTGCAAGAAACCAACTTGATCATGAACTCCACATAGCGGTCAGGTGACAACCTGGTAATACTTCCGAGAAGATATTCGAAAATCACGAACCACTGATATGTTACAAGGCTCAAGAACAATCTTTCTTTTCAGGGCAAGATGATATGATCAAAAGAGCGAGGAATGACACAATCCTAACTCATTGATCGAAGAGTGCACCGGGGAAAATGGACTAGGTCACAAGATAAATCTTATGATGATGATTCAGTAACCAACACACTAAGAATGAAATTATTGTCCATTAACTACCAAGCAACTGTTGCTAGGAGTATTGATTTCACACATCACGATTCACTTGCCGGCATTCCGGTTACAACAACACGGAACCAAGGAATGAACAATGATGGCAAGAAGTATCACTAAATCAAGAACTCATAAGAGGTGGTGCAATTCTCATGACATTCTTGATAAGAAGAAGGTGACACTCCACGGTAGAACAGAGCAAAAGCTAGATTGGCATTTTGATCTGCAGATTACAACTGCTTTGACCCAATCCTAGAAATGGATAAGGTACTGGAGTTTGTTTCTCCTAGTCATTCTGAGATAGAATGGCTTGACGGAACGCAAGAGTAAAGGCAACGATGAACGAATGCACGCATACTCTTGACTATCAATTGATAGACGGAGGTCAGAAATAACTAAAGAGGCACAACTCAAAGGAACATATATTTTTCTGAGTTGTGGATGCATAGATTAGTATGTCGAGCAAAGCTCAACATTTCTTCCGGATAACCCATGCAGAAAGGTAGAACTGGCAGAATCACAATGTAGAATGGAGAACCCATTAAGAGCACTCTGGTTGTGATCTTTTGGTTCAGAAGAACTTCTGCCATAAGCAGTTCATGATATTTGGAAAAAGGAAATACCACGGACCTCGAGGTCTATCGCAAAGGTTACTAATATCCTAAAGGTACGAGCAACACTATCAACACGAGGTAAGTAGAGTGAATCTTGGGTCAAGAACCCAGGAGTAGAATACCTACTATTAAATGGCATCACGGGATGCTTTCGAGAATGGTGGCCAGAATCATCACACCGGGAACACAAAACATGGCTAGATTACTAGGTGACTCCCCAAAACACCTAGGTCATAATAATAGCTCCAACATATATGTCGAGGTAGTAGAGTACCTCAACAGACCGTTAGTGTGCTTAATCTGGCCCAAAAGGACAATGGAAACGGGAAGAAAGGATTTGCAAATGCACCAGACTAGTTAGAGAGCTGGGATGACTCGGACAGCATAACGGCTGTAAATGCTCAAAATGATTTGAGACATCATGCAAAATGGTGGCATAACCACTCAACAACACAATATCAAGGTTCCGAGATCAACTGTCAACACACAGAAGATAGTAGGAACTGAACTAGGGCTTGAACTCAACAATCCTAGGCAACTACAATTTAGCAACACGTCATCTTGAGAGATAGAAGAGAAGCCTAGTTCTTAACCCCCGCAGAAAAGAAGAGGGTGACTCAGATCAGAAGGCATAGGGTAAAGGAGTAAAAAGAGCCTTACGTTCCCTTCCACAATCAATCCCCTTATATAACTAAAGCATTTCTAGACTCAACTTCGACCAGTTTGGCTTGGTAATCCTACAGGCAGTCAGGCTCTGATACTAAAAACTGTCAGGACCCCGATTCCAAGTCACATCGATCTAGCCGGTAGCACCTCATATCACTTTGTGGCCTCACGCACGGTATTCCCACGGGTGTCGCCTTACCATGGCCCGGGACCGTTTGCGCCTTTTGGCTCACGTATATGATAGTGTCGCTAGCATCCATATGACAAAGAACCCGGGCCAACATGGCTAGTTGTGAACCCAAAGCGGCACTAACCTATGGGGACAGGCATACGTGAATCACATCGAGCGTGTCGGCCAGCAGCGTGTGAATCCGGGCTGTAGCACTGGGCTAACAGGACTCCGGGAACCCGGGCTGTAGCAGGCTAGGCAGGAGTCCGGATGTCACCGCGTGACATTTCCCCGAAGGGACAGACACAGGAACGAAGTGAAACACATGCCGGCCAGTCAAGTGTCCTGAGCAGTAGTGCTGGGCTAACAGGACTCCGGTGAACCGGGCTGTAGCGGACTACTATGGCTCATGGAAGCACTAGACTACATTTCCCCATAGGAGAGGCTGCCAAGGATAAACAACTAGATTGTCGGATCCCACACATACCAAGCATTTCAATCATACACACAATATGCTCGATATGTGTAAATACAACATGGCATCACAACATAACTCTACAACTCAAGTATTTATTCATTAGGCTCCGAGGAGCGAGATATTACAAACATGGGTCTCATGACCCAACAATCATAGCATACAAATCAAAGCACATGCGGAAGCTTAACATGTCTGAGTACAGACATCTACAAATGAAAAAGGCTAAGAAGTCTGACTATCTACCAGATCATGCCAAGGGCACAAGATCGTAGCTGAGGTATCAAGCTAAATGTTGAAGTCCACACGGAACTACTAGCGAGACTGACGTCTCTCTGCAAAACATAAAATAGGCAAACGTGAGTACAAATGTACCCAACAAGACTTACATCAGAACTATCTACATATGCATCGGTATCAATAAAGGGGGTGGTGGAGTTTAACTGCAGCAAGCCAGCTTTGACTCGGTGGCTAACCTGAACTATGACTGCAAGCAACTCTTTTGAGGTGGCGCACACGAGTCCACATATTCACCATTCAATACACCACTATGGATCTGCTACCGTCTCCCTACGAGAACGCCATCCCTAGCACTCACGCTTATCTTGCTCATTTTAGAGTATCCACTTTCACTTGTCTATGAACTGTTATAGGCAACCCAGAAGTCCTATACCGCAGAGGCGGCTATTCGAATAGTTTTATACCCTGCAGGGGTGTACTTCATCACACATGTTTCCACCACTTAGCGTCTGCACACGACATGTGCTCGGCAGACTTCAAGCGAAAGCCGACGTGGGTCTAGTCCAGGTTTATCACCTATTCGGGTTCCATCCGCAAGGAAATCCGGCCGGGGTGTCCTCAACGGCCCCAAACGATGTGTACAGGGTCCCGAGACGCCAAACGGGCGCCCGACATACCCGGCCACAGTGTATCTACCGCATCATAGCCCACCCCTAGGGTCAGCGCTACGCACGGCCGCCAACACATAACCTACAAACACCAGAAACTAGTTGTAACTCCTGGACAGAGGACGAGAGGGGTCAATAAGTCGAGCGGGGTCATATTTCAGGGCCCAATGTGTGGTAGTAGCTGTTTCATGGATCACAAACACAGAACGCAGTTCCTGAGGACAGTGTCAGTGAGACAACCCACCATGTACTCCTACATGGCCTCTCACCGCTACCTTTACCAAATCGTGTTCACACACTTAGCTCACACACAGTAGGACATGTTCATCACTGTTCCAATTCACCCCCGATGAATCAGACCTGACTCAACTCTAAGCAGTAGCAGGCATGACAAACAAGCATGAATGGGTAGGCACATCAGGGCTCAAACAACTCCTACTCATGCTAGTGGGTTTCATCTATTTACTGTGGCAATGACAGGTCATGCAGAGGATAAGGTTCAACTACCGCAGCAAGTAACAGTTGAATCGTTGTTGTCCTAATGCAGTAAAAGAGAGCAGGAGCGAGAGAGTGGGATTGTATCGGAATGAACAAGGGGGTTTTGCTTGCCTGGCACTTCTGAAGATAATATAGCTCTTCATCGGTGTCATCGAACTCATCGTCGGGATACGCCTACCGAGAGGGGACAAGCACCGGCAATAGAGAAGAACACAATCAATGCAAATGCGACAATATGATGCATGATCATGGCATGGCAATATGCTATGATTTGTGCTAATGCATGTAGCAACAATTTAAATGAAGTCCATATGAACCAAGGGTTCATATGCAAACTCCATAATGGGTATTTAAAATGCCATTATCATGTTTTCACTTATACAGGGCGTATAAGTTGTTTGTACATGCATGAAAGTAGCATAAATGGATAGATTGGATTTTTCTGATAATTTTTCATATATAATTTATTTCATTTGGAGTTACGGTTGATTTTCTATGATTTTTAGAAGTTTAGGCAATTTTCTGGAATTTCCTGTAAAAGAATAATCCAGAAAAGAGTTATTGCATCAGCATGACGTCACTGTGATGTCAGCGGTCAATGGGCGCGGTCCAGGTCAACCCTGACCAGTGGGACCCACTGGTCAGTGGTTAGTTAACTAACTAAATTTAGTTAGCGTTAAACTAATACTAATCCTAGTTTAGTTAGTGGCCTGGGGCCCACATGTCAGTGAGCCAGGGGAGGTCAAACCCCTGGTCAGCTGGATCAAACTCGCCGGAGTTGACCCGCATGTCGTCACCGGCGACAACAGAGACGGCGGAGGGCGTCGGAAAAGCTACTCCGGCGACCAAATGTGCGGCGGAGAGGCTCTACGGGGAGCTGGCGATCGCGCGCATCAAACGGGGCAAGCGGGAGCAGCTGGGGTGGACTGAGCTCGTCGGACGGGAGCTCGCGGCGGCGGCCGGAGTTCGGCCAACGGCGGATTGCGTGTTGCGGGGCATGTCCGGAGCCGTGGATGGTCGTGATCGACCCGCGGAAGTGCAACGAGTGCAGCGGTGGGCTCGGACGCGTGCTTGCACGGCCGTGGTCGCGGTGGCGACATGGCCGGCGGCGAGGAGCTATCGGCTCCGATGGCTACGGTGGTTAGAAGGCGCGGACGAGCACGGGGAGAGAGAGGGGAAAAGGGCAGGGGCTCACGGCGATTCCAGTAGAGGCAACGGCGAGGCTGGGGAGGGGTGGAGCTCGCGAATCCCTGGTAAGTTCGCCGGCGGTCAAAGGTTGAAGACGAGGTTGGGGACGATGCTGCAGGGCTTCCGGCGGGGCGTGGCTCGGTGAGGGGGTGGAGGACGAGGTGGCGGAGCTTCTGGGCGCGTCGGCGAGGCGTGGGGTGGCCGGTGGCCATGGCTACGGCGAGCAGCGGCTGCGGTTGCGCTCGGGTGCGCTGCGAGGAGAGAGCAGAGGAGGGGAGAGAAGGAGTGGATAGGCCAGAGGGGTTGGGGCGGTTGCGTGGCGCGTCCAGCTAGCCTCCAGCATCGGCAGAAGCAGGAGGTGGCTCGGCGCGCGGCGACCACGCGCGCGGCGTCCGACTGGAGGGAGCTGGACGACGACTGGCAGCGCCAGGTGGTGGGCTGGGCCAAAACAGGTGAGGCCCAGGTGAGTGCCAGGTAAAAACCCTCTCTCTCTCTCTCTTTTATTAATTGTTTCTGTTTTCTAATTTCTGCAATTGTTTTGGTCTTTATTAAAAATGCCAGAGCATTTCCAAAAATCCTAAAAATATTTGTGGGCACTGTTGAAATTATTCCCAACAGCCCTCAACTAGTTTCAGAATTATTAGAGCATTTAAAATATTTATAGGATTTAAATGCCCCAATTCAAGTACAATATGAGTTAATTCAAAAATCCAGAAATGTCCTAGAAATATGTTTATCATTTTTGGCAGAGGTTTTTACCTTTATCAGAAATGATGAACATTTCCAAAGGCATTTTGGGATCATTGAGAATATTTCATTGTGATCCTAGTTGGATTTCATTTGGTGCTAGGGTTTGAACATCCCTATTTCAAGTTTAGGCAAAATTTAAACATGATGCACACATGAAGCTAGCCTGGTGCAATGCCAGAAGCTAGGGATGTGACAATAGGGGTTGTCAATCCCTACACGGCCACTTATGAGAGTGAGATCTGATAGATATGATAAGATGATATTTTTGGTATTTTTGTGATAAAGATGCAAAGTAAAATAAAGGCAAAGTAAAAAAGGCAAAGGAAATAACTAAGTAGTAGGAGATTAATATGATAAAGATAGACCCGGGGGGCATAGGTTTCACTAGTGGCTCCTCTCAAGAGCATAAGTATTGTACGGTGGGTGAACAAATTACTGTTGAGCAATTGACAGAATTGAGCATAGTTATGAGAATATCTAGGTATGATCATGTATATAGGCATCACGTCCGAGACAAGTAGACCGACTCCTGCTTGCATCTACTACTATTACTCCACTCATCGACCGCTATCCAGCATGGATCTAGAGTATTAAGTTAAAAACAGAGTAACGCCTTAAGCAAGATGACATGATGTAGATGGATAGACTCATGCAATATGATGAAAACCCCATCTTGTTATCCTCGATGGCAACAATACAATACATGCGTTGCTGCCCCCACTGTCACTGGGAAAGGACACCGCAAGATTGAACTCAAAGCTAAGCACTTCTCCCATTGCAAGAAAGAACAATCTAGTAGGCCAAACCAAACTGATAATTCAAAGAGACTTGCAAAGATAACCAATCATACATAAAAAGAATTCAGAGAAGATTCAAATATTATTCATAGATAGACTTGATCATAAACCCACAATTCATCGGTCTCAACAAACACACCGCAAAAAGAAGATTACATCGAATAGTTCTCCACAAGAGAGGGGGAGAACATTGTATTGAGATCCAAAAAGAGAGAAGAAGCCATCTAGCTAATAACTATGGACCCGTAGGTCTGAGGTAAACTACTCACACTTCATCGGAGAGGCTATGGTGTTGATGTAGAAGCCCTCCGTGATTGATGCCCCCTCCGGCGGAGCTCCGGAACAGGCCCCAAGATGGGATCTCGTGGATACAGAAAGTTGCGGCGGTGGAATTAGGTTTTTTGCTCCGTATCTGATCGTTTGGGGGTACGTAGGTATATATAGGAGGAAGGAGTACGTCGGTGGAGCAACATGGGGCCCACGAGGGTGGAGGGCGCGCCTGGTGGGGGTAGGCGCGCCCCCCTACCTCGTGGCCTCCTCTTTTGTGTCTTGACGTAGGGTCCAAGTCTCCCGGGTCTTGTTTGTTGAGAAAATCACATTCCCGAAGGTTTCATTCCGTTTGGACTCTGTTTGATATTCCTTTTCTTCGAACCCCTAAAACAGGCAAATAACAGCAATTCTGGGCTGGGCCTCCGGTTAATAGGTTAGTCCCAAAAATAATATAATAATAAAGCCCAATAATGTCCAAAACAGTAGATAATATAACATGGAGCAATCAAAAATTATAGATACGCTGGAGACGTATCAAGCATCCCCAAGCTTAATTCCTGCTCGTCCTCGAGTAGGTAAATGATAAAAACAGAATTTTTGATGCAGAGTGCTACTTGGCATAATTTTAATGTAATTCTTCTTAATTGTGGTATGAATATTCAGATTCGAAAGATTCAAGACAAAAGTTTAATATTGACATAAAAATAATAATACTTCAAGCATACTAACAAAGCAATTATGTCTTCTCAAAATAACATGGCCAAAGAAAGTTATCCCTACAAAATCATATAGTCTGGCTATGCTCCATCTTCACCACACAAAATATTTAAATCATGCACAACCCCGATGACAAGCCAAGCAATTATTTCATACTTTTCACATTCTCAAAACTTTTTCAATTTTCACGCAATACATGAGCGTGAGCCATGGACATAGCACTATAGGTGGAATAGAACGGTGGTTGTGGAGAAGACAAAAAGGGGAAGATAGTCTCACATCAACTAGGCATATCAACAGGCTATAGAGATGCCCATCAATAGATATCAATGTGAGTGAGTAGGGATTGCCATGCAACGGATGCACTAGAGCTATAAGTATATGAAAGCTCAAAAAGAAACTAAGTGGGTGTGCATCCAACTTGCTTGCTCATGAAGACCTAGGGCATTTTTAGGAAGCCCATCATTGGAATATAGAAGCCAAGTTCTATAATGAAAAATTCCCACTAGTATATGAAACTGGTAACATAGGAGACTCTCTATCATGAATATCATGGTGCTACTTTGAAGCACGAGTGTGCTAAAGGATAGTAACATTGCCCCTTCTCTCTTTTTATCTCATTTTTTTATTTGGGCCTTTTCTCTCTTTTTTTATGGCCTCTTTCTTTCTCCTTTTTTTCATCCGGAGTCTCATCCCGACTTGTGGGGGAATCATAGTCTCCATCATCCTTTCCTCACTGGGATAATGCTCTAATAATGATGATCATCACACTTTTATTTTTCTTACAACTCAAGAATTACAACTCGATACTTAGAACAAAATATGACTCTATATGAATGCCTCCGGCGGTGTACCGGGATATGCAATGAATCAAGAGTGACACGTATGAGAGAATTATGAATGGTGGCTTTGCCACAAATACGATGTCAACTACATGATCATGCTAAGCAATATGATAATGATGGAGTGTGTCATAATAAATGGAACGGTGGAAAGTTGCATGGCAATATATCTCGGAATGGCTATGGAAATGCCATAATAGGTAGGTATGGTGGCTGTTTTGAGGAAGGTATATGGTGGGTGCATGATACCGGCGAAAGGTGCATGGTATTAGAGAGGCTAGCAAAGGTGGAAGGGTGAGAGTGAGTATAATCCATGGACTCAACATTAGTCATAAAGAACTCATATACTTATTGCAAAAATCTACAAGTTATCAAAGCAAAGTATTACGCACATGCTCCTAGGGGGATAGATTGGTAGGAAAAGACCATCGCTCGTCCCCGACCGCCACTCATAAGGAAGACAATCAATAAATAAATCATGCTCCGACTTCATCACATAACGGTTTACCATACGTGCATGCTACAGGAATCACAAACTTTAACACAAGTATTTCTCAAATTCACAACTACTCAACTAGCACAACTTTAATATCACCATCTTCATATCTCAAAACAATCATCAAGCATCAAACTTCTCTTAGTATTCAACACACTCATAAGAAAGTTTTACTAATCTTGAATACCTAGCATATTAGGATTATTTAAGAAAATTACCATGATATTTAAGACTCTCAAAATAATCTAAGTGAAGCATGAGAGATCAATAGTTTCTATAAAAAAATCCACCACCGTGCTCTTAAAAGATATAAGTGAAGCACTAGAGCAAAACTATATAACTCAAAAGATATAAGCGAAGCACATAGATTATTCTAACAAATTCCAAATCATGTATGGCTCTCTCAAAATGTGTGTACAGCAAGGATGATTGTGGTAAACCAAAAAGTAAAGACTCAAATCATACAAGATGCTCCAAGCAAAACACATATCATGTGGCGAATAAAAATATAGCTCCAAGTAAAGTTACCGATAGAAGTAGACGAAAGAGGGGATGCCTTCTGGGGCATCCCCAAGCTTTGGCTTTTAGGTGTCCTTATATTATATTGGGGGTGACATCGGCATCCCCAATCGTAGGCTCTTGCCACTCCTTGTTCCATAATCCATCAAATCTTTACCCAAAACTTGAAAACTTCACAACACAAAACTTAAAGTAGAAAATCTCGTGAGCTCAGTTAGCGAAAGAAAAACAAAAGACCACTTCAAGGTACTGTAATGAACTCATTCTTTATTTATATTGGTGTTATACCTACTGTATTCCAACTTCTCTATGGTTTATAAACTATTTTACTAGCCATAGATTCATCAAAATAAGCAAACAACACACGAAAAGCAGAATCTGTCAAAAACAGAACAGTCTGTAGTAATCTGTAGCTAGCGCAAGATCTGGAACCCAAAAAATTCTAAAATAAATTGATGGACGTGAGGAATTTATCTATTAATCATCTTAAAAAATAATTAACTAAATATCACTTTCCAAATAAAAATCGCAGCAGTTCTCGTGAGCACTAAAGTTTCTGTTTTTTACAGCAAGCGTAACAAGACTTTCCCCAAGTCTTCCCAACGGTTCTACTTGGCACAAACACTAATTAAACACAAAAAATACAACCAAAACAGAGGCTAGATAAATTATTTATTACTAAACAGGAGCAAAAATCAAGGAATAAAAATAAAATTGGGTTGCCTCCCAACAAGCGCTATCGTTTAACGCCCCTAGCTAGGCATAACAAGCAAGGATAGATCTAGGTATTGCATCTTTGGTAGGTAATCCATAACTGGATATCATAATAGATTCATAAGGTAATTTAATTTTCTTTCCAGGAAAGTGTTCCATGCCTTTCCTTAATGGAAATTGGAATCTAATATTTCCTTCCTTCATATCAATAATTGCACCAATCGTTCTAAGGAAAGGTCTACCAAGAATAATAGGACATGAAGGATTGCAATCTATGTCAAGAACGATAAATCTATGGGCACATAATTCCTATTTGCAACAATGAGAACATCATTAATTCTTCCCATAGGTTTCTTAATAGTGGAATCCGCGAGGTGCAAGTTTAAAGAGCAATCATCAAAATCACGGAAACCTAACAAATCACACAAAGTATTTGGAATCGTGGAAACACTAGCACCCAAATCACATAAAGCATAGCATTCATGATCTTTAATTTTAATTTTAATAGTTGGTTCCCACACATCATAAAGCTTTCTAGGGATAGAAACTTCCAATTCAAGTTTTTCTTCATAAGATTGCATCAAGGCATCAACGATATGTTTAGTAAACGCTTTATTTTGACTATAAGCATGAGGAGAATTTAGTACGGATTGCAACAAGGAAATACAATCAATCAAAGAGCAATTTTCATAGTTAAATTCCTTGAAATCCATAATAGTGGGTTTAGCAACATCTAGGGTTTTAATTTCTTCAATCCCACTTTTATCAATTTTAGCATCAAGATCAAAAAATTCCGAATTCTTGGAACGCCTTCTAGGTAAAGGTGGATCATATTCAGTCCCATCATTATCAAGATTCATATTGCAAAACAAAGATTTAATAGGGGACACATCAATAACTTTTAGATCTTCATCTTTATTTTCATAGGAACTAGAAGAACACGCTCTTATAAAAGCATCTTTCTTAGCACGCATCCTAGCGGTTCTTTCTTTGCATTCATCAATGGAAATTCTCATGGCTTTGAGATACTCATTGACATCATGCTTAGGTGGAATAGATCTAAGTTTCAAACAGTCAACATCAAGAGTAATTCTATCGACGTTCCTAGCCAAATCATCAATCTTAAGCAATTTTCTTCAATTAAAGCATTGAAATTCTTTTGCAGAGTAATAAATTCTTTAATATTAGATTCAAAATCAGAGGGCATCTTATTATAATTTCCATAAGAATTGTTGTAGGAATTACCATAATTATTAGAGGGATTATTAGGATAAGGCCTAGGGTTGAAATTTCCTCTATATGCGTTGTTAACAAAATTGTTCCTACCAACAAAATTCACATCCATAGATTCATTATTATTATCAATCAAAGTAGACAAGGGCATATCATTAGGATCAGAAGAAACACTCTTATTAGCAAATAATTTCATAAGTTCATCCATCTTTCCACTCAAAACATTAATTTCTTCTATCACATGCACCTTTTTATTAGTAGATCTTTCAGTATGCCTGTCGGTGTCAAAACCGGCGGATCTCGGGTAGGGGGTCCCGAACTGTGCGTCTAAGGCGGATGGTAACAGGAGGCAGGGGACACGATGTTTTACCCAAGTTCGGGACCTCTTGATGGAGGTAAAACCCTACGTCCTCCTTGATTATTCTTGATAATATGGGTAGTACAAGAGTTGATCTACCACGAGATCAGAGAGGCTAAACCCTAGAAGCTAGCCTATGGTATGATTGTATGTTGTCCTACGGACTAAAACCCTCCAGTTTATATAGACACCGGAGGGGGCTAGGGTTACACAGAGTCAGTTATAAGGAAGGAGATCTACATATCCGTATTGCCAAGCTTGCCTTCCACGCCAAGGAGAGTCCCATCCGGACACGAGACGAAGTCGTCAATCTTGTATCTTCATAGTCCAATAGTCTGACCAAAGGATATAGTCCGGCTGTCCGGATACCCCATAATCCAGGACTCCCTCAGTAGCCCCTGAACCAGGCTTCAGTGACGATGAGTCCGGCTCGCAGATTGTCTTCGGCATTGCAAGGCGGGTTCCTCCTCCGAATACTTCATAGAAGATTTTGAACACGAGGATCGTGTCCGACTCTGCAAAACAAGTTCCACATACCACCGTAGAGAGAATAATATTTCCACAAATCTGATCTGCTGACGTACCCCGTAGCATGGCATCACACCACAGCCAGGTCTTTATTCGAATCGTTTTTCATAACCTATCTCAGCGTGTTTCACGAGGCGGTTTCCTTGGCATGTCTTGTCGAAGCAGAGATCGTGTCCCCTTATTACAGGATTCCCATCAATACAGACGTGGGTAACCCAACCGTGCCATCAATTACGGCGCTTGGGGGATAAGCGACTTTTACCAGGCTAGTGGGGGCGCATAGTTTCGTCTGCCCTTATAAAGGGATAAGGTTTCACCTTTTTCTACCCACGCCTTCTTCCTCCTTGCTCATCCATTTTTGCGCACTCGAGCTCTAGCGCCCAAGTCCACATCCTTCTCCTCAACTCTCCCCAAACATGTCCGGAGCGGGAGGCAAGTGGATGGTCTCCTCCATCACGGAGGGACACATCAAAAAACTACGTGGGGCCGAATACTTAGCCGCGGATATCGCGCACCGGCTGCCAGCCGCGGGGCAGATCGTCCCTACCCCGGAACCTCACGAAAGGGTGGTTTTCCTCCCCCACTTCGTCCACGGACTGGGGTTTCCCCTCCATCCATTCGTCTGTGGCCTTAGTTCTATTATGGGCCGGACTTTCATGATCTGGCCCCGAATTTCATCCTCAACATCTCGGCGTTCATCGTCGTGTGCGAGGCTTTCCTCCGCATCCGGCCCCACTTCGGCCTATGGCTGAAGACCTTCAATATCAAGCGGAAGGTGGTTGGCGGCCAACAAGCGGAATGCGGTGGAGCCATGGTGGGCAAAATCCCCAATGTTATATGGCTCGAGGGCTCCTTCGTGGAGACCATAAAGGGGTGGCAATCGGGGTGGTTCTACATCACCGAGTCGCGCGACACCAAATGGGTGGCGGCCCCCGAGTTTCGATCCGGAATCCCCACGCGGCTCACTTCTTGGAAGGAGAAGGGCCTGTCTTGGGGCTCATCGGTGGAGCTGGAAGGACTCCAGAAGTGTATCCGGAACATGATAAGCAAGAAACTTAAGCTTGTCAACATAGTCCAGGTCATGCTCTTCCGCCGGATCCTCCCGTGTCAACAATGGGCTTTGAACTTATGGAGTTCGACCCGGCCCAGCACCAGACTCTACATGAGCTCTTCGACACGATGCATAAGGACATCTGGAAGGTGCTGTTCAAGGGCGCCAGGTCCCCCATTCTCTTACCGAGGACCGCGGGCTAAGCGCGAAGCACCCTGCGAATCCGGTAAGTTCTGTACATCCGGTAGGGTATTTATTTCCCATAGCTTAACCATGTGCGGGGTCTGAGCTCCCATGCCTTTGACAGGACTGGGTGGAGACATCGGAGCAGATTAACTGTCCGACCCCTCTGCCCGAAGACCCTGCGGACACTCTCCTGACGGAGATGCGGACTCCGGCTCCTTATGAGGTGCCGGAGAAGACCAAGAAGAAGGCCACGGGAACCTGAAAGAGTTCCCGGCGCCAGGTGGTATCGGACACATCGTCCGATAACTCCGAGACGCACTCCTCCCGTGAAAACGAGAAGGAAGATGAAAATTCTCCCCCTCCAGCCGGGGGAGACAAGAAAATGAAGGCCGCCCCAACCGGGGAGGCGGAAGGGTCCAAGAAGGGAAGGACTCTCCTTTCGGACTGCTCCAGCACCGCCGCCAACGGCGAAGACGAGTGGCTGCTCAGGGCCAAGCCCCTAGCGAAGTCGTAAGTATTCGGATACCAGAGTAACTCATAGCATACCTTTGTTGCACTGCTTCTCCTAACGTCGAATATGATTATGCAGTCCGCCCCGAGCCCATATCGACGTATCTTCATCGGACGGTTCCTTGGACTCGTCGGACATGAATAGTGATACACTTCCAACCGCCTCCTCTCCTTGCCCTATGGACAATGCCGAGGTATTGTCTCAAGGGGCACCGAGCCGGGGGGAGACAGTCCCGGAGGCGCCTCAAGGCGACCTTCCGGACTCCAGGAGTAAAGGGAGCAAGGCTCCCGGGGGTTCCAAGTTCGGCCCTCAGCCGAACACCGCGCCGGAACCTCCAGTGGTTCCGGACTCGGGCAGGCGGCCCCCTTCCAAAAGGGGCAAGACGCCCGTGCCGGTGACCTCTGTCCATCTAGAGGCACCAGATGACCTGCTGGGAGCGCTTTGCGGCGCTTCCATCAACGAAGAGCACCGCACTATTATGAGTGCGGTGATCAAGAAGGTTCAGTCCGCCATGAGCGGACTGACTGAAGCCTGTGCCAGCCTTCTAACAGGCTTTGAGGTAAGTATTTAAAATATAGGAAAAATATTACCGCATAGACAGTAGCCCCTGATGCTCTGTTTGGTGTTCACAAAGAAAAGCCGAATAGAGAATCAAATAATATCTGCAGGAGTCTAATATAAGTATGTCTATATGTGTATGCAAGCTTCGCTCCTGACCTCTGCCGCACTGACTACGGAGGTCGCCGCACTGAAGCAGAACCTCGAGCGGTCTGAGAAAGAGCTCGGCCTTGCCAAGAGGCAGCTCGAGGAGAACAAAGGTAAGTAATACCTTGTCTATATAAAAAAGAAAATGTGGTTGCAAAATGACAGGATCATCATGAATGTGCCAGGGGCCACGACCGAAGTGGCGACCCTGAAGCAAGCGTTGTCCGAGGCCAAAAACAAAGCGGCCAAGGAGCGCACCGAGTAGGAAAAACAAGAGGCACGGGTGGGCGAGGTGCAGCAAGAGCTCCAGGCTCTTGTGAAGAAGCACGAGGCTTTGGAGCTTGACTCAAAGACGCGAGAGTCCGAGCTTGCCGCGGCCCTCGAGAGCACAAAGCATGCCAAGGCTGAGGCCCAAAAGGCCCTCCAGGAGATTGAGGCGATGAGGAAGATAGGGGCGGGTAAGGCATTCAATATGCAAAGCAAGCATGTGAAAGTAAATTACTTGTTACTTACCCGAGTCCGGAGCTCTCCAGGAGCATTTGCAGATTTGCCCCGCAGCGTGTCGTATGCCGCGAAGTATTACCAGGCCGAGGAGGGAAGCTCGATAGAGAAGTTGTTCTAGTCTCAGTATACTGGGACCGAACACCCGATGCCTGTGAGCGACCAGCTGAAGCAACTGGTCGAGCTGCACAAGGCGACCGAACAGGCCATGAGGGGCCTTATAGTCCGGATGTGGCCTGACGACTCCCTTCCCAACAGCTACTTCAGCCTGGTGAGGCGGCTTGTGGATGCCTGCCCACGACTGGAAGTCATAAAGCGGTCCGTCTGCATTGAAGGTGCACGCCGGGCGTTTGCCCGTGCGAAGGTGCACTGGGCCAAGATGGACGCCGAGAAGCTGGTGAAGGAGGGGCCGCCGTAGGGCAAGGAGCATCGCCACCCTGAAATGTATTATGAGGGTGTCCTGAAGGGTGCCCGTCTTGTGGCGGACGAGTGTGCGAAGGATGTAATTTTTGAATGAACTTGCTCGTGTGATCATGTATTATGAAAACTTGTTCATGTGCGCTATGCAACGCTTGTTTGAATTTATAATATTACCTTCTGTGCGGCTGTTTATCAAATCTGAGAGATGGCCAGTCGTCGGCTTCTGCCCCCATGCCACGAGTGCCGGGGTGTTGGGATAAACCTGAGCACTCTTTTTCCCATTGTTGGGTCCTTCGAGGGAGGTGCTCAGCACAACGAACAAGGCAATCGGACTATAATGCTTTATCACTCTCACTTAGCCATAGAAGTCTACAATTTTAAATTTTGGCGAAGCCCCTAGTATTCGGAAGGCCGAATTCGGGGCGCTATACACGCCTTAAGCCGGACAAAGCCGACTCCTCGCTCTAAGCGGCATAAGTCTTTAGGGACTCGAGACCTCTCGAACAGCGACCGGCTCTCGCCTTATCATGACAGTCAGTTTTAGCTTTCTCTACTGAGGCGCTTGCCCAGATGAACCGGGGCACAATCGCAGTAGTTCTCCCAGTGCTACCTTAGCCGATATAGCGGAACGTAAGGTACCAAAACATGGGAGCCGGGCAAACCCAACTATTGACCCAAGACATGATTCGGAGCTGATGCATATAATGCTATAAGTTCGGGTGCCACACTGTCAAAAGTGTTCGGACTTCTCACGCCGTATTATGGGGTATGCTTAAGCCCCTGGCGTATTGGCCGTACCAGAGTGTACGGGTGCTGAATGTCATGAATGAACATATATATATATAAGAAGAATAGAGAATGCGATAATAGTCTAGTGCTATGCATTGTTTATTCAAAAAGCTGCGTTGAAGCAGAATGATACAAGTAGTGCGATCAGCAAAAAGTAGGACTATTTGACATGTCCCCTCCAAGGGCAACCTGAGGAATGGTATTTTAAAGTAAGTATTTCACTCGTTATCAGAGACCACCTGGGAATTCCGTGGTGCGACGTAGCTTTCTGCCTCCTTGGTTGTTGCATCATGTGTCCGGCAATCGTACTGCCGGGCGGGGTTTCCAGAGATTAAAGTCCTGAAAGGGAGAAAAATAACAAAGCGGGAAGCCCCTAGTGCGGTTGAGCCGCGTCTTGGGGCGTGCCATAGTCGTGCCCCCCTCCCCACCTGTGCCCATGGTATTTTCAATGCGTAATTATGTACGCGTGGCATGGATTTCGCTGTTTGGCTAGGACTGGGGCAGGGGCCGCATTGCTATGCGAGCTCGGAATGTGCCAGGCGGTCTTGTTGCCGATTACTCTGGGCGCGCTTGAAGGTGTTCGGGTCTTTAATCGCCGAACTGGTGTATTGCCTTAAGAGGCTGCTCTGCGCTTCTGCTACAAGGGCCATAGTGTGCTCCTCCGTGTGGAGAGAGCGCTCTGTGTTTCCATTGACTGTGATGACCCCCCGAGGTCCTGGCATCTTGAGCTTGAGGTATGCATAATGCGGTACCGCATTGAATCTCGCAAATGTGGTTCGCCCAAGCAGTGCATGATAGCCACTATGGAACGGGACTATATCGAAGATTAACTCCTCGCTTTGGAAGTTATCCGGGGATCCGAAGACCACTTCCAGTGTGACTGAGCGTGTGCAATGGGCCTCTACACCTGGTATGACGCCTTTGAAGGTCGTTTTTTTGGGTTTGATCCTTGAGGGGTCTATATCCATTTTGCGCACTGTGTCCTGATAAAGCAGGTTCAGGCTGCTGCCGCCGTCCATAAGGACTCGAGTGAGGTGAAATCCGTCGATGATTGGGTCTAGGACCAGTGCGGCGAATCCGCCATGACGGATACTAGTGGGGTGGTCCCTACGATCGAAGGTGATCGGACAGGAGGACCATGGGTTGAACTTTGGGGCGACTGGCTCCAACGCATATACGTCCCTTAGCGCACGCTTCCGCTCCCTCTTGGGGATGTGGGTTGCGTATATCATGTTCACCGTCCGCACTTGTGGGGGGAACCTCTTCTGTCCTCCGGTGTTCGGCGGCCGGGGCTCCTCCTCGTCATCGCTATGTAACCCCTTATCTTTGTTTTCGGCATTTAACTTGCCGGCCTGCTTGAACACCCAACAATCCCTGTTGGTGTGGTTGGCTGGCTTGTTGGGGGTGCCATGTATTTAGCACGAGCGATCGAGTATATGGTCCAAACTGGACAGGCCCAGAGTGCTTCTTTTGAATGGCTTTTTCAGAGCCTTTGAATCCAGCATTGACTGCCGTATCCTCGGTATTGTCGCTGTTGATGCAGTGCTTGTGTTTGTTGTGACGTGACCTGCCATTGCTATCCTTGGTATCCAAAGTACCATGGTTCTTTGATATGTTATTGCTGCGAGCCAGCCAGCTGTCCTCTCCCACGCAAAAGCGGGTCATGAGTGTCGTGAGGGCTGCCATAGATTTCGGCTTTTCCTGGCCAAGGTGCCGGGCGAGCCACTCGTCGCGGATGTTGTGCTTAAAAGCTGCTAGAGCCTCTGCATCCGGACAGTCGATGATTTGATTTTTCTTTGTCAGGAACCGTGTCCAGAATTGCCTGGCCGATTCCTCTGGCTGCTGAATTATGTGGCTCAAGTCATCGGCATCTGGTGGTCGCACATAAGTGCCCTGGAAGTTGTCGAGGAATGCGGCTTCCAGATCTTCCCAACAACCAATGGATTCTGCTGGCAGGCTATTGAGCCAATGCCAAGCTGGTCCTTTGAGTTTGAGTGGGAGGTATTTGATGGCGTGTAGATCGTCACCGCGGGCCATGTGGATGTGCAGGAGGAAGTCCTCGATCCATACCGCAGGATCTGTTGTGCCGTCGTATGATTCGATATTTATGGGTTTGAAACCCTCTGGGATTTGGTGATCCGTTACTTCGTCTGTGAAGCATAGGGGGTGTGCAGCGCCTCTGTACTGGGCTATATCACGATGCAGCTCAAATGAGTCTTGTCTGTTGTGTTCGGCCCAGCCGGATTTACTTTTACTGTATCCGGCGTGACGGTTATCGTCTCGCATAGTGGCGCGCCCTCGTGATCCGTAGATCGATCTTGCGTGTTTTGCTTTGTCCTCCAATATGTCTCGCAGGTATGGCATATTTCCCCATGCCTTGACATTTTTATTTGAGTGGCGGCGGGGTGTGGGCTGAGCTTTTGGCTGAAATGCCTCTCTGTCGCAGCCACGAGGTGGCCGATCAGCCGCGTCATACGCTGGAGATGTAGGTTTTGGTGTTTCCTCCTCCAGTCGGGGTAGCAACCTGCGCTTTGGGTAACTCTTGGAGGGGCGTTCGAGTTTATATTCCTCGGCCGCAAGGACTTCAGTCCATCTGTCAGCTAGCAAATCTTGATGAGCTTGAAGCTGCTGTTGCTTTTTCTTAAGGCTATTTGCTGTGGCTATAAGCCGGCGCTTGAAGCGCTCTTGTTCGACGGGATCCTTGGGAACGACAAATTCGTCATCGTCGAGGCTTGCCTCGTCTTCAGAGAGAGGCATGTAATTATCATCCTCCGCCTCTCCATCTGCCGCTATCTCAGGAGGGCTGGCTTCTCCATCCTCCTGCTCTAAATCTTGCTGGAGGGGATTGTTGTCATCTTCGGCACTGTCCGGAATGCTATTATCTCCTGTGCCGGTATCACCGCTTTTGCCTTGGAGAGACTTAGAGGGCGCCGCTGACGTCGGCGCTTGGGTTGCTTCTTGGAGGGGTCATCCTCCGTTGTCCCGTCGCCATTGCCTTCTTTGGGTGTGTCCACCATATATATATATCATATGATGATGTGGCTGTCCAGTGCCCTGTGGGCAGTGGTTCTTGTTCGCCTCCTGCATCGTCGTCCATGCCGTCGATGTCTTCGGAGTCGAAGTCGAGCATGTCGGTCAAATCGTCGACAGTGGCTACTAAGTGGGTGGTGGGTGGGCGGCGAATTTCTTCGTCATCCGCATCCCAATCCTGCCGGACATAGTTCGGCCAGGACTCTCCTGACAAGGAGAGAGACCTTAATGAGTTCAGTATGTCACCAAAGGCCGAGTGCTGAAAGATATCCGCGGAGGTAAACTTCATGATCGGCGCCCAGTCGGATTCGATAGGCACGGCCGCAGGCAGTTCGGAGTCCGTGGCCGGGGAAGGATCCGGCAGTTTGGCATCACGGCTCTCGTGAAGGGTAAGGTCGATACTCGGCTCGATCGCCACTGAGGATACAACCTCCGTGATGGGGTCTATCCACCCGTCCATGGATGGCGGCAACTGGCTCCGAATTGAGGGTCGGAGCGGTTGTCGGTGCGATCTCCTGAACACTGTCCGATGGTAGAGCTAAATCATGCTCATCGTGACCGTGTGGCGCACTAGGCAGGGGCTCGAATCCATCGAAGGTCAAGTCTCCGCGGATATCGGCCGTGTAGTTTAAGCTTCCAAACCTGACCTAATGGCCAGGGGCGTAACTCTTGATCTGCTCCAGATGGCCAAGCGAGTTGGCCGGCAGTGCAAAGCCGCCGAATACAAAGATCTGTCCGGGGAGAAAAGTCTCACCCTGGACTGCATTGCTATCGATGATTGAAGGAGCCATCAAGCCTAATGATGATGACACAGAGGAACTCTCAATGAAAGCACCAATGTCGGTGTCAAAACCGGCGGATCTCGGGTAGGGGGTCCCGAACTGTGCGTCTAAGGCGGATGGTAACAGGAGGCAGGGGACACGATGTTTTACCCAGGTTCGGGCCCTCTTGATGGAGGTAAAACCCTACGCCCTGCTTGATTATTCTTGATAATATGAGTAGTACAAGAGTTGATCTACCACGAGATCAGAGAGGCTAAACCCTAGAAGCTAGCTATGGTATGATTGTATGTTGTCCTATGGACTAAAACCCTCCGGTTTATATAGACACCGGAGGGGGCTAGGGTTACACAGAGTCGGTTACAAGGAAGGAGATTTACATATCTGTATTGCCAAGCTTGCCTTCCACGCCAAGGAGAGTCCCATCCGGACACGGGACGAAGTTGTCAATCTTGTATCTTCATAGTCCAATGGTCTGGCCAAAGGATATAGTCCGGCTGTCTGGATACCCCCTAATCCAGGACTCCCTCAATGCCATTGAGAATAATTAATCATAATATTATCTAGGAGTTTAGTAGCTTCTCCTAAAATGATTTCCATAAAAGTGCCTCCCGCGGCCGAATCTAAAATATTTCTAGAAGCAACATTCAATCCGGCATAAAACATTTGTATAATCATCCACAAATTTAAACCATGAGTAGGGCAATTACGTATCATTAGTTTCATTCTCTCCCAAGCTTGTGCAACATGTTCATGATCAAGTTGCTTAAAATTCATAATATCGTTTCTAAGAGAGATGATCTTAGCGGGAGGAAAATACTTAGATATAAAAGCATCTTTGCACTTATTCCATGAATCAATAATATTTTCAGGCAAAGACGAAAACCAAGCTTTAGCACGATCTCTAAGCGAAAAAGGAAATAGCTTCAATTTAACAATATCGTTATCCACATCTTTCTTCTTTTGCATGTCAGACAAATCAACGACGCTATTTAGGTGGGTAGCGGCATCTTCACTAGGAAGGCCGGAAAACGGATCTTTCATGACAAGATTCAGCAAAGCAGTATTAATTTCACAAGATTCAACATCGGTAAGAGGAGCAATCGGAGTGCTAATAAAATCATTGTTGTTGGTATTGGTGAAGTCACATAATTTAGTATAATCTTGAGCCATCATGACAAGCAAGCAACTAACACACAGGTAAACAAAAAGCAAACGGCAAAGAGGCAAATAGAGAAGGAGAGGGAGGATGAGAAAGGAGAGGGCGAATAAAATGGCAAGGGTTGAAGTGGGGAGAGGAAAAACGAGAGGCAAATGCAAATAATGTAGTCGGGGAGATAAGGGTATGATGGGGTCGGTACGTTGACTTTTTGCGTAGACCCCCCGGCAACGGTGCCAGAAATCCTTCTGCTACCTCTTGAGCACTGCGTTGGTTTTCCCCGAAGAGGAAGGGATGATGCAGCAAAGTAGCATAAGTATTTCCCTCAGTTTTTGAGAACCAAGGTATCAATCCAGTAGGAGGCTACGCGCAAGTCCCTCGTACCTGCACAAAACAAATAAATCCTCGCAACCAACGCGAATAGGGGTTGTCAATCCCTACACGGCCACTTACGAGAGTGAGATCTGATAGATATGGTAAGATAGTATTTTTGGTATTTTTGTGATAAAGGCAAAGTAAAAAGCAAAGGAAATAACTAAGTAGTAGGAGATTAATATGATAAAGATAGACCCGGGGGCCATAGGTTTCACTAGTGGCTTCTCTCGAGAGCATAAGTATTCTACGGTGGGTGAACAAATTACTGTTGAGCAATTGACAGAATTGAGCATAGTTATGAGAATATCTAGGTATGATCATGTATATAGGCATCACGTCCGAGACAAGTAGACCGACTCCTGCCTGCATCTACTACTATTACTCCACTCATCGACCGCTATCCAGCATGCATCTAGAGTATTAAGTTAAAAACAGAGTAACGCCTTAAGCAAGATGACATGATGTAGAGGGATAGACTCATGCAATATGATGAAAACCCCATCTTGTTATCCTCGATGGCAACAATACAATATGTGCCTTGCTGCCCCTACTGTCACTGGGAAAGGACACCGCAAGATTGAACCCAAAGCTAAGCACTTCTCCCATTGCAAGAAAGATCAATCTAGTAGGCCAAACCAAACTGATAATTCGAAGAGACTTGCAAAGATAACCAATCATACATAAAAGAATTCAGAGAAGATTCAAATATTATTCATAGATAGACTTGATCATAAACCCACAATTCATCGGTCTCAACAAACACACCGCAAAAAGAAGATTACATCAAATAGATCTCTACAAGAGAGGGGGAGAACATTATATTGAGATCCAAAAAGAGAGAAGAAGCCATCTGGCTACTAACTATGGACCCGTAGGTCTAAGGTAAACTACTCACACTTCATCAGAGGGGCTATGGTGTTGATGAAGAAGCCCTCCATGATCGATGCCCCCTCCGGCGGAGCTCCGGAACAGGCCCCAAGATGGGATCTCATGGATACAGAAAGTTACGGTGGTGGAATTAGGGTTTTGGCTCCGTATCTGATCGTTTGGGGGTACGTGGGTATATATAGGAGGAAGAAGTACGTCGGTGGAGCAACAGGGGGCCCACGAGGGTGGAGGGCGCGCCTGGGGGGGTAGGCACGCCCCCTACCTCGTGGCCTCCTCTTTTGTGTCTTGACGTAGGGTCCAAGTCTCCCGGGTCTTGTTTGTTGAGAAAATCACGTTCCCGAAGGTTTCATTCCGTTTGGACTCCGTTTGATATTCCTTTTCTTCGAAACCCTAAAACAGGCAAAAAACAGCAATTCTGGGCTGGGCCTCCGGTTAATAGGTTAGTCCCAAAAATAATATAAAAGTGGATAATAAAGCCCAATAATGTCCAAAACAGTAGATAATATAGCATGGAGCAATCAAAAATTATAGATACGTTGGAGACGTATCAACTACCACACCGGAACGCGAAGTACATGGATACGCCGAGCTTCTCTCTGAATGTGTGTACGACTACCGTAGCACCGTAGACCTTGGATACCCGAACGAGTGCTGACCGAAACGCCTAAGTACCACTACTTCCACGATGACCGTTGTTCGCCTAGTACACCTTCGGGTGGCCAAGTTCCTCTTCAAAATGTACGAGTACACGGTGTTGCGCCAAGTACCCCGATGGCCGGAGCCCTTGGATCCGTCAAGTTTGTCTATGAACCATGAACAACTACCGTCGATGTAAAAACGTGTACCACTACCACCGCCCGAACGTCTACAGAACATGTACCGTCGACCCTCGAAGACCCCTGGACGTCAAGTTCCTTGTTTTGACCCCGAACACCTACAGAGTGTGAACATCCATGAATCAAGAGAGACTACTTCCACTACCACCTTCACGACAACGCCTACTTCCCTCTACGAACTTGGTCCGTTCCGATAATGCACGCTTCGAAAGGTATAACCCCGAGACAACTGCCCGTGAACGAATGCATGTGTTTTATGAGATGCATGTTTGGATGTTGTATCCGCCCGTGAACGTTAGTTGTTTCCCTCGCTTGGCACCACCGTCAACCCGTGGGAACCTGGTAACCGGGAGCACCCCACCATCTCTTGCATGACACGCTCACGTCACTTTTCCTTTTGCACCGGTATCTCAATTGAGTTGCCGAATCACCGAAATGTTACCGTGGTAACATTTCCGTTTCACTGCCGTGGCACCCCTTTTCCTTCCGCCATGGCAACAAATGCCTCATATCTTATCATGTCAACATTTTCTTAAAATTGCATAAACTTGAACATGTCATCCGCATCATGATAATAACATTAAAAATGTTTAAATTGTTGCTTGCTTTAATATTGCTATTTGACATATGGGGATTTACCGGAATTGTTGTTGTTGTTTCCGGCCTCATTTAAAATGCCTAACTATGTATTCTACTCATGTTTCACCTCTTGCCATGCTTAACAACATTTAATATTGTTGGGTACATAAACAGGAGAGAACTAAATAATTGATGTGGTGTTTCGTCAATATGCAACTTGTTACATACTGAGCTCCACTTAACTTGTAGTTTTGTTTGTGCACATTGCCATGCCATGCATATTTAAATCGGACATGCATCATACTTGATTGTGCATCATGCCATGTTTATGTGATGGTTGTTTACTATGTTGCCTGCTTCTTTCCGGGTTGCTTCTCTCGTTAGCTTCGGTTTTGTTCCGGAGTTGTGAGGATCCGTTCGACTTCGTCCGTTTGTCTTGTTCATGGACTCGTTCTTCTTCCTTGCGGGATCTCAGGCAAGATGACAATACCCTCGAAATCACCTCTATATTTGCTTGCTAGTTGCTCGCTCTATTGCTATGCCGCGATACCTACCACTTGCTATATCATGCCTCCCATTTTGCCATGTCAAGCCTCTAACCCACCTTTCCTAGCGAACCATTGTTTGGCTATGTTACCGCTTTGCTCAGCCCCTCTTATAGCGTTGCTAGTTACAGGTGAAGATGAAGTTTGTTCTGTGTTGGAACATGGATATTGTTGGGATATCATTATTATATCTTATTTACTTTAATGCACCTATATACTTGGTAACGGGTGGAAGGCTCGGCCTTATGCCTGGTGTTTTGTTCCACTCTTGCCGCCCTAGTTTCCGTCATACCGGTGTTATGTTCCTTGATTTTGTGTCCCTTACGCGGTTGGGTGTTATGGGAACCCCTTGACAATTCGCTTTGAATAAAACTCCTCCAGCAAGGCCCAATCTTGGTTTTACTTTTTCCTAACAACCTATCACCTTCCCTTGGGTTCTGCAGACCCGAGGGTCATCTTATTTTAACTCCCCCCCCCCCCCCCCCCGGGCCAGTGCTTCTCAAAGTGTTGGTCCGAACCAGAGCCACTTGCGGCGCCATCTCAGGGAAACTTGAGGTTAGTTTTAGCTGTACGTAGTGTTCATCCGGTGTTGCCCTGAGAACGAGATATGTGCAGCTCCTATCGGGATGTCGGTGCATCGGGCGGTTTTGCTGGTCTTGTTTTACCATTGTCGAAATGTCTTGTAACCGGGATTCCGAGACTGATCGGGTCTTCCCGGGAGAAGGAATATCCTTCGTTGACCGTGAGAGCTTGTGATGGGCTAAGTTGGGACACCCCTGCAGGGTATAAACTTTCGAGAGCCGTGCCCGCAGTTATGTGGCAGATGGGAATTTGTTAATATCTGGTTGTAGAGAGTTTGACACTTAACTTAATTAAAATGAATCAACCACGTGTGTAGCCGTGATGGTCTCTTTCCGGCGGAATCCGGGAAGTGAACACAGTCTTGTGTTATGCTTGAACGTAGGTAGTTTCAGGATCACTTCTTGATCATTTATAGCTTCTCGACCATGATTTGCTTCTCTTCTCACTCTTTTGCGTATGTTAGCCACCATATATGCTAGTGCTTGCTGCAGCTCCACCTCACCACCCTTTCCTACCCTTAAGCTTAAATAGTCTTCATCTCGCGGGTGTGAGATTGTTGAGTCCCTGTGACTCACAGATACTTCCAACCAGTTGCAGGTGCCGATGATACCAGTGCAGGTGACGCAACCCAGCTCAAGTGGCGATGAAGATCTTAATCGTTGTCTTGTTTCATTTCCTGTTGATCAATAGTGGAGCCCAGTTGGGACGATTGGGGATCTAGCATTTGGGGTTGTCTTCTTTTATTTTGGTTCCGTAGTAGGACCTTGATTGTATTCTGAATGATGTATGTTTAGCCCTTTCTTAGTCAGTACATGGGATTGTGTGAAGATTACCCCTCTTGCGACAAACCTACCATGCGGCTATGCCTCTAAGTCGTGCCCCGACACGTGGGAGATATAGCCGCATTGTGGGTGTTACACTACGGGTTCTAGAACTATGTAGACATGACTAAGACACATCTCCGTTCAATAATCAACAGCGGAACCTGGATGCTCATATTGGTTCCTACATATTCTACGAAGATCTTTATCGGTCAAACCGCAATGACAACATACATAATTCCCTTTGTCATCGGTATGTTACTTGCCGGAGATTCGATCATCGATATCATCATACCTAGTTCAATCTCGTTACCGGCAAGTCTCTTTACTCATTCCGTAATGCATCATCCCATAACTAACTCATTAGTCACATTGCTTGCAAGGCTTATCGTGATGCGCATTACCGAGAGGGCCCAGAGACACCTCTCCGATACTCGGAGTGACAAATCCTAATCTCGATCTATGCCAACACAAGAAACACCTTCGGAGACACCTGTATAGCATCTTTATAATCACCCAGTTATGTTGTGACATTTGATAGCACACAAGGTGTTCCTTCGGTATTCGGGAGTTGCATAATCTCATAGTCAAAGGAATATGTATAAGTCATGAAGAGAGCAATATCAATAAAACTTAACGATCATTATGCTAAGCTAACAGATGGGTCTTGTCCATCACATCATTCTCCTAATGATGTGATCCCGTTCATCAAATGACAATACATGTCTATGGTCAGGAAACTTAACCATATTTGATTAACTAGCTAGTCAAGTAGAGGCATACTAGGGACACTTTGTTTTGTTTATGTATTCACACATGTACTAAGTTTCCATTTAATACAATTATAGCATGAATAATAAACATTTATCATGATATAAGGAAATATAAATAGCAACTCTATTATTGCCTCCAGGGCATATTTCCTTCAATTTCAAGTTGTGAGATCAGGTTGTATAACTCTATTCATACTCATCTGGAATTTGAGACTTGTTGAATCATTCATCTCATTTTGGATCTTCACGGTATTATTCATATTGTTTTCATGGAACTATTATCTATGATGATTGGTTATTATCTTCCGATGTGTGAGTAGCCCCCCGAGACGCGAGAGATGTAGGTTAATGGTAAGATTCGTTTGTACTATTCAATATGTCATCATTTCAAAGATCGTGGATGTCGCCTGGGGGTGAATAGGCGCTTTAAAATAATTACGGTTTAGGCTTGAAAAAATGCGGAATAAAACTAGCGTTTAATTTGTCAAGAACAAATCCTAAAACAACTAGGCTCACCTATGTGCACCAACAACTTATGCTAATCAAGATAAACAACTAAGTGATAGCAAGATATATAACTTGAAACACTATGCTATCACAAAGTAAAGTGCATAAGTAAAGGGCTCGGGTAAGAGATAACCGAGGCACGCGGAGACGAGATGTATCCCGAAGTTCACACCCTTGCGGATGCTAATCTTCGTTTGGAGCGGTGTGGAGGCACAATGCTCCCGAAGAATCCACTACGGCCACCGTAATGTCATCACGCCCTCGCACAATGCAAGATGTCGTGATTCCACTAAGGGACCCTTAAGGGCGGTCACTGAACCCGTACAAATCGCAACCCTTGGGGGTGGTCATCGAACTAGTACACTTTGGCAACCCTTGGGGGCGGTCACCGAACCCGTACACTTTGGCAACCGTTGGGGCGGTGATAACCCACAAGTATAGAGGATCGTTTGTAGCCTTCTTCGATAAATATTAGTGTCGAACCCAACGAGGAGCTAATGTAGAACAAATATTCCCTCAAGTTCTATCGACCACCGATACAACTCTACACACACTTAGTGTTTGCTTTACCTAAAACAAGAATAAAACTAGAAGTACTTTGCAAGAATAAAACTACGAATAAATTGCAAGGTAATAAAAGTAGATAGCTTTTGTCAACAAGAAAGTCATTTGTCCCTAGGCGGTCGATAACTAAACCGGTGATCATTGTTGCAATTTTATATGAGGAGAGGCATGATCTAACATACTTTAATTTCTCTACTTGCATCATATGCACTTGTGGTTGGAACTCTAGCAAGCATCTGTAACTACTAAAGATCATTAAGGTCGTAAAACCCAACCATAGCATTAAGTGTCAAGTCTTCTTTATCCCATATGCAATGACCCCCAAACTCGGGTCTGTGCTTCTGTCACTCACGCCACCCACCATAAGCGAACCATGAACGTATTGCAACACCCTACAGCAGGGATCCTTCCATTTGTGCGACACAAAGGGCACCGTAGGACAACACCAAAATAAAATATACAACTCAAACCAATCATGATCATCTATCAACCCATAGGACAAAACAGATCTACTCAAACATCATAAGATAGCCATAGATCATTGGGAAATAATATATAGCATTGAGCATCATGTTTAAGTAGAGATTATGGCGGGGAGAAGGAGTGTTACACCACTGCATAGAGGAGGAGAGAGTTGATGTTGACGGTAGCAAAGATTGTTGATTATATCGTCGTCATGATCCTTGCCCCGGAGGCACTCCGGCGCCACCGGGAGAGAGGGGAAGAGAGCCTCCCTCCTTCTTCTTCTTGGTCTCCCCCCTAGATTGGAGGAGAGTTCCCCCTCTGGTCCATGACCTCCATGGCGGCAGAGGGGTGGGAGCCCCTCCGAGATTGGATCTATCCCTTTGTTCTCTTTTGTTTCGCGTTTTTGTTTTTTGGCCCTTCACCGTTTCTTAAATTCCTGGAGAACCGTAACTCCGATTACGCTGAAATTTTTACATGATTTTTTCCATTAATTATATTTCTTGCGCCCGAAGAAGGGCCCCAACTGACTTACAGGGAGGCACAAGACACCTGGGCGCCCAGGGGGTGCCTGGCGTGCCCTAGTTGGTTGTGGAGGCCGTGGGCCTCCGTTATCGTTGATTCCACCTCCCAAAAATTATAAATATTCCAAAATAATTCTTCGTAAATTTTTATCACATTTGGACTTCGTTTGATTGGATATTCCTCAAAACAAAAAACATGCAACAAACAGAAACTGCCAGTGGGTACTGGATCAATATGTTAGTCCAATAAATCATATAAAATGTTGCCAAAAATATGGGAAAGTTGTATAATATTGGCATGAAACAATCAAAAATTATAGATACGACGAAGACGTGTCAGGCGGTCACTGGAACCCATACAAATTTCTTGGGGAGATCTCCACAACCTAATTGGAGACCCTGACGCTTGCCCGGAGCTTTACACCACAATGATTGAGCTCCGAACGCACCAACCGTCTAGGGCACCAAAGCACCCAGGAGGAACAAGCTCTAGGGTGCCCAAACACCCAAGAGTAATAAACTTCTCAACTTTCACTTTCACGTATCACCGTTGAGAACTCAAACCGATGCCTGAAATGCAATGGCAAGGGCACACTGAGTGCCCAAGTCCTTCTCTCCCAAATCCCACCACAACAACTAATGCTATGGAGGAAAATGAGAGGAAGAACAAAGAAGAGAACACAAAGAAATCCAAGATCTAGAACCAAGGGGTTCCCCTCACATAGAGGAGAAAGTGATTGGTGGAAATGTGGTTCTAGATCTTCTCTCTCTTTTCCCTCAAGAACTAGCAAGAATCATTGGAAGAACTGAGAGAAAGTAAGCTCAAAGAAGGTCAACAATGGGGGAAGAACACGAGCTCAAGATATAGGGTCCAATGAGGAAGAAGACCGCCTTTTATAGGTCCCCACGAATCTGCCCGTTATGTGCAGAAAACTGTAGGACCTGTACAACCGATGTAAGTACCGGTACAACCGGTCAAAGCAAAGAAAAAACCTACATGTAGGAAAAGCACTGAGCGGTACAACCGCTCGGGGCACCGGTAGTACCGGTTAAACTGGAACTAACCTGTACAACCGGCCCACAATCGCCCAAGAACCGTTCCACAACAGAACCCAGTCCGGTGATAGAGCGGTACCGGCCCGGTACAACCATCGGACCAAGTCTGGAGCGGTACAACAGCCCCAAACACCGGTTGTACCGGTACAACCGGTGTAAGGACCGGTACAACCGGTCTAAGAAAAATAGGTAAGATCAAAGCAGCCATAACTTTTGCATACGAGCTCCGAATTGAGCAAACTCAAACTTGTTGGATAGAGGACGACAAGAGCTATCCAATAACGATTGGCTAAATTAAGAACAAGCAATTGGGAATAAATTCCACTAGGATATGGAAGATGACCTTCCCAAGTCATATCCGGCAAAATCTCCAACACCGAGAACACAAATATGATGCATACGAAATCCGTTTTCGATGAGCTTGAGCTTATCACAATGAAGACCAAAAGCTCCTAAACTCACAAAGTGAAAAAGCCAAACAAGAACCAAGAAAGATGATGATGCCAAGAATGCAATGGTTTGAGCTCTCACCGAACGATATGATCAAGCTACTCACTCGAGAGCCCCCCTTGATATTACGGCTATTGATCCTATAACCTGGTCTCCCAACTACCAGCATGGGACCGACAAAATAGAAAACACTATCAAGGTCAAACCTTTGCCTTGCATATAGTCCACTTGAGCTAGGTGATGACGATCTTGACTTCCTCAAGTTGGACCACCTTTCTTGATTGCGTTGGCTCGATGAAGACTAGTTGATTGCCCCCCATAATCCACTATGGGTGAGCCACTCTTTGGCACATCTTCACAAGTCTATTGTCACCACAATGGACGGCAAGCTTCAAGCATGATCTCTCCGTGATGCTCCACTTGAACTTGCACACCGCAATCTTGATGACGATCACCACTTGATGTCATCCTCCATGGGTTGTATGTGATCTTCCTCTTGATGCAAGCCCATGGAAACATACCTAACCCCACATATAACTCTCACATAGACCATGGGTTAGTACACAAAGCATAATGGACAATGCTTACCATACCATGGGATCACTTGATCCCTCTTGGTACATCTTGTACCCTTTGTGTGTTGATCAACTTGATTCACTCTTTGACTTAGTCTTGATCAACCTTGTATCATGTCTTCTTTATGACCAAACTTTGGATAATTCCTTGAAAAGCACCTTGTTCAACACATAAACTCCTTGAAACCAACAAATGGACTTCAAGAAAAGCCTATGGACAAATCCTACGAATATAACTCAAGACAACCATTAGTCCATAGAGAATGTTATCAATTACCAAAACCATGCATGGGGGCACCGTGCTCTTTCACCATTCATGTTTGTAGTCTAAAGATTTGCCTAGTAAGTTGTTATATTGTGATGAGCACTATGCATGTTGTCTAATTTAAGGATCCAGGAAACATGATCTAACGACCTACATAGGTAACAAATATTGTTTACTAAATTTGTGACCTCCGGGTGACAGGTGGAGACATCTATGAGAATCAAAGAAGATATGAGATAACAGTGAACAACCGAGCTTAATGCATGGTTTCGATTTAACAACCTTAATTGTAGAGACGGCCACGCTATGGCAAAGTCGAAGCAGAACCATAGCGTGGAATGTAATCCCGCATGGAGGAGTTCCATAACCCTAGGGTGATCTGCCTATCGAACAAATAAATCAAATACTAAACTTATGATACAAGGTAACTGGAATTATCATCGTAGTGGCACACTTGAGGTATACCATGATATGAAGTTTCTCCACGCCTAATCTCTCTATTACAGGAAAACACTTTCACTTTTAGCCTTTTAATCTATGTTCTTTACTTCTAATTTGATATAATCTCTGTCACAACGACCCATCATATTCATTACTCTGGTTTATTTGTCTCAAAGGACACTAATAGCATATGCAGAATCACAAACAATTATTTCACATAAGACTTGACAACTTTTGTGTGACAGGAAACACTACTCATAAATACTCTCCTCCACTCTTTGTTTGAGCGATTACTATTTCGAGTAATTACACAAAGGTGCTACACTACCCTATGTGTCTTACAGGCCATCAATCCAGCACAATGGTCCACTAGATTGGTCAACATGAGTTTTGACGTGCATGAACTATGCCACTAATTTATACCCGGACCGAGAGCTCATGTTTGTCGCTCTGTGTGTCAAAATGTCGAGTAAACATACTGAGCGACAACGCATGGGTCAAACCAGTTTGTGTCACTAGTTGTTTTCTTCGTGCATTACTCTCCTCTCGCCGGATTGGTGGTGATTTTCATTCTATTGTTTTGTTTTAGTTTTGGACTTTTCCAAGTGGTTTGTGTTTTATTTCTTATAAATACAATGATTGTTAAAGTAAATTCAAAAATTTGAATATAAAAAAAACAAAACCCCCCTTTTCTTAAAAAGGACATATATTAAAAAATGTGAAATTTTTTGAACTTTTTCTAGAACTTGTGAACGTTCCTTTGTTTCTATTCTTTGTTTCTTTCTTAGTTTTCACGGTGTTTTTTTCGTTCTGTTTCCCTATGATTTCTTTCAATTCCTTTGTTTTCCTTTGGTTTTTATTTCTTTTTTGGTCTTCCTTTTTCTTCTTTTTTTCATTGTTCCATTCTTTTCATTGGGTTTCTGAGGTTTTGCTTTTCTATTCATGTTGCTTTTATTTGCATCTTTTTGGTTTTTATTGGTTGTCCTCGCTTCTCTTGTGTCTTTGTCAGTTTTCATAGGTAACTTCTGTTCAACACATGTATACCTTTTTTAATACGCAATGTACATTTTTATGTACACGTGATTTTTTTTTGCTAATACATGTTGAACATTTTTTAAATACATGATGTGTATTTTTTAAAATATATATTTTGAACATTTTTTTCAATACATGGTTAACATTTTCAAATACACGAAGAACATCTTTTAATGGAGATAAACATTTTTTTGATACACAATGTACATTGTTCGTATACATTGCGAACATTTTAATACACATTTAACCTTTTTTCAAATAAATGAGTCATTGTTCTGTACATGTTGAACATTTTTTAAATAAGTGATTTATAGTCTTCTAAATATTTTTCAAATGCACTATTTTTTAAAAAAAAATATGTTTTTCGTGTCTACTCTTTTCAGACACGGTGTACATTTTTCATATACACCAGGCACAATTTTATATATACGTTCCAACATTTTAAAATAGAATTAACTTTTTTATAATACATGTTGTAATGTATACTTTTTTATACACGCTATACATTTTTCTTATACATTAGGGACATTTTTATACATGTTTAGCATTTTTCAAATACAGTATTAACATTTTAAAAAATATGTCTACTTTTTCATATACGTTGTATATTTTTACACAAACATTTTTTAATAGACATTTAACATTTTTAAATGCATGATTGACATTTTAAAAATTATGTAAACGTACTATATATAATTATTGAATTTATTTTCTAATTTGTGAATAATATTAATTATACGAACATGTTTTAAATTTTGGATCCTTTTCAGAATGCATCAAAACAATTTAAGTTTGATAGCATTTACAAATTTCTATATATTTTTAAAAATATTTTATTTTTTATTTATGAACAATTTAAACTCCATTTGTTTTTGAAAATAAATTATGTTTTATGTTTAAAGTATGGGGTGAACATTTATGGAAATACACGACTAATTTTATACATACAACCGTGTATGTTTTTTACTGTTGCTTAGATTGCTTAATATATTTTTAAAATTAGTGAAATGATAATATTTGCCGAGAGGAATAAAAAGGCAGCTTAAAACCAGGTGTGGATGCACCCGGGAGGCTTTTCTTTTTTGGTGATGGGTTCCCGGAGGCTTTCCATCTTAGCTACTATAGTCAAGCAAGGAAATAAGGAAATATGCCGAAACCACGAGATTAGCGGAGGCACTAGCAAGCGAGCTGTGCGATTGCTCCTCTACTCGCGTTGAGTTATGTGTATGATGAGGTGGGAGCATCTAACTTGAGCTTAGCACGGCGTGTCCTAACTGGGCGGGACCGCTACCGACACACTGTAGAACGTCAATTACTGTTGCGTGTTTTTTTGGCTGGATTCTTACCCAGCTTGAAAAACTTGAATATTTCCTAAAACGATTTTCTTTCATAAACATGAATATTTCTGAGATTTAGAAAAATAGAAACATGAGTTTTTGAATTTGTGAACAATCTTTCAAACTTGAATATTTTTTTGAAAGTACTTAAGTTTTTTGAATTGTATTTTTTTTAAATCCTGACATTTTTTGAAAACAAAATATGCTTTGAAAATTAAAACATTTTTAAATGACAAACATATTTGAAAACATGATCAATTTTTAAATTGTGAACATTTTTTGAAATATGTTCATTTTTCAAATCCCAAATATTTTCTTGAAAATGAGAACATTTTCAAAAAATATGAATATTTTTAATAAATTAAGCATTTATAAATTATGAATTATTCTGGAAGTAAACACGTTTTTTGAAATTGCAAACCATTTTTGTAAACACTATTATTTTAAAAAAATTGAACCATTTTTGAAAATGCTAACATTTTTTGAAAATCTGAATATTTTTCATAAAACTAGAACATATTTTAAATATGGAAATAATATTTAAGACAAAGAATAAATTAAACAATGAAGAAAAAGGAAAATAAAAATTAAAGGAAAACGCAAAGAAAAAGGGAAGAGAAATGAAAAAAATAAATTGATAAAAACATTGGAGAAAAAACCCAGAAAATGAAATAAGTGAGTCTGATACATTTTAGGAGACTCCTAAAATTAGCAAAAGCCAAGGATGGAACCTTCCCGAAACCGGTAACCCCACCTCTTTGTATGCTACCTAGTTGGGCCGACCAAGTCGTTCTCTAAGTGTCGTTGATGTGTTTGTTTCCTCTACATTTAAACATAGAGAGCGTCAAACAGAAATCACGACATGAGGACACGATCATAGGTTCACTAACCTAACTAGTGATTTCAGTTTTTCGACTGAAAGGGAAACATAGATCTAGGTGGATTATGCGGAATCTTGAATGAGGCCCAACTTCCACTCCAAGGCATGCTAGAGACGAAAGGACTAAAAGAGTCTTCGGGGAGCTCCTACAATGAGAGACGGACGGAGGAATCCACAATGTGCCGATCACTGAGACGACATGGTGCCCCCATGTTTGGTTTTGGTAATTGATGACAATCCGTATGGGCTAATGGTTGCCTTGAATTATGTCTGAAGGGTTTGTCCATAGGCTTTGCTTGAAGACAATTTGTTGGTTTCAAGGTTATAGAAGAAGATTATGTGTTGACCAAGGTGTTATTCAAGGAGTTATCCAAAGATTGGTTATGTGAGAGTTGAGCCTATTGCAAGCATGTTTTGAGAAAGATTATGTGAGCATTCATGTTTACATTGAAGATATTATCTTAATGAAGAGAGTTGGAATGATACAAGGTTGATCAAGACTAAGTACAAAGAGTGATTCAAATTGATCAACACACAAAGCATAGAAGATGTACTGAGTGGGATCATGTGATCTCATGGTATGGTAAGCATTGTCCATTGCACTTTGTGCACTAACTCATGGTCTATGTGACAGTTCTTTGTGGGGTTTGGTATGTTTCCATGGGCGTGCATCAAAATAAATACATCATATAATCCATGGAGGATGACATCAAGTGATACTCATCATCAAGACATCATCAAGACTGTGGTGTGTAAGTTCAAGGGGAGCATCATGAAGAGATCATGCTTGAAGCTTGCCGTCCATTCTCATGATATGGACATGTGAAGATATGCTAAAGAGTGGCTCACCCATAATGGAGTATGGGGGAGCAATCTACTAGTCTTCATCGAGCTAGCGCAATCAAGAAAGGTGATCCACTTGAGAAGGTCAAGATCGTCACCATCTAGCTCAAAGTGGATGATGCGCAAGGCAAAGGTTTGACCTTGATAGGTTTTCTATTTTACCGGTGTAAGGGCATATTTATCCCTAAGGTGTTTTGGTGATTGATGACAATGCTTTTGCGGACTAATCGTGTGTCTTGAGTTTCCCAGACGTTTCATCGCTAGGCACAAGATGGTTTGGTGTCCCTTAAAGACTATTGAAGACGGCATTTTTCTATGTTTCTTTTTGGTGGATTTGAGTCATAGGAAAGCCATACTATTAAGAGGGGGTCCGCGTCGGAAAGGTTAGGGTGGAATCATCACGCACACGTTTTCTTCCTTGTCTCCACCTTTCCCCTGCACTTTGGAGCATCCTCCGTTTATCGTCTTTGCCTTGTCCTGGTTGCTGTTGATGGGCTTGCGGTAGTACTGCTCCCTGGAGCGGTAGTACCGCAGGCACCAGCGGTAGTACCATACTACAGCGCGGTAGTACCGCAGGTGCCCACGGTAGTACCGCTCCTCCGGAGCCGTAGTACCGTGGCCCCCAGGCCAAGTATGGCTCCATCGCGGTAGTAGGGGCGGATGTAATTTTTTACATCCCCGCCACCGCGGTAGTACCGCATTCCTTGCGCGGTAGTACCACGCACGACCTGGCTCAGCTGCCAGGCGGTAGTACCGCTCCTCTGCGGTAGTACTGTGTCGGATTTTTGCTTTGTCCGTTTTCTAGCGGAAGTAGGCACGGATGTATTTTTACTCATCCGCGCTCTTCCCAGGCTAGGGGTTTCCTGCCTTGCGGTAGTGCCGGAAGGGGGAGCGGTAGTACCGCGTCTGCGACAGTACTGTCCTCAGCCCATGTGCTACAGGTCTGCCCTAGCTACTGCTGCTGCTGCTGCAGTAGTACCGTGGTTCCTCACGGTAGTACCGCATGGCCTTGCGGTAGTACCGCTGGTCGCGGGCTGATAGGTGGATAACGGTTGGATTTTTGTCCTCAGCTATAAAAGGGGTGTCTTCTTCCTCTAGTTGACCACCTCTTCCAACCCTAAGCTCCATTGTTGCTCCAAGCTCCATTTTCGCCCGATCTCACTCCCTAGCCAATCAACCTTGTTGATTTGCTCGGGAGTGGTTGAGAAGACCCCGATCTACACTTCCACCAAGAGAAATTTGATTCCCCCCACTAATCCCTTGCGGATCTTGTTACTCTTGGTTGTTTGAGCACCCTAGACGGTTGAGGTCACCGCGGAGCCATAGTCCATTGTGGTGAAGCTTCGTGGTGTCGTTGGGAGCCTCCAATTGAGTTGTGGAGATTGCCCCAATCTTGTTTGTAAAGGTTCGGTCGCCGCCTCCAAGGGCACCAATAGTGGAATCATGGCATCTCGCATTATGTGAGGGGGTGAGGAGAATACGGTGGCCCTAGTGGCTTCTTGGGGAGCATTGTGCCTCCACACCGCTCCAACGGAGACGTACTTCCCCTCAAAGGGAAGGAACTTCGGTAACACATCCTCATCTCCACCGGCTCCACTCTTGGTTATCTCATGCCTTTACTTGTGCAAACTTATTTGTGATATATCTCTTGCTTGCTTGTGTACTTATCTTTGTTGCATCATATAGGTTGCTCACTTAGTTGCATATCTAGACAACCTACTTTGATGCAAAGTTTAAATTGTTAAAGAAAAGCTAAAAATTGTTAGTTGCCTATTCATCCCCCCTCTAGTCAACTATATTGATCCTTTCAATTGGTATCAGAGCCTCGTCTCTTTATTAAGGACTTTACCGTCCGAAGAGTATGGTTGACGTCGTAGAAGGTGAGGAGGAGCACTCCGGTGCAAATCCGGTATCTTCTATGGGAGATGGGGGAACCGCGGTCTCTCGTGAGGAGTTTAATGTGGCGTTGGACACATTGAAAACCTCCATGACGACCAAGGTCAAAAGCATGTTTAAAGATTTCTTAGAAGAGCTTAAACTTTCCACCGCACCGTTGAAAGTGGGTGATCCCGCCAACAAGGTGATGGATGCTACCTCCGACAAGGGGGGAGCTACTAGCGAGAAAGCCCTTCCTACTAGTGGTAAGAGTGGCACTGGCATCTTTGCCCATGTGGAACCTCCACTTGTCTATGGTGGACCTCTCCCTTCCACTCATTTGAATCATGCCGGGCTGGCCCCTAAGATTGAAAAGAATGTTGAATTTGACTCTTGGGTCTATCGTCTTAAGCGTCATTTAAATCATGTGAACACTAACCTTTGGAGAATCATTGAAGAAGGTTTCTATTCGCATGACCGAAGCAACTTCACTCCTAGAGAAGCCGTGGATAATCAATTCAATGAGAATGCTCTCTTCATCATTCAAGAAGCTATCCCACCCGAAGAACCTTCCTCATCTCCGGCCTTACTCATTGGCCAAAGATGTTTGGCGGCAAGTGGTTTCCCTCTACCAGGGAAGCGCAAGCATTCAACGCTCCAACTATGAAGTGGTGCAAGATGAAGCCGATGAGTTTGCAATGAAAGAAGATGAAGAACCTCGTGAGCTCTATCGGAGGGTAACCAAACTCACGGTCTCGCTCCGAGATCATGGAAGCAAGGACATGGATGCCAATTGGATCAAGCGCAAATTCCTCAAGGAAATGATGCCCTACCGCAAAGCCATGTCCTCCGTCATTCGTCAAAGGCCGGACTTCCACACCTTGTCCTCAAGTGATGTGTTGGATTAGTTCGTTGCTATGAGCATCTTGGACAAGACCGCTGACAATGCGGTACTTCGCTCTCAAAGAGTAAATAAACCCGACCTTGCTCTAAAGGCCAAGGTTAGTATGGAGGAAGAGGACGAAGAGGAAGAAGAGGAGAGCAACCTCGAAGATACGAAGTATGCCTATCATGAACACATGGCCCTTGCTTCAAGGCAATTTTGGAGCAAGAAGAACTCAAGGCCCAACTTCAACAAGAACAATTCAAGTGGCACAAAGGGCAAGCAACGAGTGAGGACTTGTTTCAATTGTGGCAATGTAAGCCACTTTGTTGCAGAGTTCCCTTATGAGAACAGGGAAGACAATGGTGGCAAGCTCATCCGAAAGGACAAGGCCAAGTCATTCCCCAACAAGAGCAATTTCACCAAGAAGACTCCTCCCAAGGCATTGGTGGTACAAGAAGAGTACAATGAGGATGATGACGATGATGAAGATGGTGAGTCGGTTGCCATGGCCTCCGTTGCCATTGCGACGACTCCACGGGTGTCTCTCTTCAACTCACCCAATGAGAGCATCACCGTCAAGTGCCTCATGGCTAAAGACACCAACAAGGTAACCCCCAACATCAAAACTACCATCATTAATCATCCTTCTTTGACGGATAGCATTGATGAACATGAGGGAACTAATGTGGAGGTGAATGAGTTTGAGGCCTTTATGGGTAAACTCAAGGGTAAATCCAAGAAGCACGTTGCCCTCTGGAAACTGTCGGTGTACAAAAAGAGGGGTACACTTTTTGTACCCCTATAACTGTGCACGGGCAGTCTGAGCCACGGGCACCACCACACCAAGCAAGGCAAGGGAGGTGAGCCAGGGTAAGACCGAAGCTCAAGAGAACTAGAACAAGGCCAAGACCACGAAGAGCAAAGGGGACGAAGCGGACTCCCCCGGCAAGATCCTTGCCGGGAGACAGTTCTAGCAGCCCCGGCAAGACCCTTGCCGCGGCGACTCGTCCCGCCTACGGAGCAAATCACCCTTGAGTCCACTGCCCCCAAAGGGCAAGGATTCGGGAGACATCCCCGTGGCGGCATGCAGATCTTTGTGAAGACATTCAAGATCAGATACGCACTAAGGAGACGACAACCCTTGGCGGGATCCCAGCCGAGGAAGACCACAAGGCCCCCGGCAAGCGCCTTGCCGGGGATGACAGCAGGCGCCGGCAAGACCCTTGCCGGGGCCCCGGCAAGGCCCTTACCGAGGACACCCGCAGGGCCACCATCAGGCCCACGCCGACTAAACCTCCACCGCGCATGCATGCAGCTGCCGACCCAACCAGCTGGGCAGGCACCTGCGTGGCGGCATGCAGATCTTCGTGAAGACCCACCACTGCGCCACCTCAGCTGCCTGCCTACCTACGTGGCATCGCAGGCGTCGCTGGCCAGGGCGCGTGTCGACACAAGAAGGAGCGGCGACGGACGAGACATGATTCTCCCCGTCCCCGATAAAGCAAGGACACCTAAGCAAGACGCATTAAATGCGCCTTGTCATGTAATGCGAGGGATAACCTCGCATCACTGTACCCTTTCCACCTCCTGGTGTGCCACTGTGGCAACCCCTTTTTCTATAAAAGGAGGCCCGAGGCGACCAGAGGGAGGATTCGGCTTTTTGGGGCTCCTCACGCCCCATAGCTAGCTCAAGAACACAGATATACAATCCACCAAAGCAGGAGTAGGGTTTTACGCATCCTCGCGGCCCGAACCTGGATAAACGAACCATGTGCTATCTGTTTGATCCACTCTTCTTACGACCCCACGCCTCGCTAACCATAGTAGGGATTCTTGTGATCCCATAGGTGTCGTTCCCACCGACATCTTTGGCGCGCCAGATAGGGGGCGCAGTTGTGAGAATCGGCTTTAGCAGTTATGTCGGCGCTTCTTCATCATCATGGCGCCCAAGAAGAAGACGACGGTGGCGGTTGGCCAGTCGGAAGCCGGACAACCCGTCTCGACGCGGGCGAGCAGCGGACCGTTCGCAGAAAGGACCTGGGGCGCTGCTTGCGAACACCAACACCATCCCAGCAGCCGGAGTTTGGGAGGCGACGATGTTTGTGCGCCTGGTATCAGGCCACACGTCGCCAAATCCAAAGGCGGAGCCAAGCCCTTCGCGGGTGGAGCGGAGCCTTCCAGGGTCATCGCCGCCCCGCCCGAAGGTGACGCAAGGGCCTCCAAGACTCCCATGCCGGCGCCAATAGCGCGCTCCTCCCAGGCAGCGCGCGACGAACGGTGTAATCACGCCGAAGATCCCGGGCATCGCCGCGGGAAGAGCCCAGAGCACCACTCCCGGGACGTAGAAGACCTGCCCACTAGCTGAGGCGCTGGTGAAAACGGCATGCGACCGCGGGGTCGTGATAGAGCTCCTTCTGACATGGTCAGAAGTCGAAGCGCGTCGCGATCCGTGCAGGTTTCGCTGCCACCGACGCCAGCAGAGGCCCTGGCGCGCGCGCAGTTGCTCCTCGACTTTCCTCCCACTACGGGGAAACTCGACGAATGGAGAGCCACTATCCGAAGCCTTGTTGCGGTGGCCAACAAAGACGAACCAAGTCCGGTGGCCCCCGGGTCGACGCTCCGATGGAGTCCCGCGGACCAGTGGCGGAAAAGCCGGCGGCGCCGCGACCACGGTGCATTCACCTCTTCCCCATCCGGTACCGCGGACGCTGGCTCGTCGCGACGTCGCGGGCGACGACATCTCCATAGCATCGTCTGACCCGCGGACCCACTGTGACCAGCGCCAAGTTCTTTGGGAACAAGCCCATGAAGACGCTCGAACCACTATCGAGCGCCGGCGTGGAGCGCGCCACCAGTCAGACAGGCGAGCAGGGCCTGCTGTGAACCACCCGGCCCCGGGGAGCCCTGGAGGCGTACCTTACGAGGTAGGCTGTCCAGCTTTTACCCGTGAGCTGCGGCAGTTCCAGTGGCCCCCTCACCGCACCTTCAAACCTGACGTTGGCGAAAAGTACAACGACAAGACTCACCCTTCTGAGTTCCTTAGCATCTACACCATCGCGATGCAAGCCGCCGGAGCTCGCGACGATAAGGTGCTTGCGAATTACTTCCCATTGGCTCTTAAACCCAACGCCATGTCGTGGTTGATGCACTTGCCGGTAGACTCTATTTCCTCCTGGTCGGATTTGTGCCATGAGTTTGTGGGCGCCTTTACTGGAGGTCACCAAGCCCATGGCCAAGCAAGCGACCTGCATGTCATTCCCCAGAAGGGAGGCGAGAGTCTGCGCAAGTATATACAGAGGTTCAGCCGGGTACAGTACAATGTCCCTGATGTTCACCCTGCCGCCATCATCAGCGCGTTCCATCAGAACGTGCGTAACCGCAAGATGCGCGAAGAACTGGCAATGAACAAGGTGAAAGATGTGGCAGAACTCTATGTTCTTGCTGTCAGATGTGCCCGAGCTGAAGAGGGAAGGAAGTACCCCGGTGAAGATGCCGGCGTGGAAACCGACTCCTCAGATGAGGATACTGCCGCCCCGGCAAAGAAAGGCCGGCGCCGCAACAGGAAGCGCAAAGGTAAGGCTGTGCTTGCCGTCGAGGGATCTGACGATGCCGGCTCCGCCAAGAAAACCAAGGCAGATGACCCTGGCAAGGAAATTGCCGGATGTGTCGCCTGCTGGGCCTTGGCGGCTGCCAAGAAGCCAGGAAACTCCGACAAGCAATACTGCAAGATCCATCGCACCAAAGGCCATGATCTCCAGAACTGCCAACAGGTTGAGCTCCTTGCTGAGAAGCAGAGGGCTGAATATGAGAGGCGGGACAAGGAGAAAGGCCAGGATGGTGCTGAGGGGTCCGGCAAGAAGCGTAACGGCCAGGCGGGCCATCGCGGCAAAGATAAACAGCAGGAGAGGCCCGCCCGGGGCCGTGACAAAAAGCCAGAAGACAATGATCATGAAGAGGACGATGAGTCTGGTGACCAAGAATTTCAGAAAGCTACAGAGGCCGTGTGCGTCGATGGCGGCGCCTCGCTGCATACCTCTCACCGCCAGCTTAAACAGTGGGCGTGTGAGATTACAGTGGCGGAACCATCGTTTGATGCCCAAAGGCCGCTGAAGTGGTCCAGCACACCTATCATTTTTGACACTGAGGATCACCCTGATCGCACTACTGCGGTCGGGTGCTTGCCATTGTTGGTTTCACCAACAATACGCAACCTCAAGGTGAAAAAGATGCTAGTCGATGGCGGGGCCGGTCTGAACTTAATCTCGCCTGCCGTGATCGAGAAATTGCAGATTCCTGATGAAGACCTCGAAGAGACGGGCATGTTTCAGGGGGTCAACCCAGGAAGAAGTCAACCAAAGGGAAAGGTCACGTTGCCCGTGACTTTTGGGAGTGATCTGAACTACAGGACAGAAAGGATTGTGTTCGACGTTGCCAAGATCCCCTTGCCTTACAACAGGATCCTTGGCCGCCCAGCGCTGGCCAAGTTCATGGCGGCGTCACATTACGCCTACAACACCCTGAAGATGACGGGGCCTGTGACGATCATCACCGTCCCGTCAGACAAGAAGGATGCGCTAATTTGCGCTGACCAACTCTACCAGCAAGCAGTTGCAGCAGCCGCCACTGCTAAGGCGCTTGCTCCTGCCGCTAGAGCCCCGGGAAGGCGAAAGAAGAAGACCGGTGAGACCTCAGGCACCCACTCCGGCAAGTGCACCTCTTCGGAGTGTAGCGCTCCTGTCGAGGACATGCCAGAGAGCTCCGCCAACAGAAACAAGAAGTCCAGGGCCACACCGCCGGGAACCAAGAAGGTTTCTGTCAAGGAGGACGTCACGGGAGGAGCTTTTACCATAAGCTCCACCCTTGACGACAAATAGGAAGACGCGCTCGTCACCTTCCTGCGGGCGAATGTCGATGTGTTTTCATGGCAAGCATCCGACATCCCCGGCGTTCCTAGGGAGGTGATTGAGCACCACCTTGATGTCTGTCCTCATGCGCGGCCCGTCAAGCAGAAGGTTAGAAAGCAAGCTTTGGAACGACAAGAGTTCATCACAGAGGAGATCCGGAAACTGGAAGCAACGGGTTTGGTAAGAGGAGTGCTCCATCCAACGTGGTTGGCCAATCCGGTGGTAGTGCGCAAGGCAAATGGGAAGTGGAGGCTGTGTATTGATTACATAGATATTAATAAGGCTTGTCCCAAAGACCCCTTCCCGTTGCCGCGCATCGACCAGATTGTTGACTCTACAGCTAGGTGTGATCTGTTGTCATTCCTCGATGCCTACTCCGGCTACCACCAGATCTTCATGACAAGGGAAGATGAAGAGAAAATGGCATTCATCACCCCATGTGGTACGTATTGCTTTATACGGATGCCATTCGGGTTGAAGAGTGCTGGTTCAACGTTTGTAAGGGCGGTCCAGATTGGTTTTGAACCCCAGCTCCATAGAAATATGGAAGCTTATATGGATGATATAGTGGTCAAACCAAGAACAGGGCAACCCTCATATCAGATTTACAAGAAACATTTGCAAACCTACGCAAGATCAATCTCAAGCTGAACCCTGAGAAGTGCGTCTTCAGCGTCCCGTCTGGCAAGCTTCTCGGGTTCTTTGTGTCACAGCATGGGATAGAGGCCAATCCGGACAAGATCAAAGCTATAGAGCAGATTGAAGCGCCCAAGCAAGTCAAGGATGTGCGTCGGCTTGCTGGTTGCGTTGCCGCCATGAGCAGGTTCATTTCCAAGTCCGCCAAGCGCGCCCTTCCCTTTTTCAAGATTTTGAAAAAGGCGAGCCCAATGGAGTGGACGCCAGAAGCCGAAGCAGCATTGCAAGATTTGAAGAGGTACCTCTCCTTCGCGCCAATACTAGTTGCACCTAGGCCACAAGAACCGTTGCTGCTGTACCTGGCGGCAACGAACCAGGTGGTCAGCGCCGCACTAGTGGCACAGAGAGAAATTGATGATGAGGTAATAGCAGCGACGGAGCCCGATGCCACCGATGCCGAGACGATGCAGCCAATTGAAGTGCCGCCGAAGAAGAAAATGATGCAGCACCCGGTCTACTTTGTTAGTTCCCTCCTGCAGGGGGCTAGATCGAGGTACTCCGGTGTGCAAAAACTGCTCTTCGGCCTTCTTATGGCCTCGAGGAAGCTGCGTCACTACTTCCAGGCGCACGAAATCACTGTCGTCACTCGCCTCCCTCTGCAACAGATATTGCACAATCCAGACGCAACGGGAAGGATCGTAGAATGGGCACTGGAACTGTCTAGCTTTGGCCTCAAGTTTGAGAGTACCTCGACGATTCAAAGCCGAGTCCTGGCGAAGTTTGTTGCAGAATGGACCGCGACGCCTGACGAAGAAACCCAAGAGACTGCTCTCCCCGGCAAGGAGGCAAGTTGCGACTGGATCATGTACTTTGATGGAGCTTTCTCCTTACAGGGCGCCGGGGCTGGCGTACTGCTTGTCGCGCCCATCGGAGAGCACCTCAAGTACGTGATCCAGATGCACTTCCCCAGGGAGGTGTCAACAAACAATACGGCTGAGTACGAAGGGCTGCTTGCCGGTCTTAGGATCGCGGCGGACCTCGGAATCACGAAACTCGTCGTCAGAGGCGACTCGCAACTTGTCGTCAAGCAAGTCAACAAGGATTACCAGAGCCCGTTGATGAAGGCCTACGTCGATGAAGTGAGAAAGCTGGAAGAGCGTTTTGACGGTATACAGGCAGAATACGTTCCCCGAGCGGAGAATGATATCGCCGATTACCTGTCAAAACGCGCTGCCCTCAAGCTACCTGTGGAACCAGGTACCTTTGTGCTTCGGCTAACTCAGCCATCCGTTGATCCATCAACAGAGCAGAACAAGAGGAGAAAATCAGGGCCCGGCAAGTACTTTCTCGCCGAGCTCCCCGAAGCCGCCGGCAAGGATGTTGCTGGAGACACTGAGCCCGCCACAGGATGGCTAGCTCCGACAGAGCATCAAGCTCTTGCCATCGAGACAGCTGCTCCTGTAGCGGAGGAAATGCCTTTAGTCCTCGTCGTTGAGCCCCAGGCTCCAGCGTGGGCACAGCATACCGTCCGATTCCTCCAAACAGGGGAACTTCCTGAGGAGCAGGAAGAAGCGGAAAAAGTAGCCCGTCGCTCTACTATGTACCAGTTCGTCAATGACGTCCTGTACAGAAAGAGGCCGAACGACGTGAAATTGAAGTGTATCCCTCGAGAGGAAGGACTGGGGCTGTTGGCAGAGATACATGGAGGCATATGTGGATCCCACATCGGGTCAAGGGCCCTTGCCAGCAAAGCGTTTCGGCAAGGTTTCTTCTGGCCCACCGCCCTCCAGGATGCGACGACACTAGTCACCAAGTGTGAAGCGTGTCAGTTCCATTCAAAGAAGCTTCATCAGCCATCTCAAGCCCTTCATACCATTCCTCTCTCCTGGCCTTTCTCGGTCTGGGGGCTCGACATACTGGGCCCTTTCCCCCGCGCTGTCGGGGGCTTTGAGTACTTGTACGTTGCAATCGACAAGTTCACAAAGTGGCCAGAGGTGGAAGCAGTGAGGAAGGTCACAGCTCAGTCAGCCGTCAAATTCTTCAAGGGACTAGTGTGCCATTTTGGTGTACCCAACAGGGTCATCACCGACAACGGTACACAGTTCACAAGCCGCACCTTCATGCAATATACCCAAGAACTCGGCAGCAAAGTCTGTTTCGCTTCCGTTGCTCACCCACGAAGCAATGGTCAAGCTGAGAGGGCAAACGCTGAAGTACTGCGAGGCTTAAGGACAAAGACCTTTGACAGGCTGCGCAAGAGTGGAAGGCGCTGGATTGATGAGTTGCCGACGGTTCTTTGGTCAATCAGAACGACGCCAAATCGAGCCACCGGCCAGACACCCTTTGCCCTGGTATACGGGGCAGAAGCAGTTCTCCCCACTGAACTCATATACGGGTCACCTCGAGTACTCGCTTATGATGAGCTTGAGCAAGAGCAACTGCGCCAAGATGACGCAACGCTCCTTGAGGAAGATCGTCTTTGGGCGGTTGTGAGAGCAGCGCGCTACCAGCAAGCCTTGCGCCGCTACCATAGCCGCAAGGTTCATGCCCGAAGCTTTGAGGAAGGTGACCTTGTTCTTCGGCGCGTTCAATCGGCCAAGAATTCCAACAAGTTGACGCCAAAGTGGGAAGGCCCTTATCGGGTAATACGAGTCACCAGGCCCGGCGCAGTCCGCCTGGAGACCGAAGATGCCGTTCCAGCGAGTAACTCTGGAACATTGAGCATCTTCGCAAGTTTTACCCGTGAGGCACGGCTTGCCGGGCCCTCCGGCAAGCCACCTTTTGTACGAGCCTTGCCGATGACGCATGTAACCCTCTGTACAAAGCCAGGCGCAGACCCTGAGCATAAGTAAATGAAGCACTGGCGCCCTAAGTTATAGCATGCATGCTAGGGCGAGTCTCGTCCTTGGTTAGGGTTGATAGTGCTTAGCGGCGACTAACCCCTAGCTTAGAGGTCGAGTGTGCGTCTCTTTGTCTTTCTTTTGTCTTCTTTGTTTCACAGGACACACAGATATCCATGCCGAACCACTTGGGGAGAAAAAAAGAGGAACAAACCAACATCTAGCCCCCGGCAAGCCAGTATTGCCGGGGGCTACAAGAGCAAAGATTCACCCACGACGAACCAGGGTTGCCGGGGACTGCAGCTTCAGATAAGTTATTCATCCCTTATCATGCATTCCATTATGGACTGAGGTATGTGAAACCTCGTTTTCCCCTAAGCTACCGTGCTCCCCTAACTCTAGGCCCTAGGGCTCGTTCCTGGGGCCAAGTTGGGTCGTAGTCGCGGCAGCGAAAGGATGAAACAAGGAGCCTGAACCTGCCTCATCCCTGCCTCCGCCAAAGGCGTGAAGAAGGTCGAGCGAAGTGGGGAGATGGCAAGGCCTGTTGCCGGGCAAGGAAATGTTTATCTTGAAGATATCAAGGATTTACTCCTTGTCATGGGTTCCACCCGCAAACAAATGACCCGGCAAGCATCGCTTTTTCATTAAAAAAACATTCCACTCAGGTACAGTCCATAGGGAATGAAAAACATGAATGATGGGATTGCAAGTTTTAAATTCAGCAAAGGCCCGAAGGCTTACAAACTAAAAAGAGATAAGGTGCCCATAATCCCTTTCTTGTCCCTCTCCTCAGGAGGCAGGTCAAGGAGGCGAAAAGGACAAAAGGAGAGCCTAGGCGAGCTATGGGTGGCAGAAGACACCAAGAGAACATCTTGGTGGCCGTCCAAAGGCTGGATGGTGATGGCAGCGCCGGAAGCAGAGCTCGAAGACGAGGCGGCAGGACGTCAACTCGCGTCGAAGGCATCGGTGCCTGCGTACTCCGACTTGACGGCCTTTCCGCCCGCCCTCTTCCTCTTCCGCAGCCTCCCAACGCCAGCCGCCCAAGGAGACGACCCCGAGAAGTTCAGGGAGCCGGCGACGCGGATGATGGGGTCACCGGTGCCGCACGGAGCGGCACTCGACACCTAATCGGACCCGTCATCCTGCCGCCTCCTACCCTCATCGTCGCTGCCGCTGTCCTCCTCGTCACTCCCGCCCGAGGAGGAGTCTTCACTATCAAAAGAGCTCTCCACGCAACACCTTGCACGGGTCCCAAAGCACCCGAAGACCTTGACGGAGAGAAGGCCACCCTCCATCAGCTTAAAATGGAGAGTGAGCCCCTCCGTCAAGCGGTGGATATGAGCAAACGTTTTCCATCCCCGATGAAGATACATCACGTGAGGGGCGGGGAAGTCGACGCGGACTCGCGTGCCGCTGATCCCGCAGCCCCTCATGTGCAGCCGCAACGATTCCGGCGGATCCAGCTCCATCTCCCGCGCAAATGGAGTCGGGAGACGAAGGCGACGACGCGGCGGCCGGCGCAACCTGACGAAGAACTCACAAGGGTCATCCCCAACATGGCCCTCCATTGGAGGAGGAGCTGCTCGCGGAGGCGAGGCCGGCGCGCCGCCCCGTCCTCCTCTTCCCCGAGCGCCCCCAGCCTCGCCCACGGCCTCGCCCCCTCCCCCTTCCCCTCGCGGCTGGCTCTGCCACCGCAGGCGCAGGAGAAGGAGGGATGCGTTGTCGAGCGGCGACCCTCGCCGCCACTGTTGAAGGACCGGGATTCCCTCTCTCCATGACGGATGGAAGGGAGGAGCAGAAGCTGAAGGAAGAAGAAGATGAAAGAATGCGGGACGCCATCCCCCCTCCCGCTCTTTATAAAGGATCGGGGTGGGGGCTCGGCCGCCCCGCTCGGACAATCAAGATACGGAAGGCGCAGGGAGCCAGGACCGACCCGCCGCCCCAACCAGTGACGGCCCGGTTTCCCGCCTCCACCATTTGCCACCCCAGGCGCATGGGAGACACGTGGCGGACGTGCAGAACCGAGGGGATGGGTGAGATGACCACTTCCCACCCCGTGATCATGGGGAGTGGATGCCTTGAAGACCACGCCTCAGCCCCATTCAGTAAATGGGCCGCGCCTCCACGCCTTCCTCCGTTTATGGGGAAGGCGCGAACCACACCTTTACTACGATGTGATGCATGCCTGTGGGAACCAACCCCACGCATGCTGCCCACGTCACACGCGCCTCCCCACGCCGCGCCACGCGTGGGAGTCGTGGGAAGCGCAACGCGCGAAGAACCTTACCGCGGTAAAAACCGCCCCGCCTGCCCGCGCACCGTTTTTGGGCCTAGCCCAACAACGCGTTGCGCTTATGTGTGGCCCAGGCCCGGGGGCTCCTATCGGTGTACAAAAAGAGGGGTACACTTTTTGTACCCCTATAACTGTGCACGGGCAGTCTGAGCCACGGGCACCACCACACCAAGCAAGGCAAGGGAGGTGAGCCAGGGTAAGACCGAAGCTGAAGAGAACTATGATGCCAAGGCCAAGACCACGAAGAGCAAAGGGGATGAAGCGGACTCCCGCAGCAAGATCCTTGCCGGGAGACAGTTCTAGCAGCCCCGGCAAGACCCTTGCCGCGGCGACTCGTCCCGCGCCTACGGAGCAAACCACCCTTGAGTCCACTGGCCCCAAAGGGCAAGGATTCGGGAGACATCCCCGTGGCGGCATGCAGATCTTTGTGAAGACATTCAAGATCAGATACGCACTAAGGAGACGACAACCCTTGGCGGGATCCCAGCCGAGGAAGACCACAAGGCCCCCGGCAAGCGCCTTGCCGGGGATGACAGTAGGCGCCCCGGCAAGGCCCTTACCGAGGACACCCGCAGGGCCACCATCAGGCCCACACCGACTAAACCTCCACCGCCATTCGCATGCAGCTGCCGACCCAACCAGCTGGGCAGGCACTTGCGTGGCGGCATGCAGATCTTCGTGAAGACCCACCACCGCACCACCTCAGCTGCCTGCCTACCTACGTGGCATCGCAGGCGTCGCTGGCCAGGGTGCGTGTCGACACAAGAAGGAGCGGCGACAAACGAGACAGGTTTCTCCCCGTCCTCGATAAAGCAAGGACACCTAAGCAAGACGCATTAAATGCGCCTTGTCATGTAATGCGAGGGATAACCTCGCATCACTGTACCCTTTCCACCTCCGGTGTGCCACTGTGGCAACCCCTTTTTCTATAAAAGGAGGCCCGAGGCGACCAGAGGAAGGATTCGGCTTTTTGGAGCTCCTCACGCCCCATAGCTAGCTCAAGAACACAGATATACAATCCACCAAAGCAGGAGTAGGGTTTTACGCACCTCACGGCCCGAACCTAGATAAACGAACCGTGTGCTACCTGTTAGATCCGCTCTTCTCACGACCCCACGCCCCGCTAACCACAGTAGGGATTCTTGTGATCCCATAGGTGTCGTTCCCACCGACATGGAACAACTTGGTGAAGCCAATGACATGATCGAGGCTCATGAAGATACCATCTCTAAGATGGAGGGGCATAGTCGTGACTATGCCCATGAGATTTTGGAGCTTTCCAATGCTCTTGAGGAAGAGCGTGGTCTTCGTTTGGCTCTTGAGGAGTCTCACAACGATGATCATGCTAAATTAAAGAAAGATCTTGATCATGCGCTTGTTGTTTCTCGTGTGCAAAACTCCAAGAAGGCAAAGCTTGGGGTTGATCTTGCTAGACTCAAGGAGGAGTTTGACATTCTCGACAAGGCTCACAAAGTCTTGAAGGGTGTTCATGCTACCCTCAAGGAGTCTCATGATCAACTCCAAGTGAAGCTAACCAAGGAGAAAGCCACTTTTCCTCGTATGGTGTTAATTGATAATGCAAATGCTACTAACCCTTGTTGTGAGCATGTGCATCTTATTGAGGAGAATGTTAAGTTGAAGGAGCAACTTGAGAAAGGCCGTGTGTCATGCATACAAGGTGAGAAGAACCTAAATGACCTTTTGAGAAATCAAAAGGAAGTTGTGGCCAAGGAGGGGATTGGGTTCGCACCCAACCCCAAGAACAAGAACAAGGATAACAAGACCAAACGACCTCCTTCTCTCAAGCAAACTTTTGTTAAGGAGGGAGAGAGTGCTTCCAAGGAGAAGGAGAACAATGCGAAGGGTGGCGGTGTCAAAAAGGGCAATACCACCCCTCCCAACAAAGCCGACGACTTTAATCCTTCTTATGTGTTATGTCATGCTAGTGATGGGCATGTCTATGCCAAATTTGTTGGTTCTCCTCATGAGTACATTGAATGGTATATTTGGGTTCCCAAGACCCTTGTTACTAACATCAAAGGACCCATTACAAAATGGGTACCTAAAACCAAGCATTGATCTCTTGTAGGTGTTTGCTTCCGGTGGGGGATCATGGTTGCTCGATAGTGGAGCTACAAATCATATGACCGGAAGCAAGGACTTGGTGGTGGACGTGCACAAGATTCCATCTATGCCCACCAATGTCGAGTGGGGTGATGCCTCATCTTCTAAGGTATTGGGACTTGGTAAGGTTGTCATCTCTCATGATCTCATGATCGAGAAGGTCATGCTTGTTGAGTCCCTTGCATACAATTTACTTTCCGTTGGTCAACTTGCAATCATGGGCTTTTCCACTTTCTTTGATATTGATACCGTGGCCCTCTTGTGGAGCAAGACTCTTAAAGTAGCCTTTGTTGGGCATGTCAAGAACGGTCTATATGTGATTAACTTCTCGGAGCGACCCACTAAGACCGCGACATGCCTAATGGCTAAAGTTGATGTGGGATGGCTTTGGCATCGCCGTTTATCCTATGTCAATATGAGATCTTTGCAAAGTCTTCTCAAGGGGGTCCATGTCCGTGGACTAACGAATGTTAGTTTTGCTAAAGATCGTGCTTGCAGTGCTTGTATCGAAGGAAAGCTTCATGAGAAGGCTCACCCTCCCACGACTATCATTTACTCAAAGAGGCCTTTGGAGCTCCTTCACTTGGATCTCTTTGGGCCTCCATCCTTTGATAGTCTTGGGGGTAGGAAGTATTGCTTGGTGATTGTGGATGACTACTCAAGATATACTTGGGTGTATTTCTTCAAGAGGAAGAGCGAGACCCAACAAACCGTCATTGACTTTGCAAATGAAGCACAACGTCAACACAATGCAAAGATCTTGACAATAAGAAGTGACAACGGCACCGAGTTCAAGAACTACACCTTGGATGAGTTTCTTAGTGATGAAGGGATCAAGCATCAATATTCCGCACCCCACACCCCTCAACAAAACGGTGTTGCGGAGAGGAAGAACCGGACGTTGATGAATGCGGTAAGGACCATGATGGCGGAGTTCAAGTCTCCGTACAACTTTTGGGCCGAAGGCATCAACACCGCGTGTCATGCATCCAATTGGCTCTACCTCCGCAAGGGCTTGAACAAGACTCCATATGAGATACTCACCGGTAACAAGCCCAACCTCAAGTACTTTCGGGTGTTCGGGTGTAAGTGTTTCATTCTCAAAAAGGTGTTTGGTTGTCTAAATTTGAGGCTAGAGCTTATGAGGGCATATTTGTTGGTTATGCTACAAAATCTCATGCTTACCGGGTCCTCAATAAATCCACGGGACTTATTGAGGAGACGTGTAACGTGGAGTTTGATGAGAATAACGGCTCCCAAGTGGAGCAAAGTGGCACTTGTGATGTAGGTGATGAAATTCCTCCTCAAGCCATAAGAAGAATGGGTGTTGGTTTTATCCTACCCATTGAGGAACCCCTTGTGGCCGAAGAATAAGGACAATGCTCCACTCAAGTGGAGCCATCACCAACCCAAGGCCCACATGCTTCCGAAGAACAAAGTGAAGGCCCTCATCCTCATGAACAAGACCAAGGGCAAGATCATGCTCAAGACGGTGTTGACACACCAAGTGATGCCCAAGGTCAAGTTCTCTCCTCCGAGCAAGTTCAAGATCAAGAACAAGCTCAAGACGTCGCTCAAGATGATCAAGTGACCTCTCCTCAACTTACCATCGAGGAGGAATTGGAGCGTCGTGCCACCAAGATTGCTTCCAAGCTCTCCACCAAGGGTCATCTCATGAAGAATGTACTTGGAAGCATTCAAAAGGGGGTAAGCACTCGTAGACAATTGGCAAACTATTGTGAACATCACACATTTGTCTCTTGTGTTGAACCCCAAAAGGTATATGAAGCACTCGAAGATCCGAATTGGCTTAATGCCATGCATGAAGAACTCAACAACTTTGAGTACAACAAGGTGTGGAGATTGGTGCCAAGACCAACGGGGAACCACAATGTCATTGGAACCAAGTGGATATTTAAGAACAAGCAAGATGCTCATGGGACCATCATTCGCAACAAGGCAAGATTGGTGGCACAAGGCTACTCCCAAGTCAAGGGTATCGACTACGGTGAAACATTTGCTCCCGTTGCTCGCCTTGAATCCATTCATTTGTTGATTGCTTATGCTTCTCATCACAACTTTAAGTTGCAACAAATGGATGTGAAGAGTGCTTTTCTTAATGGTCCTATTAATGAGTTGGTCTATGTCAAGCAACCCCCCGAGTTCGAGGATCCCTACTTTCCCGATCATGTGTATCAACTCGATAAGGCACTCTATGGGCTTAAACAAGCCCCACGTGCATGGTATGTACCACCTTACCGAGTTGTTACAAGATCGTGGGTTTGAAGTTGGGCTAATCGACCCCACTCTTTTTACTAAGAAGGTCAAAGGGGAGTTGTTTGTATGCCAACTATATGTTGATGGCATTATCTTTGGTTCCCCTAACAAAGCTTTCAATGAGGAATTCGCCGCTCTCATGACCTCAAAGTTCAAGATGTCTTCCATGGGAGAGTTGAAGTTCTTTCTAGGGTTCAAAGTGAAGCAAAGAAGAGAAGGAACCTTCATCAACCAAGCCAAATACACTCAAGACATGCTCAAGAGATTCAAGCTAAGTTATGTCAAGCCGGCTTCCACTCCAATGCCCACCAAGTGCCAACTTGACATAGATCCCAATGGTAAAGTGGTGGATCAAAAGGTATATCGCTCCATGATTGGATCCTTGCTTTACCTTTGTGCATCTAGACCTGATATCATGTTGAGTGTGGGAATTTGTGCACGGTTTCAAGCCGCACCTTAGGAAAGTCACTATGTGGCGGTCAAGCAAATCTTTCGATATTTGGCTCATACCCCAAACTTTGGCTTATGGTACCCAAGAGGAGCAAACTTCAAGCTTGTAGGGTATTCGGACTCCGATTGGGCGGGAGACAAAGTGGATAGGAAGTCCACTTCCGGAGGGTGCCAATTCCTTGGTTGCTCTTTGGTAAGTTGGTATTCCAAAAAGCAAAGTTGTGTGTCTCTCTCGTCCACCGAAGCGGAGTATGTAGCGGCCGGTAGTTGTTGTGCACAACTCTTATGGATGAGGCAAACTTTAAAGGATTACGGTGTCATTTGTGACAAAGTGCCTCTTTGGTGTGACAATGAAAGTGCCATCAAGATTTCTCTCAACCCGGTGCAACACTTCAAGATGAAGCATATTGAGATTCAGTATCACTTCATCCGGGATCACACTAGGCGAGGGGAGATCGAGCTCAACTACGTCAACACTCATGATAACCTTGCAGATATTTTCATGAAGCCGTTGGATGAAGCAAGATTTCGCGAGTTAAGGCATGAGCTAAATATCATTGATTCGAGCAATGTTGCTTGAACCCTTGCACACCCCACCATACTCAACTTGTTGTCTTGCTTAGATGTAGGCATGGACATAGGAGGAGTGTTGTTATCTCAATGAACTCTTCCTCCCCCATTATTCATAAATTGATCAAATCTTTCACATTAGCCATTTTTTATGGTACTTGTGCTTCAAAGACGAGTTTTGGTCATGGGCCCAAGGATAATTCTTCGCGGTGCCATACCAATTGACTCAAACATAGGTGGCTCTGGCCACCGCCCTCTCCTTGAAGAGGCTGTGTCTCGTGGTCGTCTCTTGTTGTCATGTTTCCCCTTCTTCTCTTCTTGTTTGAGTTTGTTTTATGGTGTTTTGTTTGTGTGAAGTTTCCTTGCGAAGACCTCTCTTTTCTTGTGTTTGGAAACTGCTTCTTCTTGAGCCCACGGTACTACCGTGGTGAGCCACGGTACTACCGCACCTAGCGCGGCAGTAATTTTTTACTGCCACCTGGGAGAGCGGTACTATTGCTCAGGTGTGGTACTTCCGCCGAGCAGTACTACCGCGATGAAGCGCGGTACTACCGCGCTGACGAGTGCGTGGGGGGGTTATGACTCGGGAAGGGGAGTTCCAACTCCCCATACCCATTCACTTGTCTCTCTCCCCACCGCCTCTCTCTCTCACTCAAGAACGGCACCGGAGGTCCTCGTCGGATCTCCATCTCTGGCCACTCTCCTCGGATTCCGACCGGTGAGATCGTTCCCCACCACTTCCTCTTGCCATGGACCAATGTTTCTCCCCAAAATCCCTCTCTTTCTTGGTTGTTCTTTCGCTTCTAGGTTTTTGGGGAGATGCATGTTGTTCTTGATTTTAGGCCAAATCTTTGCAAGAGTTGGATGTAGGAGAGTCATGTTGCGTAGAAATTATACTTGATATATTGTCCCGTGGTAGATTTGATCAACCATAGTACTTTCGTGGTTTCGCGGGTCTTCTCAGATTCAAAAGTAGGTTCGGATCTGACGTGGTGCGGTACTACCATGCTTCTGGTGTGGTACTACCGCTTGTCCGATACTACCGCTCGTTCGGTGCGGTACTACCGCACGTTCTGTGGCACTAAGGTCTTACTACCGCTCCAAGCCACGGTACTACCGTATCCTCACACGGTACTACCGCGACTAGGAGCGGTACTAAAATTTTAGTACCACACGACCAGGCGGCACTACCGTTGTTGTCCCATCTTCCTCGTGGCATTTATCCCGTTTGCTTTCTACATGTTTCCCTTGCTTTGCCGTGGTCTTTGCATTGATTCTTCTCGCTCTTTGTGTGTGCTTTCTCTTATGTATTAGGTGGTGGCTCTCGCCGTTCCAATCCCAGTCGTGACACTGGCTCCAAGCGACTGCGCAATCCTCAATATGAAGCACCAGAGGGCTCCAGTGCCCCCACATGCAATGTCAAGACCACTGTTAGCAAGCACAAGGAACCTGCTAAGGGCATGGACGAGATTCCCCTCACTGAGTACATCGAACGCCGGAAGATCAACCCTTATGTGAATGCTCGTGCTATCCTTAGAGGAAATGAGTTGTTTTGGACAAAACAGCAGGCTCTCATTTATCTGGATGTAATCAAGAACAAGCAAAACACCTAGGTGGATGTCAAGTGGATAGACATGAATCACTTGAGGAAGGACAAGTTTTGTGACTACTTTGGAGAAGCTCTGGATTTGGTGGAGCAGTTCGGTATTGAACATGTGATCTCTTTCCGCCTTGACTATGATCCTGAGCTTATCTGTCAGTTCTTTGCCTCAGTTCACTTTCACCCCGGGGATGAGCGGAGGATGACCTGGATGACCAATGGCCGTCAGTTGACTGCTACCTGGAAGGAGTTCATGGATCTACTCCACGTTCCTGATGACGGGCTCCACACACCCGTTGGTGTTCGCCCCCATGCCAATTCTGAGTCTGCTAGCAAGAACAAGCTTCAGCCATTCTATGTTGAGAAGGTGCTTCCCAGTGGCAAGTCGACTTGGGTGCTAAACTCTTTTCTGGATATCATGCATCACATCTTCCGCAACACTCTGTTCCCTCGCATTGGCAACAAGGACAAGGTTCATGCCTATCTGGTGGACATGATGCTCCTGTGCGAGGAGGCACGTACGCCTCAGACTCAGCCACTTGATGTCTCACACATCATGTGGTGTGAGCTTCGGTTTGCGGTATACACCCGCAAGGTACCTATCTATGGACCATACCTGTTTCTGTTGATCTCCACGACTTGGGAGAAGTTGTACCCTGGTGATGAGTTCCTTGCTCCAGACTGGATTCGGCATGAGTCCATCAGTCTCCGCGTCAAGCCCAACTGGGCCAACACTACTACTCGTGCTGAGGCGTCTGCTGCTAGGAGGGGTGTTGATGAGGAGGAGGCTCAAGCAGAGGATGTTGCTGAGGACCGTGCTGCTAGGTCTTCCCAACCTTCCTTTGAGCCCTCGTGGGCCAAGAAATTGAAGGACAAGATGAAGACTCTTTTCTGCATGCAAGCAAAGGGGCAGTACAGGACTCACGTGGCATCCAAGGAGAGTCGCCGCCGCGACAAGAAGGTTATGAGGCTCTTTGGAGAGGACGTCTCTGGCGGTTCTGAGGATGCCATCATGCTAGAGGCTGCATGGATGGCGAAGCAAGGCTTCAAGTGGACTAGTTTTGAGGAGGACATCAAGGAGACCGTCCCCACTGCCGAGTCTGACGCGGAGCACGAGGAGTGTTGGGATGATTTCTCTGCCTGAGCCACCCCTTGTGTGTAGGTGTCCTCTCTGCCTTTTTGGCGTGTCGATGCCAAATGGGGAGAGAGTGTAGGGATTTGCATCCTTGCGAGTCATGTGTCGTGTTTGGTGTGTTTGCTTTGTTGTTTGGACCTCATTTGCTTTGGTTTGGTTTGCGCCTTTGAGACTTATCCTTCATATGGTGTAAGACATATGCACTCTATTCTATCTTAGTGAGCTTATGATTGTGCTACTTATGCTATGCTCGTATTTGCTATCTTGTCTAGTGTTAGCCTTACTATTGCAAGATATGCCTTGTCTCTATAATATAGGGGGAGCTTTGATCCTAGTATGTGTGTCGTGCAGTCCAAAGCACCCATCTAGTTGGCACACATCTAGGGGGAGCCCGTCTATATTCTAGAGAGGAGGGGTTTGCGTTTGCTTAATATTATTTCCCTTTGTGCAAATCCCGTATTGTCATCAATCCACCAAAACTGGGGAGATTGTAAGGGCATATTTATCCCTAAGGTGTTTTGGTGATTGATGACAATGCTTTTGCGGACTAATCGTGTGTCTTGAGTTTCCCAGATGTTTCATCGCTAGGCACAAGACGGTTTGGTGTCCCTCGAAGACTATTGAAGACGGCGTTTTTCTACGTTTCTTTTTGGTGGATTTGAGTCGTAGGAAAGCCGTACTATTAAGAGGGGGTCCGCGTCGGAAAGGTTAGGGTGGAATCATCACGTACACGTTTTCTTCCTTGTCTCCACCTTTCCCCTGCACTTTGGAGCATCCTCCGTTTATCCTCTTTGCCTTGTCCTGGTTGCTGTTGATGGGCTTGCGGTAGTACTGCTCCCTGGAGCGGTAGTACCGCAGGCACCAGCGGTAGTACCGTACTACGGCGTGGTAGTACCGCAGGTGCCCACGGTAGTACCGCTCCTCCGGAGCGTAGTACCGTGGCCCCCAGGCCAAGTACCGCTCCATCACGGTAGTAGGGGCGGATGTAATTTTTTACATCCGCGCCACCACGGTAGTACCGCATCCCTTGCGCGGTAGTACCGCACGCGGCCTGGCTCAGCTGCCAAGCGGTAGTACCGCTCCTCTGCGGTAGTACTGTGTCGGATTTTTGCTTTGTCCGTTTTCTAGCGGAAGTAGGCACGGATGTATTTTTACTCATCCGCGCTCTTCCCAGGCTAGGGGTTTCCTGCCTTGCGGTAGTACCTCAAGGGGGAGAGGTAGTACCGCGCCTGCGGCAGTACCGTCCTCAGCCCATGTGCTACAAGTCTGCCCTAGCTACTGCTGCTGCTGCGGTAGTACCACGGTTCCTCACGGTAGTACCGCATGGCCTTGCGGTAGTACCGCTGGTCTGGGGCGGTAGTACCACTGGTCGTGGGGTGGTAGGTGGATAACGGTTGAATTTTTGTCCTCGGCTATAAAAGGGGTGTCTTCTTCCTCTAGTTGACCACCTCTTCCAACCCTAAGCTCCATTGCTGCTCCAAGCTCCATTTTCGCCCGATCTCACTCCCTAGTCAATCAAACTTGTTGATTTGCTCGGGAGTGGTTGAGAAGGCCCCGATCTACACTTCCACTAAGAGAAATTTGATTCCCCCCACTAATCCATTGCGGATCTTGTTACTCTTGGGTGTTTGAGCACCCTAGACGGTTGAGGTCACCGCGGAGCCATAGTCCATTGTGGTGAAGCTTCATGGTGTCGTTGGGAGCCTCCAATTGAGTTGTGGAGATTGCCCCAACCTTGTTTGTAAAGGTTCGGTCGCCGCCTCCAAGGGCACCAATAGTGGAATCACGGCATCTCGCATTGTGTGAGGGGGTGAGGAGAATACGGTGGCCCTAGTGGCTTCTTGGGGAGCATTGTGCCTCCACACCGCTCCAATGGAGACGTACTTCCTCTCAAAGGCAAGGAACTTCGGTAACACATCCTCGTCTCCACCAGCTCCACTCTTGGTTATCTCATGCCTTTACTTGTGCAAGCTTATTTGTGATATATCTCTTGCTTGCTTGTGTACTTATCTTTGTTGCATCATATAGGTTGCTCACTTAGTTGCATATCTAGACAACCTACTTTGATGCAAAGTTTAAATTGTTAAAGAAAAGCTAAAAATTGTTAGTTGCCTATTCACGCCCCTCTAGTCAACTATATTGATCCTTTGAACCGGTCTCATGGTGTTAATCAGGAGACCAAGTTATAGGATCGATGGCCGTATTATCAAGGGGGGCTCTCAAGTGAGTAGCTTGATCGTATCATTCGTAGAAAGCTAAACCATTGCATCCTTGGCATCTTCTATCTTGGTTCTTGTTTGGCTTTTCTCTGTGTGAGTTTTTGAGCTTATGGTCGTCTTCGTGACAAGCTTAAGCTCATCAAAAATAGAGTTCGCATGCATCATCTCTTGTGTATTCGATGTTGGCATTTGTGTCGGTTCTTCACTGATGGCGGTTTCACACCATTTCATAGGCATACCCCCCTTGACAACTCTTATCGTTAGCTTTCCATCAAGCTTGTGTTCGTCGTAATTAGAGTTCTTTTGTAGAAGTTTTGGCAGTTTTGGTCTTCCTTGCATCCATCTGTTTTTCTTGGGTTGTTTTGCTGCTAGAAATGTCATTTCAAGACAAAAATTTACCGCTAGGAAGCAGCTGTAGAACCCCGGAGCTGTAGAACCGCTTAGGCAAACACATGGAAATTTTAGTTGAGATTTTGGTAAGATTTGATTTGAGTATGGGTTGGGGAAGACAATGAAAGCTTTGATTTAGTTGAGGTTTTGGTAAGATTTAATTTAATTTGGGTATGGATAGGGGAACACAGGGAAATTTGAGTTGAGATATTGGTAAGATTTGATTTGATTTAAGTATGGGTAGGGGTCCACAAGGAAAGTTTTGATTTAGTTGATGTTTTAGTAAAATTTGATTTGATTGAGTTAGTAGGGACATGGGAGGTATGGTGTACATGAGGGAAAGAACCAAATGGAGGAGGACCAAGGGTGGAGACGAACTTACAACGACCAACCTACATGAATAAATAATATTCATCTCATTTTAAAATAAATCATGGATATAAAAGAAAATAAATGTGTATTTTAAAAGTTCACATATTTGAGAATTTTTGTTCATACATATTAGAGAAGATATTCATATCATTTTGAAAAATATTCACATATTCCACGAAATGGAAAATAGAAGAAAATAAACAAACAAAACCTTGAAAAAAAAGAAGCAACCAGCGGGTGGATAGTTAGGAGGGTGCTGATACCCCAAGCCCACTGTAGAGTATAATATAGTATTGAAAAATATTTAAAAATTTCAAAAAATTGCAAACATTTTAGTATAATATTGATGAATTCTTCAGTCATGTACAAATTTGTGTGATGAAATGATATTCATGGAGGTCTGGAAATACAAGAGAAGCTCCGAAAAGACTTGTTGGAAGAATATTGGAGCATCAATTTGTTTTTTCCCAAACCTCCAGGAATGTCATTTCATGAAAAAAATTACACCAGTTGTAACATTCATGAATGTTTATCACACAAAAAATCAGATTTTTTGAAGTTTCTTTACTATTTTTATTTTTACTGTTCACCGGAGAGCACGTGAGCTCGGGATCAAAAGACTTTCACCTTCACTCCTGCTATGAGCGGTATATAGGAATTCATAAGTTTCCACATCCATTTACCCATTTTATTTCAGATTAGAACATTTCTTTGTTGAGTCTCGCTTTGGTACACCTCCTCCACTAAACGTATAAAGGGCAATATAGACCTCTCACAGACCGTATCCACTTTTGTATGTATATGTCCTATAGTTGACCAACTCCTCTTTGGTGCAGGTTATAGGCTTTCTACTGGGCTAACAAACATGTGTATAGGAGGGTCGTTGTACCCTTGCTGACCAATGAGGCATTTGGAGTGGCACCTGGTGACCAATCCGCAAAAGCTACAGAGGAGGATCCCAGCAACTCTTCTGTCGATGCAGATGGGGAGAGAGTACCCAAGAAGAAAAAACCAACCCCGGTCAACTCTGGGCATTCGGCAGAGGCTGCGGTGCAGCCCTGCCCTTCGCAATGAATTGCCTCAGCTGGAACTGCCTCAGGCTTGGGAACCCAACAGCAATTCGAGAGCTTCACAGCATCTTGAAGCAGGAAGGGACCGGTCTCCTCTTTTTGATGGAGACGAAAATCTTGGCAAAACGAGTTGAAAACTTGAAGACCACACTCGGTTTCGCAGGCTGTTTCGCTGTAAGCAGTGAGGGATTGAATGGAGGAGTTGCACTATTCTGGTCAGCCGATGTCAAGGTTGAGCTCAAGAACTATAGTTCTGGCCATATTGATGTGATGGTGCAGACAAGTGATCCAGATTCGAGCCCGTGGCGATTCACGAGATTCTATGGAGCCCCTAGAGCAGCAGATCGACACCATAGCTGGAGATTTCCGCGTACGCTAAAGGCATTGCCACACGCGCCTTGGATGTGTGTGGGTGACTTTAATGAGACACTTTTTTGCCTCAGAACATTTCTCGCAAGCTGTTCGGCCATAGTGGCAGATGCAAGCATTCCGAGAGGCTACTGATGATTGCTTGTTCCAGGACCTGGAATGGACTGGGGTAGAGTACACATGGGATAATGGACAGCCGGGTGTTGATAATGTGAAAGCTAGGCTGGATAGAGCCTTTGGGAACCCAGACCTACTTCACCTGTATGGTTGTACGCAAGTGAGACACATCAGTACGACCGAGTCAGATCATTGATTCGTGCTTGTGAAGCTAAAGAAGCAAGTGTCTGCGTACAGGACAAGAGGAGCGAAGCCTTTTCGCTATGAGGAAGTATGGCAAACCCATGCAGACTACGACCAGGTGGTTTTGGAAAATTGGCAATGGGGGTCAGGTCAGCAAGGTTTGGCCGGTGTGCTTAACGCACTTCAGAACATGCAAGAGTCATTAGCTGCATGGGGTGTGAGAGAGTTTGGCAGTCTTACTGCCACCATTAAGAAACTTCGGGCAAAGCTGGATCGCCTGCGTAGCCAGGCTATTGGCCGAGGCCCATCCGATGAAGAGAAGGCCACAACAAAGAAGCTGAGAGAGGCTCTTCGTCAGGAGGAGATTTGGATGCGACAGAGGTCGAGAGTACCCTGGTTGCGTCACGGTGATCGGAATACAAAGTTCTTTCATGCCCAAGCGGCCATGAGAAGACGTATAAATAAGATCGAGAGACTTGTACGTGATGACGGCTCTGTTTGTCAAACGCCGGATGACGATCAGAGTGAAGTCCAACAGTTTTATCAAGCCCTATACACTTCGCAAGGCTTCAACCCCATGGATGGGCTTTTGGACTTAGTTCCAACCCGCGTGTCTGATCAAATGAACGTGCACATTGATATGGCCTACACTGCACAGGAGGTCAAAACAGCGATGTTTTAGATGGCGCCATCTAAAGCACCGGGAGTGGATGGTTTCACCGCGGGCTTCTTTCAGAGGCACTAGTCAATCCTTAAGGACGACATTATCCCGGCGGTGCTTGGATTCCTAAATGGGGGTGAACTACCGAAGGAAATGAATGATACATCCATTACACTAATTCCTAAGGTACAACACCCTCAAAGCATTAAGCAATATAGACCCATTTCCCTTTGTCCTATCTTGTACAAAATCGCAGCAAAGTGTATTGTTAACAGGATAAGGGGCTTTCTGAATGATATCGTGAGCAAGGAGCAAAGTGCTTTTGTACCAGGGCGACTCATCACTGATAACGTGCTCATAGCACATGAAAGTGTGCATGCAATGAAAAGAAGGAAAAAAGGAAAGAATTTCGGTTGTGCTGTCAAACTGGACATGATGAAAGCTTGCGATCGCGTTGAATGGCACTATCTTGAGGCTATCATGTCTAAATTGGGTTTCAGTGGCTCTTTTGTTCGGCTGATCTTGAAGTGTGTTTCATCAGTCCGATTTGCAGTTCGTGTGAACGGAGAGCTCTTGCCATACTTCACTCCCTCCAGGGGATTGCGACAAGGCTGCCCTGTGTCACCCTATTTGTTTCTTCTCTGTGCAGAAGGCTTCACCACATTACTCAACAGTTTTGGTGGAGCTCAGGTTGACAGAGGGATTCGGGTTAGCATGCACTCACCTTGGATCAACCATCTGCTATTCGCAGATGATAGTCTCATCTTCATGAATGCAAAGGTGGAGAGTGCTGCTAGGTTAAATAATATACTGGACATCTATGGATTGTGCTCAGGCCAATGTGTGAACATGGACAAAAGCTACATCTTATTCAGCCCAAACATGCCAGATCCAGTTAGAGCTGCCCTGAAAGCAACATTGGGCGTTTCGGTCGAGGCTTACAATGAGAGATACTTGGGCCTGCCTACTGCAGTGGGTCGGATCACTTCCGGGACCTTTGCCTTCATTGGCGAACGGGTGTGATCAAGGATGAATGGCGGGACTGAGCGTTTGATCTCTTGCGCGGCAAGGGAAGTCTTGCTAAAGTCAGTTGCCCAGTCCATTCCGACGTTTACAATGAGTTGCTTCAAGTTAACTAAGAAAGTCTATAAGAGCATCTCGTCGCCGATGGCAAGATATTGGTGGAACAATTCCATCGATCGCAAATCTCTGCACTGGATAGACTGGAAGTCCTTGTCACTTCCTAAACTCAAAGGAGGAATGGGTTTCCGTGACTTGTAATGCTTCAACATTGCGTTGTTGGGGAAACACGGCTGGAGATTGATGACAGACCCAGAGTCCTTGTGCTCTAGGGTTCTAAAAGGATGCTATTTTCCAACCTCCGATTTCATGAGTGCCTCTGTGCCACGAAGCGCTTCCGCGACATGGAAGGGAATTATGGCTGGGAGGAGGGCACTAGAAGCCGGCTTGCTATGGCGAATTTGTGATGGCACCTCTGTGAAAATTTGGATTGGCCGGTGGCTACCTGGAAAGCTATCTCTACAGCCCTCAGTTCAAATTGGGAGTGCTAATCTTCACACAGTTTCAGACCTTATTGATACAGACAAGTGGAGCTGGAAAGCTGATCTCATAAGGAGTAATTTCACACCACCGGACGCCAATGCAATCTTGAATTTACCTCTCAGGCAAGGTGGTGGTGACAACTTCTGGGCATGGGCTCATGAGAGGCCGGGATCCTATACTGTAAAATCTGCGTATCGTGCTCTAATGACTCGCAACGAGCAGTTAGCTCTAGAGGAATGGATGATTACTGAAACTTCTAAGAATGACAAATAGTTATGGACTCGACTCTAGAAGCTCAAGGTGCTACCCAAAGTCCGTGTCTTTTGGTGGCGGGTTCTTCGTGGCATCTTGCCGGTTGAATCAACACTGAAACACAGGCACATTGCAACTATGACCCGATGCAAGATTTGCAAGGGTGCAGACGAAGACATGGTGCACGCTCTCATCAAGTGTTCCCATGCTCAAAGCTTCTGGACGGAAGCTAGGAAATGGCTCAATGTCAAGTTGCCACACCTACATCCGACCACTTGGTGCAAGGATATTTTATGTGACACACGCATCAATGAAGGGGACCGGCCGAAGATCATCACTGTCATGTGGGCTATATGGACTTCTCGTAACAACATAACACATGACAAAGAGAGCATGCATCCACGCCAGTCCCTGAAGCGGATCAGAGAAGCTCTAATGCTGCTAGAGCTTCCCGATGAACATACCAGGATCATGCCTGGTTATGGTTGGAGACCGCCCGACCCAGAGTGGCTAAAGATAAATACGGACGCTACCGTCTCGCTGACTGAAAACAGCAGTGGAGCGGGGGGTCTTGCTCGAACCTCATCCGCCTTTGTTGCTGCCTGGAGCAAGCCGCACCATAATGTCACGGATCCGCTCATTGCAGAAGCACTAGCTCTACGAGACGGAGTCATTTTCGGCAAGCTTTGAGGCTTTTCGCAAGTAGTGTTTGAAGTAGATTGCCTGGAGCTGGTACAGCTCTGGAACTCGCGACAATTTTCACGCTCTGTCATAGCGCCTATTCTCCTCGAAATTGAAGGGCTAGCCTCAACTTTTCTTAGTTTTGATGTTCATCATGTAATGAGACAAAGCTAACAACCCAGCGGACCTTTGTGCAAAGCATGCAAGCACACTGGGAGCGACTGATTGTTGGATGAACTCTCCTCCCGGCTTCCTAGTTACGAGCCTGATGGCTCATCGTGCTAGATCCGGCTTTGATTGAATAAAGCTCTATGTTTCCCGCAAAAAAAATACTGGGTTCTTCCCATTTACATTTCTTTTCCTTTTTTAGCTTCAAAATATATTGCAACACTTGAGATTCGAACTCAGTACCAATAGGTTTATTCCCGACCACAATTACCAGCTTGGATAGGTAACTTGCCGTACATGATTCCACTTCTTTTTCTTCTTGTTCTCTACATTTCCGGTTCTGGTTCTGCATGATTTTTTCAGGCAATTTTCTTTTGATTTTTCATGCACGGTTTTTGCTCCTTTTTTTCTCTTTCTTTTTCTTTTTTTAAATTTCTTTTTCCCCTTTTCCCTTTTATTTTTCACGAACTTTCTTTTGAGTTTCTGAACTTTTAAGAAAATCATGAAACATTTTTCTAGATTTGTAAACTATTTCCAAGTTTGTGAACATTTTGCAAACTCTTGAACATTTTGCAAATTCATGATTTTTTTAATTTACTCGTGAAAATTTTTAAAATTCATAAATGATTTTCAAAATCATGATCTTTTTAAAATTTTAAATCATAACAATTTTAAAATTCACAAACTTTTTTCCAAACTTGTGAACGTTTTTCAAATTCATGGACTTTTTAAAATTTAATTCATGGATATTTTTCAAATTCATGAACTGTATTTCGAACTTTCTTAACCTTTTCAAATTTATAAACTGTTTTCAAATTCGTGGGCGAGCGAGCGTGCAAAGTTGGCGAGTGGGCGAGCGAGCTTGCACAATATTCACAAATAGATGATGCCATGCACAGACATTTGTTCAAATCTCAAACAATGTCCACCTTTAAAAAAATCAAGAAACTACAAATATTCACATTTTATAAAATTGTACAGAAATTTCAAAAAACTGTTTGTGTCTTTCAAAATTCCCCAGAATCTCAAAACAGAAACATTTTTCTAAAAGAGCGACCACAGTTTTGAACTTCATGAACATGATACGCTCAATAGCTTCTACATGGTTCGGTCAAAAAAAACTTCTTCTTGGTTGACCTGCGACAAGTTGACCATTGACATGTTGGACCTTTGACCGTTGGCTTTTTTGAAAAAAAGTTCATCTCTTTAAAGGGACAATTCTATTTCTCCCCCTAACTTGAACCCACACCTGTCATTTACCCCTAATTTTCGAGTATGCTCAAAAATACCCATCTTCCGTCTGGTACCGTTATAGAAATGCCCTTCCGTGCCGTTTCCGTCGGGTCAAAGGGCTTTGACCGTCTCCATGGCATTTCTTGGACAATTATACCCCTCCTTACAAGTGGGGCCAATCAGTAGAAAAAAAAATTGAGGCCCACCGTACTGGTCTGCCATCCTTTAACCTTTTGACGCATAGGGAAACGGAAGAGAGGAGCTCAGGCTCCGGCCATCGCCGGAGACTCGCGGCCATAGAGCGCTCCCAGAGGACCATAGCGAGACCGCGACGTCCTGCCGCACCCTAGAGAGATGAGCCCTGCGCTCGGGGGCCAAGGGAGGCGTCGCCCTGCTCAGCAGATGCGCGGTCATGGCAGGGCGCCGTCGGGGTCCACCCCACGGCCAACCATTTGGAGAGGGATAATGCTTTCCACGACGAGGGAGGTGCTCTATCGGAAGGAAGCGCAGAGGGAGGCCCCAAGGCTCGGCATCGACGGCGCACTTCTTCTCTTCCCCAAATCCGTCGGCGTCATCTTTCGTGCGTGTGGCAAACAGACTCCCAGAGCTCAAAAATCGCGTCCATGATCTTCGCCATAGTTTAATTTGTTTTCTCGCCGAAGGGTGCCCGGGATAGCCCTAATCGCTGGCGCCCCTTTCCTTCTTCCTCGGCTCCGTTCCACCGCTGCTGCGGCCGATCTCCGGCCATGGTGAGCCCTCGGTCTCTACGCCATATTTCTCGCGTTCCTTGGGGTTTCCTGAAGTAATTCTTGTCATTTCTTTGGAGCCGCACGACCCCGAGTACGTCTTCCTGCGAGCTCCAAGCTCCGCCGCCCGCTGCCCTCGTCGCCGCTGCTCGAGCTCACTGATGTCCGTCCCCCCGGCCACCCCACGCTCTCCGTCCACCTAGGTTCACTCTGGATTCGCGCCAGCAGCCTCGTAGGACCACTCTGCAGCACCTAGACCGCCAACATCCTCGTGTATGTCGCCGCCGTGCCTTCGTGCATGCGCCGGTGTTTAACCACTATCGTTAAAAACTTGTTTAATTAGCCTAACCCTCTCTGTTAATTATTACATTAACCCATGGACACTCTAGTAACCAAAACAGGTAATAAATATCTTAAAGAGACAATGACATGTGCGCCCCCAACTCCAATTTGATTAGTCCCTATTGACAGGTCTTTATTTTTTTTCTTGATTGGCCCCACTTGTAAGGAGGGGTATAATTGTCCAAGAAACGCCATGGAGACGGTCAAAGCCCTTTGACCTGACGGAAATGGCACGGAAGGGCATTCCTATAACGGTACCAGACGGAAGGGGGGTATTTTTGAGCATACTCGAAAATTAGGGATAAATGCCAAGTGTGGGTTCAAGTTAGGGGGAGAAATGGAATTGTCCCCTCTTTAAAAGAGTTCACGGATTTGAAAAAATGTTCGCGGATTTGCAAAATGTACACAAATTGAAAATACCATGAAAGTATTGAGAAAAATTCATGATTTTTGGAAAAGGAAGTTGAAGGACTTGAAAAAAGTTCATCGATTTTGAAAAAAAAATCATCGACTTTGAAAAAATTTCATTCATTTTTTAAAAAAGTTCATTGATTTTAAAAAAAGGCTCGTTGATTTGGAAAAATGTTCATCCATTTTGAGAAAGTTCATCGATTTTCAAACAAAGTTCATCAATATTGAATTTTAAAATAGTGCATCAATTTTGAAAACGCATCCACAAATTTGAAAAATAGTTCGTTGATTAAAAAAAGCGAAATTGAAAAAAGTTTGCACATTGCAAAAGAAAAACAAAAACAAAACAGAAACAAAAAAAAAGAAAACGAAAAATAAAAAGTAAAAACCAAACAAGACTGTTGAAAAAAGGGAAAAAAGAAAAAAGAACAAAATTGTTGGAAAAAATGAGGAGAAAGGAAAAAAGAAAAGGAGGAAAGAAGAAAGAAGAAAAGAACGAGAAAGAGGTACATTATCACGTTGCCTAACGGTGGTTGTTTTCTTTAAGAGGTAAATACACCCGTGGTGCTTCAACTTGCCATGAATGTGCCACGGATGTGCCACAGATGTTCAGTTTAGTGTCTGAACTTAAAAAATATATCGAACTGGTTCTAAAACTTGGCACGAACGTGCAAATACGGTGCTAATCACACCCGTAGACGTAAAGTGCGTCGAGGTGGCACCGTATATGGCCGATGTGGCACAGACATGGCGTGGGGCCCACTTATAACGGATCCAGCTTGCCTGCTCGTCAATTTTGAAAACGCATCCAAAAATTTGAAAAATAGTTCATTGATTAAAAAGCGAAATTGAAGGAAGTTCGCACATTGCAAAAGAAAAACAAAAACAAAACAGAAACAGAAAAATAAAAAAAACGAAAAATAAAAAATAAAAACCAAACAAGACAATTAAAAAAAGGGAAAAAAAGAAAAAAGAACAAATTCTTTTGAAAAAATGAGGAGAAAGGAAAAAGGAAAAAGAGGAAAGAAGAAAGAAGAAAAGAACGAGAAAGAGGTACATTATCACGTTGCCTAACGGTGGCTGTTTTCTTTATGAGGTAAATACACCCGTGGTGCTTCAACTTGGCACGGATGTGCCACGGATGTTCAATTTAGTGTCTAAACTTGAAAAATATATCAAACTGGTTCTAAAACTTGGCACGAACGTGCAAATACGGTGCTAATCACACCCGTAGACGTAAAGTGCGTCGAGGTGGCACCGTATATGGCCGATGTGCCACAAACATGGCGTGGGGCCCACTTATGACGGATCAGGCTTGCTTGCTTCCTTCCCATGTTCCCATCCATGCTCCCACTTTATCCTACGGCTGCCTTTTTTTTTCTTTTTCCTTTCTAATCTAATCATCTTCCCCTGATTTTAAGGGGTGGAGTCAGGCCTTATTTTATTCCAATCAAATTAAGCCACGTACGCAGGAGTACGGATGGGCACACGCGCGGGGAGCAGGCAAGTCTCGTCCACTTATAACTACGAAACATAATTACTTGAATAGTAAACATCTCTATGACTAGTGGCCCTGCCTGTTAGTAGCTTAGCATAAATAAAATGGAAAATGCGCCAGTCAGGTATCGCACCAGCAGCAAGACGATTACACGCTGCTAATGCAAGCCACAACACCTCATAATCGTTTTCGTTAAATTTGGCGCCTCAGTCAAAATATACTAAGCGAGAAACTCCTGTGTCTGGAAATGGGCCGCAGCCAGTGGCCCATATCGCACACGTTATTTTTTTAAATGTAAAAATATGTAAATAATAATCATAATAATAAAAGTAAGATTCAAATATTCAAATGTTATAATAAAGTACCTCATGCCACACAAATATCAATGTGCATACAAAGTTAATATATAGAGGTATACTATACAAAATAAAATAAAAAATTAAAACATATTCCTGTAATATTTAGAAATATTTAATTATTATTTATAAAATATATTTTATATGTTAGTATTTACAAAAACAATTAAACACTCATGGATTATATTTAAAATAGTATTTTCTAATAATAAGTTAATATTTCTAAAAATTACAGGAACATTTTTAAGGTATTTTATTACATACCTCTATATCTTTATTTTGTGTGCACACGGATATTTCTGTAGCATAAAGTAATTATTAGTAACACAGGAATATTTAAATCTAGATTTTATTATTATGATTATTATTGACATACTTTTTACATTAAAAATAATGTGCGGAAAATGGGCCACAGGCTGCAACCCATTTATGTATACTGGAGTTTTCAGTTAAAATACATTAAGGATGAGGGGCTGACATTAACTTGAAAACATATTTGATGGATGCAGGTTCGATGCCCGTCCATTACGTTCTTATGTTATTTTTCTTACTAATTACTTATTGACAAGCGGGCCCACTAGTCATAGGGTTATATATAGTACTCGAGTAATTCTATTTTGTAACTACAAGTAGGCCCCACGCCATGTCAGTGCCACGTCAGCCATACACGATGCCACGTTGACGCGCTTTACGTCTATGGATAGGATTAGCACCGTATTTGCATGTTCGTGTCAAGTTTTAGAACCAGTTAGGCATATTTTTCAAGTTCAGGCACTAAAGTGAACATTGATGACAAGTTCAAGCACCATCGTTGTATTTACCTCTTTTTTTAACACAGTGCAGATGCAAGCGCTCATACATACGCACATACTCTCATCCCTATAAATGTACACACGCACACCCTACCCCTATGACCACCTTCGAGAAACTGAGCCGAAGTCATCATAGGCGCCTCGTTGTCGACGGGGACATCTTCTTTCACTGAAAATGCATCGCCGGAAATCCTAAAATAAATCCAGGAATAATGCGAGCACTAGGACTCGAATCCTAGTGGGCTGGGGATACCACTGTCCCTCTAACTATCCAATCACATGTTGGTTTGCTAACGGTGGCTGATTGGTTGTCGAGGGGGTGTGCCCCCGTTCTCTGTACAGTGTATACATATACATCGGGCAAAGAGTTTCTAACATATGATCATCATGCGCTTTCTTATGAAGAAGTATGGGCTAATCTAAGTCGTTTATGTGTTTAGGGGTGTACCGAAGAAGTGTTTGTCTTTGTGGGGAATCCGAATTAGAACATTCATCCAATAGAATACATTAGAACACGAAATCAGAGGAGGAGATCTGGTTAGTCACATAAATGGTAAACTGAAATGGTTACAGACTTCACACAACACTGCTAGAAATGGACACCGTTACCAAACTCAGAAATTAAAGATCTGTACAAATCGCTTGCATTCTACTTTCAGCTGAAACTTCTGAGAGCCACCGTCAGGTTCCTCACGAGCTCAGCCGCGGACGAGAAGCCCTCTTCGATCTGCACAAAACTCAACATGTCAATCTTCGGATCATGCATCAGAAGCTTATTTTCTTGCAAGCTACAACCGCATTTGCGCAATGGAAGAGAAGCCTTGCCTTGGCCGTGATGGTGATGTTGAGGCAGGAGTCGGTGAACGGGACGACGTTGGTGTTTATGATGGAGAGGCCCTGGTTCTCGAGCTCGGAGAGGACCATCACCAGCACCCCTCTCCTCTCCTTGCAGCAGATTTTCAGGAGCGCCGTGTGCCCCCGGATGCTGGCCTCGACGGCCGGGCTCGAGTCCTCGGCCGCGTCCCCGGACCCGCTGGGTCCTGCTGCGTCGTTGTCGGCGGCGGATATGCGGCACTTGCTCTCGAAGACGGTGGTGGACTCCGACGACCTCCGCGAGCCTTGCTCCTCCAGCGCCCTCACCTTGTCCTCCAGCTGCTTCACGTAGTCGATGGTGCTCCCCAGCAGAGAGATCTTGTCTGTCTGAAAACAATGGCGAAGGGTAACTAATGGAGCTCGCCGCGGGCAGTTGGTGTGGTGACCACGTGAATGCAGCCACGTTTCCTTGTCACGCACCTTCCTGAGGCCGGGGACGATGGTGGCCAAGGACACGAACTGCTGCTGCAGCTTCTCCCGTCGCTTGCGCTCGGCGATGACGTGCTCCTGCGCGTTCGCTGGCGCCCTGCTCCGCCTCTCCGGCGCCTGCAGCTGCATCGTCCCTTCCACGCCGTCGTGCTGCCAGGCGCCTCCCGAGAAGTTCAGGGTGCCAGCCTGGCCGGCGCCGAAGGAGAGGAAGTTGGACGATGGCGGCGGCGGAGACGGCTGCCCCAGCTCGTTCTTCACCGTCGTCGATCCGAACGGCAGGTTCGGCAACGACGACGAGCCTCCAAAGCTCGGGAAATCGGAGCTGCGAGATGGATGGAACGACGGGGTCGCCATCGGCGGCGTGTAGTACTGCTCTTGATGGCCAGGCAGCGGCGGCTCCGCGAACTGTTGCTCCATGCCGGGCACGGGAACCCCTTCTTGCTGATACATGTACGCCAGCTCCTCCTGTTCCTGAAACCAGCCATTGCAAGAAGAGCTTATACCTCAAATTCACAGCATGTTAACTTTCAGATGCCACAAGTAATTAGGACCAAATGCGCTTACCGTCTGCGTCAGCCATTGATTCGGTTGCTCCATTACTGCTCACTACCCACAGAAGAAGAGCTTGATAGTTAAACATACGCTCACAAGCGCAGAGGAACACCAAGCTTATAGAGAAGTGGAATTTCTGGTCAAGGCATACCTCAAACCTCTGTTCTCTTCCCGGCTCTTCTTTCTCGACTGGCTGTCGTGTGTACAAGCAGAAGAAACCGGCATATATAATGGTGTGAACTTCCGGCCGGTGGTGTTGAGAAGAAGGCGTTCGTTCACGTGCTCCATGCACTCGCAGATAAGGTCAAGGTACTTGCACGTTTGGTCCGCTCCACCGTACGCGCTGGTGTTGACATCACAGCTCCGATCTCCCAAGATCATAATTCCACCCGGAGGATTTGTTATCTGAAACTGGTTTGTAAACAAGACCTGTCTGAAGATTCAGTAGGTTCGCTGACAGTGACACTCGGATAGAAAGTGTGCATGCTTGCTTGACGAGGTCTGTTTCACTAGGAAGGACTCCCTCCGTGGAGAAATATAAGAGCGTTTATAGATAGATCGAGCGTTTAGATCACTAAAGGGAGTTTATAAACGCTCTTATATTTCTACGGAGGGAGTACACGACAACTGCAAATAGGTTTAGCAATTGTTACATTGACTGAACCAGTACGTGTTTGTGTGTTTGTTTGTGGAATGATCGGTTGATTTGATTTGTTGTTGGAGTGATCGGGACACTTTCGTCAAGGGTGTGCACAGTAGGTTGAAGCGACGGCGACATTTCTGGAGGGACCTGTTCAAATGGCGTTGGAGGGCAAGCACAGTTTATGAAACTCCACTAGTGTGCATATGATAATAATATAGGAGTATATATACTAATGTCATATCGTTTTGTCAATTGGTTAGGAGATCCACGCGATAATGGCGCTGCCTTTTTTATGCTGAATCTGCAAGCTTTTTAGATTACAGGAGCAAATCCCAAGAAAGTCCCAAGAAAGTAGCTTCAAATCAAATCGCAAATAGAAGACAACTGTTCCGGACCAACTGGCTGGAAAGTCCAAACCTGAGGAAGGCGCGAGAAGAGGACAGATGACTCGTTTGTTCTGCCTTGATCCTATCAACGAGGTTAGGGCGTTAAGCCACTGGATTACATGTATGGCATGTTGTTTGCTTGCGCAACTTGGAGTATTTGGTCAGATCCACATGCAAAAGCCAGCAAATCTGACCCAGGTGCCGTCTCAGGTGAGGCAAAAAAAAAATTGATGTTGGGCAGGGTACCTAACCATCTAAATGTAAAATGTTTCACCTGCATGCTTGCATTTTGGAGTTTTGGTAAATGTCACCAGGAATTGTGTATTTTTCATTCAGGTGTCTTTTCTGATTTCGACAGCTATAGGGCAGGGTGCATCATCTTCCTGTTCAAACCAATCTTCTTGAAGCTACAATCATGTGGTAACTAGGAATCACACCATATTGTTCCTAATATATACTCCCTCTATTTACAAATATAAGATGTTTTAGATATTTCACTATGGACTACATACGGACTGAAACAAGTGAACAAACACACTAAAATATGTCTATATACATTCGATTCAGAAAAAAAATAGAACTTCCTATATTTGCGAACTGAGAGAGCAGTAGATAACTCAATATTAAACATTCTGCAATACTATTTTAAAAAGAAACAGCAAGCTTAAGCTTTGGTGTCACCTTTCGGCTGGCTAACATTGCTTCCAGGAGCAACTTGGCTAACATATGACATTATGATGCAATTTGTTTCCCTAGATTTAGTGGCTTCTTGCAATTCTAAATTGCTCATCTCCCGAAACCACATGGCTCAATCACTAATTAGGCATGCAGTTGACTACATTTATAGACTAACGTGGCCAACTTGATCAACAAGAGCACAACATAAAACTCTAGTCTGTACTACTTCATCGTTTTTCATGGCGTTTTTAGCAGGTCTAGTGCACCACTGGATTGCCAGCGTCAACAAGTTACTCCACTGGGCAACTTGGATTAGCTACACAAACTACAACCACATGCAAATGCCATGATTAAGGACCATTTCGGCTTAACATCCCTAAATAACCGGTTAGCAAACTTTGAGGAGGTGTTCATGCTTGAGAACTCGTGCGTGCGTTAACTTGTGCTATAGGACCATCTTGTTGGCACATTGCATTCGGATCGTATCTGAATATTTTTGTCAAATGTACAACTAAACCTAATGGCTCCAATGGAAGTAAACAATAGAGAAGACTGGTCTTTAGAGTTGTCAGGATATCATAATTGAATCTTGGAAGACGATACTGTTATCCTAGATATATAAAAGTAAGACTTGTGGGTTTTACAATTAGTTTTACTCACTGGCGAAGGAATCAACACAGACTTCCCTTGCAATTTGCAAAATCATGCAAGTTGTTCCACCGGAACTTTTTCTGTCATCAACATGGCAACATGATCTAGTAAAGTAAGATGTTATCAAGATGAAGTCCCAATTTACTCTCGGTACATGCATTAAACCTAAGGAACAGACATTTGTTAAAAAATGTTCATCCATTTATTAATAATAATAAAATAAAATAAAAGTGCAAAAATATAGATAATAGAAAAAATCCGAAGGATATGCTTGTTTCATGCTTTCCGAGGCGCCCTTCAAACCTTTACAAATTCTGGGGAAAATCTCAAATTAATTTATCACCGAACACTCCTACCTCCTAGGATTCTCCAACCTCCAAGAGTAAGGCAATTGAAGGGAAAGCTTGGAACTTGCTCAAAATCATGATTCCGGTTGGTCAAAAGGGGGAGGACTAGATCTATGCTTGGTGAAATCCTCTCTCAAATCTCTCATGAATTCCTAAAAAAACCAAATGTTTAGGGCTGAGGAAGCGTGTGTAACGACCAACCTTTCCAGGTTATGGTTTCCGTGTGTTCTATGCCATCACCTGGACCGAATCGCCAGCATACATGGTACAAATGTGACATCAAACACAAATCATCATTTCATTACATCGCATGATCGAGAATGTAAATGAGTCTTACAAACTTCTATCCCAAGGCTAGTCAAATATATAGTGTTACAATTGTTGGAAATATGAGCAATTTACCGAATGATTTTATTAACAGAAAACTAAATAAAGCATGACTAATATAGTAGAGATAAAACAAGTCATGCGTTCGGACAGAGAGAAGGTAAAGAGCATCTGCATATATGAACTTGAACTAAACACATCTAGAACAGATACTAGATGAAGTTGCATATATGAAGTAGAACCTAACACATGTAGGACGGAAAGTAGAGCAAAGAACTGTGTCATGACATCTAACAGAAAGAGCAAGAACACGTACGGGACATCAGCAGTAGAAGTGTTGGACTTGGGGTCGGTGTCCTCGCCCGCCATGTGATGGAGGAGGTCGTGGACGTCGGGGAAGAAGTCGTCGTCGGGGAAGTAGTCGTCGGCGACCGGATCGTCCATGATGAAGCAGCCAGTAGTCGCGCTGAGCGCTCCCCAAAAACCTTATCACCCTTCTCCCGTACAGGACTCAAAAGGTGCAGTTTCGGAGGCCTACTGTCCCGATCTGCGGTGCACGCCGCAAGCCGGGATGGGGAAGATCGTAGCAGCAGCGCAGTGCTCAGGAACTTGTGGCGAGAGGAGGAAGAGGTTCTGGTGCATCTCTCTGGGAGGAGCGACCTCCCTTTTATAGGCGCAAGAGAAGGAGGCGAGAGGGCAACGACGGGAGGTGAAACAAAGAGACAGAGACGAAGCGAACAGCCAGCAGCCAAAGGGTTGCACCGTTCGCATTCGAACTCCACTTTCGCAAAAAACATTTTCAGTTTCCGTGTGACCTTTCGTATACCCGTAGTGCGTGGTAAAAATTTAGACATCGGCTCGGCTCATTCCCGCAACTCGCAGCGCGTCGTGACGACGCGTGGCGTGGCGAGGCGGGCGGCGGAGGAGGAGCGCGCGTGGATATCCCTCTTATTCTCATGCTCGTACAAGTGGGGAAAGAACCTCCCTTATAAGGAGGTCCAACTCCCACTAAACTAGCAATGTGGGACTAAACTTTAGTACTATCCCTTGCCTTGCACAAATGGGCTAAGTGGGCCTCTAGGATTTATTAGGAATTTCTGAAATAGTTATTGGGCTGCCCAAAATAGACTAAATTCCAGCAATCACTGAAATAGTTATTGGGCTGCCCAAAATAGACTAAATTCCAACAATCCCCCACCAGATCCCAGAGGCACACAGAAATTTGCCTTTGGTTCCAAAACACTTTTATATACCAGTACTACAGTGGAGACTGTTAAGTTGAACTTCCACCTAGAACTCTATGCTACACTAGTAAGCAACTTGAACAGTGGACTGGGCCTTGAACTGCAAGTTTTTTGCGAATCTAGCTTCACATAAAGCCTTGACCGATACGTGGCTACCGTGGGTCTTCCCCGCGGGTGGAGCTTATGCGTCATACTCCGTGATCTTTCATGAGTTTACTAGAGAGAACCCTACTCTCATAGATTGCGACGTTTGACAATCGGACTCATATAGGTGTGTTCTTCAAAAGATGTTCTGCAGGATAACATCTCTGCTTAAATAAGCCACTTAGAACACATTAAGATATACATCAACCTGCCATGCAGATAGGAAAGTATTGCATCTTCATGGAGTGGTATTGTGAATAGTAAGGATACTCTCCTCTCAGTTGACCAACAACTTGTCTTCCACATCTAATTCACGGGATCTCCGATCACAAAGAATAGGTTACCATTGTGAACAACTCATATTGTGGGTCTCATACCCATCTCCCTCGATGCATTATCTATCACATTACGTGATAGACCCTTGGTAAAAGGATCTGCCAGATTTTTAGACGTTTGGATATAATCCAACGCAATAACTCCGGAGTTTTTCATTTTCCTGACAGATTTTAACCTTCTCTGAACATGTCTTGATGACTTCATGTTATCATTTGAGCTGCTCACTTTCGTGATCACAGTTTGATTGTTGCAGTTCATAAGGACACCCGGTACAAGTTTCTCAACAACCGGCAAGTCATTCAAGAGCCGGCGAAGCCAATCTGCTTCAACCGTAGCTGTATCTAGTGCTGTGAGTTCTGCTTCCATTGTTGACCTCGTTAAGATGGTCTGCTTGCAAGACTTCCAAGAAACAGTGCCACCTCCATGAGTGAATACATAACCGCTCGTGGCCTTTATCTCATCAGCATCTGAGATTCAGTTTGAGTCACTATACCCTTCAAGCACCTTTGGATGCCCGGTGTAGTGAATTCCATAATTTGTAGTGCCTTTCAAATAACGCAAAACTCTCTCTAGAGCTTTCCAATGCACATCTCCTGGTTTTGAGGCAAACCGATTCAGTTTGCTAACAACAAAAGAGATGTCAGGTCTTGTAGCACTTGCTAAGTACATAAGCGAGCCAATAATCTGAGAATATTTCAATTGATCTCTAGCAATTCTTCGATTCTTTTGAAGTAACACACTCGCATCATATGGTGTTGGAGAGGGCTTGCAGTCACTATAGCCAAAGCGACTCAAGATCTTTTCCACATAGTGAGATTGAAGCAATGTAATCCCACCATCATCGTCTCTCAACAACTTGATGTTCAGAACGACATCAGCCACTCCTAAATCCTTCATCTCAAAACAACGAGATAGGAAATCCTTGACCTCCTTAATAACATTCAGATTTGTTCCGAAAATCAGTATGTCATCAACATACAAGCAAAGGATAACTCTCTCGCCCCCACCATGGCGATAGTACACACATTTGTCAGCTTCGTTTACAACAAAGCCTGCGGCTGTTAAAGTTCTTTCAAACTTCTCATGCCACTGTTTGGGTGCTTGCTTGAGTCCATACAAGGACTTTAGCAACTTGCACACTTTCCTTCCTGACCATCTAGTACAAACCCATCTGGTTGTTCCATATAAATTTCCTCGTCCAACTCTCCATTTAGGAAAGCAGTCTTAACATCCATTTGATGAACAAGAAGACCATGCGATGCAGCTAGTGAAAGTAGAACTCGAATAGTGGTCAGTCGAGCCACAGGTGAGTAAGTATCAAAGAAGTCTTCACCTTCCTTTTGGGTATAACCCTTAGCCACGAGCCGAGCCTTGTACTTCTCAATAGTACCATCAGGCCTAAGCTTCTTCTTGAATACCCATTTGCATCCTATAGGTTTGCACCCATAAGGATGCTCAGTTATCTCCCAGGTTTCATTCGCCAAGATGGAATCCATCTCGCTATGAACCGCTTCCTTCCAGTAGTCAGCATCTTCAGATGCATAGGCCTCTGAAATAGAACTGGGAGTGTCATCTATGAGATACAGAAGAAAATCATCACCAAAAGACTTTGCACTCCTCTGTCTCTTGCTCCTAGTAGGAACTTCATTGTTCTCCTCCACAGGACTTTCAAAGTGTTCCATCGAAATGGCAGGTTCGGTAATTGTAACTGGTTCCTGATTCGATGAACTAGGCATCTCCTGATTAGATGAGGTAGCCATATCCTTCATGGGAAAGATACCTTCAAAGAAAGTCGCATCATTCGACTCCATGATCGTTGAGGGAGTCCTGGATTAGGGGGTGTTCGGATAGCCGAACTATACCTTCAGCCGGACTCCTGGACTATGAAGATACAAGATTGAAGACTCTGTCCCGTGTCCGGAAGGGACTTTCCTTGGCGTGGAAGGCAAGCTTGGCGATACGGATGTTCAGATCTCCTACCATTGTAACCGACTCTATGTAACCCTAACCCTATCTGGTGTCTATATAAACCGGAGGGTTTTAGTCCGTAGGACAACATACACATCAACAATCATACCATAGGCTAGCTTCTAGGGTTTAGCCTCTCTGATCTCATGGTAGATCTACTCTTGTACTACCCATATCATCAATATTAATCAAGCAAGACGTAGGGTTTTACCTTCATTGAGAGGGCCCGAACCTGGGTAAAAACTTCGTGTCCCTTGCCTCCTGTTACCATCCGGCCTAGACGCACAGTTCGGGACCCCCTACCCGAGATCCGCCGGTTTTGACACCGACATTGGTGCTTTCATTGAGAGTTCCTCTGTGCCGTTGCCGTCAGGCCCGATGGCTCCTACGATCATCAATGGCGATGCAGTCCAGGGTGAGACCTTCCTCCCCGGACAGATCTTCGTCTTTGGCGGCTTCGCACTGCGGGCCAATTCACTTGGCCATCTAGAGCAGATCGAAAGCTACGCCCCTGGCCGTCAGGTCAGATTCGGAAGTTTAAACTACACGGCTGACATCCGCGGGGACTTGATCTTCGACGGATTCAAACCACTGCCGAGCGTGCCGCACTGTCATGACAAGCATGATCTAACTCTGCCGCCGAACGGTGCCCTGGAGGCCGCACCCGCACCGGCTCCGACCCTTAGTTCGGAGTCAACTGCGCCGATCGAGGATGGGCGGTTGGACACCACCTCGGGGGCTGCGATCCAAACGGCGATTGAGCCAAACACCAGCCCCGTACTCTGCGAGGCTCGTGACTCCAAGGATCCGGACTCCTCTCCGGACTCCGAACCCTCCGCGCCCCTGCCAGTCGAATCCGATTGGGCGCCGATCATGGAGTTCACTGCCGCAGACATCTTTCAACACTCACCTTTCGGCGATATCCTGAAGTCACTGAAGTCTCTCTCTTTATCAGGAGAGCCCTGGCCGGACTACGGTCAGCAAGATTGGGGTACGGACGATGAAGAAATTCAAAACCCACCCACCACCCACTTTGTAGCCACTGTCGACGACTTAACCGACATGCTCGACTTCGACTCCGAAGACATCGACGGTATGGACGCCGATGAAGGAGATGATGAAGAACCAGCGCCTACTAGGCCCTGGAAAGCCACCTCGTCGTATGACATATACATGGTGGACACCCAAAAAGAGGGAGATGGCGATGGAACAACGGAGGATGACCCCTCCAAGAAACAGCCCAAGCGCCGGCGTCAGCGGCGCCGCTCAAAATCCCGCCAAAACAAATACGGTGCTTCCAGCACAGGAGATAATAATACTCCAGAAAGTGCCGAGAAAACCCCCTCCAGCAAGATTTAGCACAGGAGGATGGAGAAACCAGCCCTCATGAGAGACGGCAGACAGAGAGGTCGAGGACGATAATTATATGCCTCCCTCCGAAGACGAGGCAAGCCTTGACAACGACGAATTCGTCGTGCCAGAGGATCCCGTCGAGCAAAAGCGTTTCCAACGCAGGCTTATGGCCACGGCAAGAAGCCTCAAGAAAAAACAGCAATAACTCAGAGCTGAAGTCCTTGCGGCCGAAGAGCATAAACTCGAACGCCCCTCCAAGAGTTACCAAAAGCGCAAGTTGCTACCCCGATTAGAGGAGGAAGCACTTGATGCGGCCGAAGGCCACCTCGTGGCCGCGACAGAGAGGCCTCCCGGCCCTCCACTCAAGCTGCACCCCGTACCAAGGCACGGGAATATGCGCCGGACTTACGAGACATGTTGGAGGACAAGGCAGGGCAAACACGATCGATCTATGGATCGTGTGGGCACCCCATGGCTCGAGACGGTAACCGTCATGCCAGCCATAAATTCGGCAGGGCCGAACGCAGTAGACAAAGCTCATTGGAGCTACGTCATGATATCGCCCAGTACAGAGGCGCCGCACACCCACTGTGCTTTACAGATGAAATAATGGATCATCAAATCCCCGAGGGTTTCAAACCTGTAAACATCGAATCATATGATGGTACAACAGGTCCTGCGGTATGGATCGAGGATTATCTCCTTCATATCCACATGGCCTGCGGTGATGATTTCCACGCCATCAAATACCTCCCACTCAAGCTTAAAGGACCAGCTCAGCATCGGCTCAACAGCTTGCCAACAGGATCAATCAGTTGTTGGGAGGACCTGGAAGCCGCATTCCTCGACAATTTCCAGGGCACTTATGTGCGACCCCCAGATGCCGATGACCTAAGTCACGTAATCCAGCAGCCAGAGGAATCGGCCAGACAATTCTGGACACGGTTCCTAACAAAGAAAAATCAAATAGTCGAGTGTCCGGTCGCTGAGGCCCTAGCAGCCTTCAAGCACAATATCCGTGACGAGTGGCTGGCCCGGCACCTCGGACAGGAAAAGCCGAAATCTATGGCAGCACTCACGACACTCATGACCCGCTTTTGCGCGGGAGAAGACATCTGGCTCGCTCGTAGCAACAATATGACCAAGAACCCTGGTAGTTCGAACACCAGTGACATTAGTGGCAGGTCACGTCGCAACAAGCAGAAGCGCCACATTAACGGCGACAATGCTGAGGATACGGCAGTTAATGCCGGATTCAGAGGCTCTAAATCCGGTCAGCGGAAGAAGCCATTCAAAAGGAATCCTAGGGGCCCGTCCATCTTGGACCGGATACTCGACCGCTTGTGCCAAATACATGGCACCCCCGAAAAGCCGGCCAATCACACCAATAGGGATTGTTGGGTGTTCAAGAAGGCAGGCAAGCTAAGCACCGACAATGAAGACAAGGGGCTGCATAGCGATGACGACGAGGAGCCTCGGCCGCCGAACAACGATGGACATAAGGGTTTTCCCCCACAAGTGCGGACGGTGAACATGATATACGCCACCCACATCCCCAAAAGGGAGCGGAAGCGCGCGTTAAGGGACGTATACGCGGTAGAGCCAGTCGCCCCAAAGTTCAACCCATGGTCCTCCTGCCCGATCACCTTTGATTGAAGAGACCATCCCACTAGCATCCGTCATGGCGGATTTGCTGCATTGGTTCTAGACCCAATTATTGACGGATTTCATCTCACTAGAGTCCTCATGGACGGTGGCAGGAGCCTGAACCTGCTTTACCAGGATACAGTGCGAAAAATGGGCATCGATCCCTCGAGGATTAAGCCCACCAAAACAACCTTTAAAGGCATAATACCAGGTGTAGAGGCCAACTGTACAGGCTCAGTCACACTTGAAGTGGTCTTCGGATCCCCGGATAATTTCTGAAGCGAGGAATTGATCTTCGACATAGTCCCATTCCGCAGTGGCTATCATGCACTGCTCGGACGAACCGCATTCGCCAAATTCAATGCGGTACCGCATTATGCATACCTTAAGCTCAAGATGCCAGGCCCTCGTGGAGTGATTACGGTCAATGGAAACACCGAACGCTCCCTCCGAACGGAGGAGCACACGGCGGCCCTTGCAGCGGAGGTACAAAGCAGCCTCTCCAGGCAGTTCTCCAGTCCGGCCATTAAACGTCCGTACACCGTCAAGCGCGCCCGGAGTAACCTACAACAAGACCGCCTGGCACGTTCCGAGCAGGCGTAGCAATGCGGCCCCAACCCCAACCCTCGCAAAAAGGCGACGCCAGTACTTCGCGTCCATAACTACGCTCTGGAAATACCATGGGCATAGGGGGAGGGGCACCATCACGGCACGCCCAAAACACGGCTTAAACTGCACTAGGGGCTGCCGATTTTTTACTTTTCTCTTACTTCCAGGACTCTACTCTTCGGAAGGCCTGTTCGGCAGTTCAATTACCGCACAAACGATGCAAGGACCAGGGAAGCAGACAAGCCATGACGCATTACGGAAATCCCAGGTGGTCTCTATCACGAGCAGTATACCTGTTTCGCATACTATTCCGCAGCTTGCCCCTGGAGCAGACATGTTAAATAGTCCAACTTTTCCTTTATCGCATTACTTGTATCGTTCTGCTTTGATCGCAGATATTTTTAATAAACAATGCATAGCTTTTGTCTATTTTTTGCCTTATCTTTTTATAAATAAATGTTCCTTAACGACATGTTGCACCCGTACAACTTGGTACGGCCAAAATATGCCAGGGGCTTTTAGCACCCCTCAATATGGTGTGAGAAGTCCGAACACTTTCACAAGTGCGGCACCCCGAACTTATAGCACTATATGCATCGGTTCCGAATCATGTCTTGGGTCAATAGTTGGGTTTGCCCGGCTCCTATGTTTTGGTGCCTTACGTTCCGCTATATCGGCTAAGGTAGCACTAGGAGCACCACTGCGATTGTGCCCCGGTTGAGCTGGGTCGAGCACCTCAGTGGAGAAAGCTAAAACTGACTGTCATGATGAAGCGAGAGCTGGTCGCTGTTCGAGAGGTCTTTCGAGTCCCTAAAGACTTATGCCGCTTAGGGCGAGGAGCCGGCTCTGTCCGGCCAAGGCGTGGATAGCGCCCCGAACTCGGTCTTCCGAATACTAGGGGCTTCGCCGAAATTTAAAATTATAGAATTCTATGGCTAAGTGAGAGTGTTCACGCATTATAGTCCGATTGCCTCATTCGTTGGGCTGAGCGCCTCCCTCGAAGGACCCAAATATGGGAAAAAGAGCGCCCAGGTTTATCCCCGCACACCCCAGCACTAGCGGCAAGGGGGCAGAAGCCGACGACTCGCCATCTCTCAGTATTGATAAACAGCCGCACAGAAGGTAATATTTTAAATTCAAGCAGCATTGCTTAGCGCATATGAACAAGTTTTCAGCGCACAGGACAAAACGAGCGAGTTTTACTCGAAAATTACATCCATGGTACATTCATCCGCCACAAGGCCGGCACCCTTCAAAACATCCTTATAATAATTCTCGGGCTTGCAATGCTCTTTCCCCGGCGGTGGCCAGTCCTTCACAAGCTTCTCCGCATCCAGCTTGTCCCAGTGCACCTTAGCACGGGCAAGGGCCCTACGGGCACCTTCAATGCAGACGGAGCGCTTGATGTCTTCAAGCCTCGAACAGGCCTCCACCAGCCGCCGCACCAGCCCGAAATAGCTCCCAGGCTGAGCCTCTCCAGGCCACAGCCGAACTATGAGGCCCTTCATGGCCTGTTCGGCCGCCTTGTGGAGCTCGATCAGTTGCTTCAGCTGGTCGCTCAGGGGCACAGGGTGTCTAGCCTCAGCGTACTGAGACCAGAACACCTTCTCTGTCGAGCTCCCCTCCTCGGCTCGATAGAATGCGGCAGCATCAGACACACTCCGGGGAAGATCCGCGAACGCGCCTGGAGAGCTCCGGATTCGGGTAAGTAACAAGTAACTCACGCTTATGTGTTTGCTTTGCATAACGAATGCCTTACCCGCTGCTATCTTCTTCACCTCATCCAACTCCTGGAGGGTCTTCTGGGATTCGGCCTTGGCAGACTTGGCACTTTCAATAGCCGCCGTGAGCTCGGACGCTCGCGTCCTTGAGTCACGCTCCAAACTCTCATGTTTTTCCATGAGAGCCTGGAGCTCTTGCCGCACCTTGCCAACCTCGGCCTCATACTTCTCCCGCTCGGTGTGCTCCAAGGCCGAATTCTTCTCGGCCTCGTCCAACGCTTGCTTAAGGGTCGCCACCTCAGACGTGGCCCCTACAATAGCCACGATAATCCTGTCATTTTTTGCAATTGCACCTTTTTATATATATATATTTTTAACAAGGTATTTCTTACCTTCATTGTCCTTGAGCTGCTTCTTGGCACGCTCGAGCTCTTGCTCGAACCTTTCGAGGTCCTGCTTTAGCGTGTCCACTTCCGCAGTCAGTGCGGCGGACGCAAGCAGGGTAGCCTGCACATGCATATTGACTCATTTTTATTAAACTCCTGCGAATTCTATTTGATCCTCTATTCGGCTTTTCTTCCCGAACGCCAAATAGAGCATCAGGGGCTACTGTCTATGCGGTACTATTATTTACACTTTCTTTACTTACCTCGAAGCCTGTCAAAAGGCTAGTACAAGCTTCAGTCAGTCCGTTTTTTGCGGACTGAACCTTCTGGACCACCACACTCATAATAGCGCGGTGCTCCTCGTTGATGGAGGCGCCTTGGAGCGCCTCCAGCATATTGTCCGGCGCCTCTGGTTGGACAGAGGCCGCCGGCATGGTGGACTTGCTCCTCTTGGAAGGAGGTCCCCCGCCGGACTCTGGAACCTTTGAAGGTTCCGGAGCGGTGTCCGGCCTAGAGCCGGACTTGGAGCCCTGGGGGGTTTCATCCCCTTTACTCCTGGAGTCCGGGAGGTCGCCTTGCGGCGCCTCCGGGACCACCTCCTCCCGGATTGGAACCTGTTGGGACAACACTTCGGTGTCGTCCGTAGGGCGGGGGGAGGAAGCCGTCGGAAGTGAGTTCATGTCCGACGAGTCCAGTGAGCCGCTCGACGACGCGTCGAGCCGGTCTTTGGGTGGGCTGCATAAACACATTCGACATAAGGGAAAGCCGTGCAATAAACGAATACTATGAATTACTTTGGTATCTGGATACTTACGATTTCGCCAGGGGCTTGGCCCTGGGCGCCCACTCCTCTCTGCCGTCGTCGGCGTCGGTGGAGTAATCCGGAGAAAGGGTTTTCCCCTTCTTGGACCCTTCGGCCTCCCCAGTTGGGGCGACCTTCCTTTTCTTCCCTTCCCCCGCTGGAGGGGGAGGGGTCTCTTCTTCCTCCTCCTCGTCTTCTTGGGAGGAGTGCGTCTTGGATTCGTTGGATGGTGAATCCGACACCTCCAGGCGCTGGGCACTCTTTCGAGTTCCCGCGGCCTTTTTGCGGCCTTCTTCTTCGGTACCACATAGGGTGCCGGAGCCAGCAGCTTCGCCAATTGAGCGTCCGCTGGGCCTTTGGGCAAAGGCGCCGGACAATCGATCCGTCTGGACTTCGCCTGCCAATCCTGTCAAAGGTAAGGGAGTTTAGATCCTGCACAGAGTTAAACTATGAAAAACTAGTGCCCTGTGAAAGGTACAAAAAACTTACCACGCTAGCATGACGCTGCGCGCTGAATCCGTGATCCTCAGTAGCGGATGAGGGAGCCTCGGCGCCTTTGAAAAGCACCTTCCAGGCATCTTCGTACGTCGTGTCGAAGTGCCTTTTCGGGGTTCGGTGCTGTGCCGGATTGAACTCCCACAGATTGAAGACCCGTTGTTGGCATGGGAGGACCAAGCGGATGAGCATAACCTGGACTATGTTGACAAGCCTGAGTTGCTTGTTCATCAGGGATTGGATGCATGTTTGTAGTCTGGTCACCTCCTTTTGGTTACCCCATGACAGGCCCGTCTCTTTCCAGGACGTGAGCCGCGTTGGGGGTCCGGACCGGAACTCGGGGGCTGCGACCCACTTAGGGTCGCATGGCTGGGTGCTGTAAAACCACCCCGACTGCCACCCCTTCAGGGTCTCCACAAAGGAGCCCTCGAGCCACAGGACGCTGGCCATTTTGCCAACCATGGCACCGCCGCACTCCGCCTGGCTACCGCGCACCACCTTCGGCTTGACATTGAAAGTCTTAAGCCATAGGACGAAATGGGGGCGGATGCGGAGGAACGCCTCGCACACGATGATGAACGCCGAGATGTTGAGGACGAAGTTCGGGGCCAGATCGTGAAAATCCAGGCCGTAGTAGAACATGAGCCCCCGGAAAAATGGATGCAGAGGGAAGCCTAGTCCGCGGAGGAAATGGGGGAGGAATACCACCCTCTCATGGGGCCTAGGAGTGGGGATGAGCTGCCCCTTTTCGGGAAGCCGGTGCGCGATATCGCTAGCCAGATATCCGGCCTTCCTCAGCTTTTTGATGTGTCCCTCCGTGACGGAGGAGACCATCCACTTGCCTCCCGCTCCGGACATGACTGGAGAAGGTTGAGGTGGTAGTGCGGACTTGGGCGCTGCAGCTCGAGTGCGCAAGAATGGATAGGCAAAGGGGGAAGAAGGCGTGGGTGAAAAGGTGGATCCTTATCCCCTTATATGGGTGGATGCAACTACGTGTCCCCACCAGCCTGGTAAAACTCGCTTATCTCCAAGCGCCGTAATCAATGGCGTGGTTGGGTTACCCACGCCCGTATTGATGAGAATCCCGGAATAAGGGGACACGATCTCTGCTTTAACAAGACGTGCCAAGGAAACCGCCTCACATAACGCGCTAAGATGGGACAGTAAAACGGTTCGAATAAAAGCTTGGCCGTGGTGTGATGTCACACTACGTAGTACGTCAGCAGATTAGATTTGTGTAAATATTATTCTCTCTATGGCAATATGTGGAAACTTATTTTGCAGAGCTGGGCACTATCTTTGTGTTCAAAATCTTCTATGAAGTACTTGGAGGAGGAACCCGCCTTGCAATGCCGAAGACAATCTGCCCGCCGGACTCGTCGTCATTGAAGCCTGGTTCAGGGGCTACTGAGGGAGTCCTGGATTAGGGGGTGTTCGGATAGCCGAACTATACCTTCAGCCGGACTCCTGGACTATGAAGATACAAGATTGAAGACTCCGTCCCGTGTCCGGAAGGGACTTTCCTTGGCGTGGAAGGCAAGCTTGGTGATACGGATGTTTAGATCTCCTACCATTGTAACCGACTCTATGTAACCCTAACCCTATCCGGTGTCTATATAAACCGGAGGGTTTTAGTCCGTAGGACAACATACACATCAACAATCATACCATAGGCTAGCTTCTAGGGTTTAGCCTCTCTGATCTCATGGTAGATCTACTCTTGTACTACCCATATCATCAATATTAATCAAGCAGGACGTAGGGTTTTACCTCCATCGAGAGGGCCCGAACCTGGGTAAAAACTTCATGTCCCTTGCCTCCTGTTACCATCCGGCCTAGACGCACAGTTCGGGACCCCCTACCCGAGATCCGCCGGTTTTGACACCGACAATCATACCGACATGTATGTTAGGTACCTCAGATTTTACAACCAAGAATGTATAGCCAATGCTATGAAAATCATAACCCAAGAAAACACAATCCACAGTCTTTGGTCCAAGCTTCCGCTTCTTTGGAATTGGAAAATTGACTTTCGCCAAACAACCCCATGTTCGTAGATAAGAGAGTTTTAACCTTTTCTTCTCCCATTCCTCGAATGTAGTTATCTCTTTGTTCTTTGTGGGAACTCGGTTTAGGACATGACATGAAGTCAATATCGCCTCCCCCCACCATGCCTTGGAGAGACCCGAAGTGTCTAACATGGCGTTAACCAAATCTGTTAGAGTACAGTTCTTTCTTTCGGCCACCCCATTTGACTGAGGTGAATAGGAGGAGTCCTCTCATGGATTATACCATGTTCCGCACAAAAAGCATCAAATTCATTGGAAAAATACTCTCCACCACGGTCGGACCTAAGCCTCTTGATTTTTTGATCAAGTTGGTTTTCCACTTCAGCTTTATAGATCTTGAAAAAGTTCAAAGCCTCATCCTTAGATTTCAGAAGATACACATGGCAGTATCTAGTGGAGTCATCAATTAACGTCATGAAATATTTCTTTCCACCTTTTGTCAACACACCATTCATTTCACGTAGATCTGAATGTATGAGCTCTAGTGGTGCAAGATTTCTTATTTCCACAGTCGTGTGAGACTTACGAGGTTGCTTAGCTTGCACACACACTTGACACTTAGATCCCTTGACGGTGGTGAAACTAGGGATTAAGTTCAACTTTGCTAGTCGCGACATGCAACCAAAGTTAACATGACAAAGACGTGAATGCCACACATTGAATTCACTATTGTTGCAAATATGATTAACAACTTTATTGCAAATGTCTGATAAGGATAAACGAAACAAGCCTCCTGACTCATAGACTTTACCAACAAAGGTTCCATACTTGGATATTACAAATTTATTCGACTCAAAGACAAGCTTGTAGCCATCTCTACACAGAAGAGATCCGCTAACAAGATTTTTATTGACGGAGGGGACATAATGCACGTTCTTCAGCCCCACGATCTTCCCCGAAGTAAACTTCAGATCGACCGTGCCAACACCACGAACAGAAGCACTTGAACCGTTGCCCATCAGCACGGTTGAAGTCCCTGCGGTCTGATAAGACGAAAACATGGAAATATCACCGCATACATGCACATTAGCACCCGTGTCAATCAACCAGTCAGGAGAATGACATACTGAAAGAATAGTGGGAAATATACCATACCCAGCATCCTTCATGTCAGTGTCTCCAATGACAACATTAGCGGTCTTGCCACCTTTCCCAGGATGACGCTTGTCATAGCGATTAGGGCAACTAGGAGCCCAATGATCAGGATCCCCACACACATGACAAGCACCTTTCTTCTTGCCATTCTCCTTCTTGAAGTTCGTGTGTTGCACAGCCTTGTTCTTCCCATCAAACTTTGCTTTTCCATCAAACTTGCCCTTGTTCTTGAACTTGTGGGGCTGGAAGTTCTGCTTCTGTACCACATTGGCACTAGATCCTCCCTCAATACCTCGAGCACGTGTGTCCTTTGCTCTCGCCTTTTCTTCCACATCAAGAGTGCCAATGAGATCCAGGACGGAAAAATCCTGCCTCTTATGCTTTAGCAAGGTAGCAAAGTTCCTCCATGAAGGAGGAAGCTTAGTGATGATACCTCCGGCAAGAAACTTGTCTGGTAGCATACAACTAAAGTGCTCAAGTTCTCTAGCAAATGACTGTATCTCATGAGCTTGCTCAACCACGGAGCGCTCTTCAGTCATCCTGTAATCATAGAATTGCTCCATGATGTATAGCTCAGTGCCAGCATCCGAGACCCCAAACTTGGCCTCGAGTGCATCCCACATATCTTTTCCATTATCAATTGACGCATAAGCATCAACTATGTTCTCACCAAGAACACTCAAGAGAGCAGCCTTAAACAGAGTATCGATTTTCTGAAAAGCTTGTGCCTGTTGAGCATCAAGCTCTCCTTCAGGTTTGCCGAGAGTGGCGTCATAGCAACTCATGGTTTGAAACCATAAGAGTGCTCTCACGCGCCACCTCTTATAGTGGATACCCTCAAACATAGGAGGTCTCATGGAAGCAGCAAAACAACTCGGGGTAAATTGCCTATAATAAGTTTTTTGGATTGTTGGAAATATGAGCAATTTACCGAATGATTTTATTAACAGAAATACTAGATAAAGCATGACTAATATAGTAGAGATAAAACAAGTCATGCGTTCGGACGGAGAGAAGGTAAAGAGCATCCACATATATGAACTTGAACTAAACACATCTAGAACAGATACTAGATGAAGTTGCATATATGAAGTAGAACCTAACACATGTAGGACGGAAAGTAGAGAAAAGAACTGTGTCATGACATCTAACAGAAATAGCAAGAACACATACGGGACAGCTGCAGTAGAAGTGCTGGACTTGGGGTCGGTGTCCTCGCCCGCCATGTCGTGGAGGAGGTCGTGGACGTCGGGGAAGAAGTCGTCGTCGGGGAAGTAGTCGTCGGCGACCGGATCGTCCGTGATGAAGTAGCCAGTAGTCGCGCTGAGCGCTCCCCAAAAATCTTATCACCCTTCTCCCGTACATGACTCAAAAGGTGTGGTTTCGGAGGTCTGCTGTCCCGACCTACGGTGCACGCCGCAAGCCGGGATGGGGAAGATCGTAGCAGCAACGCAGTGCTCAGGAACTTGTGGCGAGAGGAGGAAGAGGTTATGGTGCGCCTCTCTGGGAGGAGCGACATCCCTTTTATAGGCGCAAGAGAAGCAGGCGAGAGGGCAACAACGGGAGGCGAAACGAAGAGACAGAGACAAAGCGAACAGCCAGCAGCTGAAGGGCTGCACCGTTCGCATTCGAACTCCACTTTTGCAAAAAATCTTTTCAGTTTCCGTGTGACCTTTCGTATACCCGTAGTGCGTGGAAAAAATTTAGACATCGGCTTGGCTCATTCCCGCAACCCGCGTCGCGTCGTGACGAGGCGTGGCGTGGCGAGGCGGGCAGCGGAGGAGGAGCGCGCATGGATATCCCTCTTGTTCTCATGCTCGTACAAGTGGGGAAAGAACCTCCCTTATAAGGAGGTCCAACTCCCACTAAACTAGCAATGTGGGACTAAACTTTAGTAGTATCCCTTGCCTTGCACAAATGGGCTAAGTGGGCCTCTAGGATTTATTAGGAATTTCTGAAATAGTTATTGGGCTGCCCAAAATAGACTAAATTCCAGCAATCACTGAAATAGTTATTGGGCTGCCCAAAATAGACTAAATTCCAGCAACAATCACACTGAGTTCATAATGGCGGAAATGAAAGTCAATCCTAAGATAATAGTTCTTGATAAGGCTCCATCAACACCATGGGGAAACATGTTGAGTGGAGGCACGAGACCCTACACAGGACCAGTCTTCATAAAAGATACCCACAACATGATACGTTGCAGCCACTGGGTCAATACATTGAATGTACTGGCAAGACCCACACTTGTATAACAAGCCTATCGCACCTACATGCATCTTTGGAATAAGTGAAGTTAAAGGCTCTTCGCATAAAGCAATAGGTTTTATCCTAACTTTTTATATAGGTGGATCTACTCTATACATAGGACATACTACATCTCACAACAATTCGTAGTAATACTTGGGCCCACTGTGTCACATAGCAACCCTAGACTATCCCAACGGGTTAACCGATAGTCTCACACCATCATTGACACCAAGTGGCGGCCTATACCCATTTTTCAACCCATCAAATTTTAGTTTAGGAAAAGGTGACGAGATCGTCCACACGGTTCATGGTCAAGTTGCGCAAGTTGTCCATAACCGAGGACGCGGCTAATCATGATCGGCTTTTAAACACTCTACAAAGGTTTGGGTACTTTACCTGCGAGACCTGGTCGCACCCTTCTGCTACTAAACTCAACTTGTGAAGTAGTCAGGTAGACCACGACGAGACTTTTGGGAAGTGGTGGCCCGTATCCAAAGTTAGACCCAGTGCAACCAACACACCTACATCTATTGGTATACCGGACCAGGCTCCTACATCTTACTTGGTCAAGAGGAAGCCCATAGTGTCTCACAATTACACATGGAAGCTACTCAAGTTGGAACCCGCAATTCCTTTGATACTTGGGTGTCAGTCCCCAGCAAATACACAATCAGTGACCCAATCAATGTCAATCTGCCCAGATCGATTCATCAATTAAGTTGTTAATAGTAGCCATCCATATACTTTGTAACCTGTCAACTAGTGTAGTTACAATGTTGTCATAAATATAGCAGTTAAGCATCACTACACGATGGTCGCAAGGAAATGGGTAATGGAACCTAAGTTTTTGCTACTGGGTGTGGTGGAATAGCATAGCATAAGCTTAAACTCACACTCCCATCATGGCATACTACAATGATAGTAAAATACCGGGATTCATGATCAAAGTGAAACTTGCCTTGGCTGTTGTTGTAACTATGCACTCCTCCCAATATGAACGTTGCAAACAAACATATACAACACACATAAGACAATATTCATGCAAAAGGAAGACTTACATGAATAGTAAATAAGAGGCAAGCACACACATGCAAGGTGTATTTGGTTTAGTTCACGAACTGAAAAGAACTCGTGAATTAAAAAATCATGGTTTTAAAAAAATCAAGAATTTGAGAAAGTTCACGAAAATGGAAAAAGTTTCTGAATTTGAGAAACATCCACAAATTTGAAAGAAATTTGGGGATCTGGAAATGTTCGCGAAATTGAAAAAGTCTTGTGAATTCTAAAATTGTTTGTGATTTTCAAAAAGTTTACGAATTTGAAAACGAAAGGTCATGAAAAAATTAAATGAAAAACGGAAAACATAAGGAAGTGAAAGAGGAAAATGAAAAAGGAAGAAGGAAAAATAGAGAAGAACTGAAAGAAATAAATATCGCTCATCTCGGTTCGCTTAGTGGTTCATTGGTTCGATTGTCTTTCTTTAGAGCTCTATTGCTCAGTTGCACAATCTAGTAAAAAGACCAGCAAGCTATTCGTTCATGAAAAACTAAGCATTCGTGAACACATAGTAAATCGAGAATTTGAAGAGCAATGTTTGTGTGTAAGAAAAACTGTTTGTGAATCAAAAATTTATTAGTGAGTTAAAAAATTGTTTGCAGATTTGAAAAAAGTTCAGGAATTTGATAACTGTTCATTGATTTTCTTTAAATAATTTATAAAAATTGTGGATTTGAAAAGGTTCATAAATTCGGAAAACTTTCAAGAACTCCCAAAAAATTAACAAGTTTGAAAAAACTACATGGATTTGCAAAAGTTCATGAATTTGGAAATTGTTCACGTACTTGAAAAAAGTTCATAAATTCAAAAAATATAGAATGAAAATTTTTGTGAATTAAAAAATCATAAATTACAAAAATATTCATGGTTTTGAAATAAAAATAGGGGATTTTACAAAAGTTTACAAAATTGAAAAAGTACACAAACTTGAAAGTAGTTGATGATCTGGTAAAGGTTCACGAAATTGAAAAAGGTTCGTGATTTGAAAATTGTTCATGATTTTCAAAAAACTTGAAGAATTTAAGAAGAAAATTTGGTGAAAAATTAAATGAAAAGGGAAAACCAAAAAGAAGATAAGGAAAAATCCAGAAGAAAAAACCAGAGAAGAACCAAAAGAAAATACAGAAAAAAACAAAATAAGAACAAAAACCAGGAAAAAAACAAAGAAACTAATCCTGAATAATCAAAGAGAATCTACTTGAACAATCCCAAAAGTTGTGAAGGAAAAAAACATGGGCCAACCCATTAGAACCGACAAAGAGTTGTGTGTTAGTGTTGCATACAAAAAATGGCTACAATTAGTGCTATTGGCGGCAAATAACATTTTGCTTTGTTGAGAGCTCCTAACCAACACTTAAGGCACCACCGCCGCTCGTGTATCTCTATGGTGGGCCGCAGCCCAAATACCTGCTCGGTTCGGTCGGTGTCTGCCTGGTTTGGTTGCCTTTTTCTTACAGTGTCTCTCTCTTTTAGTTGCACAAGTTAGTAAAAAGACGAACGAGCTATCGGTTCAGAAAACAAATTTGACTTTTGCTTTTCTATTGATTAGAAAATAGTATATTATTCTTTTCCGCATGTTTTAAAGAAGTTCATGAATTTGAAAAAGATTAACAAAACATAAATTGGGAATTTCAGAAAAATATTCATGAATACAAAAAATGTTCATGAATTGGGAACAATATTTGTGAAGAACAAAAAATTGTTTGTGAATTTGAAAAAGTTTTGTCGATCTTAAAAGTTCACGAATTTCAAAATTGTCGCAAATTTGAAGATAGTTCTTGGATTTGAAAAACTTTACAAAATTCTATAAAAAATCATGGATACAAATTTTTTGCAAGAATTTGGAAAACATTCATGAACTCCCCTTTTTTAATGAATGCGAAAAAATGTTAAGGGATTTGAAAAAGTTTATAAATTTTGAAAATGTTCATAAACTCAAAAAATTTCATAAATTGGAAACAAATCATGGCCTTGATGGAAATATGAGAGATAAAAAAAATCATGAATTTGAAAAAGAACTTGCAAATTTAAAAATGTTCATGAATTAATAAAATATTCACAATTCTGAAAAAGAATCGAGGATTTGAAAAAGTTCACAAAATTGAAAAAAAACTTCTGTATTTTGAAAAACATCCACAAAGTTGAAACAAGTTGGGGATTTGGAAATGCTCACAAAATCAAAGTTTACGAATTCAAAAACATAATTTCATGAAAAATTGAAATGAAAGAGGTGAAAGCAGAAGAAAATGAAAGAGGAAACTTTAAAAAGAAGAAAAAAGTGATGAATTGAAAGAAAATAAAGAGAGAAAAATGTGAAAATAATCGTCCAAAGAAAATACTTTTGGGAAGTGGTGGTCCATATGTGAAGGTAGACCCAGTCCAATCTACACACCTACACATAAGTCTAAACTCACTCTCATCATGGCATACTACAATGCATATTAAAATATTGGGATTCATTACCAAAGTGACACTTGTCTTGGTTGTCGTTGTCACCGTGCACTCCTCACACTCACAAGGGTTGCACTCCTCAAAATCTGAAGGTTGCAAACAAACATATACAACAAACATAAGACAATATTCATGCAAAAGGAATACTTGCAGGAATTGTAAAAAAGAGGAAAGTATACACATGCAAGGTTTATCTGGTTTAGTTCATGAATTTGAAAAAAGAACTCACAGATTCGATTAAAATTCATGTTTGATTTTTTTGAGGATTTGAGAAAGTTCAGAAAATTGAAAAAAGTTCCTGAATTTGAAAAACATCCAAAAATTTGGAAGAAGTTTAGGAATTTGGAAATGTTCATGAAATTGAAAAAGGCTCATGAATTCTAAAATTGTCTGTGCTTTTTAAACACCTAATAAATTTGAAAAACACAAGTCCATGAAAAAGTTAGATGAAAAGTATCGTTCAGTTGCACAAGCTAGTAAAAAGATCATCAAGCTATTCGTTCATGAAAAGAATGGATTCCCATTTTGCACAGGTTAAAAAAAGTAAACAAATTTGAATAAAAAGTATCTGTGAACTCAAAATAGATCACAAATTTGAGAAATGTTTGTGAGTAGGAAAAACTGCTCGTGAATTCAAAATTTATTGGTGAATTAAAAAACATTTGCATATTTAAAAAGAATCATGAATTTGAAAACAACTCATGGATTTTATGAAAATGTTGATGAACTCCACATTTTTTCACAAGTTTTAAAATCGTTCAAGGATTTGAAAAAGTTCATTAATACGGAAATGGTTCATGTACTCGAAACAAGTTCATAAATTCAAAAAAAATCTTGTATTAAAAAATGGCAAATTGAAAAAAAATTCATGAATTAAAAAAATGTTCATGGTTTTGAAAAAATCAGGTATTTGGAATAATTTCACAAAATTGAAAAAGTACCCAAATATGAAAGTAGTATTATGATTTGGTGAATGTTCATGAAATTGAAAAAATGGTTCATGATTTTAAAATTATTTATCATTTTTAAAACACTTCACGAATTTATGAAAAAAGTTCATGGAAAATTAAAGGAAAAAGGTAAAACCAAACAAATGGAAAGGAAAAGGGAAAAATAAAAAGAGAAGAAAAAGAAAAGTAGAAGTAAAGACCGGACAAGATCAAAAGAAAATACAGAAAAGAAACCACAAAACATAGAACAAAACTCAGCAAAAAAATCCAAAGAAACCGAACCTGAGTAATCAAAGAGAATCTACGAGAACAATCCCAAAACTAGTGAGGGAAAAAAGAGAAACATGGGTGGCTCAATAGAACCGACGAAGAGTTCTATGTTAGCGTTGCATACGAAAACCACTATAATTGGTGCTATAGGCGGGGAATAATATTTCACTTTGTGGGAACTCCTAATCAAGGCTTATGGCGCCAGCAAACGTGTTGGCACTCTCGTGTCTCTATGGCTGGCCACAACACAAATAGCGCTCTACTCAATTCGCTCAGTGGTTAGCTCGTTTGATTGCCTTTTTTTAAAGCATCTCCATCTTTTAGTTGCACAAGCCAATAAAAAGACCAACAAGCTATTGGTTTAGGAAACAAATTCGAATTCCAGTGTTCTACAGATTACAAAGTAATAAATTAATTTTACCGCATGTTTTAAAAGAGTACATGAATTTGAAATGCAAATGTTCATGAACAAACATAAATTGCAAATATGGGAAAATATATTCCTAAATACAAAAAATATTCATGAATTAAAAAATTATTCACAAAGAATCAAAAAAATCTCGAATCAAAAAATTGTTCGTAAATTTGAAAAATGTTCACGGTATTAAAAGTGCTCATATTTACAATTTGTTCACAAATTTGAATCTAATTCATGGATCACAAAAAGTTCACAAATTTTTAAAAAATCCTGGATATGATAATTTGCATGATTTCGAAAAAAAAATCATGAACTCCAATTTTTAATGAATTTGAAAAACATTTAGGGATTTGAAAAAGTTTTTGAATTTGGGAAAAATGCTCATGAACTCGAAAAATGTCATAAATTATAAAAAATCATGGATTTGATAGAAATACGCCAAATAAAAAAGATCATGAATTTGAAAAATACTCATGAATTCAGAAAATTTCATGAATTAATAAAATATTCACAATTTTGAAAAAGAATCGAGGATTTGAAAAAGGTCACAAAGTTAAAAAGAGTTCCCGAATTTGAGAAAGTTGAAAGAAGTTCAGCGATGAGGAAAATGTTCACAAAATTAAAGTCTACAATTTTGAAAACAACCATTGAGGGAGTCCTGGATTATGGGGTATCCGGACAGCCGGATTATATCCTTTGGCCGGACTGTTGGACTATGAAGATACAAGATTGAAGACTTCGTCTCGTGTCCGGATGGGACTCTACTTCGCGTGGAAGGCAAGCTAGGCAATACGATGTGTATATCTCCTCCTTTGTAACCGACCTTGTGTAACCCTTGCCCCCTCTGGTGTCTATATAAACCGGAGGGTTTTGGTCCGTAGGACAACATACAATCATACCATAGGCTAGCTTCTAGGGTTTAGCCTCTCTAATCTCGTGGTAGATCTACTCTTGTACTACCCATATCATCAATATTAATCAAGCAGGACGTAGGGTTTTACCTCCATCAAGAGGGCCCGAACCTGGGTAAAACATTGTGTCCCCTGCCTCCTATTACCATCCGCCTTAGACGCACAGTTCAGGACCCCCTACCCGAGATCCGCCGGTTTTGACACCGACATTGGTGCTTTCATTGAGAGTTCCACTATGACGTCGCTAGAAGGAAGGATGTCTCGTCTCGTCTTTAAAGACGGTATTACTGTTGGGGGAGCTTTGGCTGTCGGCCAAACTCTCCGGCTAGGCGGTTTCATCATGACCGCCTGTTCGGCCGTCGCGCTGACGATGACTTCTCGGGTCATCGAAAACAGCCTCACCGTTAAGTCGGCACTCGCCGAACAGATGGATCCGGTGGAGCTCGCCTCCATAAACGAGCTCTTGGATCGCATCGCCGCCCTAAGAGTCGCTACAGACTATGATCGGATTGGGCTTAAACCCGATCAAAGGGAGATTAACTCTTCGCCGGTCACCCATCATATTGCAGTGGTGGAGGAACAATGCGGCGACCTCTCCTCCATATTGAGGACCAACTATGTCCGGATTCCCGAGCTCTCCGAGCCGGATACCCATTCTCGGGAGGACAACATCCAATCCCTGAACTTAGAGTCAGGCAGCAGGCCAGGATTATCGGGCAACACCCCGGAACCAGAATTTCCAAAATTGGAAATTCCTCGGCCCCTGGATCCCAGATCGGGTAAGGGTTCGGATTCAATTCCACCCACCCACCCAAACATAAGCATTCTTTCCCACATCAGGCAAGAGCCCCAGGAAACAGTACATCACTATTGGGCCAGATTCCTCCTTGCGATGAACAAGGTTAAGGACTGTCACGAGGAAGACGCAATCTTATTTTTCTGCAATAATTGCACGGACAAGGGAATCCTTAACGCCATAAATCGCCGTGAGATATCACACTTCGCTGACTTGGCGTCCATAGTACGAAAGTACTATGCGATGGAAAGTGCCTGGAAAACCGAAAACAAACTTTTGGGATAATCCGGCCCTAAATACGAACCCAGTCCGAAATAAAAGGGTGCACTATCAAAAGACACCCAGGTCAACTACCAAAAAGCAAAAACCCTCTATAGGGCATGGAATCGCACTGGAGGGATGGCTCAATGGACCCTGCAAAATTCATAGTACAGCGGATACAATACCAACGCACAACCTTAGAGCATGTTGGATACTCCGGCAGGTGGCCAAAAGTTGTGAGGATCTTCTTATCCCAAATGCCACAGAGCACCATCCCGTGGATAACAATACGGTGTTAACAGTCTTTGAGACATTTGCGTCAAATAATAGGCGCAAGCGAACACTCCGCACCATGGCCGAAATCTGCCACATAGCAGCAATAAATCCATGGAGTGACACGGCTATTACCTTCAATGCCAGTGATGAACCTAAATTCCGAACAGCCCGAGCACCAGCCGCACTGGTCCTCAGTCCAATTGTGGACGGCTTTCGACTCACCAAGGTACTCATGGACGGCGGCAGCGGATTAAACCTCATCTATGAGGAAACCCTTCAAAAAATGGAAATAGACTGGAACCGCATCGAGCGAAGCAGCACAACCTTTAGAAGAATAATCCCCAGTCGGGAAGCGCTTTGTACAGGCAAAATCACACTAGATGTGGTGTTCGGCACGCTGGAGAATTATAGGTCCGAAGAGATTACGTTCCAAGTGGCCCCGTTCAGTAGCGGTTACCATGCCCTGTTAGGGCGGGAGGCGTTCACAATCTTCCAAGCCATACCCCATTACGGGTACATGAAGCTCAAAATGCCCGGGCCCAACGGAATTATCACTCTTACTAGTGATCCGGACACAGCACTCCGCGCCGAAAACAAGACAGCCGCACTGGCCCTCGAGGCATTATCCGAAGCCCTAGCGGCTGAGGAACTGAGTGCGCTGCGCTCCATGGTGAACAGGGATGATGTGATACTCGACAAGAGATCCAAGAACCGGCGAATGAAATAGTCAAATTCCAAGTCCATCCAATGGACCCTACAAAAACAGCTTCCATCGGGGCACAATTAACCCCTGACGTAGATGCCGCACTATAAGAGTTCCTATGCGAGAACTGGGACATTTTTTCCTGGCACCCTTCAGACATGCTAGGAATCCCATGCAGGCTGGCCGAGCACAGCCTCAATATTCTAAAGGAATTCAAGCCGGTCAAGCAGGCTCTTCGGCGTTTCTCTGAACCTAAGAGACAAGCCATGGGAGAGGAACTAGCCAAGTTATTGGAGGCCGGATTCATTAGAGAAATAAAACACCCGGACTGGCTAGCAAACCTGGTGATGGTACCAAAGAAGGATAAATCCTGGCGCCTTTGTGTCGATTTCAAGGACCTCAATAAAGCTTGCCCAAAGGATCCCTCCCCCCTCCCCCGCATCGATCAAATTATCGATGCCACCGCATGACACGAGTCATTGTGTTTCCTCGACGCATACTCCGGTTACCACCAAATCAAGATGGCGGAGTCCGACCAAGCCGCAACGGCATTCATCACACCATACGGTCCCTTCTGTTTCAACACAATGCCTTTGGGCTCAAAAACGCCGGCGCAACATATCAGCGCATGATTCAGACATGTCTGGAGAAACAAATCGGCAAAACAGTAGAGGCATACGTAGACGATGTGGTCGTCAAAACCAAGCACGTCGACTCTTTGATAGACGACTTGAAGCTCACATTTGACAACCTCCGAACATACGACATCAAGCTCAATCCGGAAAAATGCGTTTTCGGCGTACCAGCCGGAAAGCTGCTGGGTTTCATTGTCTCCAGTAGAGGTATTGAAGCTAATCCGGCCAAAATCCAAGCTTTGTCACAGTTGGCTACCCCAACAGACCTCAAACAAATCCAGAAGTTAACTGGATGCGTGGCGGCTCTAAGCCTCTTTATCTCCCGCTTAGGAGAAAAGGCTTTACCCCTTTATCGCCTCCTTCGGCGCACCGAACACTTTGAGTGGAAGGATGCTGCCACAGCCGGATTGGAAGAAATAAAGGCCATTTTGGCAACCAACCCAATCCTGGCCGCGCCAGACATCGGCGAACCAATGCTGTTGTACATTGCGGCAACTCATCAAGTTGTAAGCGCAGTGCTCGTTGTCGAACAAGAAGTTGCCGGACATAAGTTCCCTCTTCAAAAGCCGGTATACTATGTATCCACTGTCCTCACTCCATGCAAATCATGGTACCCACATTATCAAAAGATAGCCTATGCGGTATTCATGGCATCCCGGAAACTGCGACACTACTTTCAAGAGTGTTCGATTACAGTAGCCTCGGAAGTGCCACTTAATGATATTATAAACAACCGCGACGCTACGGGCCGGATTGCTAAATGGACCATTGAGCTCCTCCCGTTCGACATAACATACAAACCTCGACGAGCCATTAAGTTGCAAGTATTGGCCGACTTTGTCGCCGAATGGACGGAGGCTGAACTCCCTAAAGAGTACGACGCATACTCCAATTGGATCATGCACTTCGACGGTTCTAAAATGCTGGCTGGTCTAGGGGCTGGCGTCGTCCTGACGTCCCCAACCGGAGATACCGTTCAGTATTTACTGCAAATATTGTATACAGACTCCAACAATGCAGCTGAATACGAAGCTCTGTTGCATGGTCTTCGGATGGCAGTCTCCATGGGCATTCAACGCCTGGAGTTGCGTGGGGATTCAAACCTTGCAATATCCCAAATAAATGGAGACTTTGACGCCAAGGATCCGAAAATGGCGGCCTATCAAAAAGCCGTCCTAAAAATGTCAGCTCGGTTCGAGGGACTCGAATTCCACCATGTGGCTCGGGAAAACAATCAAGCGGCGGATATCCTCGCCCGCATCGGCGCAAAACGCGACGCGTTCCCCCCCAACATATTTTTGGAAAGGTTGTTCAAGCCATCCGTAGTATGGGAAGGGGACACCGGTAACAATAGTCCGGACCCGGCCAAAATGCCCGATATCGAATACTCTGACACAATCGGAGGCTCCGCCACCGAAATAACACCTTCAGCCCACGTAATAATGGCTATTATTGCCTCGTGGACAGAACCATTCCTGGCCTACCTAACTAGGAAGGAACTTCCGGAGGACCAAAATGAGGCACGCTGCATAGTGCGGCGATCTAAGGCCTACAGGGTCCACGAGGGAGAATTGTATAAAAAAGCACTACTGGAGTCCTTCAAAGGTGCATCTCTGAAGAGGAAGGGCGGAACCTTTTGGCAGAAATCCACACCGGACTCGGCGGTCACCATGCCGCAGCCCGGGCTCTTGTAAGCAAGGCCTTCCGTACATGATTCTATTGGCCAACGACCCGGGCAGATGCACTGGACTTGGTCCAACATTGTGCCGGTTGCCAGCTCTTTGCAAATCAAAGCCACATGCCACCCACCGCCCTCCAAACAATCCCCATTACGTGGCCCTCCGCGGTCTGGGGGCTTGACATGGTTGGACCCCTTAAAGGGGGAACCCACAAGAAAAATACTTACTGGTCATGGTGGATAAATTCACCAAATGGATAGAGGCCAAACCTGTTAAAACAGCCGAATCCGAACCAGTGATAGACTTCATATCTGGGGTCGTACACCGTTATGGCGTCCCCCACAGCATCATCACTGACAACGGCACAAACTTCACAGCCGATGAGGTAAAACTCTGGTGCAGCAAAATGGGCATCAAGCTCGATTATGCTTCAGTCTATCACCCACAAACCAACGGTCAAGTCGAGCGAGCAAACAGTCTTATAATGAGCGACATTAAACCCAGATTAGTGCGTTCCTTAACGGAGTCTAACACGCACTAGGTAGAGGAGCTCGACTCCGTACTCTGGGGGCTGCGGACCACGCCAAATCGTAGTACCGGATATACACCCTTCTTTATGGTGTACGACGCAGAGGCATTCTTGCCCTGTGACATAATTCATGACTCACCTCGAGTGCGCATGTACGAAGAAAGAGAAGACGAGCTCGATTGGCAGGACAGTCTGGACACCCTGGAGGAGGAGCGCGACATAGCCAAAGCCCGTTCCGCATTTTATCAGCAACAGGCTCGCAGATACCAAAGCAGAGAAGTACGGGCCAAAACTTATAACGTTGGCGAACTAGTTCTATGCCTGCTGGATAAGAAAAAGAACAAGCTCGAGCCCAAATGGGAAGGTCCCTTCATTATTGACCAAGTTCTGACCGGTGGAGCGTACCGACTGCGGGATGCAACGACTAGTCGACTCGAGCCGAACCCATGGAACGCGGCCAGGCTCCGAAGATTCTACGCCTAGCACCGGACTCTATGTTCGTCCCCTCCCTTTGTCCATTTTTGCATATACATTATCTGTCTTGTTTTTCTTTCTTCCTTTCTTCTATTCTTTCTCTAGGCCTTCAAAGGCCAACTTGTGCCTCGCTTGCACATTATAGATGCGCCAGCCGCGCTCATCATACCCGGGGGCTTCTTTCACAGAAGCTTAATTATTTATCTGGGCCTCAGGCCCCGCACATGCGTCATGCTTCCGCATGTACCTTTTGTCACCATTATATGCATCGATATGACTTAAGTTTTGGCCAAGCTGGGTTGCCTGGCTCTTGTATTTATGCCCTACATTCCCGTTAATTCGGCTAGGGCATAAGGGGAGCACCTCTGCGATTGTTACTGCCGGGTCAGCCGGATGTGTACCTCAGACTGGGTGAAGCCGAAAGCTAGCGTTCTTAAGGGAATATTCGGTCGGTGAACAAAAGATGATTTTTATTTATTATCCATATCTTCCACCAGATGTTTTTCCTGCGTTTCCTATCGCAGTCTTGATATGCACTTTAGGGCATGCTTACCCAGGTAAAGGAACCCTTAACGGAACTATTCTCCCTGGAAGATGTTTCTTACTAACCATGTAATATAACATAACTAGTTGGGCACTTGTCTATTCAAGCACTAATGACCCCTACGCCTGGTCTCCATGCATACCCCGGTTCTTATATAACTGCGCGGGTATTCGGATACAGTCCGGACTATCGGGTCCCGAGGTTGAAGCGAAAATGTCTGCCAAGACAAATGATCTACAATCCGGCTAGAAGGCATTATACATGTCACTTTCATTACATAGTCATGCAGACTGACTAAATTCCTCTTCTATACCATCCAATAGGCGGTCTAGCTAACAATCTTGTTGGGAATACTTTGCGGCTAATTCTACTTGCCCATAAACTAAGCTAACGGGGATCTCTTTTCCGTCGGGCCCCACAGGTCCGACCTCGGCCATGTGATTTGGGTCTGCCTTGGTATACCGCGTCTTCACCATGGCCCAAGCTTCTCTGGCACCCTGTCGGCAGGCTGATATCTTCCATAACCAGAAGCACCGCCGCGCTCCCTTGAGCTTCTCCACAAGCTCTGCAACACCCTCTGGAAGGGAGACGGACGGCCACAAGGCCTGGGCAACACCCTGCATCACTTGCCGAACTTGTTTGTGCAGATGTGACAGCTCGGATAGAAGATCACCCGCAGACCCGAGCATTTCCTCCATGGGACGACCCGTCAGCATACCTACAGACATAACGCTGTTAGTCGGCTTCTTCGCCGAACTCCTTTAAAAGGATTCGTTCAAGCACTTACTGGAAATGCCACGCCGAAGCCGCTTATTATCCTTCTCGGAGTCTGCAAGCTGGCCCCGAACGTCTTTTAGTTCCACGCTCAGCTTAATATTGGCGTCTTGGAGATTGTTTTTCTCCCGCCTAACCTCAGTCATCACGCGTTTGCCAGCCTCTAGCTATCGCATAACATGCTGGTCCTCCGGATTTTCTCCGGATTCATATGCAACATCTTTTGTTAGATCTGCAGCCATGCCGCACATTATATGGTAACCATCATTCTTTAAAGTAAATGTTACCAGTAGGTGACTTTTTCAGTTCCTGCAATGCGGTCATAGCAGCCCGCAGCTGGGTCTTGCATTCCTCTAGCTCCTGTGACAGCCTAGTATTCTTCTTTGTAAGAACCTTCACAATAAAGAAGATCCTTAAATTAGTTCTGCTAACTGTTTCAAGTCTCAGGGGCTACTGATACATATAAATCGTTAGATTTACTTACCCGTACATCCTTTACATACCGATCCGTGGCTCTGGCTAGACCATCTTGAGCAGCTCGGAGGTACGCCTCTCCAGAATTGAAGGCATCAAATGCCTCTGGTGAGAAACAGGCGTCACGGAGTACGGCCCGGCGGCGCCTATGATTCATGGCACTTTCCACCTATGAGTTTGTAGTGGATAATCTATCTGCATCCTCTATAGGGGGATTATCCGGCGCCTGCCCGATATCGGCTTCCGCCTCTATGTCCGGTCCTGGCGCCCGGCTGGTGGAAGCGTGATTGGTAACATCGCCGGACATATTCCAGCGAGCGTTTTTTCTGTTAAAGAAATACGGGCATCATTATATTTCGAGAAAGACGACAACCACGGAGCGGGGTTTGTTATACCTTTGCGCCAGCGTGTCCGTCCTGACCGCCTTCCTTTTTGGCCTACCCGGCCTCGGTGCTTCCTATTGGCGCGTGGCTGCAGGTTCGACAGGGCGTCCCGAATGCCTTCCCTATAAAAATGCCATGTGTATATGGTGGGTGAAGTGTCTAAAAGGGGATCCTAGTTTTGGAGTTGGGATTTTTGGTTTTTCTTATGTGCGATGCAGGGAGCAGTCCGGGATAGTCGGCTGTAATGGCCACCATGGCATCGTCGCAGCTTAACTGATAGAACTGCTGGTCTATCAGCTCCATGAATATGACCGGATCTTCTTCAAGTCCAAAGTCAAGGGCCCGGTGAGGGTCCTCTGGTTGTGGAGAAGGGCTGCTGACCTCCTTTATGGCTTTTCGCAGTTCCTGCCGCAAAGTGGCAAGGTGAATACTTACGACGAAGAATGCGGGAAAAATGGGAGCAGGGAGATATAACTTACCCAGCTTGGAGGATTGTACATGGAGAATCCATCCCGTGGCTTGATGCGGGTGAGCTCCTCTTCCTCACCCTTGAGCAACTCGGACAGAATTTTCGCTAAAGCGGCAGCATTGTCCGGACCCTTGCGCCCACAGCGGGTGGCGTCATCCGCCCCATTGTAACACCACAAGGGGTGCCCACGATATTGAAGTGGTTGCACTCCCCGCATTATGCAAATCGACATAACTTCGATTACTGTCAATCCTGATCGAGCCAGTGCTTTAATTTGGTTCATCAGATAGAGGACTTCTCCATTGTATTCCACCTGGGGGCTCCGTGGGCGCCAACTTCAGCGTTTCTTCAGAGGAGCATTGTTGAACTCAGGAAGACCCCACCGAACAGGGTCCGGAAGGGGAACGTCCTCCATATAAAACCATTCTGAAGGCCAGTCATCGGGTGACTTCTTCGGAGTATCGGACAGGTATCCGGTATCGGCGATGCGCCATATTTCGGCTCCGCCCACTTGATAAAGTGACCCCCTCTGTGTGCGAGGGACGAGGCAAAATAGCCTTTTCCACAGCTTGAAGTTGGCCTCACAGCCCAGGAACAACTCGCAGAGAGCCACAAAGCCGGCGATATGTAGGATGGAGGCGGGGGTGAAATTGTGTAATTGGAGGCCGTAGAACTCCAGGAGCCCGCAGAGGAATGGATGAATTGGAAATCCGAGTCCCCTTAATAGATAGGGAACAAGGCAGACTCGTTCCCCCATGGAGGGACAGGGAAAGCTCTCCGCTTGCTCCCCGCCATTATAGGTGGCAAGCCCGGCTCAAACGGGGACCATGTACGCCGGAGGGAGAAATCCCTTAGTCTGCAGTTCGACTAAACGACTGTGTGGTATTGAACACCTCTTCCAATCACCGGGCTTAGGGCTTCGGGGGCGGGAGGAGGAGCTGCAGAGGTCGGCCATGCTGGAATGGATCTTTCTGGAACGCGCTCTGATGGACTCTCACTGGGGGAGGATGGTATGGATCGGATCTAAGGATCCACATCCCTTTAATAGACAATTTATTTATCTGGCTAGGGGGGCGAATGTAAAAACGCCCTGGCGCCTCGTATTCATTTGACGCGTGGGAGAAAGACCTTATTGGGCACAGAAGCCAAGAGGTCCAAACATTTATGGGACCAGACACTGCTTTACAAACGCTCGAAAGATGGAGAAGAATCTGCCTTGCAATGCCGAAGACAATACTGCGCGCCGGACTCATCGTCATTGAAGCCTGGTTCGGGGGCTACTGAGGGAGTCCTGGATTAGGGGGTATCTGGACAGCCGGATTATATCCTTTGGCCGGACTGTTGGACTATGAAGATACAAGATTGAAGACTTCGTCTCGTGTCCGGATGGGACTCTACTTGGCGTGGAAGGCAAGCTAGGCAATACAGATGTGTATATCTCCTCCTTTGTAACCGACCTTGTGTAACCCTAGCCCCCTCTGGTGTCTATATAAACCGGAGGGTTTTAGTCCGTTGGACAACATAAAATCATACCATAGGCTAGCTTCTAGGGTTTAGCCTCTCTGATCTCATGGTAGATCTACTCTTGTACTACCCATATCATCAATATTAATCAAGCAGGACGTAGGGTTTTACCTCCATCAAGAGGGCCCGAACCTGGGTAAAACATCGTGTCCCCTGCCTCCTGTTACCATCCGCCTTAGACTCACAGTTCGGGACCCCCTACCCGAGATCCGCTGGTTTTGACACCGACAACCATAAAAAAATAAAATGTAAAAGGGAAGAATGAAAAGAAGAAAATGGAAGAGGAAAATTAAACAAAAAATAAATAAATAGAAAAAACCCGAAGAAGAACTGAAAGAAAATACAAATAAAAAAAGGAGAAAAAACAGTCCAAAAAAACCGAACCCGAATGACCACAGAGAATCTTTGTTTCTTTGAGGGAAAGCATAGAGAATCTTCTAAAACAAGAACAAAACCAGTGAGGGAAAAAAGTAAAAGTTGGGCTCGCCCATTAGAATTGACAAAGAGTCGTGTGTAGATGCTTAGAGAGCAACTAGTTGAGGAGCGCTCCTTCGGGAGCCTCCAATATCACTTTGGGGTGGGCTGAGAGCATGGCACTTGGTGTCGTGGTTCTGAGACTGACAGTAGAATGGGGGTAGGTATGAAGAGGCAAGATCCTAGCTATGGAGTAGTTGTACACACGGGTTTACGAGTTCAGGCCCTTCTCGGAGGAAGTAATAGCCCTACGTCTCGATGCCATGGGGGCGGTCGACTGGATTATATGTGTGTGTGTGTGTTTACAAAAGATGTGAACCCCTATCTTGGAGGAGGGGGTGGCTTATATAGAGTGCGCCAGGACCCCAGCTCCCCTCCGTTATGTGGGGTTCAATGTACATAAAGGTGGAGCGTTATAGGTAACATCCGTATTAAAGTGCTATAAATGGTAGTTAAGGCTATGAGTAAACACCTGACCATTGTTGTGTAGAGTGGCTTCAGATCTTCTGTTTGTCGAGTGACATCTGTGACGGTCGAGTGACATTGATTCTTCCGAGTGGAATGTCTCTGGTCGAGTGGATGATGGTACCCTTTGAATGCTGCTGGCTTTAGGGTGATGTCCTTGGGGAGGTAGTCTAGGTCAGGCCTATGACCCTACCCTAGGTACATAGCTTCATCATTAGCCCTCGAATGGTTCGGGGCTTGAGTGGAGAAGGAGTTGAGAATTTCTCTGATTCAATTTTTGTGCTCCGGTATTGACTTATCGTGACCAAGCGAACAACTGTAATGATCTCAACTCCTTTTCAGTCGCCTTGATCCATTCTTGAATCTACCGAGTGAACTTTACTGTGATGTGATGTCTTGAGTACTGGTATGGAGAAGATATTCCGTCTGACAGATTGCCCTGCTGCGCGCGGATATCGTGGGATTTGGATTCTGGGGAAGCATGCGAGACGGGGGAGGCCATAGTAATCGGAAGGGATTAGGTGCGGCCGCCTCGATCACTGTGCCACCTTTTTCTCCACGTACCTCACGCGCGACTGTTACGGGATTTGATTGGGTCGTCCGGACCCATAGGTCAGCCACTCGGAAGCGGACCCATATAAGGCGTCGGGCCGGGGTTTTCTTTGAACTGTGCGTCTTCGTTCTTCTCTTTTCCTCTCAGTTTTCTCTGCTGCATCTGCTCCTGCTCCTGCGCCGCCTCCCCGTTCGAGCTCTGCTCGCCGCAATGGGGAAGGAGAAGACGGTGGCATTGGAGCGCGCGAAGAAGGCAAAGGGGAAGAAGTCTGGCTGGGGCGGATCTTCTTCGAGGGCCGGCTTGCCGCCGGGCTGGATCCAGGGCGACAGGATTCGCTCGACGATCCGCCAGGATGACATCGACGACCTGGTCGAGGGGGGCCTGATCCCCCACGAATTGGCACGACTCCCAGGGAACGAGACCGAGCCGCAACCACAGGAGGGTGAGCGCGTTCTCCTCGCTACTCACGTCGACCGCGGGTTTTCCTTGCCTCCCCACCCTTTCTTTCGAGGTTTTTTGAACTTCTTTCGGGCGCAACTCCACCACTTTACTCCAAATACCATCGTGTACCTTGATGTCTACTACACAACCTTCTTCTTGTATACATTGTTGGGCCTCCAAGTGCAGAGGTTTGTAGGACAGTAGCAAATTTCCCTCAAGTGGATGACCTAAGGTTTATCAATCCGTACGAGGCATAGGATGAAGATGGTCTCTCTCAAGCAACCCTGCAACCAAATAAAAAAGAGTCTCTTGTGTCCCCAACACACCCAATACAATGGTAAATTGTATAGGTGCACTAGTTCGGTGAAGAGATGGTGATACAAGTGCAATATGGATAGTAGATAAAGGTATTTGTAATCTGAAATTATAAAAACAGCAAGGTAACTAATGATAAAACTGAGTGTAAACGGTATTGCAATGCTAGGAAACAAGGCCTAGGGTTCATACTTTCACTAGTGTAAGTCCTCTCAACAATAATAGCATAATTGGATCACATAACTATCCCTCAACATGCAACAAAGAGTCACTCCAAAGTCACTAATAGCGGAGAACGAACGAAGAGATTATGGTAGGGTATGAAACCACCTCAAAGTTATTCTTTCCAATCAATCTGTTGGGCTATTCCTATAAGTGTCACAAACAGCCCTAGAGTTCGTACTAGAATAACACCTTAAGACACAAATCAACCAAAACCCTAATGTCACCTAGATACTCCAATGTCACCTCAAGTATCCGTGGGTATGATTATACGATATGCATCACACAATCTCAGATTCATCTATTCAACCAACACAAAGGACCTCAAAGAGTGCCCCAAAGTTCTACCGGAGAATCACGACGAAAACTGTGCCAACCCCTATGCATAGGTTCATGGGCGGAACCCGCAAGTTGATCACCAAAACATACATCAAGTGAATCACGTGATATCCCATTGTCACCACAGATATCCACGGCAAGACATACATCAAGTGTTCTCAAATCTTTAAAGACTCAATCCGATAAGATTACTTCAAAGGGGAAACTCAATTCATTACAAGAGAGTAGAGGGGGGAAGAAACATCATAGGATCCAACTATAATAGCAAAGCTCGCGATACATCAAGATCGTATCACCTCAAGAACACGAGAGAGAGAGTTCAAACACATAGCTACTGGTACATACCCTCAGCCCCGAGGGAGAACTACTCCCTCCTCGTCATGGAGAGCACCGGGATGATGAAGATGGCCACCGGAGAGGGATTGCCCCCTCCAGCAGGGTGCCAGAACGGGTCTAGATTGGTTTTCGGTGGCTACGGAGGCTTCTGGCGGCAGAACTCCCGATCTATTGTGCTCACGGATGTTTTTAGGGTATATGGAGATATATAGGCGGAAGAAATACGTCAGGGGGGCCACGAGGGGCCCACGAGGGTGGAGGGCGCGCCCAGGGGGGTGGGCGCGCCCCCCTGCCTCGCGACCTCCTCGCAGATCCCTCGACGTGCACTCCAAGTCTTCTAGGCTTCTTTCCTTCCAAAAATGAATTCCGTGAAGTTTCAGGTCAATTGGACTCCGTTTGGTTTTCCTTTTCTTCGAAACCCTAAAACAGGGTAAAAACAGAAACTGGCATTGGGCTCTGGGTTAATAGGTTAGTCCCAAAAATGATATAAAAGTGTATAATAAAGCCCATAAACATTCAGAACAGTAAATAATATAGCATGGAGCAATAAAAAATTATAGATACGTTGGAGACGTATCAGCATCCCCAAGCTTAATTCCTGCTCGTCCTCGAGTAGGTAAATGATAAAAACAGAATTTTTGATGCGGAGTGCTACTTGGCATAATTTCAATGTAATTCTTCTTAATTGTAGCATGAATATTCAGATCCGAAAGATTCAAGACAAAAGTTCATATTGACATAAAAATAATAATACTTCAAGCATACTAACTAAGCAATTATGTCTTCTCAAAATAACATGGCCAAAGAAAGTTCATCCCTACAAAATCATATAGTTTAGTCATGCTCCATTTTCGTTACACAAGAATGCTCTCATCATGCACAACCCCGATGACAAGCCAAGCAATTGTTTCATACCTTAATAATTTTAAACTCATAAACTTTCACGCAATACATGAGCGTGAGCCATGGATATAGCACTATGGGTGGAATAGAATATAATGATTGGGGTTATGTGGAGAAGACAAAAAGGAGAAAGTCTCACATCAACGAGGCTAATCAATGGGCTATGGAGATGCCCATCGATTGATGTTAATGCAAGGAGTAGGGATTGCCATGCAACGGATGCACTAGAGCTATAAATGTATGAAAGCTCAACAAAAGAAACTAAGTGGGTGTGCATCCAACTTGCTTGCTCACGAAGACCTAGGGCACTTGAGGAGGCCCATTGTTGGAATATACAAGCCAAGTTCTATAATGAAAATTCCCACTAGTATATGAAAGTGATAACTCAAGAGACTCTCTATATGAAGAACATGGTGCTACTTTGAAGCACAAGTGTGGAAAAAACGGATAGTAGCATTTCCCCTTTTTATTTATTTTCTTTCTTTGGCCTTTCTCTTTTTTGGGGGCCTTATTTTTTTTCTTTGGCCTTTCTCTTTTTTTGGGGACAATGCTCTATTGAATGATGATCATCACACTTCTATTTATTTACAACTCAATGATTACAACTCAATACTAGAACAAAGTATGACTCTATATGGATGCCTCCGGCGGTGTACCGGGATATGCAATGAATCAAGAGTGAAAAGTATGAAAGAATTATGAACGGTGGCTTTGCCACAAATACTATGTCAACTACATGATCATGCTAGCAATATGACAATGATGATTGTGTCATGATGAACGGAATGATGGAAAGTTGCATGGCAATATATCTCGGAATGGCTATGGAAATGCCATAATAGGTAGGTATGATGGCTGTTTTGAGGAAGATATAAGGAGGTTTATGTGTGAAAGAGCGTATCATATCACGGGTTTTGGATGCACAGGCGAAGTTTGCGCCAACTCTCAATTTGAGAAAGGGCAATGCACGATACCGAAGAGGCTAGCAAGGATGGAAGGGTGAGAGTGTGTATAATCCATGGACTCAACATTAGTCATAAAGAACTCACATACTTATTGCAAAAATCTACAAGTCATCAAAAACCTCGGTACTACGCGCATGCTCCTAGGGGGATAGATTGGTAGGAAAAGACCATCGCTCGTCCCCGACCGCCACTCATAAGGAAGACAATCAAATAACACCTCATGTTTCAAATTTGTTACATAACGTTTACCATACGTGCATCCTACGGGACTTGCAAACTTCAACACAAGCATTTCTCCAATTCACAACTACTCAACTAGCACGACTTTGATATTATTACCTCCATATCTCAAAACAATCATCAAGCATCAAACTTTTCTTAGTATTCAACACACTCATAAGAGAATTTTATTATTAATCTTATATACCTAGCATATTAGGATTTTAAGCAAATTACCATGCTATTTAAGACTCTCAAAATAATATAAGTGAAGCATGAGAGTTCATCTATTTCTTCAAAATAAAACTACCACCATGCTCTAAAAGGTATAAGTGAAGCACTAGAGCAAATGACAAACTACTCCGAAAGATATAAGTGAAGATCAATGAGTAGTTGAATAATTATGCAACTATGTGAAGACTCTAACATTTGAGAATTTCAGATCTTGATACTTTATTCAGACAGCAAGCAAAACAAAATAAAATGACATCTAAGAATAGCAAACATCATGTGAAGAAGCAAAAACTTAGGATCAACCGATACTAACTGATAGTTGTTGAAGAAGAAAGGTGGGATGCCAACCGGGGCATCCCCAAGCTTAGATGCTTGAGACTTCTTGAAATATTATCTTGGGGTGCCTTGGGCATCCCCAAGCTTGAGATTTTGTGTCTCCTTAATTCCTCTCATATCACGGTCTCCCTAAATCTCAAAAGCTTCATCCACACAAAACTCAACAAGGACTTGTGAGATAAGTTAGTATAAACCATTGCCAAAACCTTATCATACTCTACTGTAGCAAATCACTAAAATTATTATTCAACATTGCATACTAAATGCCTCTGCATATTTAATAGTCCTATCCTCAAATAGAATCATTAAAGAAGCAAACATATGCAAACAATGCAAACATAACAGCAATCTGCCTAAACAGTATAGTTTATAAAGAATGCTGCAACATACATACTTCCCTAACTCCAAAAATTGTGAAAGAAAATTACCACTGTAGTAAATTTATCAGATCTTAATATGGAAAAGGTTTCAACATTTTATCACATTCTTACTTTTCTAGGGAATTATTGCAACAGCGGTAAACTTTTTGTTTTCAAACAGCAACATGTATACTTGTAACATAGGCATAGTAAAGGCTATCAATGCCACTTTTATTGAAATAAAAGATGCAAAACATTGTTCTAAATAACAGCAAGCAAATCCTAACAAAATAAATTGATGCTCCAAGCAAAACACATATCATGTGGTAAATAAAAATATAGCTCCAAGTAAAGTTACCGATGAACGAAGACGAAAGAGGGGATGCCTTCCGGGGCATCCCCAAGCTTAGTGTCGTGGTTTTGTCACGACAGATGTCCTAGAGAAAGGACTTAGTCGTGGAGCCATCGCGACGGGTTAGCTTGAAGGGGTTAAAGCGGACACAGGGACGCAAGAGAGTTTATACTAGTTCGGCCCCTTCGATGAAGGTAAAAGCCTACGTCTAGTTGTGATGGAATTGATGGGGTTTCGATGACTAGGGAGCAAACAAGCTTCGCCTATGTCTCGAGTTGTTGTCTCTCCTTGAACCGCCGCCGGGTCGTCCCCTTATATACACGGGTGACGCCCGTCGGTTCACAGAGTCCCAATACCGGTCCATATTCGTATCCGGGTTGGTCTCTCCTTATTCCTAACTTACCATACAAGTTTATATACAAATGCCGGTTTACAGCTACAAGTCTAAAACCGACCACGGGCCTTAGGCCCTTGTCTGTCTTCTTGGGCTTTAGCACTCTTGAACTACTGATGAAGTTGACCCGGCCCAGATAGGCCGGTTTACGCCCAGCGGTAATATCCCCAACATTAGGCCCCAGATTGATTTGAACGGGTTCATGTCAATCCTTTAGCAAAAACTTCATCTTCAACATCTTCTCATAAATTGGTAAACCGCCATGATGTCATCTTCTCTGATTGCTGTAAACCGGAGTGACGTCACCTGTCATAACGAAGCTTATCCATTATACTTCCTTGTTTAATAGATCTGCGGAAATCGAGGCGACAGCTCCATTTCGTGGCCCCTTGATTGTCGTGCCTGACACATGTCCTTTTTCCTTATAAATAGGACCGAAGGGTCATTTCTTTTCTCCCCTTCGTGCCTTTCTTCTTTGTCTTCCTCGCGTAGCCATCCTCGGAGCTCCGCCGCCGCCGTCAACTTCTGCACCAACCTTGGCCGCTGCATCAACCTGAACGCACCAGAGCACCGCGGCAACCTTCCGCGTCTTCCTCAACTCTGGTAAGCCTTCTGCTCTTCTCAACACAGATCTGTTCTAGGGTTTCGTGTTCTTGCAGTGTTCATCACCTGTTCGTGTTCATATACTAGCTCCTGGATGCATCTGTGAACCCCTGCTCTGTGTAGCGGTAGCTTTTAGTATCCGCCTTTAGTTTCATGCCCAAGACCATAGATCTCACATATATTTCTGCCCATTGATTCAATACTGTTCTGCTTTGAACTTTTGAATATTTTCTTATTTTCTGAACTTGCTTCAGATCCAACGCTGTAGAGAAATCTTGTGAAATCTGTTTCTGCATACTTATCCATCCGCAATCTCAGAAAAATTGCCAAACCGGTATATACCATTAGTCCCCTTGTTGAACCGCCAGTTGTTGTTGCTTCATAAAACTCCGGTTTAGATAGATCTGTCTCCGGTTTAACATTGCACATACCAATGTACCTTAATCAATGCATTTTTGAACCGGGATCATCTACCTTGTGGATTTCATCATGGCCAAGCAAGTATATGAGTGCAACTGGGTTCCTTGTCGCGTCACAGAGGCTCAACTGGACGATTTAGTCCTGATCGGTGCTTTAGGCAGCAAAGATACCATCCATTGGAGGGCTCCTGGCAAAGAATGCCCTCCCACACCTCAAGAAGGAGAGGTCGTCGTTTTCGTAGATCACTTAGCCCGGGGCTTTAAGCCACCCGGTTCTAAATTTTACCGGGACGTTTTAGCCGATTTTCAACTCCATCCACAAGATACTGGCCCCAACTCTGTTACAAACATGTGTCACTTCCAAGTGCTCTGTGAGGCGTTCTTTCAAGAGGAGCCCACAGTGGAATTGTTCAGAGACTGTTTCCATCTAAACCACCGTACTGAGTTTACTGACGGCTCCAATACGGAGTTGGGTGGCGTGGCAATTCAGAAAAGGAAAGAGGTCACATACCCTCATGCCAAACTGCATAGCCACCCCAAAGAGTGGAATCAAACATGGTTCTATTGCAAAGACACCTCCCCTGCTGGTGAAAATCCCTTGCCTGGCTTTCGTCCGGAGCGACTCAGCAATACACACCCCTTTCCGCAAAGGTTGACTGCCCAAGAGAGAAGCAAATATGCTCCTCAACTGTCGAAGATCAAAGCCTTTATGGCCAATGGTTTAACAGGGGTTGATCTCGCCCGCTGTTGGATATCATGGAGCATACTGCCCCTTAGTCAGCGCTCCGGTTTGATGTGCGAGTATACTGGCAGTGTTGATGATCCACTGCGACATTCCAACATCCAGCTCACCGATGAAGAAATCACAGAGGCTGTGAATAAGATGCTGAATGAACCGGAACACATCTGTGCTAAAACCGACCTGCTTCCCTTCTGTGCCACCAACAAACCGCCATCTGTAAGAGTTTGATTTTTCTTTTTGCTGAATCTGCTGTTGATATATCTTGTCATTGTTTTAATATCAGTATCTGTGTAACCAGGGCAATGATCTGTTTTGGACCAAGAAACTGCCGCAGGAGAAACCAGAAAAACCAGACAAACCGGAAAGGGCAACCCGACAAAAGACTAAAGCTGTGAAGAAGACTGCCCACAGGAAAAGAACCACTGCATCCTCTAATTCGGCCCCTGATGATGATGTGGATAATCCGGACCTTGAGGTAGGGCTTGACTCACTTGGCTTATTTTTCATGCGTCTTATTGATGATGATATTTGTCAGGATGATGCCGAAGCCAGCCATGCTGATGCTGCAGAGGTAATTATTCTCTCTTCCGATTCAGAACCTTTGCCTTCACTAAAAATCCGTCAGGCAAACCGGAAAGTTAAATTTTCTCATCCTCTTGCTTATTTGGATCCCAAATTTCTTATGAAGACCCAACAGCACGAAGCTCGTCGCACAACCCGGCACAGCGGCCAGGTAGTTACCTCCGCCGGTTTACCGAACAGTCCGGTTCGGAAACGCCGTTCAGAGGTCTCTAATTTGCTTGTCAGTGCTTGTCCTAAAGTGGGCTGCTTTCGTCAACCTCTTAATCCATCTGGCTCCGATTACCAGGTTACTTCCCACTCATCCTCTGGCGATTCATCGGCTACTCAGCTGCCACTGCTCAAAACGGTGCTTGGGTAAGCTATACTTATCATAATATTTGCAGCACATCACCTTGGAACATATGCTGTATTTGATTTTGTTATTCCTTTCAGGGCCAAGCCAAGGCCAAGCAAGAAGGCTCGCCTGGACAAAGCGGCCGAAGAGGATGCCGTCCTTGAACCGGGCAAAACACCAGATCTTGAAGCGGCTATTCCTGAGGATATACCCAATGATCCACCGCAGCAAGACGACGATCTTATTGCTGAAGATAGACCTATTGATACCTCAAATCCTATCAATCAGCCCACAAGCTCCATCCGGATTGAGAAATCCACCGGTCCAACAAAGCTTATTGACAAGCCAACAGCCCCAGTGCAAACCGGCGATACCAAGGATGATGAGGTTGTCATTACTGGCACTGGCTATACAGAGCCAAGCAATCCTGTCGCTTTGTCCAAACATTCTGCCAAGGAAGAATTTGCTGCCGTTGGCAAAGGCAAGTGGAATGCTGATCTGGCGACTTATGCTGCTCTGAACGCCCAAGATATCCATTCCGGCTACCTGAACCGGCTGTATACCTATCGTGACTATGAAGCCGGTCTGGTTAACATGATGAAAGATAAATATGAGGTAACTTCCATATGCTCTTTCCTGCTTGTATGCTTCAATTCTTGCTGACTCTCCTAGCCCCCAAGGGCCGGTTTGTAATCTTCTTTCAAACCGGGACTTACTAATATAAATCTTAATGCTTTGAAATTCGCTGATGTAGCCCCCAAGGGCCGGTTCAACTTAGCATAGTTAAACCGGGACTTTAAGTAATTGAGATTGCCGCATCAGAATATATACGAGCAAATAGCCATTAGCCCCCAAGTGCCAAGTTGAATACTTGTATTGATCTTGGGACTTTGTAAGCAATTGAAAGATGAAGATCGAATATGCATTAGCCCCCAAGTGCCAAGTTCATAACTTGTTATGTGGTTGGTACTTCAATCCTTGTACCGTTTTGCTGAATCATATAACTGTCTGCATGCAGGCTGAGCTGAAGACGAAAGAAAGCCAAGTCGCCGATCTCCAAGATAATCTGAAATCCCAACAAGCTGAAACCTCCAAAGCAAAAGAGGAATTAACCAGCGCTTTAAGCGCCATGGAACAGCTTAAGGAGAGCTTCAAGAAGAAGCGGGCGGATTGGGCCACTGAAAAATCCGCTTTAATCAAACGAGCAGAATATGCCGAGGCTGCACTAAAACCGGTGGCGGATGAACTGACCAGCATAAAGCGACACGTGCATGCCATGACCACTGCTATCTTTGGTAAGCCGGTTTGACTTCTGAACTGATTCTGTCGTCTTACAGAGCTGCTGGTTTGTTAACCCTTTATGATATTTCAGGGACACGCATTGGTCACTTGGGGTCAGATGTGCGGAAGAAATTGAAAGCCGCCTATACGTTGGTCGAAGAACTATACACTGGTGCACAGCGGATCATCTTTACTGCATCCCACAACAAGCCGGTGCCCACCTTGATTCGGGACACTCTGATGAAACTGTCGGTGCTTCCTGCCCGGGTTGAAGAGCTGAAGAAATCTGCTGCTTGAACCGGTGTGATCAATGCCTTAATCCGGGCAAAAGCTTGGGTGCCGGATTTTGATCCTATTGAAGCGGCTCAGGGCTATCCCAGCTTGAAGGAAGACGGGTCAGAGTTTGGTGAAGCGGATCTGCGAGCAATAAACAGGGAGGTGCATCCGCTAGCTTGTCAATTGGCTGAAGAAGCAGACTTGTCTCATTATCAAGCCCAATATGACAATCAAAACAAGCGAATAGCTGCACCAATTCATGAAGCGGAAAATCTTATCCCTCCAATCCATAAGCATACTTACGCTCCCGATATTGACCCGTCGTTGCTGATCCATGATGAAGCTGTTTTTCAAGCATTAATGGGAATCGACTGGACAACTATTGATTTCCACCTGCTGGGTAGAGAAACTGAAGCTGAAGCGGCGCAGGATGACCCACAACCATCAGGCCAGGCTGGTGATCAAGCTTGAACCGGAAGCCGGTTTAAAACTGCTTCTCCTTTGCGAAAAATAATGTTCTTATTGTGGGCACCGTGTTTCCTTGTAATAGGCTAGCTGATACTTTTGATGTTGATATGCCTTCGTGCATAATCGCTGCCACTTGCTCTTCCTTTGGGTGATGAACTTTCCAAAGTACTTTCTGCAATAAAAAATCTTCAAGTGCCACCGCTGTTGTACCGTCAGGCGGAATATGATGTCTGCATACATGAAATCAAAACATCCGAAATTTTTTAAGTATATGACCAACTTTTTGAGATACATAATACCTGCCACCGTTGAGCGTGAAGTTGGCTTGGCCAATCTTGAAGCGGAGTTTTATAAACCCACACTGTTGGAGGAGATAGCAGCTCCCATATATATATGACACCGGTTTACCATGTAAACCGTGCGGGGTTATAATAAACACCGTGTTACTCCATAAGAGGATGTTAACAAAAAAGATCAAACCGGGCAAATAGTCTCCGGAATGAAATGAACCGTGTTCCGTCAATTGACAGTGTGAACCGGTTGAAAACTTTGTCGGTTTAAAAAACACAATAATATCCCCAACACTTAGGCTCTTGTCTATCCTTGAATATTACCTTGGGGTGACTTGGGCATCCCCAAGCTTAGGCTCTTGCCACTCCTTATTCCATAGTCCATCGAATCCTTACCCAAAACTTGAAAACTTCACAACACAAAACTTAACAGAAAACTCGTAAGCTCCGTTAGTATAAGAAAATAAATAACCACTTCAAGGTACTGTAATGAACTCATTCTTTATTTATATTGGTGTTAAACCTACTGTATTCCAACTTCTCTATGGTTTATAAACTATTTTACTAGCCATAGATTCATCAAAATAAGTAAACAACACATGAAAAACAGAATCTGTCAAAAACAGAACAGTCTGTAGTAATCTGGATCAAACGTATACTTATGGAACTCATAAAATTCTAAAATAAATTTCTGGACCTGAGTAATTTATCTATTAATCATCTGCAAAAAGAATTAACTAAATAGCACTCTCCAAATAGAAATGGAAGTAATTCTCGTGAGCGCTAAAGTTTCTGTTATTTACAGCATGATCAACAAGACTTCACCCAAGTCTTCCCAAAGGTTCTACTTGGCACAAACACTAATTAAAAGCATAAAACCACATCTAAACAGAGGCTATATGAATTATTTATTACTAAACAGGAATAAAAAGCAAGGGACAAAAATAAAATTGGGTTGCCTCCCAACAAGCGCTATCGTTTAATGCCCCTAGCTAGGCATGATGATTTCAATGATGCTCACATAAAGGATAAGAATTGAAACATAAAGAGAGCATCATGAAGAATATGACTAGAACAATTAAGTCTAACCCACTTCCTATGCATAGGGATTTTGTGAGCAAACAACTTATGGGAGCAATAATCAACGTAGCATAGGAAGGCAAAACAAGCACAACTTCAAAACTTTAAGCACATAGAGAGGAAACTTGATATTATTGCAATTCCTACAAGCATATATTCCTCCCTCATAATGATTTTTAGTAGCATCATGAATTAATTTAACAATATAACCAGTACCTAAAGCATTATTTTCATGATCTACAAGCATAGAAAATTTATTACTCTCCACATAAGCAAAATTCTTCTTATTCGGAATAGTGGGAGTATCATAGGAAACTTGAATACTATAAATTGTTTCCACATTAGAAGAGTAATGTTCAGAAAAAGGGTAATCATAATTATGACAAGTTTTATAAATATAATCATCACTACTTTTTATAGCATATGTATCATCACAATAATTATCATAAGTAGGAGGCATGCTATCATCATTATAAATTTGCATATTAAAAATTGGGAGACTAAAAATATCATCTTCATTAAGCGTAGCATCCCCAAGCTTGGGACAAACATTAATTGCAGAAAATATATTCTCAAAAACATCATATTCATCAAACATAGCATCCCTAAGCTTGGGCCTTTTCATATCATAAGCATAATCACTCTCATCATTAATAGTATAGATAGCACCGATAGTATAGCAATTATTATATTCTTCCAAGCAAGTACCAAAAAGGTTTTCAAGATCATAAGAAGTATCATTATCTTCCCAATCATAATCATCACAACAAGCAATAGGCATAACGAGATCATCATCAAGTGTATCATCTTCATTTTCATGAGGCACAACAATAATAGGAGCAACTTTATTTGGGAGAGATACCTTTTTACCTCTCTTCCTTTTTATTTTCTTCTTCTTCACCACATCATGTGTGGGTTCAATCCTCTTTTTGGAGCTCCTTATTAATGAGATTGGTTGGATAGAAAGCTCCTCCTCGTTACCTGATTCATCATAAGAAATAATAGGAGGATATTGGGAAGTCTCTTCCCTTTCATTAGTATTCTCTTAATCCTCTATTTGTTTTCTTTTCTTTATGTAATTGGCAATATAAGGATTTTCAATACAATTCACCGCACAATACGTATAAATTTCCTCTAGATCAAAATCAAGAACTCTATCAAGATTAAACTTTGGAATACCCTCAGTTATACGTTTCATTTCTTCATAACCCAAAAGAAGGCTAAGCTCTTTATGATGCTCAAGGGTAATAAAATTATCACAATGCTTGGACACAACTTGATCATGAAACAAATAACATTGGAGATTTAAATGACCATGTTCATTGCAAAGTTCACAAGGGGCACGAAAAATATTGAATCTTTCAGCACATTCATCTAGATCTTCTTGCAACAATGTAGTTTCTAAGTACTTATGCTTCTTGCAATATCTATCTTCTCTATTTGGTGTGTACTTACAAACCCAATGCACTCCACAAAAATTAACATGTTTATAGGAGACATTTTCATCATAACTAGTGCAATCATCATTAGTGTCATGGATCTTCAAAGAATTTGTACTAACAACATTGCAATCATGCTCATCATTCAAATATTTAGTGCCAAACATTTTATAGATTTCTTCTTCTAGCACTTGAGCACAATTATCCTTTCCATCATACTCACGAAAGATATTAAAAAGGTGAAGCGTATGAGACAAACTCAATTCCATTTTTTTTGTAATTTTCTTTTATAAACTAAACTAGTGATAAAACAAGAAAATAAAAGACTCGATTGCAAGATCAAAAGATATACCTTCAAGCACTCACCTCCCCGGCAACGGCGCCAGAAAAGAGCTTGATGTCTACTACACAACCTTCTTCTTCTAGACATTGTTGGGCCTCCAAGTGCAGAGGTTTGTAGGACAGTAGCAAATTTCCCTCAAGTGGATGACCTTAGGTTTATCAATCCGTAGGAGGCCTAGGATGAAGATGGTCTCTCTCAAGCAACCCTGCAACCAAATAACAAAGAGTCTCTTGTGTCCCCAACCCACCCAATACAATGGTAAATTGTATAGGTGCACTATTTCGGCGAAGAGATGGTGATACAAGTGCAATATGGATAGTAGATAAAGGTATTTGTAATCTGAAATTATAAAAACAGCAAGGTAACTAATGATAAAACTGAGTGTAAACGGTATTGCAATGCTAGGAAACAAGGCCTAGGGTTCATACTTTCACTAGTGTAAGTCCTCTCAACAATAATAGCATAATTGGATCACATAACTATCCCTCAACATGCAACAAAGAGTCACTCCAAAGTCACTAATAGCAGAGAACGAACGAAGAGATTATGGTAGGGTATGAAACCACCTCAAAGTTATTCTTTCCAATCAATCTGTTGGGCTATTCCTATAAGTGTCACAAACAGCCCTAGAGTTCGTACTAGAATAACACCTTAAGACACAAATCAACCAAAACCCTAATGTCACCTAGATACTCCAATGTCACCTCAAGTATCCGTGGGTATGATTATACGATATGCATCACACAATCTTAGATTCATCTATTCAACCAACACAAAGGACCTCAAAGAGTGCCCCAAAGTTCTACCGGAGAATCACGACGAAAATGTGTGCCAACCCCTATGCATAGGTTCATGGGCGGAACCCGCAAGTTGATCACCAAAACATACATCAAGTGAATCACGTGATATCCCATTGTCACCACAGATATCCACGGCAAGACATACATCAAGTGTTCTCAAATCTTTAAAGACTCAATCTGATAAGATTACTTCAAAGGGGAAACTCAATTCATTACAAGAGAGTAGAGGGGGGAAGAAACATCGTAGGAGCCAACTATAATAGCAAATCTCGCGATACATCAAGATCGTATCACCTCAAGAACACGAGAGAGAGAGAGATCAAACACATAGCTACTGGTACATACCCTCAGCCCCGAGGGAGAACTACTTCCTCCTCGTCATGGAGAGCACCAGGATGATGAAGATGGCCACCGGAGAGGGATTGCCCCCTCCGGCAGGGTGCCGTAACGGGTCTAGATTGGTTTTTGGTGGCTACGGAGGCTTCTGGCGGCGGAACTCCCGATCTATTGTGCTCACGGATGTTTTTAGGGTATATGGAGATATATAGGCGGAAAAAATACGTCAGGGGGGCCACGAGGGGCCCATGAGGGTGGAGGGCGCGCCCAGGGGGGTGGGCACGCCCCCTGCCTCGTGACCTCATCGCAGATCCCCCGACGTGCACTCCAAGTCTTCTGGGCTTCTTTCCTTCCAAAAATGAATTCCGTGAAGTTTTAGGTCAATTGGACTCCGTTTGGTTTTCCTTTTCTTCGAAACCCTAAAACAGGGTAAAAACAGAAACTGGCGCTGGGCTCTGGGTTAATAGGTTAGTCCCAAAAATGATATAAAAGTGTATAATAAAGCCCATAAACATTCAAAACAGTAAATAATATAGCATGGAGCAATCAAAAATTATAGATACGTTGGAGATGTATCATACCTCGCTGCATTTGTGTCCATGTGTGAGAGCTTCATGGGCTGTCGGCCACACTGGGGGCTCTTCAAGCACATATTCACATGCCGTTCTCAGTCGGTTAAGAAGGCCAACCCGAGTGATGAGAGGACGCAAGTGATTCAGATGTGCGGGGGTCTTGGGATTCAGATGAGGAGTAAAAGTACTTTCCCAGCCATGATCCTTCCTGAGTCGGCCCGAGGGTGGCAGTCGACCTGGTTCTACTGCAAGGACCAGCCGACTCCTGGTCAGTCGACTAGACTTCCCCCCTTTTCCATGGCCCGAGTGGAGAAGCCCTCTGCTTTGAAAGTGATCCCAGAGGAGAAGGCGCAAGTGAAAGTGCTGGTTGAGCGAGTAGTTCAGCTTGTCCGTGATGGGGTAACCGGTATGGATCTGTTGGAGGTCTTCCTCAGGCGACACATCCACCCCCTTCAAGCTCGTGACCATCCAATGTGGATGTATTCGGGCACCGACAACACCACTCAGATCCATCCAGAGGAAGTCGACGATGCCACATTAGAAGGGTGGCTGAAGAGCATCACTCGCAATAAGGACAACCCTAGGGGATCTTGGTGGATTCCTCCGCTCAACAACTTGTACAAAACCGACAAGGTATGACTCCAAGTGGTCGAGTGTCTTCTTGATTTTATCAATTAGCTGTTTGCTGTCATCCGACTGTCTCCTATCTTGGTTGTTGTCTTCTAGGCTCTGACTGAGATGTACTCGATGCCCAACGGGGAGCAGGAGCAGGACCCAGAGGGGGAAGCGAGTGAAGGTGAAAGCGGCGAGTGGCACTCTGATGACGAAGAGGACGAGGATAGCGACGACCCGAGTGATGAAGAAGAGGTCGACTCTCCTCCTCGTAGGGAAAAACGATCCAAGCTTTCTCACGATCCAGCAAGTGCCCGCGGCATAGCGACTGTGCAAACTGGGCAGTCATTGAAGCGCCCTCGAACGTCTTCTCCGGCGCCGACTGAAAAGGCGTCGAAGCAACCGAAAGCTACGCCATCCAGACCACCAAAGGCCTTTCCGAAGATCAAAGTGGCCATCCCCATTGCTTCCGGGTATTAGTTGGACTTGATTTCTTGTTTTAGTATGAATCTGGATATGAGTCGACTCATTTTGTCAAACATGACCGACTGAATTCTGAAATTTGTACTGCCGCTACTTCTGGGACTTCCACCCGCCAGTATGAAGACGAGGACATGGAAGATGTGGTCACCTCCAACCCGGGTACAATCCTCATGATCTTGTTCTTGATTGTATAGTTGGTTAAATTCTGGCGACTCATTTAGGGTCGACTAATTTCTTTGCAGCCACTCCCAATGTCATTGAGCTTTCGGATGATGACGAGGACGTGCCGCTGAGGCCTAGGAAGAAGAAGGCAACATCTAGTAAGACATCCCAGTCGGCACTGGGAGCCGGCGACGGAGCAAGTGGTTCAACGGCCCAAAGATGTGAGTAAGGTTTTTGTAACCTTTGTAGACCCAGTGTCGAGTGTGTGTCCCGCATCGTCGACTGCTCCAGAGCTTGCTTCAACCATCCAACCTCATGCCTCGGATCTCCAAGCCGCTGCGTCTAGACCGTCCGTCCCCTTCTTTGCTACTCATCATGTTCCAGAAAGCCAGTCGGACGCCGCTGTGGAGGCTATTCGTCAGGCTGGCATAATGATGGAGCAGGTGAAGGCGGTGCATGAAAGCAGTCAGGCTGCTTATGACGCCAGCGCGGCTCTTCGAGCCAATGTCCAGGTAAGTCAACTTCTGACTGAATTTGTTCTTTTAGGATATGTTACCCGAATATTTTCCTTCGCGCAATCTTTCATTGTCTTGCACTTCGAGATTGTACACCCACTGGGTGCAGTCGAGTGGAATCCGAACCAGTGGGGGCACGCCAAGTGCACCCACTGGGTGTAGTCCCCGAGACCGCGGTCGACTGCTGACAGTCGGTTTGGTTCTGAGCACTTCTTTCTCTCTCTCTCTTTTTTTACTCGACCTGGGTGGACCGGCCGAGTGGAATCTGAACCAGTGGGGGCACGTTAAGTGCACCCACTGGGTGTAGTCCCCGAGACCGCAGTCGACTGCTGGCAGTCGGTTGGGGTCTGAGTAGTCTTGAAGTTTTATTCATTCAGAAATAAATAATCTTTGATCTTGTCGATTGATATGTCTTTTACTCACTGTAGAAATCTTGTACGCTTATCTCCAAGTTCGCCGAATTTGAGGAAAAGCAAAGGCAACTCAACCTTGACCTGGAGTTGGCTCAGCAGAACTTGAAGAAGGCTCAAGATGAAGTCGCTGGTATGGAAGGTAACAGTCTGTCGACTGCTTATCTTGACCATCTCTCAAGTTATCTCTTCATTCTTCTGTTTGATCTAAATGTGTATTTTGCAGAGAAAATGAGGCTGGCCCTGGAGAAGAAGGATCTGGACCTTGTAGCTGTGCAGAGGGAGGCTCAGGAGAAGACTGCCCTTGCTGACCAGAAACCGGCTTCGGTCCGAGCACTAGAGGAAGAAATCAACAAGCTGAAGTCGTCTCTCACTGAATCCAATCGAGAGGCGACTTGTCTGAAAAAATATAAAGTGGCTCTGACCGACCAGCTAGAGAGCATGACTCATAGGAGGAACAATTTGGAGGCTTATCTGAAAGCTCTCGCCAAGAAACTCTTTCTTATGCTCGAAGCTACCTCTTTTTTACTCGACTGTTTTACTATTTGCAAGTTGGACCCAACCAGTCGACTCATTAACTCCATGACTCTACAGAATTCTGCCAAAACTTTGAAGAGGAGACTGGACGGGTCGAGACAGTCTTGGACCCTATCCTTTCTCCAGTCGGTGACGAGGCTGCCATGAATGTGCTTCGACTGGAATCTCGCGTCGCCAGTGTTACAAGTTATCTTGCCCGTCTGAAGGTTGCAGTTTCACGCATCGACTCATCGCTCTGGCCGAGGGCAACGCTTCAGAATGATCTCGAGTCTCTGATGGCTCGACTCCACGAGATCCCTGGTCGAGTGCAGGAATGGAAGAAGTCCTCTGCCCGATGTGGTGCTGACATGGCTCTGTCACTGGTCAGGGTCCACTGCCGAGAAGCTCGAGAGGAGAAGTTGGCAGCGATCAAGGTCGCCAACACAAAAAGGCACGACTTCCAGTCCTTCATCGAGACTTTTATTGCTGCTGCCACTCGGATCGCAGACGGGATTGATTTGGACGAGTTCGTCGAGCCTGCAAGTCCTCCTCATGCCGAGTGAACAAACTTGATACTTAAACTTGCTTTAAATTTGCCTCGGAATGCCGAGTGGTTTTTGTAATCGTTAAAATCCTTCGGGCCTCACGCCTGAGTACTTTTATCTTTGTTCTGAAACTCTTGAGATTTTATCTGATCTTGGTTTATCTTCTGCATGTGCTTGCGTTTGCCTTCGAGTGGAATTTAATCTTCACTCGGAATATTTTTTGAGATGCAACTCTGAGGGAGATATCTCAGTCGACCTGCACCTCGTCGTCCTTGCGGATAGGGATGGAGCGGACATTGTACTTGTGGTGCAGCTCAGTGGAGATGATTGCAGTCGACCTGCACCTCGTCGTCCTTGCGGATAGGGATGGAGCGGACATTGTACTTGTGGCGCAGCTCCGTGGAGAGGATTGCAGTCGAACTACACCTCGTCGTCCTTGCGAATAGGGATGGAGAGGACATTGTACTTGTGGCGCAGCTCCGTGGAGAGGATTGCGGTCAACCTGCACCTCGTCGTCCTTGCGGATAGGGATGGAGCGGACGTTGTACGTGTGGTGCAGCTCTGTGGAGAGGATTGCAGTCGACCTACACCTCATCGTCCTTGCGGATAGGGATGGTTTTTCAACTTAGGCGAGCACTAGACTGCAGCTAAGCCCCCGGGCGTGAGGTTTGCTCATCACTCGGTAGGATTTTTGAAACTTAGGCAAGCACTGGGCTACAGCTAAGCCCCTGAGTGTGAGGTTTGCTCATCACTCGGTAGGATTTTTGAAACTTAGGCGAGCACTGGACTGCAGCTAAGCCCCTGAGTTTGAGGTTTGCTCATCGCTCGGTAGGATTTTTGAAACTTAGGCGAGCACTGGGCTGCAGCTAAGCCCCCGAGTGTGAGGTTTGCTCCTCAGTCGGTAGGATTTTTGAAACTTAGGCGAGCATTGGGCTGCAGCTAAGCCCCCGAGTGTGAGGTTTGCTCATTACTCGGTAGGATTTTTGAAACTTAGGCGAGCACTGAGCTACAGCTAAGCCCCCGAGTGTGAGGTTTGCTCATAACTCGGTAGGATTTTTAAAACTTAGGCGAGTACTGGACTGCAGCTAAGCCCCCGAGTGAGAGATTTCCTCATCCCTCGGTAGGATTTTTTCAACTTAAGCGAGTACTGGACTGTAACTAAGCCCCCGAGTGAGAGGCTTGCTCACCACTCGGTAGGATTTTTTCAACTTAGGCGAGTACTGGACTGCAGCTAAGCCCCCGAGTGAGAGGCTTGCTCATCACTCGGTAGAACTTTTTCAACTTAGGTGAGTACTGGACTGCAGCTAAGCCTCCGAGTGAGAGACTTTCTCACCACTCGGTAGGATTTTTTCAACTTAGGCGAGTACTGGACTGCAGCTAAGCCCCCGAGTGAGAGGCTTGCTCACCACTCGGTAGGATTTTTGCAACTTAGGCGAGTACTGGACTGCAGCTAAGCCCCCGAGTGAGAGGCTTGCTCATCACTCGGTAGGATTTTTTCAACTTAGGCGAGTACTGGACTGTAGCTAAGCCTCCGAGTGAGAGACTTGCTCACCACTCGGTAGGATGTTTTCAACTTAGGTGAGTACTGGACTGCAGCTAAGCCCCCGAGTGAGAGGCTTGCTCATCACTCGGTAGGATTTTTTCAACTTAGGCGAGTACTGGACTGCAGCTAAGCCCCCGAGTGAGAGGCTTGCTCATCACTCAGTAGGATTTTTTCAACTTAGGCGAGTACTGGACTGCAGCTAAGCCTCCGAGTGAGAGACTTGCTCATAACTCGGTAGGATTTTTTCAACTTAGGCGAGTACTGGACTGCATCTAAGCCCCCGAGTGAGAGGCTTGCTCACCACTCGGTAGGATTTTTTTCAACTTAGGCAAAAGGGATTCGCAGCTAAGCCACCTGCTGGGGGATTTCAGAAACAAATGTAAGCAATCGACAATCATTTTCAGAAGACTGTAAAAACTCTTGTCTTTGATAAACAAACTACAAAGGTGCTTCTTATTACATCTCAACAGACTGAGTGTTTAAGTATAAAAGGGGCGGAGCAGCTCTGCATTCCAAGCGCGCGGCTCATCGTTCTTGTGCTCGACGTCGTAGAGGTGGTATGCTCCATTGTGGAGCACTCTAGTGACAACAAAGGGGCCTTCCCAAGAGGGAGCAAGCTTGTGTGGTTTCTGCTGATCCACTCGGAGAACCAAGTCTCCCTCTTGAAATGCTCGACCCCTCACGTTTCTGGCATGGAATCGACGCAGGTCTTGCTGATAGATGGTTGATCGGATCAAGGCCATCTCTCTTTCTTCTTCCAGGAGATCAACTGCATCTTGTCGTGCTTGTTCTGCTTCTTCCTTTGAGAAAAGCTCGACTCGGGGCGCATTGTGGGGCAAGTCACTCGAAAGTACAACTTCGGCTCCATAAACCAAGAAAAATGGGGTTCTGCCAGTCGACCGATTGGGAGTTGTCCTCAATCCCCACAATACTGATGGAAGTTCATCGACCCAGGCTCCTGCTGCGTGTTTGAGGTCACGCATTAGTCGGGGTTTCAGTCCTTTGAGAATCAATCCATTTGCTCTTTCAGCTTGTCCATTCGACTAGGGATGGGCGACTGAGGAATAGTCGACTCGAGTACCTTGTGAAGCACAAAAAGTTCTGAACTCATCAGAATCGAAGTTTGATCCGTTGTCAGTGATGATGCTGTGTGGAACACCATATCTGAATGTTATCTCTCTGATGAATCTGACAGCAGTACTGGCATCAAGGTTCTTGATAGGCTTGACCTCAATCCACTAGGTGAACTTGTCGACTGCTACAAGCACATGAGTGAATCCACTCCTACCAGTCCTCAGAGGTCCAACCATGTCTAATCCCCAAACAGCAAAGGGCCAGATGAGTGGAATGGTCTTCAGGGCCGACGCAGGCTTGTGAGACATGTTGGAGTAAAACTGGCAACCTTCACATTTGTCGACTATTTCTTGTGCCATCTCATTTTCCCGTGGCCAGTAAAATCCCGCTCGGTATGCTTTGGCCACAATGGTCCGAGAGGACGCATGATGACCACAGGTCCCCGAGTGGATGTCATTGAGGATCACTCGACCTTCTTTAGGCGTTATGCATTTCTGGCAAACTCCGGTCACACTTTCTCTAAACAACTGTCCTCTTATCACAGTAATGGCTTTAGATCGACGGATGATCTGTCGAGCCTCTTCTTCATCTTCTGGGAGTTCCCTTCTAAGAATGTATGCGATATATGGTACTGTCCAATCGGGGGTGATGACCAAAACCTCCAAAATCAAATCGACTACGGCTGGAGCCTCGATTTCAGTTGGATCGGTGGCACTCTTCGGCTGTGGGGGCTCTTCAGTGAAGGGATCTTCTTGAACTGAAGGTGTATGAATGTGCTCCAAGAACACATTACTGGGGATGGCTTCTCTCTTGGAGCCTATCTTTGCTAGATCATTCGCCGCTTGATTTTTCAGTCGAGGGATGTGATGGAGCTCTAATCCCTCAAATCTCTTTTCTAGCTTTCTCACTGCGTTGCAATAACCAGTCATAGCTGGGCTTCTGACATCCCACTCCTTCATTACTTGATTGACCACCAAATCTGAGTCGCCATAGACCATGAGGTGACGGACGCCAAGTGAAATGGCCATACGCAACCTGTACAGAAGTGCCTCATATTCGGCTTCATTGTTGGAGGAGTAAAAGTGAATCTGGAGAACATAGCTGAGTTTGTCACCACGGGGGGATACCAACACCACCCCAGCACCGGAACCATTCAGCATCTTGGACCCATCGAAGAACATGGTCCAATGCTCCGATTGGATTTGGGTCGGAAGTTGTTGTTTGATCCACTCGGTGAGGAAATCAGCTATTGCTTGGGACTTGATGGCCTTCTTTGCCTCAAATTTGATGTCCAGGGGAAGAAGTTCAATCGCCCACTTTGCCACTCGACCAGTTGCGTCTCTGTTGTTCAGAATCTCTGATAATGGAGCATCGTTGACGACTGTAATGGAATGATCAGAGAAGTAGTGTGCAACTTTCTTCGTGGTCATGTAAATCCCATAAACAAGCTTCTGATAATGTCGATATCTTTCCTTCGACGGAGTCAGAACTTCAGAAACATAATATACTGGGCGCTGAACTTTATAGGCTTTCCTTCTTCCTCCCGCTCGACCGTGAGTATTGTACTGACAACTTGTCCAGTGGCTACAATATAAAGCAGTAAAGGCTCTTTGCCGATTGGCGCAGCAAGCACCGGCTGGGTGGAAAGCAGGGCTTTGAGCTCTGCAAACGCTGCATCAGCTTTGGGAGTCCACTCGAACTTATCAGACTTCTTCATCAGTCGGTAAAGAGGCAATGCCTTTTCATCGAGGCGAGAAATGAATCGACTCAAGGCAGCCAAACAACCAGTAAGCTTTTGGACATCGTGCACACGCACAGGGCGTTTCATCTGAAGTATAGCACCAACTTTCTCTGGGTTAGCATCGATCCCTCGTTCGGAAACGAGGAAACTGAGTAACTTTCCGCCAGGAACTCCGAATGTGCATTTTGATGGATTAAGCTTGATATCATATCTTCTGAGATTGGCAAAGGTTTCAGCAAGGTCAGCCAACAGGTCGGAACCTTTACGTGACTTGACCACAATGTCATCCATGTATGCTTCCACATTCCGACTGATTTGAGTGAGCAGACACTTCTGGATCATCCTCATGAATGTGGCTCCGGCGTTCTTCAAGCTGAATGGCATAGTGACATAACAAAAGCATCCGAATGGAGTGATGAAAGCCGTTTTTCTCTCATCGGGACCATACAGTCGGATCTAATGGTACCCGGAATAGGCGTCCAAAAAAGACAAACGCTCACACCCCGCAGTTGAGTCAACGATTTGGTCGATGCGGGGGAGAGGAAAATGATCTTTCGGGCAGGCCCGATTGATATGCTTGAAGTCAATGCACATGCGAAGTGAGTCATCCTTCTTGGGGACCATGACAACATTGGCGAGGCACTCGGAGTGGTAGATTTCACGGATGAACTCAGCTGCCAGGAGCCGAGCCACTTCCTTGCCAATTGCTTTTCTCTTCCGGACGGCGGACCGTCAGAGATGTTCCTTGACTGGTTTTACTTTTGGGTCGATTTGCAAACGATGCTCAGCCAGTCCCCTGGGTACACCCGGCATGTCAGAAGGTTTCCAAGCAAAGATGTCCCAGTTCTCACGGAGGAACTGGATGAGCGCTTCTTCCTATTTGCTGTCGAGTGTTGTTGAGATATGTGTCGGAGCAGCATTGGGGTCGGTCGGGTGAATATGAATCGGCTTCGTTTCACCGGATGACTAAAATGCAGAATCTGTGGCAGGCTTCTTGGCTCGCAGCAACTCACTCAGATCTGCATTCTTCTGATACTCTTGCAGTTCTACTACTGCCATCTGTGCATGAGCAATTTTTGAGCCCTTTTGGAAGCACTTTTCCGCCTTCTGCCGATTGCCAGTGACAGTGATTACTCCTTTAGGACCAGGCATCTTTAATTTGAGATACACGTAACATGGTCAAGCCATAAAACGTGCATAAGCGGGCCTACCCAGAATAGCATGGTAAGCACTCTTGAAATCCACTACCTCAAATGTCAACTTTTCCTTGCGGTAATTCTTGGAATCACCGAAAACCACATCAAGGGCGATCTGGCCGAGTGACTGAGCTTTCTTGCCAGGAATAACGCCATGGAAACTCATGTTGCTTTCACTAAGCTTGGACATCGGAATGCCCATTCCCTTCAAGGTTTCAGCGTAAAGAATATTCAGGCCACTGCCACCATCGATCAACCCTTTAGTCAGTCGAGTGACTATTGGGTCGACCACCAGTGCTTGCCTCCCAGGGGTGGCTATATGAGCTGGATGGTCTGACTGGTCAAATGTGATGGTAGTCTGGGACCACTTCAGATAACTGGGTGTTGCAGGGGCAACCATGTTTACTTCCCTGTCAATAACTTTCAACTGACTTTTGCTTTCAACATTAGCAAAAATCATCAGTGTGGAATTGACATTGGGAAAACCATCATCATCTTCTTCCCTATCCTCACCTCCGTCCGGCTCCTTTTCCTTCTCCTTGGGTTGTTTCTATCAGAACTACTGGATAAGGAAACGACACTGTTGAGTGGTGTGTTTAGGGTAAATGATGTTCCCCTCTTCATCTTTTTTGGTATGAATATGGCATGGTAAATCCAACACATCATTCCCATCTTTATCCTTAACTTTTTTGGGAGTCCAGGGCCCCATGGGTTTTCCTTTGAACTTTCCTTGGGCAATAGCTAAAGCTTCACCAGGAGCAGCTAGTTCAGCCTTTCGCTTCTGTTTCTGACTGGAATTCCCTCCTCCGGTTTCTTGGGCGACTGTTTTGTGCTTGCCACTTCGGAGTCGGTCTTCCTCTTCATCATTGGCATATTTGGTGGCAATCTCCATCATCTGAGTCAGAGTCATATCTCCTGTTCGACTGAATTTCAGATTCAACTCCCGATACTTAACGCCTTCCTTGAAGGCACAAATTGCTTGGTGATCTGACACATTCTCCACTGTATGGTGCAACGTGATCCATCTCCGGATATAATCCCTCAAGGTTTCATTCGGTTTCTGGACACAACACTGCAATTCTGTCAACCCTGCTGGCCTTTTGCAAGTGCCTTCAAAGGTCCTAACAAACACTCGAGCAAGTTCCTCCCAACTATATATACTGCCAGGAGCCAACTGATTCAACCACGCTCTGGTTGAGACCTCCAACATCAAGGGGAGGTGCTTCATAGCCACATCATCATTGCCGCCACCAATCTGGACAGCCACTCGGTAGTCCTCAAGCCAAGTGTTCGGCTTGGACTCGCCGGTGAACTTGCTGACTCCAGTCACCAACCTGAAGTTGGGAGGAATCACTGCTGCTCTGATGGCTCTGCTGAAACACTCGGGTCCTGAAACGTGCACCCTGCTTCCAGTCGGATGATCTCTATCGTGGCCTTCTCTGTGAGCCCTGTTCCTATCAACCAAACCTTGAACGAGGATAGATCTTGCATCAAAGCCTGGATCTCTGGGGTCGACTGGAATTCTTCATTCGCCGCTATGGGGGCGTCTGTCATCTTGCCGCCGAGGCACGTATGACCCACTCCTCGGAGGAAGCATGGTCACTCGACGACAGTCATCATGGTCGAGTCGATGATCATACTGCTCACGGTTCCTGTACTGATTTTGCCGGTGCCCACGTTCCTCACGCCGCCGAGGCGATCTTGGGCTGTGAGCAGATTGGACAGTATCTGCCACCACAGATCTGCTATGAATCCTATTCCGCGACTGAGATACTACTGTATTCTGCTCTCCCGCTGCCCGGAGCAAAGCCCGGATCTGCATCAAACCTCGGCCAGCTTCTGACTGGGAAGGTTGAATTGACTCTGCTATTCGAGTTGCAGCTTTGAGATTCTGGAGCGGAGTTTGGTATACCTGAGTCGGAGGCGGAAACAGTTGTCGTCGACTGGACTCAAGAATTCGCTGCCGAGCACGCTCGTCGAGTGTGCGCTGGAGGTTCTCCAGTCGAGTGCGCTCAGCCAAGTTGGCCAGGCGCACCTCCTCCAAGGCCTGGGCCTCGGGGGTTTCTCCAACGATAGGAGTGTGAAGTGCATCCATGTTACGGCGGCGAAGCTCTTCCCTCTGCTGCGAAGTGAGGAGTTCAGGGCGGTACTCCTCATGGGCATGTGATGGGTCGCTGACGCCATCACCACCGTCTTCACGGGTGAAGCCAGGAGGACTGCGTGGTCCATTGACCATCAAAACTTCCGCCGCGGGGTCGCTGCTGTCGCACTCGGACGCAGTCTCGACGGAGCCAGTCGATAGATCGAACATGCCGTAGAGAGTTTCATCAGGCTCGATCGAAACGATTTGTGGGGTGGCCAATTGGCGGGCCACCGCATGCCTCACCCACCACTGAAGCCGCGTCAACCAGATCGCTGGCGCCGGTAAACAACGGAAAGCAAGGTTGTCGTAGGAGCCGACTGATACTGAGTCGACGGCTGCCGAAGAATGACGCCGCAGACGGATGCGCGGAAGTGTGTCGCCCTGCGGACGGGTAGCGCCTCGACGTCGAGTGGAGCCTCGTGGAGCCAAGCGTAAGCGCGCCGAGATGGATCTCGTGGCCTTCAGCCAATCCTTCGCCGTAAACCATGATGATGGGAATCGGAAAAATTGCAACTTCTCCAACAAACTGCTAAGACACCTGCCCCACGGTGGGCGCCAACTGTCGTGGTTCTAAGACTGACAGTAGAATGGGCGGTAGGTATGAAGAGGCAAGATCCTAGCTATGGAGTAGTTGTACACACGAGTTAACGAGTTCAGGCCCTTCTCGGAGGAAGTAATAGCCCTACGTCTCGATGCCCTGGGGCGATCGACTGGATTATGTGTGTGTGTGTGTGTTTACAAAAGATGCGAACCCCTGTCTTGGAGGAGGGAGGTGGCTCATATAGAGTGCACCAGGACCACAGCTCCCCACCGTTATGCGGGGTTCAATGTACATAAAGGTGGAGCATTACAGGTAACGTCCGTATTAAAGTGCTATAAATGGTAATTAAGGCTATGAGTAAACGCCTGACCGTTTCTGTGTAGAGTGGCTTCAGATCTTCTGTTTGTCGAGTGACTTCTGTGATGGTCGAGTGACCTTGATTCTTTTGAGTGGAATGTCTCTGGTCGAGTGGATGATGGTACCCTTTGAATGCTGCTGGCTTTAGGGTGATGTCCTTGGGGAGGTAGTCTAGGTCAGGCCTATGACCCTACCCTAGGTACATAGCTTCATCACTTGGCATGCTCTCAGCCACCACCATGTGTCGCGCTCTGGGCTCCCTTTGGATGTTTTCTTTCGCATCGGCTTTTCAGACGCTTGTTCCGGTTTTTTGGCCTTTTGGTTTTCCACCGATCTTTCTTAGATTTTGGACAAAATAATTCATTTTTTTTATTTTGCGTGAAAAACATGGTTTCTCTTTCTTCTTTCTTTAGTGGCATGGAAAAAAACGCGATTTTTCCTTCTGTGAGTGGCATGGTTTTGCTTCCACGAGAGGCACTCGGAAAAAACACGCTTCTTTTTTTTTCCTTCCGTGAGGGGCACGGTTTTGCTTTCGCGAGAGGCACGACTGTTCCTTTTAGAAACAGAAAAAGACATGTTTTCTCTTTTTTTCCTTTCGTGAGGGGCACGATTTTGCTTCCGCAAGAGGCACGGCCGTTCGAAATTTCATTTTACTGCTGCTCAAAATGAATTTCATTTTACTGCTGCTCAAAATGAATTTCATTTTACTTAGTTGTTTTTTTAATAATTGTAGGTATTTAGTACTCACTTCGTCCGAAATTACTTGTCGCATAAATGGATGAAAATGGATGTATCTAAAATTAAAATACATCTAGATACAATCATTTCCCCGTCAAGTATTTCCGAACGGAGGGAGTAGAAAATTAGGCATCATAAGTGAATGTTCTTAGTGCAATCCCACCATCCACACATCCATAATGACCAACACAATAGAATGGGAGAAGTTATTCCCGTCTTTGCATCAATTTGATTTTTTAAAGCTACATCACAATTGTTTCCCATTATGTTTGTTGTAGTCACAAATTAAAGAGTTACCTTTTTTGTCTGAAAACATGTTGCAAGCGATACATATTATTTCTGGCTCATCTATAGCATGCGACTAATAACATATCCTATCTAATATCAACATGAAATTAATTTCCTTTTCAATATTAATATGCATTGTGCATTTACTAAGTCGAGGACGTTAGATTCAAGACGAGATCTAAAGTTCAGCGTGAAGAAACATGCACGTCGACTTGTAGATTTATCATCCAATTGCATTCATCGACCCATACATCTTATATGCCATCGATAAACATGCACGTCGTGTATACATTCTGGACACTTCATACATCACAGTTGACAGAGATTAAAATTTTGAGACATTTAGAGGAATTGCAAAAAATTGGAAGGGAATTCAACGACGCACTTGAAATAGCGCAATCCGGCTGGAATTCTCATATCTCTAGATGGCATGGTATATTTTCGGCTGGTATTCCAACTAGCACGGATCGGTAGATTCATATATTTCATTATCATAACTTTCAAGGTACAAGAATTTATTTTTGTTATCACTATATTCAAGATAATACAAATATATTCAATTGCAGGGATGTGTTTGGCTATTTCATTTTTGATTTTATGCTCTCGTGGAACGACAAAGATTTGATTCATCCAGTTTGCACGATGAGTATTCTCCGTTGTAAATTTTTATACTTCCATGTGAAATATTCGTGCTAGCTACATATATCGCTTATACAAAATGGTTATAAGTTGAGAGAGAAGTTGTGAAAGCACAAGTGCTCCTTGGGTGATTTTGGTAATTAATGTTAACATATCTCTTGTTGGACTAATATCTTTATCTAGTATATTTTAGAAAGTTCAACAATGGCGTGGCATGGACAAGAGGATGTGGAACCCCTTCAAAATACTAAGGACAAAGATTGGCAAAAGCTCAAGACTCCTCATTTCTATTTTAGTGATCCAAGATCACATTGAGTCCATAGGAAAAGCCAATACTATTAGAAGGGGATGAGGTGTTGCTTAATGGTCTACTTGCTCAAAATGCTTAGTGATATGATCCAAAGCCCTCAACCACTTTCTCAAATCCAAATATGTCCTAAACCCAAAGTCAAACTCGGCCCCGCTGATTTGATCTATCTGACGCCATCGAGTTCCTTTGACATAGCCACAGCCAGAAACCCTAATCAATTCGGTCTCACCGATAGGTATCTCAGTCTCACCAAGATGGCAATGCACACTCTCTGTTTCCCTTTGTAACGTTTCGGTCTTACCAAAATGAGCGATCGATCCCACCGAGTTTGCCTGACCAACTCTCTATTTGCTCATTGCTGAAATCAGTCTCACCGAGTTCATGCGGTCACATCGAGATGAGGTTTTGCCCTAACCCTAGCACATCGATCCCACCGAGTTGATCATATCGGTCCGACCGAGATTCCTAACGTTCACATTTTAAACTGAATCGGTCTCACCGAGTTCTTCTATTCGGTCTCACCGAGTTGGATCAAATGTGTGTAACGGTTGGATTTTGTGTGGAGGCTATATATACCCCTCCACCCCTTCTCTATTCAAGAGAGAGCCATCAGAACGTGCCTACACTTCCACTACTCATTTTTTGAGAGAGAACCACCTACTCATGTGTTGAGACCAAGACATTCCAATCCAACCACAAGAATCTTGATCTCTATTCTTCCCCAAGTTGCTTTCCACTCAAATCATCTTTCCACCATAGCCAAATCTATGTGAGAGAGTTGAGTGTTGGGGAAACTATCATTTGAAGCACAAGAGTAAGGAGTTCATCATCATCACACCATCTATTACCTTGTGGAGAGTGGTGTCTCCTAGATTGGTTAGGTGTCACTTGGGAGCCTCCGACAAGATTATGGAGTTGAACCAAGGAGTTTGTGAGGGCAAGGAGATCACCTACTTCGTGAAGATGTACCCAAGTGAGGCAAGTCCTTCATGGGCGATGGCCATGGTGGGATAGACAAGGTTGTTTCTCCGTGGAAACTTCGTGGGTGGAGCCCTCTGTGGACTCGCGCAACCGTTACCCTTCTTGGGTTGAAGTCTCCACCAACATGGATGTACGATAGCACCACCTATCAGAACCACGCTAAAAATCACCATGTCTTCATTGCGTTTGCTCACTCCAGTCCCATCCCTTTCCTTTCTTGCAAATGGTATGCTTTACTCTTTCTGCTGCTCGTACTCTTGTCATGCTTGCTTGAAATGTATTGTGAATGCTTAAACTTGTGCTAAAACTCCATCTCAACTTGAAGAACTTAAAAACTGCTACTTTTGCTTGTTGAGGGTCTAATCATCCCCTCTAGACACCGCTTATCGATTCTTTCAATTGGTATCAGAGCATTGGTCTCCATTGCTTTGGTTTAATCACCATTGGAGGAAGATGGATGAGTCTACGATTGGGAGTATTGGGCGTAGAGTGCCTATGCTTGATGGAGAGTTCTATAGTACTTGGAAAAATGGGATGCTTGAGATTTTCAATGAATATCACTTGAACAAGTATATTACTAGCCCTTGTGTAGCTCCCATTGATACTTTGCATCCTACCCCCAATGAGTCCCTTGACATGATTCACAGTCTTAGAACTATTAATCTTATAATTAGAGGATTGCCTAGAAATTTGATTGTATGCTTGCCTACATTTGAGTGTGCTTACACCATATGGAGATATATTGAGGAACGTTTTCCAAATTATTCCTTGAAAAATCTAGATGAGATCCTTCAAAAGTCCATAGCTTTTCATAAAATGAAACCTAGTGACCCTAAATTTTATGATTGTCTATTTGATCTTCGTGACCTAATGTGTGCCAAAGGAGATGTGGGAATCATCAGTAGCATCATATCTCAAGTCATTAGAATTCATAAAGATGAACATTGTCATGGTCATACATCTAACGAATCTCTCTCTCTAGGTGATGATCAATCACAAGACGAGGTTGAACATGGATATTATGATGAGGATGATGATAGTGACTTTGATCTTGATGAGTCAATGAGACACTCCTTCGTGGTTATATGTCCGGAGGAAAGGAATGGGTTCTTGATAGTGGATATACCGATCACATGACCAGAGACAAGGATATGTTTCGTGAGCTTGCTGAAAACGACGGCCCTCGAAAGAATGTCACTTTTGGTAATAACTCAAAGGGTAAGGTGGTTGGCCTTGGTAAGGTGGCCATCTCACATGACAGCTCCATCCAAAATGTTATGCTCATTGAATCTCTTGGCTATAATTTACTTTTCGTATCTAGACTAGCCGATTTCGGTTTCAATGTTCTATTTACTGAAGTAGATTGCCAAGTGTTTTGAAGAGATAATCATAATATGGTCTTTACCGGTATACATAGAGGTGATCTCTATACATTGTTGATTTCACTAAAAAGGCTCAACCTAGAACTTGCTTGATTGCTAAATCTTCAAAAGGTTGGTTGTGGCATAGAAGGTTAGGTCATGTGGGCATGTGACATCTTGATAAGCTTATTAAAGGTGATCATATCCTTGGTGTTAAATATGTTATATTTGACAAGGATAGACTTTGCAGCGCTTGTCAAGCAGGAAAACAAGTTGGAGGAAGTCATCCCATGAAAAACATTATGACCACGAGAAGACTGCTCGAGCTACTTCATATGGATCTCTTTGGTCCCAACGCCTACAAGAGTCTCGGTGGTAACTCATTCAGATTGGTCATTGTTGATGATTTTTCAAGATTTACGTGGGTGTTCTTTCTTGATGATAAATCGCAGGTCCAAAAGATCTTCAAGAACTTCGCTAGGAAGGCCCAAAATCAATTTGAAGTGAAGATCAAGAAGGTTCGCAACGACAACGGAACGGAGTTCAAGAACGCCAACGTGGATACCTTTCTTGATGAAGAAGGGATTTCACATGAGTTCTTAGTGTTGGGGTACACAGTATTTCAAAAAAATCCTACAATCACGCAAGATCTATCTAGATGATGCATAGCAATGAGAGGGGAGAGTGTGTCTACGTACCCTCGTAGACCAAAAGTAGAAGCGTTTAGTAATGCGGTTGATGTAGTAGAACGTCTTCACGATCCAGCCGATCCTAGCACCGAACGTACGCCACCTCCGTGTTCAGCACATGTTCAGCACGATGACGTCCCTCGATCTCTTGATCCAATTGAGGACAAGGGAGAGTTCCGTCAGCACGACGGCGTGGTGACGGTGATGATGAAGCTACCGGCGCAGGGCTTCGCCTAAGCACTACGACGATATGACCGAGGTGGTAAACTGTGGAGGGGGCACCGCACACGGCTAAGAGATGTATGTTGTCCTTTGGGGTGCCCCTCGCCTCCGTATATAAAGGGGGGAGGAGGAGGTCGGCCCCCTAGGGGTGCGCCAAGTGTGGGGAGTCCTACTAGGACTTCCTAGTCCTTGTAGGATTCCCCTCTCCTCTTTTTTTTCCTTTTCCGGAGTAGCAAAGGGGGAAAGAGAGAAGGAGTAGGAGAGGGAAAGGGGGGCGCCACCCCCACCCCTTGTCCAATTCAGATTGGCAAGGGGGCGCGCACCACCTCCTGGCCGGCCCTCTCTCTTCTCCACTAAGGCCCATGTTAGTCCATTAACTTCCGGGGGGGTGTCCGGTAACCCCCAGTACTTTGAAACTTATCCGAAACTTCCCGAAACCATTCCGGTGTTCGAATGTAACCTTCCAATATATGAATATTTACCTCTCGACTATTTAGAGACTCCTCGTCATGTACGTGATCTCATTCGGGACTCTGAACAAACTACAGTCATCAAATCACATAACTCATAATACAAATCGTCATCGAACATTAAGCGTGCGGACCCTACGGGTTCGAGAACTATGTAGACCTGACCGAGACATATCTCCTATAAATAACCAATAGAGGAACCTGGATGCTCATATTGGCTCCTACATATTCTACAAAGATCTTTATCGATCAAACCGCACAACAACATACGTTATTCCCTTTGTCATCGGTATGTTACTTGCCCGAGGTTCGATCATTAGTATCATCATACCTAGTTCAATCTCATTACCGACAAGTCTCTTTACTCGCTCCGTAATGTATCATCCCTTAACTAACTCATTAGTCACATTGCTTGCAAGGCTCATAGTGATGTGCATTACTGAGAGGGCCCAGAGATACCTCTCCGATACACGGAGTGACAAATCCTAATCTTGATCTATGCCAACTCAACATACACCATCAAAGACACCTGTAGAGCATATTTATAATCACCCAGTTACGTTGTGACATCTGATAGCACACAAGGTGTTCCTCTAGTATTCGGGAGTTGCATAATCTCATAGTCAGAGGAACATGTATAAGTCATGAAGAAAGCAATAGCAATAAAACTAAATGATCATTATGCTAAGCTAACGGATGGATCTTGTCCATCACATCATTCTCTAATGATGTGATCTCATTCATCAAATGACAACACATGTCTATGGTCAGGAAACTTAACCATCTTTGATTAATGAGCGTCAAGTACAGGCATACTAGGGACACTCTGTTTGTCTATGTATTCACACATGTACTAAGTTTCCGGTTAATACAATTCTAGCATGAATAATAAACATTTATCATGATATAAGGAAATATAAATAACAACTTTATTATTGCCTCTAAGGCATATTTCCTTCACTCGGCTACGTACATGCCTCAACAAAATGGAGTTGTTGAGAGGAAGAATCGAACACTCATTGAGATGGCAAGAACGATGCTTGATGAATACAAGACACCTACATCAACACCATTGCCTCTCCAATGAAGCGTGAGTAGTTTACCACATACCTATGGGTCCATAGCTAGTAGCTAGATAGCTTCCTCTCTCTCTTTGATTCTCAATACAAAGTTCTCCTTGATGTTCTTGGAGATCTATTCGATGTAATACTCTTTTGCGGTGTGAATTGTGGATTTATGATCAGCTTATCTATGAATATTATTTGAATCTCCTCTGAATTCTTTTATGCATGATTTGATATCTTTGCAGGTCTCTTCGAACTATCGATTTGGTTTGTCCAACTAGATTCGCTTTTCTTACAATGGGAGAAGTGCTTAGCTTTGGGTTCAATCTTGCGGTGCTCGATCCTAGTGACAGAAGGGGAACCGACACGTATTGTATTGTTGCCATCGAGGACAACAAGATGGGGTTTTCATCATATTGTTTGAGTTAATCCCGCTACATCATGTCATCTTACTTAATGCGTTACTCTGTTCTTATGAACTTAATACGCTAGATGCAGGCAAGAGTCGGTCAATGTGTGGAGTAATAGTAGTATACGCACAATCATTTCGGTCTACTTGACACAGGCGTGATTCCTATATTCATGATCATTGCCTTAGATGTCGTCATAACTTTGCACTTTGCTATCAATTGCTCGGCAGTAATTTGTTCACCCACCATAATATCTTCTATCTTGAGAGAAGCCTCTAGTGAAACCTATGGCCCCCAGGTCTATTTTCCATCATATAAGTTTCCGATCTACAATTCTAGTTTCCTATTTACTTTCTTTTGCAATCTTTTAATTGTAGTTCCATAAACCAAAAATACCAACAATATTACTTTACCATTTATCCATCTCTATCAGATCTCACATTGCAAATAACTGTGAAGGGATTGACAACCCCTTTATCGCGTTGGATGCAAGGATGGTGTTTGTTTGTGTAGGTATTTGGTGGCTTGTCCGTTGTCTCCTACTAGATTGATACCTTGGTTCTCAAAACTGAGGGAAATACTTGCGCTACTTTGCCGCATCACCCTTTCCTCTTCAAGGGAAAAATCAACGCAAGCTCAAGAGGTAGCAAGAAGGATTTCTAGCGCCGTTGCCAGGGAGATCTACGCCAAGACAATACATACCAAGTACCCATCATAAACTCTAATCCCTCGCATTACATTATTTGCCATTCGCCTCTTGTTTTCCTCTCCCCCACTTCTAAAACGATTTTCGAAAAGATTTGCCTTTTCTTCGCCCCTATTTTGTTCATCTTTTTCGTTTGCTTTTTGTGTGCTCGTGTGTTGGATTGCTTGATTTGTCGCAATGACTCCTCCAAAAACATCGACCCTCACCTTAGGAAGTTAGATGAAATTGAGAATAATGTTAGAAGCTTCATGTCTTTGCAATTTGAGCATAACAATTTCTTTAGAAACGAGCTCAAGGAGCAGAAAAGCTTTATGGGATACATGAATAAAGAGCTTGATGATATGTCTAAAGAATTTTATGGTTTGAGATCTCAGTTTGTGCACCTTGAAAATTTAGTAGGTCAGATTTCTGATAAACAAGCTACCTTAGTAAACAAAATGGCCGCCAAACCGGAGGCTGAAGATGAAGATCTTAAAGTAATTGATGTGACTCCGATTGAATCTTTGTTTTGCAATGTAAATCTTGATAAAGATGGGACAGGAGATGAGTCAATTTTAGTTATAAGGCGTCCCAATGATTCAGAGTTTTTAGATCTTGATGCAAAAATTGATAAAAGTGGGATTGGAGAGGTAAGAACTTTAGGTAGCAATGAACCACTCTTTTGGATTTCAAGGAATTTAATTATGATAATTGTTCTTTAATATATTGTATTTCCTTGTTGCAATCCATGTTGAATTATCCTCATGCTTATAATCAAAACAAAGCTTTTACTAAACATATCGTTGATGCTATGATGCAATCTTTCGAAGAAAAGCTGGAATTTGGAAGTCTCTATCCCTAGAAAACTTTATGATGAGTGGTAACCTACTATTAAGATTAAAATTAAATATTATGAGTGCTATGATTTGTGTGATTTGGGTGCTAGTGTTTCCACGATTCCGAAAGCTTTATGTGATGTGTTAGGTTTCCGTGAATTTGATGGTTGTTCCTTAAATTTGCATCTTGCGGATTCCACTATTAAGAGAAACCTATGAGAAGAATTAATGATGTTCTTATTATTGCTAATAGTAATTATGTGCCCGTAGATTTCATTGTTCTTGATATAGATTGCAATCCTACATGTCCTATTATTCTTGGTAGACCTTTCCTTACAACGATTGGTGCAATTATTGATATGAAAGAAGGAACATTAGATTTCAATTTCTGTTAATGAAAGGCATGGAACACTTCCCTAGAAAGAAAATTAAATTTCCTTATGAATCTATTATGATATCCACTTATGGATTGCATGCCAAAGATGATAACACTTAGATCTATTCGTGTTTTTTTGCCTAGCTAGGGGAGTTAAACAATAGCGCTTGTTGGGAGGCAACCCAATTTTATTTTTGTTTTTGATTTTTAGGTCCTGTTTTGCAATAAATATTTAATCTATCCTCTAGTTAGAGGTGGTTTTCTGTTTTAATTAGTGTTTGTGCCAAGTAAGACCTTTGGGATAGCTTACGGTGATAGTTAATTTGGTCCTGCTGAAAAACAGAAACTTTTGCACCCAGGAGATTATTTTTCATTTTTAACATAAGAGCGATAAAATACTGATTCTTTTTGCGGAGGATTAATAAACAAATTGTCTAGGACTTCTTAATTTCTCAGGATTTTTGGAGTTACAGAAGTATTCTAAATATCCATATTTCTACAGACTGTTCTACTTTTGACAGATTCTATTTTTCGCGTGTTGTTTGCTTATTTTGATGCATCTATGGCTAGTATCGGGGGGTATGAACCATGGAAAATCTGGAATACAGTAGATATTACACCAATATAAATAAAGAATGAGTTCACAACAGAACCAAAAGTGGTGATTTATTTTCTTATACTAATGGAGCTTACGAGATTTTCTGTTGAAGTTTTGTGTTGTGAAGTTTTCAAGTTTTGGGTAAGGATTTGATGGACTATGGAATAAGGAGTGGCAAGAGCCTAATCTTGGGGATGTGCAAGGCACCCCAAGGTGCACTACTAGGGAAAACCCTAGCAGTAGCGCTGGTTTTGTGCTCACTAGTAGCGCGGGTAGGCGCGCTACTAATAAGGCGCTACAGCTATTGCTTAGCAGTAACGCGTGCCCGCACGCGCTACTGCTAGGAAAAATAGCTGCAACGTTTGTTCACTCCCACGCTACTGCTAATGTAACTACTGGCAGCATGTTTTCTCTCCATCGCTACTAGTATTCTTTTTTTAGTGTATTTATCCGCCATCGTACAAATATTGGTACAATACCAGTTATGAGGTTTACATCATTATGTCCATAACAGTGTGTCAAATGAAGGTGGATTAGATTGAAGTGGAGGCAATATGTGGTGCATGTTAAAAGTATACTACTAACATAAACTTGATCAGTTTGGACTAGTAGTACTTGCGATGTGCACCACATGTTGCCTCCACTTGAATCTAATGCGCCAGCACAAGCTATTTAATCATCATCATAGTCATTACCACCAACAGTATTTATTTAATCACCACTAACACTAGCTAATAATAATCATCATAGTCATTACCACCAACACTAGCTATTTTATCATCATAGTAATAGTGTAACACATCATCATCCTCAAACTCATTTCTAGCTAGCTAATCACTCCTGCTGCTCTCTCTTAGGTAAAATAACATAAAACATGTGTAGCTCTCCTCCTTGATCAAGTTGGAGCATGCAGATGAACCTGTCTCCTAATCGTTGGTAGCGCATCTGTTTGCTGCCCCCTAGTACTTCTCTGCGCTTCTCCATCACACATTTGGTCCAGTCTTGCACTATTAAGCATCCGTCGCTAATCTTGAATGCACTAAAGTAATCTGTAGGATATCTTGGTCGTAAGCTAATAATACTCATGGTACCTTTAGTCTCAATCCCATAAGGCACAACATTCATCGGGAGTCCCTGTTGAAGAACATCGTATGGTAACATACTTAGCAATGAAGTTTAGCTTCAAAAATAATGTATGGAAAAGATGCACTGGGGACAAATAGTAAAAATCTTACCATCCTTCCTAAATAGATGTGACCGTAGTTCATTACGAACACTATTGGTCGCACGTTTTCAGTACTAACATTTCTAAATGCAGGAAGAAAATTTGTCTTGACAGTATCAAGATCCTCAAGCCATGAAACATAATGACTTAGCTCCTCGCAGTTTAGTTCAGCCTCGGGACAGTAGTAGGTCCTGTCTACCAAGCGTTGGACATGTTTGCTTGCACCGAAATAAGCTGACAATACAAATTAGTTGTCAACTATTTTTGAATAAACAATATCAAAGACATAAATATGGTTGAGAAACTTACACAATGGTATAACTGGAGGCGTCTGCACATCGACCCAGATGTCGGTATTACCTTCAATATCATCTCCCGGAAAAATATCAAAGGTGATAACCGTATCAGGCTCAAATGCATAAGTCTTGCATAGTGCTCGCCATGTTTTGCATCCAAAATAGGTGTAGTCATCTGAATTGTATAATTTTGCGTGGAAAATATAACCATGCTCGGTCTTCAAGTAAACTTTCTTTTCCTCCATAGTACGACTGAAACCTATCTTATCCAATACAAAACTCTTGCATGGCAGGGGATATGCTAGTAGAATAGTAAAAAGGACTTGTCATGCTTAATGTCATGCTTAAATTATAAGTTGAAGCAAATGAAGCAAATGTCATGCTTAATTACGAAAAAAGACTTGTCGTTGTGACTTACTGTATCCACTTCGAAGTTCTCGTCCAACTTGATGCTGAAGCGCCTATCATCATCTAGGAAGATTCCGTCGCACAGGCCGCACTCGTCTTCGCAGTATTTGCAAATACCGAAATCCTTTTCATCGTCAGACATTTCCTATGTTCATAGTTAAAACATTAATTGAAAATCAATCGAAGACAACTACCAGGATACTCAACACACAAATCCGGGGCACTCGATATTTCCTACATCTTCTGGCACAAGTCATGCCAAAATTCACGGAAAAATCCGGCATGACCTTTGCTAAAATAGGACATATCGAGCGCCTGAAATTTGCCGGAACAGAAATGAATCAACACTCCGGCAAAACATATGCCACTCGGAGGTGTAACCTACAAACATGACCGGCCACTTGGGCAAGCACATATCCTATTTAAGCAACACAAGATATACATTTCAAAATATCTTATAGGACTCAAATTAGCATGCATTCAATAAGCAAAAGTAAATCATCTCATGGATCCATACATCATCGAATATTATCACTAATACATCCCGAATAGTGTCATACATATAACATCACTAATACAACTAAAACCCTAGCACACGACGGGTATCGGCGCGGGCGGTGGACACCCACAGAGAAGGAACCATCATGGGATCTTAGCTCCAGTGAGATCCCTGGAGAACCTGCCAGGTATTGGAGAACTTGTGTTCCAACGCAAACAAGTAGCGACGGACGTGCGCGTCCTCCTCACTGACACGGTGACGCACCACCTCCGCGGGGTCCTCGAGCCTCTGGACCGTCACTGGCCCACGCGACCGCCACCAAAGAAGGTTCGGGTCAACGACAGGCTGGCTCCTCACCAACCTGCGCCCCCCGGTAGGTAGCGCCTCCCAGTACCACCCCGGCGGAGCCCAGTCCCGGACATGGCACATCTGGTCAAGCAGGTGTCGTCCTCCGCCGACTCGATGACGAAGATGCGGGATAGGCATCGTCCACGTCGATGCGGGAAAAATTGCTTTAACTAAAAAAATAGCAACAAGTTCTTATTAACTAGTTCTATTAATTCAACTAGTTCTTATTAAAAATAAACTTACTATAAATAAAAATAAACTAGTACCTAGTTCTTACTAACTAATTAGTACCTAGGAACTACTGCCCTAATTACCATCTAATTTGATGAAGCTAGGGGTGGAAAGTGGTAGCGGATATTCCAATTATCCAACTATAAAGTAAAATAAGTGGTCAAATTTTACTCGCTTTATGATTCATCTTAGAAATTTGATTCGTTTCCACCCTTACATGAACCCTAACTCATTTGAGCCGCATCCGCATCCGATTCGTTTCCACCCTTACATGAACCCTAACTAATTTGATGCAACTAAAATATAAAGAAACCCTAGGCAGAGGTAGGGGAGAGGGAGGAGCAGGCGTGCTCACCTTGGGTGCCTGCGACGAGGGAGGGGCAGGCGGCGTCGAGGTCGGGGTCAGGGCTCGGGCGCGCAGCGGATGGCGGCATCGAGGTCGGGGTCGGGGGCGGCGTCCGGGGCGGTGTTGAGGTCGGGGGCGGGGCGGCGTAGAGGGTGTGCGGAGAGCGCGCGGCGGCCGACGGGCGATAGCGGCGGCGAGAGTGGAGAGCTGGATTTGGGGGAAGTGGTCGTGGGGAAGGACGAACCCCGTGGTTAAGTCAGAAGTAGCAGTAGCACGTTCCAGAAAGTGCGCTACTACTACGTTAGCTACAGCGCGTTCTGGGATACATGCTACAGCTACTCCTTTCTATTTTTCTCCTTTTTCATTTAGTTTTCTTCACATTTTATTTTTTCCTTTCACCTTATTCTATTTCTTTTAGTTTCAATTACCTTTCTATGTGCTTTCCATTTAATTTTATATCCTTTAGCAGTAGTGAGTTTAGATTAAAACGCGCTGCTACAAAGAAAGTAGCGGTAGCGCGGTTCGATATAGGTCGCTACTACTATGTGTAGCCTATCGGCTAAGCCGTGGCAATTTTAGTAGTAACGTGTTTAGAACAAGACGCGCTACTGCTAAAACTTTATCTACAACGCGGTTTGCACAGGCGCGCTACTGCTACTTAGCACTAGCATGCTTCTTTGACCCGCGCTACTGCTAAAGTTCTGTGTATAAGGTTTTCCCTAGTAGTGGTAATATTCAAGGACAACCAAGAGTATCTTGGGGATTCCCCAGAAGGCATCCCCTCTTTCGTCTTCATCTATCGGTAATTTTACTTGAGGCTATATTTTTATTAACCACGTGATATGTGTTTTGCTTGGAGCATCTTGTATGATTTGAGTCTTTGCTTTTTAGTTTGCCACAATCATCCTTTCTGTACACACCTTTTGGGAGAGATACGCATGAATCATGATTTATTAGAATTCTCTATGTGCTTCACTTATATCTTTTGAGCTAGGCAATTTGGCTCTAGTGCTTCACTTATATCTTTTTAGAGCACGGCGGTGGTATTATTTTATAGAAATTGATGAACTCTCATACTTCACTTATATTATTTTAAGAGTCTTTAGAACAGCATGGTAATTTGCTTTGGTTATAAAATTAGTCCTAATATGATTGACATCCAAAAGGGATATAATAAAAACTTTCATATAAAGTGCATTGAATACTATGAGAAGTTTGATTCCTTATGATTGTTTTGAGATATGAGGAAGATAATATTAGTCATGCTAGTGAGTAATTATGGATTGTAGAAATACTTGTGTTAAGGTCTGTGAGTCCCGTAGCATGCATGTATGGCGAACCATTATGTAACGAAGTTGGAGCATGAGATGTTTTTTGATTGTCTTCCTTATGAGTGGCGGTCGGGGACGAGCGATGGTCTTTGCCTACCAATCTATCCCCTAGGAGCATGCACGTAGTACTTTTGTTTTGATGACTAATAGATTTTTGCAATAAGTATGTGAGTTCTTTATGACTAATGTTGAGTCCATGGATTATACGCACTCTTACAATTCCGCCATCGCTAGCCTCTCTAGTACCGCGCAACTTTCGCCAGTACCATAAACCCACCACATATCCTTCCTCAAAACAGCCACCATAGATACCTATTATGGCATTTCCATAGCCATTCCGAGATATATTGCCATGCAACTTTCCACCGTTCCGTTTATTATGACACATTCCATCATTGCCATATTCCTTTGCATGATCATGTAGTTGACATCGTATTTGTGGCAAAGCCACCGTTCATCATTTTTTATACATGTCGCTCTTGATTCATTGCACATCCCGGTACACCGCCGGAGGCATTCACATAGAGTCATATTTTTGTTCTAGTATCGAGTTGTAATTCTTGAGTTGTAAATAAATAGAAGTGTGATGATTTTCATTATTAGAGCATTGTACCATGTGAGGAAAAAGAAAGAGAATGGCCAAATAAAAAAAGAGAAGGCCAAAAAAAGAGAAAAAATGAGAGAAAAAGAGAGAATGAACAATGTTACTATCCTTTTTGCCACACTTGTGCTTCAAAGTAGCACCATGATCTTCATGATAGAGAGTCTCCTATGTTATCACTTTCATATAATAGTGGGAATTTTCATTATAGAACTTGGCTTGTATATTCCGATGATGGGCTTCCTCAAATTGCCCCAGGTCTTCATGAGCAAGCAAGTTGGATGCACACCCACTTAGTTTTCTTTTTGAGCTTTCATAAACTTGTAGCTCTAGTGCGTCTGTTGCATGGCAATCCCTACTCACTCACATTGATATCTATTAATTGGCGTCTCCATGGCCCGTTGATACGCCTAGTTGATGTGAGACCATCTCCTTCTTTTTTGTCTTCTCCACAACCACTGTCTATTCAACCTATAGTGCTATGTCCATGGCTCATGCTCATGTATAGAGTGAAAGTTGAAAAGTTTGAGAACATCAAAAGTATGAAACAATTGCTTGGCTTGTCATCCGGGTTGTGCATGATTTGAATATTTTGTGTGATGAAGATGGAGCATAGCCAGACTATATGATTTTGTAGGGATAAGCTTTCTTTGGCCATGTTATTTTGAGAAGACATAATTATTTTGTTAGTATGCTTGAAGCATTATTGTTTTTATGTCAATATTAAACTTTTATTTTGAATCTTATGAATCTGAACATTGATGCCACAATAAATAGAATTATAAGGATAAATATGTTAGGTAGCATTTGATACGTCTCCAACGTATCTATAATTTTTGATTGCTCCATGCTATATTATCTACTGTTTTGGAAATTATTGGGATTTATTATCCACTTTTATATTATTTTTGGGACTAACCTATTAACCGGAGGCCGAGCCCATGCTATTTTTTTTGCCTATTTTAGGGTTTCGAAGAAAAGGAATATCAAACAGAGTCCAAACGGAATGAAACCTTCGGGAACGTGATTTTCTCACCGGACATGATCCAGGGGACTTGGACCCTACGTGAAGAAACAAAGGAGGAGGCCACGAGGTAGGGGGTGCGCCTACCCCCAGGCGCACCCTCCACCCTCGTGGGCCCCCTGTTGCTCGACCGACGTACTCCTTCCTCCTATATATACCTACATACCCCCCAAACGATCAGATATGGAGCCAAAACCCTAATTACACCGCTGCAACTCTCTGTATCCACGAGATCCCATCTTGGGGCCTGTTCCGGAGCTCCGCCGGAGGGGGTATCCATCACGGAGGGCTTCTACATCATCACCATAGCCCCTCCGATGAAGTGTGAGCAGTTCACCTTAGACCTACGGGTCCATAGTTATTATCTAGATGGCTTCTTCTCTCTTTTTGGATCTCAATACAATGTTCTCCCCCTCTCTTGTGGAGATCTATTCGATGTAATCTTCTTTTTGCGGTGTGTTTGTTGAGACCGATGAATTGTGGGTTTATGATCAAGTCTATCTATGAACAATATTTGAATCTTCTCTAAATTCTTTTATGTATGATTGGTTATCTTTGCAAGTCTCTTCGAATTATCAGTTTGGTTTGGCCTACTAGATTGATCTTTCTTGCAATGGGAGAAGTGCTTAGCTTTGGGTTCAATCTTGCGGTGTCCTTTCCCAGTGACAGTAGGGGCAGCAAGGCACATATTGTATTGTTGCCATCGAGGATAACAAGATGGGGTTTTCATCATATTGCATGAGTTTATCCCTCTACATCATGTCATCTTGCTTAAGGCGTTACTCTGTTTTCATTAACTTAATACTCTAGATGCATGCTGGATAGCGGTCGATGAGTGGAGTAATAGTAGTAGATGCAGGCAGGAGTCGGTCTACTTGTCTCGGACGTGATGCCTATATACATGATCATACCTAGATATTCTCATAACTATGCTCAATTCTGTCAATTGCTCAACAGTAATTTGTTCACCCACTGTAGAATACCTATGCTCTTGAGAGAAGCCACTAGTGAAACCTATGGCCCCTGGGTCTATCTTCATCATATTAATCTTCCAATACTTAGTTATTTCCTTTGCTTTTATTTTACTTTGCATCTTTATCATAAAAATACCAAAAATATTATCTTATCATATCTATCAGATCTCACTCTCGTAAGTGGCCGTGTAGGGATTGACAACCCCTTATCGCGTTGGTTGCGAGGATTTATTTGTTTTGTGCAGGTGCGAGGGACTCGCGCGTAGCCTCCTAATGGATTGATACCTTGATTCTCAAAAACTGAGGGAAATACTTATGCTACTTTGCTGCATCATCCCTTCCTCTTCGGGGAAAACCAACGCAGTGCTCAAGAGGTAGCAAGAAGGATTTCTGGCGCCGTTGCTGGGGAGTCTACGCAAAAGTCAATATACCAAGTACCCATCACAATCCTTATCTCCCGCATTACATTATTTGCCATTTGCCTCTCTTTTTCCTCTCCCCCACTTCACCCTTGCCGTTTTATTCGTCCTCTCTCTCTCTCTATCCTCCCTCTCTTTTTTCGTTCACCTCCTTTTCCATTTGTTTGTCGTTATGGCTAGTCCCTTATCTTCTCCGTTGTCTCCCGAGAATGAAATTCTAAATTTTAAGCAAAGGGAGGGAGAAAATCTAAAAGACGCTTGGTATAGAATTTGCAATGCTCAAAATAGATCTACCAGGAAGCAATCTACTTCCGTTCTTCTTCGCAATTTTTATGTAGGCGCTACTCCTTGGGATAGATATGTCCTTGATACTATTATCGGAGGGAACTTCTTGGGTAGCCATACTTTTTATTCTTATAATGCTATGATAGATTTATTTGGCTCACCCCCTCTTTTGGTTAATGGAACTATATTAACTTTGGAGCATGTAATGCAAATGCTCGAAATTATTGAAAATAAGGTTGCCACCGTAGAGTTAATTGAAAACTTGTATAAAAAGATCCACAACCGAATCTCTCAATATGGATCTAAAGTAGGAGTCACTTTGAAAAATATTAAAGAGAAGGAACCCATAGTTAATGAGAAAATAAGTCACGATTCCACTAGGATCGATAAACTTGAGGATATTATTACCAACTTGGGAACCGCTTTTTCCTTCGTAAAGAATACTCCAAGTCCTCCCACTAAAATTACCAAGCTTATGTATGTTCCTAAAAATAAGGGTGAATCCTCTAGTAAGGAAACTGCGGATCTCAAATCTATAAGTATTCATCCCAATCTTTTTGCTATCATTAAGGAACCATTTGTTACAAATGAATTTTTTGATCTTGTGCCTAAAAGTTTGATAATCAATAAAAATAAAGAAATTCCTAAAGATGTTATATGCCTCATTGAAGAATTACCAACCAAAGATGGCAATACCTAGATCTATCCTTGCTTTTTATGCCTACCTAGGGGCGTTAAACGATAGCGCTTGTTGGGAGGCAACCCAATTTTATTTTTATTCCTTGCCTTTTGCTCCTGTTTAGTAATAAATAATTTATCTAGCCTCTGTTTAGGTTTTTTGTGTGTTTAATTAGTGTTTTTTTTCCAAGTAGAACCATTGGGAAGACTGGGGGAAAGTCTTGATATCTTGCTGTAAAAAACAGAAACTTTAGCGCTCACGAGAACTGCTTCCATTTTTATTTGGAAAGTGCTATTTGGTTAATTATTTTTGAACATGATTAATAGATAAATTACTCACGTCGAGAAATTTATTTTAGAATTTTTGGGGTTCCAGATCTTGCGCTAGCTACAGATTACTACAGACTGTTCTGTTTTTGACAGATTCTGTTTTTCGTGTGTTGTTTGCTTATTTTGATGAATCTATGGCTAGTAAAATAGTTTATAAACCATAGAGAAGTTGGAATACAGTAGGTTTAACACCAATATAAATAACTAATGATTTCATTACAGTACCTTGAAGTGGTCTTTTGTTTTCTTTCGCTAACGGAGCTCACGAGATTTTCTACTTTAAGTTTTGTGTTGTGAAGTTTTCAAGTTTTGGGTAAAGATTTGATGGATTATGGAACAAGGAGTGGCAAGAGCCTAAGCTTGGGGATGCCCATGACACCCCCAAGATAATCTAAGGACACCTAAAATCCAAAGCTTGGGGATGCCCCGGAAGGCATCCCCTCTTTTCGTCTACTTCTATCGGTAACTTTACTTGGAGCTATATTTTTATTCACCACATGATATGTGTTTTGCTTGGAGCGTCTTGTATGATTTGAGTCTTTGCTTTTTAGTTTACCACAATCATCCTTTCTGTACACAACTTTTGAGAGAGCCATACATGATTTGGAATTTGTTAGAATACTCTATGTGCTTCACTTATATCTTTTTGAGTTATATAGTTTTGCTCTAGTACTTCACTTATATCTTTTAGAGCACGGTGGTGGATTTGTTTTATAGAAACTATTGATCTCTCATGCTTCACTTAGATTATTTTGAGAGTCTTAAATAGCATGGTAATTTGCTTAAATAATCCTAATATGCTAGGTATTCAAGATTAGTAAAAAAAATTCTTGTGAGTGTTTTGAATACTAAGAGAAGTTTGATGCTTGATGGTTGTTTTGAGATATGGAGGTAATAATATCAAAGTCGTGCTAGTTGAGTAGTTGTGAATTTGAGAAATGCTTGTGTTGAAGTTTGCAAGTCCCGTAGCATGCACGTATGGTAAACGTTATGTAACAAATTTGAAACATGAGGTGTTATTTGATTGTCTTCCTTATGAGTGGCGGTCGGGGACAAGCGATGGTCTTTTCCTACCAATCTATCCCCCTAGGAGCATGCGCGTAGTGCTTGGTTTTTGATGACTTGTAGATTTTTGCAATAAGTATGTGAGTTCTTTATGACTAATGTTGAGTCCATGGATTATACGCACTCTCACCCTTCCATCATTGCTAGCCTCTTCGGTACCGTGCATTGCCCTTTCTCACATTGAGAGTTGGTGCAAATTTCGCCGGTGCATCCAAACCCCGTGATATGATACACTCTTTCACACATAAACCTCCTTATATCTTCCTCAAAACAGCCACCATATCTACCTATTATGGCATTTCCATAGCCATTCCGAGATATATTGCCATGCAACTTTCCACCATTCCGTTTATCATGACACATTCATCATTGTCATATTGCTTAGCATGATCATGTAGTTGACATAGTATTTGTGGCAAAGCCACCGTTCATAATTCCTTCATACATGTCACTCTTGGTTAATTGCATAACCCGGTACACCGCCGGAGGCATTCATATAGAGTCATACTTTGTTCTAGTATCGAGTTGTAATTCTTGAGTTGTAAGTAAATAGGAGTGTGATGACCATCATTCATAGAGCATTGTCCTAAAAAAGAAAAAAAAGAAAGGCCAAAAAAGAAAAAAAAAGAAATGCCAAATAATAAAAAATAAAATAAATAAAATAAAAGGGACAATGCTACTATCCTTTGCCACACTTGTGCTTCAAAGTAGCACCATAATCTTCATGATAGAGAGTCTTTTGTTTTGTCACTTCCATATACTAGTGGCAAATTTTCATTATAGAACTTGGCTAGTATATTCCAACAATGGGCCTCCTCAAGTGCCCTAGGTCTTCGTGAGCAAGCAAGTTGGATGCACACCCACTTAGTTTCTTTTTGTTGAGCTTTCATACATTTATAGCTCTAGTGCATCCGTTGCGTGGCAATCCCTACTCCTTGCATTAACATCAATCGATGGGCATCTCCATAGCCCATTGATTAGCCTCGTTGATGTAAGACTTTCTCCTTTTTGTCTTCTCCACATAACCCCCATCATCATATTCTATTCCACCCATAGTGCTATATCCATGGCTCGCGCTCATATATTGCGTGAAAGTTTATAGGTTTGAGATTACTAAAGTATGAAACAATTGCTTGGCTTGTCATCGGGGTTGTGCATGATGAGAGCATTCTTGTGTGACGAAAATGGAGCATGACTAAACTATATGATTTTGTAGGGATGAACTTTCTTTGGCCATGTTATTTTGAGAGGACATAATTGCTTAGTTAGTATGCTTGAAGTATTATTATTTTTATGTCAATATGAACTTTTATCTTGAATCTTTTGGATCTGAATATTCATACCACAATTAAGAAGAATTACAATAAAAATTATGCCAAGTAGCACTCCACATCAAAAATTCTGTTTTTATCAATTACCTACTCGAGGACGAGCAGGAATTAAGCTTGGGGATGCTTGATACATCTCCAACGTATCTATAATTTTTGATTGCTCCATGCTATATTATCTACTGTTTTGGACATTATTGGGCTTTATTATCCACTTTTATATTATTTTTGGGACTAACCTATTACCGGAGGCCCAACCCAGAATTGATGTTTTTTTTGCCTATTTTAGGGTTTCGAAGAAAAGGAATATCAAACGGAGTCCAAACGGAATGAAACCTTCGGGAACGTGATTTTCTCACCGAACATGATCCAGGGGACTTGGACCCTACGTCAAGAAACAAAGGAGGTGGCCATGAGGTAGGGGGCGCGCCTACCCCCTAGGCACGCCCTCCACCCTCGTGGGCCCCCTGTTGCTCCACTGACGTACTCCTTCCTCCTATATATGCCTACGTACCCCCAAACGGTCAGATACGGAGCCAAAACCCTAATTCCACCGCTGCAACTTTCTGTATCCATGAGATCCCTTCTTGGGGCCTGTTCCGGAGCTCCGCCGGAGGGGGTATCCATCACGGAGGGCTTCTACATCATCACCATAGCCCCTCCGATGAAGTGTGAGTAGTTCACCTCATACCTACGGGTCCATAGTTATTAGCTAGATGGCTTCTTCTCTCTTTTTGGATCTCAATACAATGTTCTCCCCCTCTCTTGTGGAGATCTATTCAATGTAATCTTCTTTTTGCGGTGTGTTTGTTGAGACCGATGAATTGTGGGTTTATGATCAAGTCTATCTATGAACAATATTTGAATCTTCTATGAATTCTTTTATGTATGATTGGTTATCTTTGCAAGTTTCTTCGAGTTATCAGTTTGGTTTGGCCTACTAGATTGATCTTTCTTGCAATGGGAGAAGTGCTTAGCTTTGGGTTCAATCTTGCGGTGTCCTTTCCCAGTGACAGTAGGGGCAGTAAGGCACGTATTGTATTGTTGCCATCGAGGATAACAAGATGGGGTTTTCATCATATTGCATGAGTTTATCCCTCTACATCATGTCATCTTGCTTAAGGCGTTACTCTGTTTTCATTAACTTAATACTCTAGATGCATGCTGGATAGTGGTCGATGAGTGGAGTAATAGTAGTAGATGCAGGCAGGAGTCGGTCTACTTGTCTCGGACGTGATGCCTATATACATGATCATACCTAGATATTCTCATAACTATGCTCAATTCTATCAATTGCTCAACAGTAATTCGTTCACCCACCGTAGAATACCTATGCTCTTGAGAGAAGCCACTAATGAAACCTATGGCCCCGGGTCTATCTTCATCATATTAATCTTCCAATACTTAGTTATTTCCTTTGCTTTTATTTTACTTTGCATCTTTATCATAAAAATACCAAAAATATTATCTTATCATATCTATCAGATCTCACTCTCGTAAGTGGTCGTGTAGGGATTGACAACCCCTTATCGCGTTGGTTGCGAGGATTTATTTGTTTTGTGTAGGTGCGAGGGACTCACGCGTAGCCTCCTACTGGATTGATACCTTGGTTCTCAAAAACTGAGGGAAATACTTACGCTACTTTGCTGCATCATCCCTTCCTCTTCGGGGAAAACCAACGCTGTGCTCATGAGGTAGCAGCATTCCACATCAAAAATTCTGTTTTTATTGTTTACCTACTCGAGGACGAGCATGAATTAAGCTTGGGGATGCTTGATACGTCTCCAATGTATCTATAATTTTTGATTGTTCCATGATATTATATTATCTGTTTTGCATGTTTTATATGCATTAATATGCTATTTTATATGATTTTTGGGACTAACCTATTAAACTAGAGCCAAGTGCCATTTTCTGTTTTTTTTCCTTATTTTAGAGTTTCGCAGAAAAGGAATACCAAACGGAGTCCAAACGAATAAAACTTTCGTGGTGATTTTTCTTGGACCAGAAGACACCCAGGAGACTTGGAGTGCAAGTCAGAAGAGCCACGAGGTGGCCACAAGGGTGGAGGGCGCGTCCCCAACCTTGTGGGCCCCTCGGTGACCCCCTGACCTAGATCTTCCTCCTATATATACACATATACCCCAAAAACTTCCAGGGGAGCCACGAAACCACTTTTCCACCACCGCAACATTATGTACCTGTGAGATCCCATCTTGGGTCCTTTTCCGGCATCCTGCCGGAGGGGGATTCGATCACGGAGGGCTTCTACATCAACACCATTGCCTCTTTGATGAAGCGTGAGTAGTTTACCACATACCTATAGGTCCATAGCTAGTAGCTAGATGGCTTCTTCTCTCTCTTTGATTCTCAGTACAAAGTTCTCCTCGATGTTCTTGGAGATCTATTCGATGTAATACTCTTTTGCGGTGTGTTTGTCGAGATCCGATGAATTGTGGATTTATGATCAGCTTATCTATGAATATTATTTGAATCTCCTTTGAATTCTTTTATGCATGATTTGATATCTTTGCAAGTATCTACGAACTATCGATTTGGTTTGGCCAACTAGATTCCTTTTTCTTGCAATGGTAGAAGTGCTTAGCTTTGGGTTCAATCATGCGGTGCTCGAACCTAGTGACGGAAGGGGAACTGACACATATTGTATTGTTGCCATCGAGGATAACAAGATGGGATTTTCATCATATTGCTTGAGTTAATCCCCCTACATCATGTCATCTTACTTAATGCGTTACTCTGTTCTTATGAACTTACTACTCTAGATGCAGGCAGGAGTCGGCCGATGTGTGGAGTAATAGTAGTAGATGCAGAATCGTTTTGGTCTACTTGACATGGACGTGATGCCTATATTAATGATCATTGCCTTAGATATCGTCATAACTTTGCGCTTTTCTGTCAATTGCTCGGCAGTAATTTGTTCACCCACCGTAATATCTTCTATCTTGAGAGAAGCCTCTAGTGAAACCTATGGCCCCCGGGTCTATTTTCTGTCATATAAGTTTCCGATCTACAATTCTAGTTTCCTGTTTACTTTCTTTTTCAATCTTTCACTTTCCGTTCCATAAACCAAAAATACCAAAAATATTACTTTACCATTTATCCATCTCTATCAGATCTCACATTGCAAATAACCATGAAGGGATTGACAGCCCCTTTATCGCGTTGGGTGCAAGGTTGGTGTTTGTTTGTGCAGGTATTCGGTGGCTTGCGCGTTGTCTCCTACTGGATTGATACCTTGGTTCCCAAAACTGAGGGAAATACTTACACTACTTTGCTGCATCACCCTTTCCTATTCTAGGGAAAAACCAACGCAAGCTCAAGAGGTAGAAAACCTCATCGACCTCCTTCTCGACCTCTACAAGAGAACAACAATGTCAACAACAATGAAGAAGGACAAGTGGAAGAACAAGACAATGATGAAGAGGATGTTCCTCCCCGACCCAAACAAAAGCTCTCACAAGTTAGAGCAAGAGTCACAAGAGATCATCCCGTCGAACAAATCTTTGATGATATTCAAACCGGGAGAATTACTCGCTCTAAAACTCGTTTGGCTAACTTTTGTGAACATTACTCATTCACCTCTAGTATTGAACCTATGAAGGTTGAAGAGGCTCTTGATGATCCGGATTGGGTGACCGCCATGCATGAAGAGCTACACAATTTCGAGAGGAACCAAGTGTGGACATTGGTAGAAAAGCCGGACGACAACCAAAATGTCATTGGAACCAAATGGGTGTTTCGGAATAAGCAAGATGAGGATGGACAAGTTGTACGAAACAAGGCTCGTCTCGTCACCCAAGGCTACACTCAAGTCAAAGGTATGGACTATGGTGAGACATTTGCCCCCGTTGCTAGACTTGAGTCCATACGTATCTTACTTGCTTATGCCAATCACCATGATATCACTTTATACCAAATGGACATTAAAAGTGCTTTTCTAAATGGTGAAATTGAGGAGGAAGTCTATGTTAAACAAACTCCCGACTTTGTTAATCCTAAGAAACCTAATCATGTTTACAAACTTCACAAAGCTCTTTATGGTCTTAAGCAAGCTCCTAGAGCATGGTCTAAATGCTTGACCAAGTTCCTTATTGAAAAAGGCTTTGAGATTGGAAAATTTATTCTACACTTTTTACTAAAAAGGTTAATGGTGAATTATTCGTGTGCCAAATTTATGTGGATGATATCATATTTGGTTCTACTAACCCTCATTTTAGTGAAAAGTTTGGAAGTCTAATGTCGGAGAAGTTTGAGATGTCTATGATGAGTGAACTCAAATTCTTTCTTGGTTTGCAAATCAAACAAACTATGGAGGGTACCTTTGTTTCCCAAACAAAGTATACCAAGGACTTGTTCAGGAAGTTCAACATGCAAGAGAGCAAAGGTATGAAAACACCCATACCTACTAGTGGACATCTTGAGTTGACTAAGTATGGCAAACCGGTTGACCAAAAGGTTTACCGCTCTATGATTGGTTCATCGTTATATCTATGTGCCTCCCATCCCAATATTATGCTAAGTGTGTGCATGTGTGCACGATATCAAGTGGCCCCTAAAGAGTGTCATCTTAAGGCTGTGAAAAATGATAGTGAGATACTTAATTCGTACACCAAACTTTGGCATTTGGTATCCTAAGAGGCCTTCTTTTGATCTTGTTGGCTACTCCGATTCGGACTATGCCAGTGACAAGGTTGATATGCACTACGGGTACTTGTCAATTTCTTGGTAGATCTCTTGTGTCTTGGTCCTCTAAGAAACAAAACTCGGTATCCTTATCCACCGTCGAAGTGGAATACATTCCCGTTGGATCATGTTGTGCTCAATTAGTTTGGATGACTGAAACTCTTAAGGACTATGGGATACATGTGAAACATGTTCCATTGCTTTGTGATAATGAAAGTTCTATTAAGATTGCTCACAATTCCATGCAACATTCTCAAACTAAGCATATAGAAGTTTGTCATCATTTTATTCGAGATCATGTTGCTAAAGGAGACATCGATCTTAAGCATGTTCATATCGATAAGCAATTAGCGGATATATTCACCAAACCGCTTGATGAGAAAGTATTTTTCCATTTGAGAGGTGAATTGAATATCATTGATGCCTCAAACTTGGAGTAGAAACTCCATTTGGATACATGCAAGGCATGAGCTTTTTAACAAATCCTTGATATTTCTCTTATGATGATGATCATATGTCTTGGATCTATACTTGTATCTTTGCATGTTATCTAACCCTTGTAGGTACTTGGATGACCCAAATCTATGAGATTGCAAGTCACTCACATCTTGAGCAATCTCTACATCACCAAGTCTCTACTATATGGTTGTTGAACTCAAGGAAGCATGAATCCACTCAACATATCCTTTGACAATTTCTCTATATCAAATTTCATTTGGTATGAACTTTCAGCATTGTCATTTTGGATACACAAGTGCTCTTCCTTGCAAGAATAACCCATGTAGGAAGATGAACTCAACTATAAGTGGTGCTCCCAACTCTTGATGAACTACATCAACCTTGAGCATCCAACACAAGTTTGACTACATGATCAAGATCAACACCACTACCCAAAGTATGTTATTCCATCTTAGAGAAGCTTTAACCCAAGTCATGGGTCAAAGCAACTCAACAAGATGTGAATACATCAAAGTGCTTAAACGAAAAATGGTAACCCCATTTTGAGCTTAAACGATGAGTATGACCTATGATCAAGTGTTATCACTTGACTCCTCAGTCAATATACTCTAACATAGGTGACTTTGTCGCTGACCCCCTTCTAGATTACTTTCCTTTTATCTCTTTTCTCTGCATTCTCTACATCTAATTCATTGCAAATTCTTCAGTTAATTCCTTGCAAATCTTTGTGAGATCTTGATTGCCAAGTGAGCTGTAGTGACAAAAAAAATCTCTGATTTGAGCTCGGCTTCGCCGATTTATGCCTATCGGCTCGACCGAACTACAAGAATACCTTGCAGACAGTTCATTGGTGCAACCAACGAGGACTAACCCGTTCTGACCGATATGCATCATCTATGACACTGCCAACTCGGTGTCACCAATGAAAATGGATCGGCGTTACCGATTTCACTACTGAGAAAAGTTTTTGCCATTGCAAATGTCATTTCTTCTCTAGCTCCACTCGATGATCCTTATTCTCTACTCGCATCTTAAACTACATGTTGCTTTGTAGTGTGTCTCAAGGACCAGACCTATTTGACTCATGCTCCAGAAGATCCCTTCTTGGAAATTGATGTCAAAGGGGGAGAGAGAGAGAGAGAGCACGTCAAAGCTCATCACATGGGAGAAAGAGCACATCTTAGCTTCTCTAGATGCTTAGTAAGAATAGAGAAGAGAAGTCACATGTCTTTAAGAGGGGAAATACATGGTAGTGTATGTTTGTACCATTTCTTGATATGTTATGATTGCTCTGCTCTGATTTTCTCTTTGCCTACCTTCTCCCATTATCCAATATCAGATTCAGGGGGAGAAAGAGTTCATATCTAAGGGAAGAAAATACTTGGAATTCATTTCATATCTTTAATCTTTGGGGACATGTCTATATCCAAATAGAGTACTAAGTACTCACTCACTACATGTCATCCCAGTCTTAGTACTCTTGTGGTTTTCTGAACTTGCTTTGATTAGTAGTGTCCTTGTGTTATCTAACCCTGTTTTCTCAAGTTCATCTCAACCAAAGCCAGCTCAAGACCACAAGGTAAGTATATGCATAACACTCATGTGCATGATGATATCTTGCTGATGTACATATTGTTTGCAAGGACTCATGAACATGAAGGTACACTCACTGTATTCACATCATTTGCTCTAATGCATATAGCCAAGATACATGTAACTCATTACTTGCTCTAACATGCTTATGCGTTCACATGTTCTCAGATTCCATCTTCATATGATTGCATACATGTAGGGGAGCCTATGCATGTTACATGTCTTTCCAAAGCTTTACTTGTTACTCTTCATATATTTATCTAAAGCTTTGATGTATGTTGTCATCAATTACCAAAAAGGGGGAGATTGAAAGCACAAGTGCTCCCTGGGTGATTTTGGTAATTAATGTCAACATATCTCTTATTGGACTAATATCTTTATCTAGTATATTTCAGAAAGTTCAACAATGGCCTGGCATGGACAAGAGGATGTGGAACCCCTTCAAAATGCTAAGGACAAAGATTGGCAAAAGCTCAAGACTCTTCATTTCTATTTTAGTGATCCAAAATCACATTGAGTCCATAGGAAAAGCCAATACTATATTAAAAGGGGATGGGGTGTTGCTTAATGGTCTACTTGCTCAAAATGTTTAGTGATATGCTACAAAGCCCTCAACCACATTCTCAAATCATATTCCTAAACCCAAAGTAAAACTCGGCCCCACTGATTTGATCTATCCGGCGCCACCGAGTTCCTTTGACATAGCCACAACCAGAAACCCTAATCAATTCGGTCTCACCGATAGGTATCTCGGTCTCATAGAGATGGCAATGCAAACTCTCTGTTTCCCTTCGTAACATTTTGGTCTTACCGAAATGAGAGATCGGTCCCACTGAGTTTGCCTGACCAACTCTCTGTTTGCTCATTGCTGAAATCAGTCTCACCGAGTTTATGCAGTTGGTCACACCGAGATGAGGTTTTGCCCTAACCCTAGCACATTGGTCCCACCGATATTCCTAACGTTCACATTTTGAACTGAATCGGTCTGACCGAGTTCTTCTATTCGGTCTGACCGAGTTGGGTCAAATGTGTGTAACAGTTGGATTTTGTCTGGAGGATATATATACCCCTCCAACCCCTTCTCTATTCAAGAGAGAGCCATCAAAATGTGCCTACACTTCCACTACTCATTTTCTAAGAGAGAACCACCTACTCATGTGTTGAGACCAAGACATTCCAATCCAACCACAAGAATCTTGATCTCTAGACTTCCCCAAGTTGCTTTCCACTCAAATCATCTTTCCATAATAGCCAAATCTGTGAGACAGAGTTGAGTGTTGGGGAGACTATCATTTGAAGCACAAGAGCAAGGATTTCATCATCATCACACGATCTATTACCTTTTGGAGAGTAGTGTCTCCTAGATTGGTTAGGTGTCACTTGGGAGCCTCCGACGAGATTGTGGAGTTGAACCAAGGAGTTTGTAAGGGCAAGGAGATCGCCTAATTCGTGAAGATCTACCCAAGTGAGGCAAGTCCTTCGTGGGCGATGGCCATGGTGGGATAGACAGGGATGCTTCTTCATGGACCCTTGGTGGGTGGAGCCCTCCATGGACTCACACAACTGTTGCCCTTCGTGGTTTGAAGTCTCCACCAACATGGACATACGATAGCACCACCTATTGGAACCATGCCAAAAATCTCCGTGTCTTCATTGCGTTTGCTCACTCCAATCCCATCCCTTTACTTTCTTGCAAATTTCATGCTTTACTCTTTCTGCTGCTCATACTCTTGTCATGCTTGCTTGAAATGTAATGTGAATGCTTAAACTTGTGCTAAAACTCCACCTCGACTTGAAGAACTTAAAAACTGCTACTTTTGCTTGTTGAGGGTCCAATCACCCCCCCCCTATAGACACTTGTTCTCGATCCTTTCAAGTTTTTATTCTAGTTGCTCAAATATCATACAAATGAAGCTAAAACAACATTTCTGATATTGTCTGATAATATCTTAAGTGCATCAAGTAGATATTAATTTGTTACAGATTATTGATTAGTTGGATCATTGCTCTCTATGTACTTATTTTTTTATCAACTTCATTTCAAGTCAAGTGGATTTAATTATTACCTGATTGTTACTAGCTATTTTTTTCTATACATTTGAAATTTAGCATGTATTATGTTTATATATAACTCTAGCTAAAATATTTCAAATGCATGTGGCAACGCACGGGCATTCTACTAGTGTATTTAAGTTTTCAATCAAGACAATTATAGCATGAATAATAAAAATTTATCATGATTAAGGAAATATAATAATAACCACTTTATTATTGCCTTTAGGGCATACTTCCAATAGTCTCCCACTTGCACTAGAGTCAATAATCTAGATTACATAGTAATGAATCTAACACCCATGGAGTCTTGGTGTTGATCATGTTTTATCCGTGGAAGAGGTTTAGTCAACGGGTCCGCCACATTCAGATCCGTATGTATTTTACAAATTTCTATGTCTCCATCCTTGACCTTTTCATGAATGGAGTTGAAGCATCGCTTGATGTGTTTGGCTCTCTTGTGAAACCTGGACTGCTTTGCTAAGGCAATTGCTCCAGTGTTGTCACAAAAGATTGTCATTGGACCCGATGCACTGGGTATTACACCCAGATTGAATATGAACTCCTTCATCCAAACTCCTTCATGCGCTACTTCTGAAGAAGCTATGTACTCTGCTTCACAAGTAGGTTCTGCCACGATGCTCTGCTTGGAACTGTACCAACTGACAGCTCCACCATTCAATATAAATACATATCTAGTTTGTGACTTAGAGTCATCTGAATCTATGTCGAAGCTAACCCTTTACGACGAGCTCTTCGTCAACTCCATAAACGAGAAACATACCATTGGTCCTTTTCAGGTACTTCAGGATATTCCGCTGTCCAGTGATCCACTCCTGGATTACTTTGGTACCTCCCTGCCAATCTAATGGCAAGGCACACATCAGGTCTGGTACACAATATGGCACACATTATAGAACCTATGGCTAAGGCATAGGGAATGACTTTCATTCTCTCTCTATATTCTGCCATTGTCAGACTTTGAGTCTGACTCAATTTCACACCTTGCAACACAGGCAAGAACCCTTTCTTTGACTGACCCATTTTGAACTTCTTCAGAACTTTGTCAAGGTATGTGCTGTGTGGAAGTCCGATTAAGTGTCTCAATCTATCCCTATAGATCTTGATGCCCAATATGTAAGAAACTTCACCGAGGTATTCCGTTGAAAAATTCTTATTCAAATATCCTTTTATGCTATCCAGAAATTCTATATCATTTCTAATCAGCAACATGTCATCCACATATAATATTAGAAATGCTACAGAGCTCCCACTCACTTTCTTGTAAATACAGGCTTCACCATAAGTCTGTATAAAACCAAATGCTTTGATCACTCATCAAAGTGTATATTCCAACTCCGAGATGGTTGCACCAGTCCATAGATGGATCGCTGGAGCTTGCACACTTTGTTAGCACCCTTAGGATCGACAAAACCTTCTGGTTGCATCATACACAACTCTTCTTTAAGAAACCCATTAAGGAATGCAATTTTGACATCCATTTGCCAGATTTCATAATCATAAAATGCGGCAATTGCTAACATGATTCTGACAGACTTAATTATCGCTACGAGTGAGAAAGTCTCAGCATAGTCAACTCCTTGAACTTGTCAAAAACCTTTTGCGAAAAGTTGAGCTTTGTAGACAATAATATTAGCATCAATGTCCATCTTCCTCTTGAAGAACCATTTATTCTCAATGGCTTGCTGATCATTGGGAAAGTCCACCAAAGTTCACACTTTGTTCTCTTACATGGATCCTATCTCGAATTTCATGGCCTCAAGCCATTTATCAGAATCTGGGCTCATCATAGCTTCTTCATAGTTCACAGGTTCACCGTTACCTAACAACATGACTTCCACGACAGGATTACCGTACCACTCTAGTGCAGTACATGTTCTGCTCGACCTACGAGATTCAGTAATAACTTGATCTGAAGTTTCGTGATCATCATCATTAGATTCTTCTCTAGTTGGTGTAGACATCACAAGAACGGTTTTCTCCGATGTACTACTTTCCAATTCGAGAGCAGGTACAACTACCTCATCAAGTTCTACTTTCCTCCCACTCAATTCTTTCGAGAGAAACTCCTTCTCTAGAAATGTTCCATTCTTGGCAAAAAGATCTTGTCTTCGGATATGTGGTAGAAGGTGTACCCAATTGTTTCCTTAGGGTATCCTATGAAGACGCACTTCTTCGCTTTGGGTTCGAGCTTATCAGGCTGAAGCCTTTTGACATAAGCGTCACATCGCCAAACTTGAAGAAACGACAGCTTAGGTTTCTTGCCAAACCATAGTTCATACGGTGTCATCTCAACGGATTTAGACGGTGCCCTATTTAACGTGAATGCGGCTATCTCTAATCCATAACCCCAAAATGATAGCGGCAAATCGGCAAGAGACATCATAGAACGCGCGTGTAACATCCCAATTTTCAATTTGGATGTTATACATAGGACATCATATGCATATCATATTTTAATTGCATTTTTTTGTGATCCTAGAAATCTTAAGCAACTCAAGGACCCAAGTAGAGAGTTGGAGATTTCATTTATTTTCATATTTGAATTTTTTCTCAAATATGAGAAGTGGATCAATTTGGTTTTAATATTTTTCTCTCCAAATATTTTCTATATTAAAAATAAAAGAGAGAAGATAATATGACTTCTTAAAAAAAAGAGGAATATTGGAGGAAAAAATTTAAAATCAAATAAATAGTTTTATTTGGATTTTATTGCTGTTTTATTCGAATTAGAGAAAAATTGCATTTTTAGGCCAGAAAAATATTCACTTTGTTCTAAATATTTTATTTAGACGGTGAAAATTGTTTTTGGCATTTTTAGATTTTTTTTATATTTTATTAGGATTTTTCTTCGGTGGAATTTATTTATTAAAAAAAGGTTTCTCGCCTGACTGGGCCAAAGGCCCTGCCGAGCACGCCGCAGCCCAAGCCGCCGCCTTCCTCGCGCGCGCCACCGTGCTCGGCACGAATGCGAGGGGGAGTCCGAGCCGGATTCCGCCCCGGGCCGGCCCCTCCTCCAAGCCGCCCCCCGAGGCTTTAAAAGTCGAGCCCCGGCCCCCTTCCTCACCACCACCGCCGCCTGCCGCCACCGTTCGTTCGTCAGTCTTTTCTTTTTATTTTATCTTTAGCTCTGACCTATCTGTGATTATTTTATCACAAATTAGCCCTGATCTTCAAACGCTCGCAACTTTTCGACCGTTTGTCCAAATCCAGTGAAACCAACGCCAAAATCTTCGTCTCGAACCCCTCTTTCCAGTTATTCAACTTGAACATGGTTCTAACAAATTAAAATTTGGTTTCAAGCAGATTTGAATTCAAACTTTTTTATCGTAGTTTGAGTTTTGTAGCTCTGATTTGATTGATTATTTTTGCAAATCGAAACAGTTCAGTTGAACTTTTGATTTGGATCTTTTCTCTTGAGTTTTACCCTTGCATATATGCTCGAGTGCTTATGTATGCTATTGTTTGCGATAGAATTTCCGGAGTGTGAAGCGTGCTACTAGGAGTCTCTAGGGTTTGCAGATCATCGGCAAGGCAAGTAGCACTTTGATCAAACCCCTTTATTACCCAATTTTTATGCATTAGTTTCAACCCTCAAACATTGTGTTAATAGGATCTGTTTAACTTGTGGGTTCTGGGAAGTAGATGTTGAGGTAGTACCTATTGTCCTTTTACAAAAACCCTGGGAGTTACTTCTACGTTATGCTTACTCTATGCTATGATCGTAGACGTGGTTTGGGTGAGTGATTCATGACAGTTGTGAGAATTATTGTTAACTAAGGATTTACTTAATGTCGCTACTTTAACACACATCTAGGTGGATTGTTTGTGGGCACCTGGGGCAATACAGTGATGTCCAAGGAGATCCCGGGGAATCCGTGTGATCATCCTATGGTCCGCCACCCAAGCTCAAAGGGATCATATTGTTATTCATACTAGAAACTTCCGTGTGAAGCCACAAGCCATTATGGGCTCTAGCATAGTTGAGTATGTTGTGTGACCTCTTTTAGTGGTAAACTAGCAGATGTAGGAGATGTAGGTGGTACGGTTTACCCGTCGAGAGGGCTAATGCTTCTGAAAGACTGTGTCTCGGTCATCCATTTCTCAAACATCATGTAGGTTAGCCGTGTCCCCGGTTATGGACATCTTGAGTATCTGGTACTTGAATTATTATGTTGATCTCATCACTTTACTCTAATTAATTTGTTGGGTTGATGATTACTTTAATTGGGATTGAGATGGGGTTTCCATTCTCAATGTTTTCAATAAACCTTGTAGTTAAGCTAAAATATATTCCTTTGCAGTAGGGAAAAATTGGCTTTACGCAAAAACATTAACCTTAGAGCCTCCACCAGCCATATATGCATATAGTTATAGCTGTTACATGTTCTTTGCTCTACAGTGTTATATTTGCCAGCATATTCCATGAGCTGACCCATTTCGAGTTGCAACGTATTATGTTGCAGACTTTTTAAATGAAGAGTAAGGTGCGCTAGGTCGTTGTCGTGCACTCAGCTATGCCGTTGGAGTTGATGGACTCGCTTTATCTTCCAAGCCTTCCGCTGTTATCTTATTTAGATGGCCTTCAGCCATATTATTGTAGTAGTTCTCTTTTGAGACATTCGATGAAATAAGTGTGTGATTGAAACTCTGTTATAAATCCTTCAAGTACTATGTGTGTCAGCATTACCAATCCAGAGATGACACTTATGCACAGAGATTTGACCGTCTGAGGTCGGATCGCTACAAGATGGTATCAGAGCACACGTTGACTATAGGACGCGACCACTAAGATAAGCCATAGGTCACTCTTTTCTAGTCACTTCTGACTCTTCTCCACTTTCTACTCTATCGATGGCGGACCCAAAGAACAAGTTTGCTCAACCGGATGAAGACACCCCTTTTGGACGACACTTGATGGAAGCCACTAGATACCTGAACATCAGAATACCAAGGTTCACCGAGACCTACACTGCCACTCTACCTAAAGAAGAGCATTGGACCATTCGAGTATATGTTCCAGGAAGGACATTCACCCCAGTTACTGAGCCCGTAGAGTTTTTCTTTGATGCACCAACCTGGAGTCTTGGAAAGAGCATGGTAGCTCACATCGCCATGGGACGCATCGGTGAAGTCTACCACAAGGATCTTAAGGACACCATCTACCAGATATGTGGGTGCCGAGATGAGAGATGGGAGATGATCAGCACTAGGAGGGACAAGTCCATTGCAGCCTTTATCCAGGAGTTAAATCAGCACATTCGCCGCCAGGAGAACCAAATGTGCGCCAGCATGATAGATCCGAAGAAGGTGATGACCAGGAACATGGAGCTTGAAGAGGAACTCAAGTCTTAACGTGATGGATACGAAGAGGAAATTGCAGTGCTACTGGATAAGAATGAAGACCTGAAGAAGAAGCTAGGAGTATTCATGGGAGACCCCGCGCCAGGAGGAGATGACGACCATCCCGAGAACTACATCATCATCGATGACACCGACTCCGACCCCGATAGTAGTGATGATGATTATGAAGACGAAGATGGAGCAGATATCATGGAATCTTCTTCAGATCAAAATTTCTAGTCGACCACCATATTATCAGTAGTATTCCTCCATGTATATAGAATAGTCCGAGTATTTTGTAATGATACTTAGATCGATTGTATGCCCTTGTTTGATTGAGTGGTGTAATATGAATGTGTTTGTCTCATGTGCATATGGGTAGTGCTTTCTCTTTAGACCTCATTCTATTCTAATCTCTCCCCTCTAAACCCATCAGATGCCTCCGAGACGTGACCCCGGATTTATCTTCCCTCCGAAGCTCACTCAGTTGATCCAACAGCAGAATGCCTTGATGCAGCTACTAGTTCAGAACCAAGGCAACAACAAAAACAACAACAACAACAACACACCGCCACCACCTCCAGTTGACAACTTAGCCCATTTTCTAAGGTTGAATCCACTGGTGTTTTCTAGTAGCACCAAGCTGATTGTTGCTGATGACTGGCTCCGCAGGATTGGAAGGGGGATGACCACCGCAGGCTGCACAAATGAGGAGAAGGTGCGCTTTGCGCACACCAACTGGATGGACCCGCAGCCTCATGGTGGGAAAATTATACATGCACTTTTCCCATAGCCAATGTCACATGGGATCAGTTCCAACAAGCTTTCCGCACAACCCATGTCTCTATAGGAGCAATGAATATGAAGAAGTTTCAGTTTCACAACTTGCGTCAGGGAAATCGTACCGTGGCACAGTACGTGGATGAGTATAGTAAGTCAGCTCGCTATGCCCCAGATGATGTGGCCACAGATGCCGCGAAGCAGGAGAAGTTCATGGAAGGGCTGAATGATGAGATGAGTATGCAGTTGATGGTGGCAACATTCAATAACTACCAGGATTTTGTAGATAGGGCCCTTATTATTGAGAACAAACAGCAGCAGATAGAGAGCCGCAAATGGAAGTATGGACAGGGGAAGTACAATTCTGGAGCTCAGAAGAAGCCTCGCTTTACCCCTAACTCTGGAGGTTACACCCATAACCATGGAGGCCATACTCACAATGGAGGAAGTTCCGATAACCACAGTGAACCTAACAATGGAAACGGGAATGGAGCAAGCAGTAACCAGAACCGACCCAACCCAACAACACCCGCCAAGAAAGACCTGAGCCATGTTACCTGTTACAAGTGCGGGAAGACTGGGCACTACGCCAATGATTGTTCTGAGTTGAAGAATGGCAATGGAAATGGAAGCTCAGGAAAGAAGCCTAATCCCTTCACCAGAGGTCAGGTGAACCACATCAACATGGAGGAGGTTGAAGAACAGCCTGACACTGTGATCAGTAAGTTTTTGATTGAGTCATTTACCGCTCTCGTTCTTTTTGATGCTGGTGCATCGCATTCATACATATCAGGGGGATTTGTGGACAAGTTTAAGTTTCCAACCTTAGCCCTTAGGTCACCCATGTTAGTAAGTTCGCCAGGAGCAGAGTATATGGCCAGCCGATGGTGTGATCGGTTACCCCTAACCATTGGTAGCGACGTTTTCCCCTCAGACCTAATAATCTTGGAGTCCCAAGGATTGGATATAATATTAGGCATGGATTGGTTATCGAAGTATGGAGGAAATGTCTATTGTGCTAGCAAGTAAATTTTACTCACCACCCTGAAAGGAAAAAGGATCAAGTATGTGTCTAGACATGCGCCAAGGAGGACCCAAGTAAATTCTCTCTCGGGAGTTGTTCAAGAAGAAGTGTCTGTTGTGAAGGATTACCCGGATGTATTTCCAAAGGAACTACCAGGCATGCCACCAGATCGAGACATAGAGTTTTTGATAGAGTTGTTGCCAGGCACCAGACCAATATCAAAGAGGCCATACCGGATGCCCGCAAATGATTTGGAGGAAATTAAGAAGCAGATTAAGGAGTTATTGGAGAAAGGTTATATTCGACCAAGTTCATCACCGTGGGGAGCCCCAATGCTCTTCGTTGAGAAGAAGGATGGATCTTTGAGAATGGTTGTTGATTATCAAGCATTGAATGAAGTGACAATCAATAACAAGTACCCACTACCGATGATCAATGATTTGTTTGACCAGTTGCAAGGAGCTAAAGTATTCTCCAAGATCGATCTACGATCAGGATACCACCAGTTGAAGATTCGGGAATAGGATATACCTAAGATAGCTTTTACCACCAGGTACGGGCTATATGAGTACACAGTCATGTCATTTGGATTAAATAATGCCCCTGCCTATTTTATGAGTATGATGAACAAGGTGTTCATGGAGTTTTTGGATAAGTTTGTAGTGGTGTTCATTGATGATATTTTGGTGTACTGAAGAATGAAGAGGAACACAAGGAACACATGCGCTTAGTTCTCGAGAAACTCAGGGAACATCAGCTATATGCCAAGTTCAGCAAGTGTGAGTTTTGGTTGAAGGAAGTTGGATTTCTTGGGCATGTTATATCAGGAGAAGGTATAGTAGTAGACCCTACCAAGGTTCAATCAGTCACTGAGTGGTTGGCACCCACCTCAGTTGGAGAGATCCGCAGTTTTCTGGGACTCGCATGATACTATAGACGGTTCATTGAGAATTTTTCAAAGATTGCGAAACCCATGACAGAATTGTTGAAAAATTACACCAAGTTTAAATGGACCGAGGAGTGTGAAGCCAGTTTTCAGGAGTTTAAGAAACGTTTGGTTACAGCTCCAGTGTTGATTCTTCCGGATATATGCAAGGATTTCCAAGTGTATTGTGACGCTTCTCGCTTAGGACTTGGAGGTGTAATTATGCAGGACGGAAGAGTTGTTTCATATGCTTCACGTCAGTTGAGACCCCACGAGTTGAATTATGCCATGCATGATTTGGAGTTAGCAGCCGTAGTACATGCGCTCAAGACCTGGAGACATTTTCTGATTGGAAATAGATGTGATGTGTACATGGATCACAACAGTTTGAAGTACATTTTCACCCAAAAGGAGCTAAATCTCAGGCAGAGGAGATGGTTGGAGCTCATAAAGGATTATGATATGAAGCTACACTATCATCCAGGAAAGGCCAATGTCGTAGCAGACACTTTGAGCCGGATGTAACACCCACAATGCGGCTATATCTCCCACGTGTCGGGGCACGACTTAGAGGCATAGCCGCATGGTAGTTTTGTCGCAAGAGGGGTAATCTTCACACAATCCCCTGATGACATATTTTATTTGGATGCATGGATCTTTAATTATCAACAATGCAAAATAGTGGCATATCAGTAAATAAGAATGCATTGAAAAATGCTAAAATACACAGACTCAGAAAAAAAAATGTGCACAGGCCGGTTTCAACACACTGTGCAAGCCCGGTAACAGATGTGGCCCGAAGCGGATGCAAATAGCAGGAAAACAGAGCCAAAAACAAGGGCGGCTAGGACTTGAACCCATGACCTCCTATATAGAGGAGCAGAGTGCTGACCACTACGTTCCTGCTGTATGTTTGTGCAAAACAAGGGCGTGGCTCAACTTGAACAAAACCAGAGGCCAGACCTTCTTCTTTGTGGGTCACAGAGGAACTGGGTGACGACGTCGGCGAGCAAGACGACGACCGTCGCGACCACAGGCCAACTACGGGGGTGCGGAAATAGGTGAGGGTGCGCGTGTTCATGAAGGGAGTGGAGGAATGATGCCGGAGCTCGAGCTTCGAGCTGGGACTCGTCTTGGCTGCGGCGCACAATTAGGCGAGGCGGGAGCTACAGTGGCGAGTGAAGGAGGGCAACGGGGCTCGCGAGTGAGAGATGGGCGTGTGCTGCGAGCTGCGAGCATGGGCGTGCGCGAGTACAGGAGCTTGCGCGAGGCCGAGCCTGGCTAGCCATGGCTGCCGGCTGGAATAGAGGTGTGCGGGACTCATGCGCGTGCTGTGGATGCAGAAAGCGAGCGGCGGCACGTGCGCGAGGCGAGGCGATGCGGACGTGCGCGGAGGTGTGGCAGCGAAGGTGCAGCAATGGGGTGGCCTGTGTGCAGAGGACGTAGAAACATAGGTTCGGCTTGGTTCAAAACGGCTATGGTACGTCGGGAGTGGAGCTTTTGCTCGTGTGGATGACACCTAGGGGAAACGAATGATGGGAGAAAGGCATGAGGAGGAGCAGAGCGTCACCTTGGGGGTGCTGCTAGAGTCGTTCAAGATCAAGTGGCCGTGGACGGCGGGAAGACGCCCGGATCATGGCGAGGCTGCTCGGGTCCATGAAGCAGGGGAAGAAGACATCGAGGAGGAGGTCGATCCAGGCTCGAATGGATGCTTGCGAGGTCGAGGAAGAAGAGGGAGACGCGGGCGTCGCTCCCCGAGGAAGAAGACGACGACGTCGAGCTTGATCGCGCCGGAGTAGAGCTCGGGCATGGCGTTGGCGACGGCTATGGCGTGGAGTGGCTTACCTTGCGGCGGCTAGACGAGGAGGAGGGAGGAATGGAAACAGGAGAGACCCTAGGGCACCGGGGCATGATTTATAGGAGGTAGGGAGGCTGAGAAAGAAATGTATCTAAGATCCTGGATTTATGCACAGTTTGAATAAAATGGTTTGGACATTTTTAGAGATAGAAAAATAATAATTCAAGTTTGAATTAAATTCAAACTTGAGCCATTTTGAACCCAACCAAAACATCTCCAAAAATGGATGATATTTGACAGAGAGGTATAAGGCATGGATGAGACTTTATAGGAAAGGAATGAACATTATTTGGGGCAGAAATCATGACACTTGCATCAATGGGTGGAATTTGAAGAAAGAAAGAAGTGAAATGGTTTGCACTTGAAGAAGGGCCTTGAAGAAAAGATGAAGAGGCTAGCAACCCTAGGAGGAGGAAGGGAAGATGGAGAGCACACAAACAACACATCAACACAAGTAATGCAACCCACACGGAACATGATTGTCGGTGTTCTGGGAACGGGGGTCCCCAGACTTGCCTGCCTGCGGCCTGCGGCGTGGCTCAAGTGGGGGCCCAGCGCGGCCCATCTTCATCAGCTCAAGCTCAAGACCCTCACGAGGGTCCAAGCCTCGCAGGGCGGACGACACAGAGCTTCCTCAGAGGTAGCCTCATCAGGCAGGCTCGTGAGGAGGCGGAGAGATCAAGGCAGGGGTACCTCGGGAGGAGCCCGTGGCGCAAGCCATGACGATCGAGACCAGGCGGGTGCCAGGCGGGCGCCGGCCTGCGCAGTGTCCTTGTTTCCCCTTTGGTGCAAAGGGGGCAAGCACAGGCCAAGGCATCGGGCAAAGGTTACCATTCCGGTGCAACGAGACCAGGACCAACAGAGCGGCAGGACGGAGGTCACCGTGGAGCCCAAGATGGCGTCATCACTAGTGCTTTTGGCAGCCGAAGACCACCTTTGGTCAGGATAACTTGTACTAGATGTTCCCCTTCAAAATGGCCAATTGTTGGGTCCTTCCCGCTCATTATTTGGGGAGAGGCCCAGGGCCTCTATAAATAGAGCTAGCCACCACAGAGTAAAAAGACATCTAGAGATCTGGTAGAGCCCTAGCAGAGAGAGAGAGAGAGAGAGAGAGGCGACTGAACTCACCCAAACAGTTCATCGCACCAGCTCAAGAACACCTCTCGCGAGGCTGTTCCTCCCTTGTACTGTTCATCGTCAGCCCCTGAGGCAATCCACCACACCACACACTGGAGTAGGGTATTACACCACAACGGTGGCCCGAACCAGTATAAACCTCGTGTCCCAAGTGTTGTTCGTTGTTTCCAGCTTAGATCACGCGAGGAGATTGGACGTAGATCGGTAGGGGAGAGATCTCCGCGCGCACCCTAGTGTTCGAACCTCAAGGGTGTGCCGGAACTCGAAACCCGACATTTTGGCATGCCAGGTAGGGGTGCGCCGGAATCTTTCTTCCGCTATTCGCGTGTGATCTTCCGCCGTGTCCATGGCTGACGCTCGTCGGGCTCGCGCCGAGCGCTGGGCTGCTCTCGCCACCCGCGTCGCCCAGACGGCGCCCGTCGGCGGACGCCCTCGTCGTTCCCCATCGCCTGCCACCAACGCGCCACCGCCCCGGCGGGGAACGAGCAGCATGCCTCGTCCAGCATCCTTCGGTACGGCGGGAGGGCCACACCGCTACACCGTTGCTGACTCCAGCCGCTTCATTGTCCCACGCCCGTCGTGCCCCCACGGACGCGCACGCCGCGCTGCACCTGGCAAGAGAGCTCTTTCACTACCGCCCCGTCGATGACCTCTACAAGGACTGGCTCGCCCGCATCACTGAGCTCGTCAGCGCCGAAGGGGGCTCCCCCTTGCCATCCTTCTCGCTGCCTCGCCCTCCATTCCGCGCAGGAGGCGAGGATCAGGAGGTGCCTCCACCACCTCCTCCCCAAGAAGGCGCCCTGGCTCCAAGGCGCGCAGCCCTAGGGCGAGACCCTCCGTGTCCGGCACCTGCGCAGCAAGAAAGGAGCTGCCAAGAGATCCCTCGTCCCCAAGAAGGTGTTCGCACGCTCCGAGCGCCGGCGCGCCAAGATCGCGTCCCTGCACCTCCACGCCAAGACCCCGCGCTGCTCCAAGCGGCGGCGCGCGGTAATCCCTAGGAACAAGCCCAGCATCAGCAAAAGGCGCCGGTGGCCACAACAGGTTGCCGTGCCCTCACCCCCGAGCTACGCGGCGTCGCATGGCGAGGCAAGTTCAAGCCTGACCTGCCCCCTCGCTACGATGGCACGGCGGACCCCGCGGAGTTCCTACAGCTCTACGAGCTATGCATCAAAGCCGCCAACGGAGACGAAAGGGTCATGGCGAACTAGTTCCCCGTGGTGCTCAAGGACGGGGCCCGCACCTGGCTCCTGAACCTGGCTCCTGGCACAATCTCCTCCTGGGACGAGATGCGCACCCACTTCATCGCCAACTTCCAGGGCACTCGCGACCGGCCCCCGGCCATGAGCGATATGCGCCGCATCAAGCAGCAGCAAGGGGAAACCCTGCAGAAATACATCCAGCGCTTCAACAACGCTCGCCTCAAGATCCCCAAGGTGATTGAAGAAGCCATCATCTCGGCCTTCTCCGATGGCGTACGCGACATCAAGATGAAGGAGGATCTAGCAATACATGAAGACCTGTGCACATCCCTGGAGCTGTTCAACTTGGCGACCAAGTGCGCCAGGGCTGAGGAAGGGAGCCTCTCCCTCCTCGAACTTCCGGCTGCTGACCCAGAAGAGAAGAAGCCCAAGGCCAAGGACGTGAAGCGCAAGGGGGCTGTCGTGCTTGCAGCGGAGCCAAACACCAAGCGAGGCAGGGATCATCCTGAGTCATCCAAGGGCAGCCGGTACTGCGTGTACCACGACCTCCACACCCACAACACCAACGAATGTCAAGAGCTCAGGGCCGTGAGAGATGGATGTGTCGGCCGACGCCCCGAGCGCAACGACAGGGGCTATGGCCGAGGAGGAGGAAGAGGTGGCGGACGATGGGAAGACTGTGGCCCTTGCCAAGGGTGGCGTGGCCGACCTTGCGAGGATCGCTGGTAGGACCAGCCTCGCGAGGGAGGCTGGAGAGATTAGCCTCGTGAGGATCGCCCGCATGCAACGCAGGCCTTCCTCCTCTGCCACCACCGCCAAGGAGGAATGAAGACCAACATCAAGACGAGGGGGCTGGGGGCTTCCAGGAGCCGCGCGCAATCGCTTGCATCTTGGGTGGCGTGCAGGCCCCAGCCTCACAGCGCATCTTCAAGCAGTTTGCTCGCGAGGTGAATGCAGTCCTTCCCAAGATTGAGGCCATGCGCCCTCTCAGGTGGTCTGCGTGCCCTATCACGTTTAGCTCAGCGGATCAGCTCAAGTGCGTGGCAACGGCCGGAGCCCTCCCGATGCTTTGCTCCCCGGTCATCAGCAACATGCAGGTCACCAGGACCCTCATTGATGGCGAAGCAGGACTCAACGTCCTGTCCGTCGAGACGTTCGACAATATCCAAGTGTCGTACGATCAGCTTCAGCCAACCAAGCCCTTCTCAGGAGTTACTGATGGTTCCACTGTTCCAATAGGGCAGGTTCGCCTTCTAGTCACCTTCAGGCAGCGCAACAACTACCGCACCGAGCTCATCGACTTCGACGTCGCCCGCATCCGTCTGCCATACAACGCCATCCTCGGGTACCCAGCCCTGGCCGAGTTCATGGCAGTGACTCATCATGGATACAATGTCCTCAAGATGCCAGAAATCGGTGGAGTCATCACCGTACCCTGTGAAGAAAGGGACGCAGTGTGTTCACTTGAGCGCGTGTTCCAAGCCGCAGCAATCGAAGACCCGGACCACAGGAACGGAAGACTTCCCGAGGCGACCCTTAATAAGAAGAAGGTTTCGCCTGGCCCAAGCCATAAGGAGGCAGGCGCCTCCGGAGGTGTTGCGTCAGGATCTGCGCCCAATCAGGGAGCACCACCCTCTCTCGCATAGGAAGGCGCGCCCGGCGCCCTCCTCAGGCAGGGCTCGGGGGCTCTTTCTTGGAGAGCCACCGACTTTGCCAAGGTCGTGAGGGAGGCGCTCGGGCACCGCTTGGAGGGGTGCTTCCAGGCATGTTTCCCTCAGGAAGGTACAAGGCAAGGAAGACCAAACCCTCAGGAGTTCATCGCAAGAAACACCCAGGAGCTATAGGAGTTGAGAGTCATGCGCGGCAGCCGCCGCTTGCCCACCGTAGCCCCACAACCAGGCGAGGATGGTGGGCTGCGCGTCTGCATTGACGTGCCAGGGCTCAACCGAGCGGCGTCTCAGGAGTGCCTCTGGCCTTCGTGCATGGGGCGTTGCGAGGGTCCACCTCACAGCTACGTTCGCATGCCTTTCGGCCTGCCGAACGCGGTCGCCGCTCATCAGCGCCTGCTGAGGAGCATTCTGGAGGCTCAGGAGGTCAAGCATTGTGCGGTCCTGGCGGAGATGGAGATGGCCCTCAGAGACCCGCCTGTGCCCCCGGAGCCTCCCGAGGCTCCTGGGCCTGGGGTCTCGTGAGGGTCGACGTCATCATCGCGCATCGCGCACTTCTTCAACATCACTTCATCTTCAACAGCACCAGGTGACATCTTTCTAAGTTCCGTTTTTAGCTAGGAGCGCCCACAGGGCCGCGTCATTCCCAGGTCGCGTGGGTCCGTCCCTGCAGCATGTATCCGTTTTGCTTATGCTCTTTACTTACCTTGTTGGGGGCCTGGCCTAGCGGCGTTTGCTTTTCCGCGTCTACTTAAAATGAATTTGCTCTTTCGCGCTTAATTGTCACCTGCTGCTTATCGCAGACTTCTCCGCTTTCATGCAAAGCGCTTGCACGTTAAAAGGGGGGTACCTGAGCATCGCGACTCATGGGCTCCTACTGGCTCTCCAGCCCTCACCCCCTGGCCTTGACCCACGGCATCACGACCTGTCATACCAGCGGCGGCTGAGCTCACTCGAGGGGCGGGACCTGAGGACATAGAGCATTTGCATTCTAACCACCCTGCAGGAACACACCATTGATAAAGGCCCAGAGCCAGGTGCAACCCGCCTTGAGGTAGGGCCTCGTGAGTCCCACGCTGGCTCACGAGTGCCCAGATACACCTCTCCTATCCCTACCGTGCCGGCCACGTGTCAGGGCGGGGCTGTACACGCCCCGGGGGCTCCTTCCGGAGGGAAGCCCCCTCCCATGTACCAGTGGAAGCACCATGCTCCACGCTGGCTGACGACACTGTCGAGGAGCGGCTATGCCCGTACACATACGGAAGCGCTATGCTCCGCGCTGGTGATAAACAACCGAGGGCGGCCTACGGCCGTACCAACCTCAAGGAGCCCAGAGCTCAGTGTCTGGCACCATCGCAACGCCTCCCCTCGGGAGCGCCGCACGAGGGGGCTGGACACGGGGGCTACGCCCGGGCCTTGCCCGAGCGCACGCCACCCAGCCAGGTCTCTTGGACCTGGTCGTCATGCGCCCCTCCCTGAGCGGAGCCAAGGTATGGAAACCCGTTTGAATGTCAAGGGGGACTCCTGAGCATCGCGACTCAGGAGCCTAACTTGCCCCGTAGCCCCTCACTCCTTAGTCCCATCCTGGTTTCCGGTCGGGGCTAACGCTGGGTGAGGTATGCGCGGGGCCGGGCCCTGCCGACGCAGAACAACCAATCCACTCATTATTCTTTCCTACTTGTTGCTTTCGCGTTAAGGGGGACTCCTAAGCATCGCAACTCAGGAGCCTAACTTGCCACGTAGCCCCTCACTCCTTACTCTCGTCCTGGTTTCCGGTCGGGGCTAACGCTGGGTGAGGTACGCGCGGGGCCGGGGCCTGCCGACGTAGAGCGCGAGCAAGTAGGAAAGAAAAATGCAAAATCTAGGAAATCCAAAGCAAATATTACAAGCCATAGATTATTTTACGACGCCAAACACAAGTTTAAACGCCTCTGCGAGGCACGGTGCATGTTGCAGGAATAAAAACAGGACAGAAGCCGCGAAAGGATCACTCTCCAGTGGCGCCGCCGCCTGTGGTGGAGTCGCGCTGGGCGACCCCGCCTCCTGGGGCCGTGGAGCTGGCGGCACGGTGCCCGGGCAAGATGCTGAAGGCGCGGAACCTCCCCAGCAAAGCTTCGGCTCGGCCTTTCACGGCCTCAACGTCAGTGGCGGCAAGGTCGCCGCTCATGGGTTCCAGCAGGCTGTCGAAGTCGATGTCGGGGTCGCGCAGGTAGACGTGGCTGAGGACATGCGTCAGCGCCGCAGAAGACACGACACGCGCCTCGGCCTCGGCCGTGGGGCCAAAGCCGTCTACGACATCTTCAAGCGCACGGACCAGGAAGGGAAGTAGCTTGGCGGGGCCGTCCTCCGCACCGGCCAACGGCTCCTCCAAGCCGCTCTCGTAAAGCGTCTTCAGCGTGGCACGAGCCTTCTTCTCCATCTTCATGAAGGCCACCCGATCCTCCGCCAGGACATTCACCTTGGCGTCTAGCTCGGTCCTCTCCGCCTGCAACGAACGCTCCAGCGTCTCCAATCGGCCGTGGCGGTCATCAAGCTTGGCGTCCCGGTCCTTGACGGCAGCCTCCCGAGCCTTCATCTCCTTCTCTTTCTCCTGGCGTCTATGGACCTCCTTGGCGAGCTCGTCGCGCAGGCCTTGCAGCTCGTCCTCCAGCGCCTTGCAGCGAGCCTGGGCGGCCACAGCATCGCCCAGGGCAGCGTCGCGAGCAGCCTTGGCTTGTTTGGCGGCCTGCTTCTCCCCATCGGGGGCCGACACGGTCTGGCTCAGCGCTGCTCGGACGAAGGCAGTGGAACGGGCCCAGCCAGAAGGTAGCTCCAGGCGCCCGGCCACTAGGCGAGGATCCGCGCTTAGAAGATCATCCCGCAACTGGCTCAGCTCGCTGGCGACCTGGTCCAGGACGGCGGCAAAAGGAGCAGAAGAAGCAAGAACTGGCGGAGCGGGCGAAGAGGACGGCAGCGTGATCACGGCTTGGCGGGAAGGAACCCCCTGGGCCTTGGTTGCCCCGGCTGCGACATCGAGCGCAGTCAACTTTAGGGTCAGTGGGGCCACGGGGGCTGACTCCTCGCCAAGGCATCCCAGTCGGCCTCGCGAAGACGATCGGACCGGGGAGGCGCGAGCCTCGCCGTCATCCTCCCCAGCGGACGAAGGCGCCGTCCCGGCAGATGGACTCGCCCCAAGCAGGGCCGCAGAAGCCCCTCTCAACCTCTTCGCCGTAGACGCCAGCCTGGCAAAAGAATATGGACGTCAAGCCTCGGCGGCAGAAACCAAGCAAAGCACGAATCGAGCACTTACTAGTCGTCGCTCACGGACTCAAGCAATCTCCGGCCAAACTTGAAGCCTGAGAGCCTGCAGCTGGGGTCAGCCTCGGGAGGCCCGGAAGCAGAAGGCACGTCGAGAGGGCTGGGGCTGGCCTCAGACCGCCCAGGGACCAGAGCGGACCTGGGGGAACCAGCCCCGACCTGCCCTTCCTTGTGACCAAGGGAGAGTCCTCCCCTCCTCGCCTGGCGCCGGCATCGTCGTCGTCTGGCATGGAGCGAAGGGCCCGAGACCAGTGCTGAGGGAAGGACTCCCCCGACTCCTTGCCAGTCGCCTCAGAGTCAGACTCCTCCTCCTCTGCCTCTTCTTCCCCCTCACTCCCGCTGGAGCTGCCGGAGGACATGTTCACCATCGCCAGCGCCGCAAGATCCTCGGGAACTTCCGCGGGCACCAGCCCCTGACTATTGAAGGTGGGCATGGCGTTCACCACTTGCTCCCAGTCGTCACGAAGGAACAGGGGGACGGGGGCGCCCACCGGGCTCGCCACATCTCCCCCAACCAAGGAATGGAGGGCCGCGACCAGATTCTCGTCGGACAGGGCCTCAGAGCTTATGCGCAAGACGGTGTCCGCTTCCCCAAGCCTCCATAACGGGAGCGAGTGCTCCTAGAGTGGAGCCACCCGGTGCTCCAAGAACTCCCTCAGGAGCGTGGCCCCGGTCAGCTTCGCCGCCCCCAAGTTGCTTGGCCTCAGGTCCGCGTTCATCCTCTTCAGCACCGCCTTCGCACGGGGGTCGACGAGCTTCGTGCGGGACCACGCGTCGACAGCCTTGGGCTGCCCCATAGGCAACACCAGGCGGGGGTGGATGCGCCCGACGTCCACCATGACCCACTTGCTCCGGAAGCCTTCGATCATCTTCCCAGGCTTCAAGATAGCATTGGAATTGGAGTATGCGATGAAGCTCGCACATGCGGAGATATGGCTACCAGAAACCCAGAGGGAAAAATAGTGACGCAACAAGGCCACCGAGGGCTTTACCCCGACGTGAGCCTCACAGTAGTAAGCAAAAATCGCCAGGAGAAGAACAGAGTTGGGGTGGAGATGCAGAGCCTGCAAGTTGTACTGGCGGAGAACAGCAAAGAAGAACTCAGAGAAAGGAGGCACCAGACCAGCGACGATGGCGCTCACAAAGAGTGGATAGAAGGTGCTCCGCTTGCCTTCAGGCTGGTCGAAGCCGGCCTTCAGCACAGTCGCCCCCTTGCTGCCCTGCGCCATCGTCATCAGGCGCGTGAGGGCGAGGTTCTTCTCCGGCAGGTTCAGGGAATCCAGAGCCGACGAGTACCAGGCCTCGGTCGGGGACTTGCAAGGCGCCATGGTGTGCCGGATGAGGAGGATTGAGGCAGATCTGGAGGATTTTGGGAGCAAGAAGGAGGAGAGCGAGAAAGGGGATCTGGGGCGAGGCGAACGAGAACAAAGCAAGTAGGTCTGGCCCAGGAACCTCTTTTGTCAGATGGACAGTCGCCGAGGCGTCATGGGGAAGCGCACACGTCCACGACCAATCAGCCGCCACGCGGCGCCCAAGGCCGCAGGCTATTGGGGCCCGCGGCGCTTCGCGCTTGCCCCTTCGCTTCCCTGCTAGGCCAAGCCCGGGCAGGCCTTGGGCCCGGGGGCTATTGTCGGCGTTCTGGGAACGGGGGTCCCCAGACTTGCCTGCCTGCGGCCTGCGGCGTGGCTCAAGTGGGGGCCCAGCGCGGCCCATCTTCATCAGCTCATGCTCAAGACCCTCGCGAGGGGCCAAGCCTCGCGGGGAGGACGACAGAAAGCTTCCTCAGAGGCAGCCTCATCAGGCAGGCTCGCGAGGAGGCGGAGAGATCAAGGCAGGGGTACCTCGCGAGGAGCCCGTGATACAAGCAATGACGATCGAGACCAGGCGGGCGCCAGGCGGGCGCCGGCCTACGCAGTGTCCTTGTTTTCCCTTTGGTGCAAAGGGGGCAAGCACAGGCCAAGGCATCGGGCAAAGGTTACCATTCCGGTGCAATGAGACCAAGACCAACAGAGCGGTAGGATGGAGGTCACCATGGAGCCCAAGACGGTGTCATCACCAGTGCTTTTGGCAGCCGAAGACCACCTTTGGTCAGGATAACTTGTACTAGATGTTCCCCTTCAAAATGGCCAATTGTTGGCGCCCTTCCCGCTCATTATTTGGGGAGAGGCCCAGGGCCTCTATAAATAGAGCTAGCCACCACAGAGTAAAAAGACATCTAGAGATCTGGTAGAGCCCTAGCAAAGAGAGAGAGAGGCGACTGAACTCACCCAAACAGTTCATCGCACCGGCTCAAGAACACCTCTCGCAAGGCTGTTCTTCCCTTGTACTATTCATCGTCAGCCCCTTAGGCAATCCACCACACCGCACACTGGAGTAGGGTATTACACCACAACGGTGGCCCAAACCAGTATAAACCTCATGTCCCTTGTGTTGTTCATTGTTTCCAGCTTAGATCACGCGAGGAGATTGGACGTAGATCGGTAGGGGAGAGATCCCCGCGCGCACCCCAGTGTTCGAACCTCAAGGGTCTGCCGGAACCCGAAACCCGACAATGATGAAATGCAATACAAAAAGGCACAATGCAACATGACATCATGCAAGATATGACAATGGCACTCAACATGATCATGGCATGCAAAAATAAAAGAAACAATGCAAGACAAGGATGAATATGATGCATGGTACAACAAAAGACAAGTGCAACATACATAACATACGTAGCATGCAACAAGGCAAGATCACATAACAAAATAGCATAGGTATTGGTCTTGGGGTGTCACAACACTCCTCCACTAACAGAAGATCTCGTCCCGAGATCTAGGATGGCACCGGAGGGAAAACGGGAGAGGAAGAGGTAAAACAAAGCTGCTTCTTCAACGAACGACTGAACCCATGAACCTTGAGAGGTTAAACCATTTTGAGAAAAGAATACAACGGATATGATCGAAGTTGAAAACACTCTGCTAGAAAAGAGGAACAAGGAACATTACTAGAACCTTGTAGGTTGAAAGACATAAGAAAAAGGGTTGCAATGGACAGGAAGTACATGCAAGCACTCTGGATGAAACGAGATGTACAAGGAACAATAAAGATCAATTACGACAACACTCCGGTTGGAAATGGAAGGCAATAATATGAACTTGGCAAAAAGAAAGCACTTGGATGAGACTCCGGTTAGAAGATGAATGATAGCCACAACACTCCGGTTAAAACAAGATAGAGAAGGAATAAGAATGATATAATTTGGACAACACTCCGACTGTAAATGGAAGGAATTGAACATGATCTTGACAAAGCAAGATGATGGGTCAAAGAGAGCAACATCACAATGTCTCCGGAATAAATGTAAGAACGAAAACAAAAGAATGAAGGAGAAAACAACATATTTTACCTCAAATGAGCTTGAAAAGCATCTTTAGGAGAAGGGTCGAACGGGGTTGTTGGAAAACTAACAATGAAAAGAGTATGCTTGTTGTGGGCTTATGGAAAACATCTCGAAATTATGAGATGAAATTCTGCCACATACGGAAACAATAGATTGGATTGATATCAACAAGGAGACGAGAAACTTATTTCACCGGGAAGATAAATGAAGAACTTGGGTCATTTGTAAGCACCATAAATAGCAACAATCCTTAGGGAAAGCTTTAGGTGAAATATAACCCAAGATAACTCCAACGAAGAGATTGATGGATTGAGAAGAGCTCATGCTCGAAGAAATTGATGGGTTTAACTATCTCATTCTTGACAACTATTGAATCATGACACACGAAGGGAAATTGTCAAGAATGATATAACACCATCTCAAAAGATAAGGTAGAAATAATTGCACTTTGGAATGCAAGAATGAGAATGCTTGAACTCATCAAAACAAAACATGTGTTGAACACCATGTTTATTTTAGAGTATATCTTGGTGGATCTTAGCTCCGAGAGAAAACTTGAAGAACAATTGAAGAATGCAATGAATCCTTGATGAACCATCATGTAGAACCTCCATGAAGAACTCCGGTAACAAAACGATGATAAAAAGAAAGAGAAGTTGAAAACACAAGGTGAAGCCTTGTAATGATTTAGATGGATCTTCGCGACGATATAATTGAGAGATCTTGGAACTCAGGAAAAGAAAAGATGAAACAATTGAAACCGAGAATTTGATGAACCTCCAGAATAAGGAATTGAATTTACTCGATGACACAAGAATAAGAATTATATTATGCTTATCCTTCACCAATTTAAATTGATGACAAGCAACGGACTTGGCATACTACTTATTCTCGTGGAAAGGATTAAGGTAGATATAACGCAAACTTGAGAAAAGACTTCAACGAACCACCGTTAGGATTTGAAAGAATGAATGAATTGATACGATAACGAAGGAAGAGAAATCTTGAATGAACCACCGTAAGAATTGAAAACGAACGAAGTAAAGGGGTGAATCAAGATGCAAGAGAACGAAGAGATCGAGAACTGATTAGAGAATACTTGAATGATGCACCCGTAAGATTTGGAGAACAATAGCTGAACGCTAAGAATGAATAAACCCGAAATGATGGCCTTCGGAGAATCAAACTGGAAAGACTCCTGAATTGCTCCGGAAGGGTGAAAAGAATTCTCACAATCGAATACAATTATGAGAGGATATCATGAAGCTAGAATCACGAATCTTTGAGAGAATGGATAAGATTTGAAGGAAAAACTCTTCTTCGGTCTTCAAAATCCGAGAATGACAACGAGAAACACCACAAGAATTGTTTAGACACTCTGGGAGAATCAAAAGCGAAGAGGTTGATCCAACGATGAAAATAATTTGAAAGATCTCGGAGGAAGACATATGACTGATGATAAATCATTATTACGTCAAACTTGGAGAAGAGTTTGAGAGTAGCTCCGGAAAAAATAGAAGATTCAGGTAAGCTCCTGGAAAAAGACATGTGGGTTAGGGCCCACTCAAAAAATACACCTTTGAAATGGTTGCTTGGAAGAGAGATTGCACCAGTTGATTTAAATGGCTTGAATGAGATAACATCCTCAAAAGAACTTGAGCGAATTGAGAATGGAAACTTGAATCTTCTGAGATATCTTTGGCACTTCGGATATGAATAGAGAGAGATGAACGATTAAGAGGTGCTCCGACATGAGAAAGCATTTGAAACGAGGAAAAGATATGACCGACAAAGCTTGAATTGAATCCATCGTAGAAGAAAAGAATGAAGAATGATAAACTTGTAGCTTCCTTAGTATCTTCATGAGAATCACCAGGTAAGAACATTGAAGGAAAAGGATGAAGAGTCTTCACATGAATGAAATTGATACTTGATTAAGAAATCTGAGTCCTTAAAAAAAAGGGGGGGGGGGGGGGGAAAAACAAAGAAAACTTGGGATGGATGAAACAAACACCATTGAGGAAAACTGAGAAGTGATCTTACGAATGTTGAAAATGATCGGATCCACTTGAAGAGGAGCACGCCGGTTGAAAAAGATCGACATGACAATCTCGATTATCATGAAGGATTGGTATTCACATAGAAATATGAGAACACCGCTTAGGAAATGTATGGAAACACATTTGACATTGAAGCAACTCGAATACCACAACTCAAAACAAAAAAAAGGATTGGCTCGCAAAATAAGCCGGAAACAAACAAATGATAGACCCCATATCGTATCATGTGTCTGTTGGAAATATATTCTAGGAGCTACTTGAATTCCCACCTATAAAACTCCCGAAACTTTTTGGTTATGCAATCAGGTGTTGGGGATACAGGGGAAGCATAATATCTCACCCAAACTAACAATTCCTACATCCAGCTGTATCCATCCTTCAACACATAACCAAGAAACCTTCAGAAATCGTGTACCTCAACCTTTGAAAAGCATCCGTTATACGAGTTGTGGCAATACTCCCGAACTCCCGCCTCAGTACTGGGTGGCGTCGAGGTTATCTCACCAACAACTGTATAAAAGAGATTTTCGATGTCGGCGAAACTCAGGTATTCCAAAACTGCAACGATAAAATTGTGACGACAACATGTCGGAGCTCAACTCCCCGGGACACTGCTACAACCCCTAAATGTCAGGAGGCACCAAGAACAATGTTCTCATGACAAGACTATCGGGACTATTCCAAGATACCCGCGTGATCCTAAAAAAAATTCATGAAATTTGAGGAGAGGAGAGTCAAAACTTCTATGTCAGGAGGCCTCACCAGAGCGACGAAGGGACTGAGGAGTAAAAAGAATCCTACTCTTCGATATATATATAAACCTAAGACTCAAAACATTTTGTTCTAGACTCAACAACGTCAGCGATTCGATCAAGTAGGGGGCTCCTAAGTCGGGGATGGCTCTGATTACCAACTTGTAACACCCACAATGCGGCTATATCTCCCATGTGTCGGGGCACGACTTAGAGGCATAGCCGCATGGTAGTTTTGTCGTAAGAGGGGTAATCTTCACACAATCCCATGTACTGAATAAGAAAGGGATAAAGAGTTGGCTTACAATCGCCACTTCACACAAATACAAGTTAAACATACATCATCCAGAATACAATCAAGGTCCGACTACGGAACCAAAATAAAAGAAGACAACCCCAAATGCTAGATCCCCAATCGTCCCAACTGGGCACCACTACTGATCATCCGGAAAAGACACATAACAATGATCAAGATCTTCATCGAGCTCCCACTTGAGCTCGGTTGTGTCACCTGCACTGGTATCATTGGCACCTGCAACTGTTTGGAAGTATCTGTGAGTCACGAGGACTCAGCAATCTCACACCCGCGAGACCAAGACTATTTAAGCTTATGGGTAGGATAGGGTAATGAGGTGGAGCTGCAGCAAGCACTAAGCAAATATGGTGGCTAACATACGCAAATGAGAGCGAGAAGAGAAGCAACACAGTGATCGAGAAGCTAGAAATGATCAAGAAGTGATCCTGAAACTACTTACGTTCAAGCATAACACAAGACCGTGTTCACTTCCCGGACTCCGCCGAAAAGAGACTGTCACGGCTACACACGCGGTTGATGCATTTTAATTAAGTCAAGTGTCAAGTTCTCTACAACCGAATATTAACAAATTCCCATCTGCCACATAACCGCGAGCACGGCTCTCAAAAGTTTATACCCTGCAGGGGTGTCCCAACTTAGCCCATCGCAAGCTCTCACTGTCAACGAAGGATATTCCTTCTCCCGAGAAGAACCGATTAGTCTCAGAATCCCGGTTACAAGACTTTTCGACAATGGTAAAACAAGACCAGCAAAGCCGCCCGATGTGCCGACAATCCCGATAGGAGCTGCACATATCTCGTTCTCAGGGCAACACCGGATGAGACATCCTACGAGTAAAACCAAACCTCAAGTTTCCCCGAGGCGGCCCTGCAGTCTACTCGGTTCGGACCAACACTTGGAGAAGCACTGGCCCGGGGGGGTTAAAATAAAGATGACCCTCGGGTTGGCCGACCCAAGGGAAAAGGTAAAAGGTTGTTAGGCAAATGTAAAACCAAGGTTGGGCCTTGCTGGAGGAGTTTTATTCAAAGCAAACTGTCAAGGGGTTCCCATAACACCCAACCGCGTAAGGAACGCAAAATCAAGGAACATAACACTGGTATGACGGAAACTAGGGCGGCAAGAGTGGAACAAAACACCAGGCATAAGGCCAAGCCTTCCACCCTTTACCAAGTATATAGATGCATTAATTAAAATAATATATATTGTGATATTCCAACATATCCATGTTCCAACATGGAACAAACTTCAGCTTCACCTACAACTAGCAATGCTATAAGAGGGGCTGAGAAAAAGCGGTAACATAGCCAATCAACGGTTTGCTAGGATGGTTGAAAAAGGTTAGAGGCTATCATGGCAATTTGAGAGGCTTGATAAATAAGTGGTAGGTACCGCGACATAGCGATAGAGCGAACAACTAGCAAGCAAAGATAGAAGTGATTTCGAGGGTATGGTCATCTTGCATGTGATCCCGCAAGGAAGAAGAATGAGTCCATGAAGAAGGCAAACAGACATAGTCAAACGGATCCTCACAACTCCGGAACGAAACCGAAGCTAACGAGAGAAGCAACCCGAAAAGAAGCAAGCAACATAGTAAACACACAAGCATAAACATTGCATGATGCACAACCAAGAATGATGCATGTCCGGTTTAATGAGGCATGGCATGACAAAGTGCACAAACAAAACTACAAATTAAGTGGAGCTCAATATGCAACAAGTTGCATATTGACGAAACACCGCATGACTTATTTAGTTCTCTCTCGTTTAGGTACCCATCAATATTAAATGTTCTTAAACATGGCAAGGGGTGAAGCATATGAAAACTACCTATCTAGGCAAGTTTAATTGAGGCCAGAACAACAAGCAACAAGTCCGAAAAAATCCTCATGAGCATATATTAGATTTGGTACTGCTCTGTCCTAAAGCATATTTTAAAGTTGTTTAACATGCAAAGTAGTGCTACCATGTTAACCTATGCATTTTCTACCCCATTTACATATAAAGTTTATTTAAAATGGAGCTACGGTTATTTAGTTATGAATTAAATCATTTTAACATGGCAATATGCAAATTAAATGCAAACAACAATTTAAACATTTTAAACATGGATGAAAGTTGCATATTATAAAAGTACATGAAAAACTAAGCATGTTGCATATATGACATATTTTATTTGGATGCATGGATCTTTAATTATCAACAATGCAAAACAGTGGCATATCAGTAAATAAGAATGCATTGAAAATGCTAAAATACACAGACTCGGAAAAAAATGTGCACGGGCCGGTTTTAACGCACTGTGCAAGCCCGGTAACAGATCTGGCCCGAAGCGGATGTGGGTATGCATTAACGCACTATGCAAGCCCGGTAACAGATCTGGCCCGAAGCGGATGTGGGTATGCAAAATAGCAGGAAAACAGAGCCAAAAACAAGGGCGGCTGGGACTTGAACCCACGACCTCCTATATAGAGGAGCAGAGTGCTGACCACTGCGCTGTTGTTGTATGTTTGTGCAAAACAAGGGCGTGGCTCGACTTGAACAAAACCAGAGGCCAGACCTTCTTCTTCGTGGGTCACAGAGGAACTGGGTGACGATGCCGGCGAGCAAAACGGCGACCGTCGCGACCACAGGCCAACGGCGGGGGTGCGGAAATAGGTGTGGGTGCGCGTGTTCATGAAGGGAGCAGAGGAAGGACGCCGGAGCTCGAGCTTCGAGATGGGACTCGTCTCGGCTGCGGCGCACAATCAGGCGAGGCGGGAGCTATAGCGGCGGGTGAAGGAGGGCAATGGGGCTCGCGAGCGAGAGATGGGCATGTGCTGCGAGCTGCGAGCGTGGGCGTGCGTGAGTAAAGGAGCTTGCGCGAGGCCGAGCTTGGCTAGCCATGGCTGTCGGCTGGAATAGAGGTGTGCGGGACTCATGCGCCTGCTGTGGATGCAGAAAGCAAGCGGCGGCAGGTGCGCGAGGCGAGGCGACACGGACGTGCGCGGAGGTGTGGCAGCGAAGGTGCAGCAATGGGGAGGCCTGTGTGCAGAGGACGCGGAAAACAGAGGTTCGGCTTGGTTCAAAATGGCTATGGTACATCGGGAGTGGAGTTTTTGCTCATGTGGATGACACCTAGGGGAAACGAATGATGGGAGAAAGGCACGAGGAGGAGTAGAGCGTCACCTTGGGGGTGCTGCTGGAGTCGTTCAAGATCAAGTGGCCGTGGACGGCGGGAAGACGCCCTGATCGTGGCTAGGGTGCTCGGGTCCATGAAGCAGGGGAAGAAGACGTCGGGGAGGAGGTCGATCCAGGCTCGAATGGACACTTGCGAGGTCGAGGAAGAAGAGGGAGACGCGGGCGTCGCTCCCCGAGGAAGAAGACGACGTCGTTGAGCTTGATCGCGCCGGAGTAGAGCTCGGGCATGGCGTTGGCGGCGGCTATGGCGTGGAGTGGATTACCTTGCGGCAGCTAGACGAGGAGGAGGGAGGAATGGAAACAGGAGAGACCCTAGGGCACCGGGGCATGATTTATAGGAGGTAGGGAGGCTGAGAAAGAAATATATCTAAGATCTTGGATTTATGCATAGTTTAAATAAAATGGTTTGGACATTTTTAGAGATAGAAAAAAAATTCAAGTTTGAATTAAATTCAAACTTGAGCCATTTTGAACCCAACCAAAACATCTCCAAAAATGGATGATATTTGACAGAGAGGTATAAGGCATGGATGAGACTTTATAGGAAAGGAATGAACATTATTTGGGGCAGAAATCATGACACTTGCATCAATGGGTGGAATTTGAAGAAAGAAAGAAGTGAAATGGTTTGCACTTGAAGAAGGGCCTTGAAGAAAAGATGAAGAGGCTAGCAACCATAGGAGGAGGAAGGGAAGATGGAGAGCACACAAACAGCACATCAACACAAGTAATGCAACCCACACAAAGCATGGTGAAATGCAATACAAAAAGGCACAATGCAACATGACATCATGCAAGATATGACAATGGCACTCAACATGATCATGGCATGCAAAAATAAAAGAAACAATGCAAGACAAGGATGAATATGATGCATGGTACAACAAAAGACAAGTGCAACATACATAACATAAGTAGCATGAAACAAGGCAAGATCACATAACAAAATAGCATAGGTCTTGGTCTTGGGGTGTCACACCGGAAGAGTTATGTTAATACCCTCGTAAGCGGAGGATTACCGCAGGAGTTAGTCAAGAATCTCAAGGAGCTTCGTTTGGAGATAGTTCCAAGAGGCTTTGCTGCAGAAATGGAGGTTTAGTCTACGTTATTGGGAAATATCCGAGAAGCTCAGAAGGATGACAAGCAAATTGCTGAGATAAAGGAGAAGATGAATAAAGGAAAAGCCAAAGGTTTCCGTGAGGATGAGCACGAAACTTTATGGTTTGAGGATCGTGTTTATGTTCCCAATAGCGCGGAGATCATGAAGTTAATACTTCAAGAAGCGCATGACTCACCATTCTCGATTCACCCCGGAAACACCAAGATGTATTTGGATTTGAAGGAGCGTTTCTAGTGGACAAGGATGAAGAAGGATATTGCCGAGTATGTAGCAGTGTGTGATGTATGTCAGAGAGTGAAGGCAGAACATCAGAAGCCAGCAGGATTGCTACAGCCTATGCCGATACCCGAATGGAAGTGGGACAAACTTGGCATGGATTTCATTACCGGATTACCCAGGACCCGATCGGGATATGATTCAATCTGGGTAGTAGTTGATCGTTTGACAAAGGTAGCTCACTTTATCCCAGTGAAAACCACTTATACAAGCGCGAAGTTGGCCCAGATATATATGACTAGGATCGTATGTCTGCACGGAGTTCCAAGGACCATCATATCAGATAGAGGAACATAGTTTACCTCGAAGTTTTGGAATCTGCTGCACCAAACTTTGGGTACTAGGCTAGAGTTCAGTACAGCCTTTCATCCGCAGACAGATGGGCAGACAAAGAGAGTCAATCAGATTCTGGAGGACATGTTGAGAGCTTGTGCGCTAGATTATGGATCTAGTTGGGATGACAATTTGCCTTGCGCAGAGTTCTCATACAACAATAGTTATCAGACTAGTTTGAAGATGGCACCTTTCGAAGCTTTGTATGAAAGAAGGTGCAGGACACCGCTAATGTGGGATGAAGTTGTAGACCGTCAGTTGTTTGGACCAGATCTGATCAAAGAGTCTGAAGAGAAGGTTAAGTTGATTCGGGATAGACTGAAGGTAGCTCAGTCCAGGCAGAAGAGTTATACCAACACCAAATGTAAGGAGGTAGTCTATGAGATTGGAGACCGAGCATATCTTCGTGTGTCACCACTACAAGGATTTAAACGTTTTGGAGTTAAGGGAAAGTTAGCCCCGGGATTTGTAGGACCATATCGAGTGTTGGAACGTATGGGAGAAGTTTCCTAGAAGTTAGAGTTACCCGAAGGTCTGTCAGGAGTTCATAATGTGTTTCACGTTTCCCAGTTGAAAAAGTGCCATGCAGAGATGACCGATATTCCTCTGAGAGATACAGTGCCCCTGGAAGCAATTCAGTTGGAGAGTGATCTGACCTACGAGGAGAAACCCGTTAAGATTCTTGAGTTTGCCAACCGAGTTACCCGCAGGAAGGTTATCAAGTTTTGCAAAGTTCAGTGGAGCCGCCATACCAAGGATGAAGCCACCTGGGAACGAGAAGAAGACCTACGGAAGGACCACCCACACCTATTTTCTAGCCAACCCTAATCTCGAGGGCGAGATTCATCTTAAGGGGGGTAGGTTTGTAACATCCCAATTTTCAAATTGGATGTTACATAGGACATCATATGCATATCATATTTTAATTGCATTTTGTTTGTGATCCTAGAAATCTTAAGCAACTCAAGGACCCAAGGAGAGAGTTGGAGATTTCATTTATTTTCATATTTGAATTTTTTCTCAAATATGAGAAGTTGATCAATTTGGTTTTAATATTTTTCTCTCCAAATATTTCCTATATTAAAAATAAAGAGAGAAGATAATATGACTTCTGAAAAAAAGGAATATTGGAGGAAAAAAATTAAAATCAAATAAATATTTTAGTTGGATTTTATTGCTATTTTATTCGAATTAGAGAAAAAATGCATTTTTTTTTTAAATTGCGTTTTTAGGCTAGAAAAATGTTCAATTTTTTCTAAATATTTTATTTAGACGATGAAAATTGTTTTTGGCATTTTTAGATTTTTTTATATTTTACTAGGATTTTTTCGACGGAATTTACTTATTAAAAAAGGTTTCTCGCCCGACTGGGCTGAAGGCCCAGCCGAGTAGGCCGCAGCCCAAGCCACCGCCGCCTTCCTCCCGTGCGCCGCCGTGCTCGGAACGGACGCCGAGGGGGAGTCCGGGCCGGCCCCTCCTCCAAGCCGCCGCCCCCCTGATTCTTTAAAAGCCGAGCCCTGGCCCCCTTCCTCACCACCACCACTGCCTGCCGCCTCCGCAGCAGCAGTAGCCGCCGCCGACGCCCCGCGTCATCGCCCCGCTGCACCGCGCCACCACCTCCAGCCGCCTGTCCCAAGCCGCACTGCTACCGGAGCCCCGCCTCACCGGATCTCACCTCGCCGCCACCAGTTTTTTTCTCGAGGAACCGGTAAAAACCGCAGCCGTCGCCGTTTTTTTTCATTTTGGATCAGTTAGATCGGTTTTTTTCGGTTCCGCTAATTAGTGAACGTTCACCCGAACGCCTCAGTTCGTGAATGTGTTCGTTCGTTCGTCTATGCTAGCGAACGTTCGTTCGTCATTCTTCTCTTTTTATTTTATTTTCGGCCAGGGACCTATCCACGATTATTTTATCGCAGATTAGCCCTGATCTTCAAACGCTCGCAACTTTTCGATCGTTTGTCCAAATCCAGTGAAACCAATGCCAAAATCTTCGTCTCAAACCCTCTTTCCAGTTAATCAACTTGAACATGGTTTTGACAAATTAAAATTTGGTTTCAAGCATATTTGAATTCAAACTTCTTTTGATTGTAGTTTGAGTTTCGTAGCTCCGATTTGATTGATTCTTTTTGCAAATCGAAGCACTTCAGTTGAACTTTCGATTTGGATCTTTCCTCTTGAGTTTTACCCTTGAATCTATGCTCGAGTGCTTATGTATGCTACTGTTTGTTTGCGATAGAATTTCCGAAGTGCGAAGCGTGCTACTACGAGTCTCTAGGGTTTGCAGATCGTCAGCAAGACAAGTAAGACTTTGATCATACCCCTTTATTACCCAATTTTTATGCATTAGTTTCAACCCTCAAACATTGCATGAATAGGATGTGTTTAACTTGTGGGTTCTGGGAAGTAGATGTTGAGGTAGTACCTATTGTCCTTTTATTCAAACCCTGGGAGTTACTTCTACGTTATACTTACTCTATGCTTTGCTCGTAGACGTGGTTTGGGTGAGTGATTCATGACAGTTGTGAGAATTATTGTTAACTAAGGATTTACTTAAGTTTGCTACTTTAACACACATCTAGGTGGATTGTTTGTGGACACCTGGGGCAATCTAGTGTTGTCCAAGGAGATCTCGGGGAATCCGTGTGATCATCCTATGGTCCGCCACCCAGGCTCAAAGGGATCATATTATTATTCATGCTGGAAACTTCCGTGTGCAGCCACAAGCCATTATGGGCTCTGGCATAGTTGAGTATGTTGTGTGACCTCTTTTAGTGGTAAACTAGCAGATGTAGGGGATGTAGGTGGTACGGTTTACCCGTCGAAAGGGCTAATGCTTCTGAAAGACCGTGTCTCGGTCATCCGTTTCTCAAACATCATGTAGGTTTGCCGTGTCCCCGGTTATGGTCATCTTGAGTATCTGGTACTTGAATTATTATGTTGATCTCATCACTTTACTCTAATTAATTTCTTGGGTTGATAATTACTTTAATTGGGATTGAGATGGGGTTTCCATTCTCAATGTTTTCAACAAACCTTGTAGTTAAGCAAAAATATATTCCTTTGCAGTAGGGAAAAATTGGCTTTACGCAAAATCATTAACCTTAGAGCCTCCACCAGCCATATATGCATATGGTTATAGCTGTTACATGTTCTTTGCTCTACAGTGTTATACTTGCCAGCATATTCCATGTGCTGACCCGTTTCGGGCTGCAACGTATTATGTTGCAGACTTTTCAGGCGAAGAGTAAGGTGCGCTAGGTCGTTGTCATGCACTCAGCTATGCCGTTGGAGTTGATGGACTTGCTTTATCTTCCAAGCCTTCCGATGTTATCTTATTTAGATGGCCTTTAGCCATATTATTGTAATAGTTCTCTTTTGAGACATTCGATGAAATAAGTGTGTGATTGAAACTCTGTTATAAATCCTTCAAGTACCGTGTGTGTCAGCATTACCAATCCAGGGATGACACTTATGCACAGAGATTTGACCGTCTGAGGTCGGATCGCTACAGTGTCATATCTAATAAAGTACGATTACGACATTCGGAGACACCATTACATTGTGGTGTTCCAGGTGGCGTGAGTTGTGAAACAATTCCACATTGTTTTAAATGATGGCCAAACTCGTAACTCAAATATTCGCCTCTGCGATCAGATCGTAGAAACTTTATTTTCTTTTTACGGTGATTCTCCACTTCACTCTAAAATTCTTTAAACTTTTCAAATGTTTCAGACTTGTGTTTCATCAAGTAGATATAACCATACCTACTTAAACCATCTGTGAAGGTTAGAAAATAACGATACCCGCCACATGCTTCAACACTCATCGGATGGCATACATTGGTATCTACTATTTCCAATAAGTCATTAGCTCGCTCCATTGTTCTGGAGAACGGAGTTTTAGTCATCTTACCCATGAGGCATGGTTCACAAGTATCAAATGATTCATAATCAAGTGATTCCAAAAGTCCATATGCATGGAGTTTCTTCATGCGCTTTACACCAATATGACCTAAACGACAGTGCCACAACTATGTTGTGCTATCATTATCAACTTTGCATCTTTTGGCATCAATATTATGAATATGTGTATCACTACGATCGAGATTCAACAAGAATAGACCATTCATTAAAGGTGGATGACCATAAAAGATATTACTCATATAAATAGAACAACATTATTCTCTGACTAAAATGAATAAATGTATCGCAATAAACAAGATCCGGATATAATGTTCATGCTCAATGCTGGCACCAAATAACAATTATTCAGGTCTAAAACTAATCCCGAAGGTAGATGTAGAGGTAGCGCGCCGACGGTGATCACATCAACCTTGGAACCATTCCTGACGCGCATCGTCACCTCGTCCTTAGCCAATCTTCGTTTATTTCGCTGCTCCTATTTCAAGTTACAAATATGAGCATACAGACGAGTATCAAATACACAGGCGCTACTATGACCATTAGTAAGGAACACATCAATAACATGTATATCAAATATACCTTTGTTCACTTTGCCATCCTTCTTATCTGCCAAGTATTAGGGGCAGTTCCGATTCGACTGACCATTTCCTTTGTAGTAGAAGCACTCAGTTTGAGGCTTGGGTCTAGCTTTGGGCTTTTTCACGGGAGCGACAACTTGCTTGTCGTTCTTCTTGATGTTCCCTTTCTTTCCCTTGCCCTTTTTCTTGAAACTAGTGGTCTTGTTAACCATCAACACTTAATGCTCCTTCTTGATTTCTACCTCCACCGATTTCAGCATCGCGAAGAGCTCGGGAATCATTTTCGTCATCCCTTGCATATTATAGTTCATCACAAAGCTTTGGAGCTTGGTGACAGTGACTGAAGAACTCTGTCAATAACACTCTCAACTGGAAGATCAATTCCCAGCTGAGTCAAGTGGTTATAGTACCCAGACATTTTGAGTATGTGTTCACTGGCAGAACTATTCTCCTCCATCTTAAAGCTAAAGAACTTGTTGGATACTTCATATCTCTCAACCCGGGCATTAGCTTGAAATATCAACTTCGGCTCTTGGAACATCTCATATGCTCTGGGGCGTTCAAAACATTTTTGAAGTCCCGGTTGCAATCCATAAAGCATGGCACATTGAACTATCGAGCAGTCATTAGATCAAGCCTACCAGACGTTCATAACGTCTGCATCAACTCCTGCAGCAAGTCTGTCACCTAGCGATGCATCAAGGACATAATTCTTCTGTGCAGCAATGAGGATAATCCTCAAGTTATGGACCCAGTCCAAGTAGTTGCTTGATACATCTCCAACGTATCTATAATTTTTTATTGTTACATGCTATTATATTATCCATCTTGGATGTTTTATATGCATTTATATGCTATTTTATATTATTTTTTAGACTAACCTATTAACCTAGATCCCAGTGCCAGTTTCTGTTTTTTCCTTGTTTTTGAGTTTCGCAGAAAATGAATATCAAACGGAGTCCAAATGAGCTGAAAATTTACGGTTATTTTTTATGGACCAGAAGAAGCCCCCGAAGCAATAGAGTTGGGCCAGAAGAGCCACGAGGCCTCCACAAGGGTGGAGGGCGCGCGCCCTGTCTTGTCGTTGCCTCATGGACCCCCTGACTTGTTGTCGATGCCAAAAATTCCTATAAATATAGAAACCCCCAGAAATAAACCTAGATCGGGAGTTCCGCCGTCGTAAGCCTCTGTAGCCACGAAAAACCAACCGGGACCCCATTCCGGCACCCTACCGGAGGGGGAAACCATCACCGGTGGCCATCTTCATCATCCTGGCGGTCTCCATGATGAGGAAGGAGTAGTTCACCCTCGGGCTGAGGGTATGTACCAATAGCTATGTGTTTGATCTCTCTCTCTCTCTCGTGTTCTTGATTTGGCATGATCTTGATGTACCGTGAGCTTTGTTATTATAGTTGAATCATATGGTGTTTCTCCCCCTGTACCTTCTTACGATGAATTGAGTTTTACCTTTGAGGTTTCACTATTATCGGATTGAATACTATTATGGATTTGAGAACACTTGATGTATGTCCTGCATAGGATACCATTGGTGACAATGGGGTGTTCTATTGATTCACTTGATGTATGTTCGGGCACTCAACTCACGGATTCACGAGGTGACATTGGGGTAATCTATTCATAGGGCTTGATGCACATTTTCGTCCTTGTTTCTTGATACGTCCATTTTGCATCATGCTTTTATATCGATATTTATTGCATTATGGGTTGTTATTACACATTATGTCACAATACTTATGCCTATTCTCTCTTATTTTACAAGGTTTACATGAAGAGGGGGAATGCCAGCAGCTGGAATTCTAGGCTGGAAAAGGAGCAAATATTAGAGACCTATTCTGCACATCTCCCAAATTCCTGAAACTCCACAGGAGCACTTTTCAGAATGTATAAAAAATATTGGGCGCAAGAAGTACCAGAGGGGGCCACCCACCCGCCATAAGGGTGGGGGGCGCCCTACCCCCCTGGGCATGCCCCCTGCCTCGTGGGCCCCCTGGTGGACCTCCGATGCCCATCTTTGACTATATGAAGTCTTTCGTCCGAGAAAATAATAATAAGCAAGCTCACGGGAAGAAACTCCGCCAGCACGAGGCGGAACCAATCTAGGGCTCCAGCAGAGCTGTTCTGCCGGGGAAACTTCCCTCTGGGAGGGAGAAATCATCACCGTCATCATCACCAACGATCCTCTCATCGGGAGGGGGTCAATCTCCATCAACATCTTCACTAGCACCATCTCATCTCAAACCCTAGTTCATCTCTTGTATCCAATCTTTGTATCCAAACCTCAGATTGGTACCCGTGGGTTGCTAGTAGTGTTGATTACTCCTTGTAGTTGATGCTAGTTGGTTTACTTGGTGGAATATCATATGTTTAGATCCATTATGCATATTAATACCCCTCTGATTATGAACATGAATATGCTTTGTGAGTAGTCATGTTTGTTCCCAAGGACATGGGAGAAGTCTTGCTATAAGTAGTCATGTGAATTTGGTATTCGTTCGATATTTTGATGAGATGTATGTTGTCATGTGAACGTCGACTACATGACACTTCACCATTGTTTGGGCCTAGAGGGAGGCATTGGGAAGTAATAAGTAGATGATGGGTTGCTAGAGTGACAGAAGCTTAAACCTTAGTTTATGCGTTGCTTCATAAGGGGCTGATTTGGATCCACATGTTTCATGCTATGGTTAGGTTTACCTTAATACTTCTGTTGTAGTTGCGGATGCTTGCAATGGGGGTTAATCATAAGTGGATGCTTGTCCAAGTAAGGACAGCACCCAAGCACCGGTCCACCCACATATCAGATTATCAAAGTAGCGAACGTGAATCATATGAACGTGATGAAAACTAGCTTGACGATAATTCCCATGTGTCCTCTGGAGCGCTTTCCTTCATATAAGAGTTTGTCCAGGCTTGTCCTTTGCTACAAAAAGGATTGGTCCATCTTGCTGCACCTTATTTACTTTCATTACTTGCTACTCGTTACAAATTACCTTATCACAAAACTATCTGTTACCGATAATTTCAGTACTTGCAGAGAATACCTTACTGAAAACTGCTTATCATTTCCTTCTGCTCCTCGTTGGGTTCGACACTCTTACTTATAGAAAAGGCTATGATAGATCCGCTACACTTGTGGGTCATCAAGACTCTTTTCTGGCGCTGTTGCCGGGGAGTAAAGCACCTTTGGTAGGTGGAATTTGGTAAGGAAAAATTTATATAGTGTGCTGAAATTTACTGTCACTTGTTACTATGAAACATAATCCTTTGAGGGGCTTGTTCGGGGTATCTTCACCCCGGCCATTAGAGCAAAGAGTTGCTCCTCAACCTACTGAACCTACTAAAAAAATTTACTTTGAAATTCCTTTGGGTATGATAGAGAAACTGCTAGCTAATCCTTTTGCAGGAGATGGAACATTGCATCCCGATTTACACTTAATCTATGTGGATGAAGTTTGTGGATTATTTAAGCTTGCAGGTATGCCCGAGGATGTTATCAAGAAGAAGGTCTTACCTTTATATTTGAAGGGAGATGCATTGACATGGTATAGGCTATGTGATGATATGGGATCATGGGACTACAAGCAATTGAAATTGGAATTTCACCAGAAGTTTTATCCTATGCATCTTCTTCATCGTGATCGTAATTATATATATGATTTTTGGCCTCGCGAAGGAGAAAGCATCGCTCAAGCTTGGGGGAGGCTTAAGTCAATGTTATATTCATGCCCCAATCATGAGCTCTCAAGATAAATGATTATTCAAAAAATTATGCTCAGCTTTCTCTCAGTAATCGCTCCATGCTCGATACTTCTTGTATTGGGTCTTTTATAATGAAGACTATTGAATTCAAATGGGATTTATTGGAAAGAATTAAATGCAACTATGAAGATTGGGACCTCGACGAAGGTAAGAAGTCGGGTATAACACCTAAGTTTGATTGTGTTAAACCTTTTATGGATACCGATGCTTTCCGTGAATTTAGCACTAAATATGGACTTGACTCTGAGATAGTAGCTTCCTTTTGTGAATCCTTTGCTACTCATGTTGATCTCCCTAAGGAGAAGTGGTTTAAATATAATCCTCCCATTGAAGTAAAATTAGTTGCACCTATTAAAGTTGAAGAAAAGACTATCACTTATAATGATCCTGTTGTTCCTACTGCTTATGTTGAGAAACCACCTTTCCCTGTTAGAATAAAGGACCATGCTAAAGTTTCAACTGTAGTCAACAAAAGTAATATTAGGACACACAACCCCCCTAAGCAAGTTAAAGTTGAACCTAATATTGCTATGGTTAAAGATCTCTTGGCCGATAATATTGAAGGGCATGTTATTTACTTCTATGATGAGACTGCTAGAATTGCTAAACCTGATACTAAAAATAAACATAGACCTGTTGTAGGCATGCATGTTATTTCTGTTAAAATAGGAGATCATTGCTATCATGGCTTATGTGATATGGGTGCTAGTGCAAGTGCAATACCTCATTCCTTATACAAAGAAATTATGCATGATATTGCACCTGCTGAGATAGAAGATATCGATGTTACCATTAAGCTTCCAATAGAGATACTATTTCACCAATTGGGATTGTTAGAGAAGTTGAAGTCTTGTGTGGGAAGGTTAAATATCCTGCTGATTTTCTTGTTCTTGGTTCCCCACAAGATAGCTTTTGTCCCATTATATTTCATAGACCCTTCTTGAATACTGTTAATGCTAAGATAGACTGCAATAAGGATACTATTTCTGTTGGTTTAGGGGATATGTCTCATGAGTCATGAGTTTAATTTTGCTAAGTTTTGTAGACAACCCCGTGATGAGGAATTGCCTAGTAAAGATGAAATTATTGGCCTTGCTTCTATTGTCATGCCTCCTACTGATCCTTTAGAACAATATTTACTAGACCATGAAAATGATATGTTTATGAATGAAAGAAGGGAAATAGATGAAGTATTCTTTAAACAGGGACCTATTCTGAAACACAACTTGCCTGTTGAAATCCTAGGGGATCCTCCTCCACCCAAGGGTGATCCCGTGTTTGAGCTTAAACCATTACCTGATACTCTTAAATATGCTTATCTTAATGAAAAGAAGATATATCATGTTATTATTAGTGCTAACCTTTCAGAGAAGGAGGAAGAGAAATTATTGAAAACTCTGAAGAAGCACCGTGCTGCTATTGGATATACTCTTGATGATCTTAAGGGCATTAGTCCCACTCTATGTCAACACAAAATAAATTTGGAGAAAGACGCCAAACCAGTTATTGATCACCAACGATGGCTAAATCCTAAGATGAAAGAAGTGGTAAGAAAAGGAAATATTAAAGCTCCTTGAGGCGGGTATAATTTATCCCGTTACTGATAGTCAGTGGGTAAGTCATGTCCATTGTGTCCCTAAGAAGGGAGGTATTACTGTTGTTCCTAATGATAAAGATGAATTGATCCCGCAAAGAATTATTACAGGTTATAGGATTGTAATTGATTTCTGCAAATTAAATAAAGCTACTAAAAAAGATCATTACCCTTTGCCTTTTATTGATAAAATGCTAGAAAGATTATCCAAACATACACATTTTTGCTTTCTAGATGGTTACTCTGGCTTCTCTCAAATACCTGTGCAAGCTGATGATCAAGCAAAGACCACTTTTACTTTCCCTTTCGGTACTTTTGCTTATAGACGTATGCCTTTTGGTTTATGTAATGCACCTGCTACCTTTCAAAGATGCATGATGGCTATATTCTCTGACTTCTGTGAAAAGATATGTGAGGTTTTCATGGACGATTTCTCCGTTTATGGATCCTCTTTTGATGATTGCTTGAGCAACCTTGATCGAGTTTTGCAGAGATGTGAAGAAACTAATCTTGTCTTGAACTGGGAGAAGTGCCACTTTATGGTTAATGAAGGTATTGTCTTGGGGCATAAAATTTCCGAAAGAGGTATTGAAGTTGATAAAGCTAAAGTTGATGCTATTGAAAAGATGTCGTGTCCCAAGGACATCAAAGGTATAAGAAGTTTCCTTGGACATGCCGGTTTTTATAGGAGGTTCATTAAGGACTTCTAAAAAAATTCTCGGCCTCTGACTAAACTATTGCAAAAAGATATTACTTTTGTATTTGATGATGATTGTGTATGTGACAGCCTGATTTTTGGCCCTTTCTTTTTCTTTTGTTTTTCTCAGGTTTTTGCTTGAGTTTTCTTTTTCTGTGGCTTTGTGGTCTGGAAACTGAAGAAGATGCCCTCTTCTTTGCTTCCAGAGTGGCTTGTCATTCCCAAATCCTTCCCTAGACCCTGTCATTTTCATCCTAGCCCAAATCCCAATATTCTTTTTTATTGGGAATATTCCTTTTCTATTAAAGGAATAACCCAATTTGCCCTAGGTTGTGAAGCAACCTTTATTTCCATCACTCCTAAAATTCCCAAGTAATTCTCATAAATTTTTTGGGTCACATCTTTCTCAAATATGGAAAAATATTTCATTTGCCATGTTCCTCATCATGCTCAAATAATTCATTTCCTATTCTGCCCAAAATGGCAAAATGTGAAGCAAGTGCCATTTATCTTTTCCCAATTGACCTCAAACTCCTTGGACACCTTTTCCTGTCTATATCATTGCCACATGCCAAAGTGCAACCTCATTTTCCTAGTAATTATTTAATTACGATTTTCCAAAGTTCCTGTCCGAGGGAAGTGGTTGTGAAGGAAGTACAAGCTAGGCATATCCAAATGAGTTGCAATTTTGCATGGCCCTTCATATAACCAAATCATCACTCTCCACCGAAGTAGAGCTCATGTCATGCCTCCATGTGAGCTAACCATCAGTTCTTTGATTCTATCCAAAATTTCAGTTTGTGAAGCAAGTATATTGTATCTTGCTCCATTATGGCTGCCAATTTTTCTAGGCCTTCTTTTATCCATATAACCTACTGAAGGAAATATGCCCTAGAGGCAATAATAAAGTTATTATTTATTTCCTTATATCATGATAAATGTTTATTATTCATGCTAGAATTGTATTAACCGGAAACATAATACATGTGTGAATACATAGACAAACAGAGTGTCACTAGTATGCCTCTACTTGACTAGCTCGTTAATCAAAGATGGTTGTGTTTCCTAACCATGAACAAGGAGTTGTTATTTGATTAACGGGATCACATCATTAAGTGAATGATCTGATTGACATGACCCATTCCATTAGCTTAGCACCCGATCGTTTAGTATGTTGCTATTGCTTTCTTCATGACTTATACATGTTCCTATGACTATGAGATTATGCAACTCCCGTTTACCAGAGGAACACTTTGTGTGCTACCAAACGTCACAACGTAACTGGGTGATTATAAAGGAGCTCTACAGGTGTCTCCAAAGGTACATGTTGGGTTGGCGTATTTCGAGATTAGGATTTGTCACTCCGATTGTCGGAGAGGTATCTCTGGGCCCTCTCGGTAATGCACATCACTTAAGCCTTGCAAGCATTGCAACTAATGAGTTAGTTGCGGGATGATGTATTACAGAACGAGTAAAGAGACTTGCCGGTAACGAGATTGAACTAGGTATTGAGATACCGACGATCGAATCTCGGGCAAGTAACATACCGATGACAAAGGGAACAACGTATGTTGTTATGCGGTCTGACCGATAAAGATCTTCGTAGAATATGTAGGAGCCAATATGAGCATCCAGGTTCCGCTATTGGTTATTGACCGGAGACATGTCTCGGTCATGTCTACATTGTTCTCGAACCCGTAGGGTCCGCACGCTTAAGGTTACGATGACAGTTATATTATGAGTTTATGCATTTTGATGTACCGAAGGTTGTTCGGAGTCCCGGATGTGATCACGGACATGACGAGGAGTCTCGAAATGGTCGAGACATAAAGATTGATATATTGGAAGCCTATGTTTAGATATCGGAAGTGTTCCGGGTGAAATCGGGATTTTACCGGAGTACCGGGAGGTTACCGGAACCCCCCGGGAGCTATATGGGCCTTAGTGGAAGAAGAGGAGAGGCAGCCTGGGATGGGTCGCGCGCCCCTCCCCCCTAGTCCGAATAGGAAAAGGAGAGAGGGGGCCGGCGCCCCCCTCCTTTCTCTCTCTCTCTTTTCCACCTCGCGAATCCTATTCCAACTAGGATTGGGGGAGAGGTCCTACTCCCGGAGGGAGTAGGACTCCTCCTGGCGCGCCCTATGATGGCCGGCCAGCCTCCCCCTCTTGAACCTTTATATACGGAGGCAGGGGCACCCCAGAGAGACACAAGTTGATCCACGTGATCATATTCTTAGCCGTGTGCGGTGCCCCCTTCCACCATAGTCCTCGATAATATTGTAGCGGTGCTTAGGCGAAGCCCTGCGACAGTAGTACATCAAGATCGTCACCACGCCGTCGTGCTGACGGAACTCTTCCCCGACACTTTGCTGGATCGGAGTCCGGGGATCGTCATCGAGCTGAACGTGTGCTAGAACTCGGAGGTGCCGTAGTTTCGGTGCTTGATCGGTCGGGCCGTGGAGACGTACGACTACATCAACCAAACGCTTCCGTTGTCGATCTACTAGGGTACGTAGATCATACTCTCCCCTCTCGTTGCTATGCATCATATGATCTTGCGTGTGCGTAGGAAATTTTTTGAAATTATTACGTTCCCCATCACCTACCTCCACCCATTTTGGGCATGTTTCATCAAGTCATTTGTCCTCTAGAATTTTTGCAAGTTTCTGGTCAGTGGAAATGTTTGTGAAGGAAGTACCATTTTGGTTTATCCAATTGGTATGAAACCTTTTGCAGCATCTTCATATGGCCAAATAAGCCTGCCTTGCCAAAGTTTAGCTCAAGTGGCTCCTCCATTTGAGAGCATCATCATGATCTTCATTCTGGACCAAATTACTTAGTTGTAAAGCAACTATATTAATTACTGGTCCAATTCTTCTCAAAATTACCAGGATGTAAGTCCTTATTTACCTCAATCTACCAGACAACTCCATTGACCTCAATCAAGTCTCTGTTGAGCAGTAGTACACGATCAAGTTTACTGCAGTAAACTTCAGGTGTTAACTGCCTTTTAACTGTGTCACTTTTAACCAATCTACCACCACAGTTACAGCATACTTTGGAAGGAATATCTGCTAGACAACATTTTGGGTGTTGTTGAGCATTGAACGCCCTCATTCACGTGGTGACCACGACAATGGTGTGCCTGTGCACGCGCTCTGTACGCAGTGGCCGCGTCCAGGGCGTCGTTTCTACTTCGTCCACCTCCCCCTCGTCGTCTTAGCGCGCGTGAGCATGTCCATTGTCTTCCTCTCGTCGTCGCCGATCACCTGGACCCCTCTCCCCCCCCCCCCGTTCGCTTCCTCACCGACGCATGCCGCCGCACGTCCATGAGCACACAGTGTCGACTGAGCTTTAATGGCGCTCGGCTTCTTCCTCTGCTTCCCCCTTGGCCTCCTCTGCCCCGTGAGACCTCCACTACACCTCCCTCGTCTCCTACCCTCGAGCTCGAGCATGTGGGCACGCGTCCGTGGCGCCGGACATGCGTCCGCGGCGGTGACAGCTCGGCCTCCTCGCCCGCGGCTATTTAAGCCGTCCCCGAGGCCTCTCGACCTCACCACTGGCCTTCCCGCACTCCACTCCCCTCCCCGTCCACTTCCCCGAGCACCAGAGCCCCTCCTCGACCTTCATTGCCACCATGGCCGCCGTTCGGCTCCGCTCAAATCCGAGCGAGTCAATGCCTCTCCTTCCATCTCTTCACCACCAGAAGCCCACCCAGACCCCGGCGAACCTCTTCCACCCCTTACCCCCTCGCCAGAGTAGCAGAAGACGTCGTCTTCAAGTTCAACCGCCGCCGGAGCCACCTCTGTTCCCCTCTCCTTGCGGCCGTCCCGCCCCTCCCCGGTGCCAGCTGACCTTGGGGACGGGTGTGTCTGTTCCTCCCGCGCCCGTCGGTGGCCTCGGCTTGGCCAGGGACTGCCGGAGCTGCCCGGGCCATCGCCGGCCTCTCCACTGCCTCTGCTCCTCTGCTTCCCATCGGGAGAGCAGTGAGGAGGAAGACGACGCCCAGCTGGCCCCCTCCCCCTATGCGCGGGTCCCCTCTGTCAGCTGCTCAAGGCCCGGCCCCGCGTTTGCCAGCATGGATAAGTGGAAACATACTCCTGTGAGTACGCTTTCCCTTATCAAAGACGTATTCCATTTCTTCTTCGGGCAAGAATGCGTTTTCCTCTCTGGGAAATGTATTTTCAGAGAAGGCGCTTTCTGTTTATCCACCAGGGGCCTGTTTGCTGAAAAAGTTTCACCGATAGGTCCGTGATATTCAACTCCTCATAACTTTTCAACTGTAACTCCAAATGAGGTGAATCCAAAGCCCACTTCTTCATCTCGTCGAGCCCGTTCTATTGGTTTCATTTTCACTTTGGTTTGACACTGTGAAAATGACCTTTTTTGCCCTCGCACGTAAACAGCCCCTCCAAGAGAGAACTGTTTCCGCCAAATATTTCCGCGGCTTCACCGCACTTCTTCCCGGTGCCTTCTTCACCCCCAGGCAAGCCACAATACCCACTTGCATGATAGTCATGCAGTAGCCATGGTTTTCAACTTGAATATTTATTAAATGATTGCTTGTTTAAAATATGGTTATCATTGTTTCGGAAATGCTTCTGGGATTGTGCTTACTTGTTTGCTATGTTGTTATGCACCTAGTTATCATGCCCTGCTAGTTGCTAGTATTACTTTCATATTGCCATGCTTGATAGTAGTACATGTTGGGTTGGTCATGCTCTTCGGTGCATGACTAACGTCGGTTACCGAGTACAGTTAATAGGCATTGTTCCGTTGCTGTTAGTTGGTTAAGTGTTACTCAGTGATGTTATTGATAAGTTCTTGCATGTTATTTATGGTTGATGCTAGTGGTCATGTTATGTTATACTATGAGTAGGGTTGCACTTGTAATATTTATGCTCGTCATTATGCCATGTTCAGTTGGAGATTATTTCATAGTTGATATGATGGACAGTTATGTTGCATCCCGTGCTTATGCTCATGCATTGTCATTGCATAATGTTATTTTATCATGGCTCAGCATATTGCATTCAAGTTTAACCGGATTTAATTGAACTTGAACAACTGTTGGCTGAGTCATGGTGCCTCCAGACCGAAACTGACCAGTGCAACCACGCTTACCATATGGGTAAGGTCCTAACTGGGTCTATTGTCGTGCATCTCGCCGGTGCCTCCCACGAGGGAAGGTTATGGGCGTGCTTACCCTGATCAGGTAGGCAGACATAACCTTGTGTGCCCGTTGTTTTTATTTTTATGAATCCGGTCCCAGTGAGGGACGTTTGACCACGACGGTGGTCGGGGTGTCTTTGGTAGACACGGGGCCACCCAAGACTAACCCAGTTGGGAGTGGGTCAGAGTGGCAGGGAGAGTGTCACGGCAGTAGATCGGTTTTGTCGGAACGCCTTTGGTCCACCCGAATGGGAGTGCGAGGCCATGGGTTCCGTGGTGTGGGTACAGTGTGCTACCACTGTAGAGTGTATATTAAACCTATCGATAGCCGCGCCCACAGATAAGGGCCCAGTTCGTGTCGGTCCCACCGTGAGTCAACAGTATTAATAATAACTTGATTAATGACAACCCCGGTTCGATGAGGAGATAAGTTGGTTGTGATCGCCGGAATGATCACCGTTTGAGACCAAGTGTTGGTCATGGTTGTGATTGCCGGAATGATCACCGTTTGAGACCAAGTGTTGGTCATGGTTGTGATTGCCGGAATGATCACCATTTGAGACCAAGTGTTGGTCATGGTTGTGATCGCCGGAATGATCACCGTTTGATACCAAGTGTTGGTCATGGTTGTGATCGTCGGAATGATCACCATGGTATCGAGGATACTGAGTTGTTGGATATTCGTGATGTTGTGCGAGAATCATGGGTAAAGATCAAGCTCCTTGTGGTCATTTAATGATTACCATGGTATTGTTTATACCAAGCTTGATTTGATCCTGAGATGATCGTGTGATGGTTGCGAGATAACCCGAGCAGAATAATTGGTGCATGTAGTGTTATCATGTTGCATGTTAGTATCGACAGATTCATATGTTCATGCCATGCTCATATTGTTCTGGCAGTATTATGTTCATGTTGTTCATGCCATGCTATCCTGATGATCTCATGTTAATTCCTGCTTAACCTGTTATTGCCATGTTGTTGTTTGTCTTGAATGCTTCTGGTTAATTGTGAGCTTGCAAGTACATTCAATGTACTGACCTGGCGTGTCATGCCAGCTTGTAGGTCGTGCCTGGATTGCTTGCTTGTTTGGTATTGTTCCTGTGTTCGCGAGCTAGGATAAGCGTTCCAGTCAGAGTCCCTGCGGAGTGGAGTTTACCACCATCGTCGTTGTTCCGCTACCAATAGTTTTTCCGCTGCTAGAGTTATTCCGCTGCTTCGAGTTGTTCTGCTGCTTGCATAGAGCAACTGAGGATGGCGTAGTGTCGCCGTGCCGATGTTATTCATTGTAATATCAGAGACCTTGTAATCTTATTCGTGTAATAATAGAAAGCTGGTTTGTTCTATGCTAAGCAGTGCCGTATTCCAGAAGACTTCTCCTTGATCTCTGGGCTAGAATACGGGGCGTTCCGGTTTTCTCTGAGCCGGGTGCCACAACGCTTGGTATCAGAGCAAGTCTGGTTGTAGGATGCCCTGGCCTGCGCGAATGTTAGAAAGCGGTAGTATAGACCCCAGTTGGTTAGTTGCACTTGTTTGTCGCATAGCATGCATATAGATTGCTATTTTGTCACTAACGGTTAATCTTGTGAGTGTAGGTGGCATCGTTTTCGGTCCACCGCCTGCACCATCTTTCTTAGCATGCCTGCTCCTCAGTGTGATGCGACCATATCATCATCCATGCCCTCCATCTGGTTCCCTTGGCAACCCTTACTGATCTTGGTTATCAAAAAAAGGGCAATACCAATAAACCCAGTCTTCCACTGTTATCTTGCCATGTCATTCTTTGGACAGGTACGATTCCCTTCGTACGCTTGATGAAGAGGTGGTCGTGACTTTTGTGTCTCACTACTTGATCATCAAGTCCATTCTCACTTGTGTATCCATCCAGATCCAGCCACTGTTCAGCCAGTGCTTGGTGTAGATTCGGTTACGCCAACTCCTTCCACACATGGATATAATTTTCATGCACACCGCCACAGCATATTAGACCGTAATACTGGAGTTTCCGCATGACTTGTGTGCTTAGGTGTGCATGCATATTATGGTGTGAGTAGCAGTAATATGTGATGATTGTTTAATTATATTAGTAGTATGCTTGTGTGCTTTTGTTTTAGTCGTTTCTTTTGTTTCTTTCTTTGGGCCTTCGGTGTTACAAATGTTTCCCCTATTAAAGTTGCTCGTCAGCCGACACCGGACCCGAAGAGTCAGCAAGAAATGCATATATTTGGAAACTCAGCTAAACAGAATGGAATTGTCAGCAGACTGCGGTGAAATTGGAAATAGCTCGTCTGAATACAAAAGAAATCCTGGATGGAATGTCAGTATAAAGTTTGCATTAACGTGCACTCCTCACCACAATATGGAATTCTCAGCCGACTACATTCAGATTGGACAATATCTGATCATGTTACTGAGTATCAAGTCTCCCTCAGTGTGCACTCCTCATAGCAGAAATGATCAAATCAGCAAGAAGATAAATTATGTGCAAGGTTGACAAAATATTATCATAGGTATGGCTCAGATACAAGTTTAATTTTTCGTTGAGGATGATTTTGGAACCCGACGTACCTGGAAGCAAGCAAGAATATGGCATGTACTCAGAAAGGAGGATAGTCCTGCAAAACCCCGTTTCATACAAGAAATCAATAACAAAAATTGTAAGATGGTTATATATGTGGAAATCGGTCCGCATATCACAGTAAGAAGCTTCTGGTGTAAGCAACCCAATTTTCCCTCACAAGATACCTGAAAAGCTTCCAAGACAAGATTCATCTATCTTCCTCAGTATGATATATGGATGATTTCCCGTACAAGGTACTCTGCCTTCTTCAGTAAGCAACCGCAAAAGCTTCCGGAATAAGGTACTGAGTCTTTCCCCAGCAAAGTCTTTAAGGGGGTAAGCTTCTGCAGCATGATACCCAGTCTTCTTCAGCAAGCTGTTCGATGAAATTTTCGAGCACAAATCAGCCAATCTTCCTTAGTAAGACATTGGTACAAGGTAGCACGTTGTGAATTGACAGCATATGGCAGTAAATCCCAAGAATCAGATCCGCAACATTTTGGTCAGAAGCAAGAATCAATCAGAACTTGAGGGGTGTTGAACCTGCAATTTAATGGGGTACCCTGTCAGAAAAATGAGGATAAGCTGCGATTGCAAAAAAAATTGTACCGACAGTACCTATGGGGATACGAAGAAGCAATATACCCCAGCTCTTTCAGCCAAGGATCCAGACCAAGAAAACAATAATGAAGGAGCAAGACCAGTAATGTGGGTATTAAAATTGTTACAACAAGAACCCCCCTTTACCAACGCATCGATGCGTTGTCATAGGTCCTTATAACCGTTGCTAAAGTCTACACCAACGGATTATTATGTGTTGCCGTTGGTGGCGTTGGAAGGGTCTACAACAACGTATATACTTGCGTTGGTAAACGACACGAATAAGTGTTGTAAGATAGTAACACACAGACTTAGAGCCTAACAACCCTTCATATGCGTTGGTGGCTATACTCCACAATTTTTGGATATCAAATGGACATAAATGGTCATTACAACGCTGAAGCATTGCTTCATAGCATGAAAATTGTTAGGTCAATATCGACAGTGCATAAGACTGCAATATAATAAACCCAAAGGTCTCATATATATTAAATTGATTCTATTGCATTACATTGAGCACAATCCAAAGATTACAAGATGTGAAACAATCTAGTAGTAGGCTAATTCTCAACCTTGCAATTAACATCTCCGACATTCTAAAACATATTGTTTGAAACATTGAACTGAAGAATAACATTCTAAAAGATAATGCGAAACTATCTAGTAGTAGCCCATTCACGGCCTTGCAATCAGCATCCAAGCCATGCATCATGAATTTATCTTCGTGATCAACAACAACAAGGAAATGAGATCAGTAAATTAAGGTAGTCATAATCAAGTTAAAAAAGGCAGTAAAATTTAGAGGAGCGGCATACAAAGGTTGATGGCCATGCAACAATTGATCATGTTGCATATATTAAGTGGCATGTTCTAAATCATCAGCAATTTTTCACGTTGTATATCGAATGAATGACCTGATACAATGTGCACCGTATTATTATTGCACAAAATAGAACTGACAACAAACTAAGAAGATAGGCTGATCATTAGTCATTCACTGTCTACATGTGCATGCATTGTGTTAGTTTGGTACCAGATATCATAAGTTTCAATTACAATACAAGATGTGCAGTTTTTATGGTTGAAGAGATATGTACGGACACCATAATAGAGTAATTGGTGTATCAATTCATTACCTGTCCTGAATGTTGCCGCTGCCACCACAGTCTAAGCATCCAAGGTCATGTTCAGTATTCTGCAAATCTGAGGGAAAATTAACTTTCGCTAGCTTTGTTCTTTTAGATTATGAACTACAGATTCTAAATATTTAAGGACAACATAACATGATAGATAACATATAATTTACAGAGCCATAAAGTAAGGTCGATCCAATAGAGATATTGTGCCAAAGATGTGGTCAATACGTGAACTGTAGAAATATGTAACGTGATGGACCTAGAGGACTTGCTGCAGGCGTGAACAGCCGTTGCCGTGCCCTACCACGACACGTTGCTGCTAGAATGCCGCACCATTTCAATGTAAATATGCATGATGAAGAGCGAACAAAATCTAGATTGTTAAGATGGGAAGGTCATCTTTGGGAAGAAGCGAACACCTCTTAGCTGAAATAGGCAACTTCATGGGAAGACATGAACACAAATCGTGCAGCATTGTGAGAGTAGGGAAATTAAAAATCTTACTGCCTCATGGACCAGGAATGGTTTTTCCAAATAAATAAATTGATGTTGCACAACCACCCTTGTTTCTATGACCAAACAACAATTCAGCTACTTCCTCAACATAAACAGTTTAGGGGAATTTCGGATCTAATCGACATCTTTTGCAACTTCAGGAAGCAGCTTCCTCAACATAAACAAAGAGCCATGGGATATGATGATTATTTCTATTATATAGACTGTTTGGCCGGCTCGGAACCGGACAGTGTTAGACAACATTAGAGTCCCTACAGAAATCGTTGTATATCAATGTGCGGAGCTGGTGAAAATCTGGGCGTGCAGAGCAAAAAAGAAAGAGCTTAGATCAATCAGAAATGATAAGGAGATTGGCAAGCTAGTTCAGTCCTAGTTCTACTTATTTTTCCCATTATTTTGTATCATGTTTTCCGTACCTGACTTCCCATTGTTTCTGCTTGTGCACAACAGTTGAATGGGCTGCATGTAACACAAGCTCTGCCCGGAGCTTGACTCTATTTAATGTTAATATCAAGGTAGGGTCCGCTCCTCCCGAATTGCTTAAAAACACTTAGCTACACCCCTAATCAGGCCCAAATGTTGCATACAGTTGACATAAAAAACAATCATCCAGGTTTGCGTATAAATTTGTACTCTAGAGGACTAATTAGAGGAACACTAGCCAAAAATTAACCATGGCAGTACTAATATTTATGAATTTACTGGAATCAGTATAGATGGACATACTCGTCAATCCAAAATTAATTAAGTCACGCATGAGCTAAAGGGGATGCTCGAATTTGCAAAAACATCTAGGAGCACCGAAGTGTCAATAATGTTGTAGAAATCGGGGGTACATGCAGTTTACTTTGGGAAAAGGGATCAGTTACCTTCATTGAGGGGGATGCATACAGGCGAGGCGGGGGTTGACTGGAACCTATGGCATCTTACTCTGGAAAGAGTGGCTGTAGTTGAGGAACGGCCGACGCGGGCAGAGATTCAACGAAGAAAGGACAGATCAAATAAATCAAGAAATTGAAAGTAGTACGAGAGATTGAAACACCTAAATAACCGAAGAAAATGGCGGCTGCTCTGGAGATGTAGAAGAAGCATGGTGTCCATCCGTGGTCGGCGATGCAGGGGCGTTCATCCCTGGTCAGTGCGGAGTGATGGCAAAATCCACCGCGATGGCGTCGCGGGGCTTGTGGCGGCCCAAGTGTGGAGGACGGAGGGGATCCAAGGGAATCCAAATCGGGTTTGCCCGAACTCATGAATGGCTGCACGACAGCGGCGGCGTGGTGTGATATGGTGACGGCGGCGGCGGCGTCGTCGTGTGATATGGGAACCGAGGGAATCCGGATCGGGGCTTACCGGAAGTCATGAACGGCTGCGTGGTATGATATGGGGGCGGCAGCGGCGGCGTGGTGTGATCTGGCGGCGGCGGCGGCGTGCACTTGTTAATAGCGGTGAGGGATGATCTCAGGACGAGTTGAAGGGGAAGTTACTTAATCTATGTACTTATTCGTAGGGAACTGGTTGTGGAAAAGGGATCCGGCTTGCTTGCTCCCTTCCCATGCTCCCATCCGTGCTCCCACCTAATCCAACGGTTGTCTTTCTCCTTTTTTTCTTTCTAATCTAATCATCTCCCCCCCTGATTTTAAGAGGGTGGGGCCGGGCCTTATTTTGTTCCAATCAGATCAAGCCACGTATGCGGGAGCACGGATGGGCACACGAGAAGGGAGCAGGCAAGTCTCGTCCGTGGAAAAGATAATCGTGGGAAGTGGGGCTTCATCAGCAACGCATGGTTATTTCGTTGGAGCACATGCGTAGCTATAGAGGGGTTCGTGGTGTAGTTGCAAGACCCGCGTGGTGCAGAACCGCGGCCAGTCAAGTCTACAGTTATTTTCCTACAGGTCAAACTCTTATGTTAGCCACGACAGGCAATAATCAAATATTTGATACGGATCCGATACTCAAGACAGTGGAACCAATTAAGATGATTCCGAAACTTCCGCGATAAGCCAGAATCTGTCAGGAAAACGGTTATGACCCAATTCACTGTTTGGAACCCGAAGGACCTGCATTTAGTGGAGAAACCCAATGCAAGGAGTTAGAGCTTGGGTGTCCACTAGGAAAATCTGATCACTACTTCATGAAAGATTGTCAGTGCCGGATGACACACCCAGCGGAAATCACTCTTGGATTTGTGAGCCGACATATATTTCAGTCGTGAGAATCTATCACAGTCAGTTAAGTCAGCAGATCTAAAAAGAAACTGGAGTCTGTATAAGCATGAACAAGCAAGGTAAGATCTGTCAGAATATGGGTATATTAAAGCAAACCACCCCAGGGCCAGACAGATAAAAATTTAGTGGGAACAAAAATAAGAAAAAGGATACCCGAGTTGAAAATGGTTTCCTTAAGTCAGTATTTTCATACTTGTTCCCTAAGCAACCAAATCTCGAGGACGAGATTTCTTTAAGGGGGTAAGGTTTGTGACAGCCTGATTTTTGGCCCTTTCTTTTTCTTTTATTTTTTTGAGGTTTTTGCTTGAGTTTTCTTTTTCCGTGGCTTTGTGGTCTGGAAACTGAAGAAGATGCCCTCTTCTTTGCTTCCAGAGTGGCTTGTCATTCCCAAATCCTTCACTAGACCCTGTCATTTTCATCCTAGCCCAAATCCCAATATTCTTTCTTATTGAGGATATTCCTTTTCTATTAAAGGAATAACCCAATTTGCCCTAGGTTGTGAAGCAACCTTTATTTCCATCACTCCTAAAATTTTCAAGTAATTCTCATAAATTTTTTGGGTACATCTTTCTCAAATATGGCAAAATATTTCATTTGCCATGTTCCCCATCATGCTCAAATAATCCATTTCCTATTCTGCCTAAAATGACAGAATGTGAAGCAAGTGCCATTTATCTTTTCCCAATTGACCTCAAACTCCTTGGACACCTTTTCCTGTCCATATCATTGCCACATGCCAAAGTGCAAACTCATTTGCCTAGTAATTATTTAATTATGATTTTCCAAAGCTCCTATATGAGGGAAGTGGTTGTGAAGGAAGTACAAGCTAGGCATATCCAAATGAGCTGCAATTTTGCATGGCCCTTCATATAACCGTATCATCACCCTCCACCGAAGTAGACCTCATGTCATGCCTCCATGTGAGCTCACCATCAATTCTTTGATTCTGTCTAAAATTTCAGTTTGTGAATCAAGTATATTGTATCTTGCTCCATTATGGCTGCCAATTTTTCTAGGCCTTCTTTTATCCATATAACCTACCTCCACCCATTTTGGGCATGTTTCATCAAGCTATTTGTCCTCTAGAATTTTTGCAAGTTTCTGGTCAGTGGAAATGTTTGTGAAGGAAGTACCACTTTGGTTTATCCAATTGGTATGAAACCTTTTGCAGCATCTTCATATGGCCAAATAAACCTGCCTTGCCAAAGTTCAGATCAAGTGGCTCCTTCATTTGAGAGCATCATCATGATCTTCATTCTGGACCAGATTACTTAGTTGTAAAGCAACTATATTAATAAGTGGTCCAATTCTTCTCAAAATTACCATGATGTAAGTCCTTATTTACCTCAATCTACCAGACAACTACATTGACCTCAATCAAGTCTCTGTTGAGCAGGAGTACACGATCAAGTTTACTGCAGTAAACTTCACGTGTTAACTGCCTTTTAACCGTGTCACTTTTAGCCAATCTACCACCACAGTTACAGCCTACTTTGGAAGGAATAACTACTAAACAACATTTTGGGTGTTGTTGAGCATTGAACGCCCTCATTCACATGGTGACCACGACAATGGCGTGCCTGTGCATGCGCTCTGTGCGCAGTGGCCGTGTCCAGGGCGTCGTTTTTACTTCGTCCGCTTCCCCCTCGTCGTCTTAGCGCGCGTGAGCATGTCCATTGTCTTCCTCTCGTCGTCGCCGATCACCTGGACCCCTCTCCCCCTTCATCCGCTTCCTCACCGACGCATGCCGCCGCGCGTCCACAAGCACACAGTGTCGACCGAGCTTTAATGGCGCTCGGCTTCTTCCTCTGCTTCTCCCTTGGCCTCCCCTGCCCCGTGAGACCTCCATTGCACCTCCCTCGTCTCCTACCCCCGAGCTCGAGCGCGTGGGCATGCGTCCGTAGCGCCGGACACGCGTTCGCGGCAGTGACAGCTCGGCCTCGTCGCCCGCGGCTATTTAAGCCGTCCCCGAGGCCTCTCGACCTCACCACTGGCCTCCCTGCACTCCACTCCCCCTCCCCGTCCACTTCCCAGAGCACCAGAGCCCCTCCTCGACCTTCATTGCCACCATGGCCGTCGTTCGGCTCCGCTCAAATCCGAGCGAGTCGATGCCTCTCCCTCCATCTCTTCACCACCAGAAGCCTACCCAGACCCCGGCGAACCTCTTCCACCCCTCGCCCCCTCGCCGGAGTAGCAGAAGACGCCGTCTTCAAGTTCAACCGCCGCCGGAGCCGCCTCTGTTCCCCTCTCCTTGCGGTCGTCCCGCCCCTCCTCGGTGCCGGATGACCTTGGGGACGGGTGCGTCCGTTCCTCCCGCGCCCGTCGGTGGCCTCGGCTTGGCCAGGGACTGCCGGAGCTGCCCGGGCCATCGCCGGCCTCTCCTCTGCCTCTGCTCCTCTGCTTCCCATCGGGGGAGCAACAAGCAGGAAGACGATGCCTAGCTGGCCCCCTCCCCCTGCGCGCGGGCCCCCTCTGTCAGCTGCTCAAGGCCCGGCCCCGCGTTTGCCAACGTGGATAAGTGGAAACGTACTCCTGGGAGTTCGCTTTCCCTTATCGAAGACGTATTGCATTTCTTCTTCGGGCAAGAAAGCGTTTTCCTCTCTGGGAAACGTATTTTCAGAGAAGGCGCTTTCTGTTTATCCACCAGGGGCCTGTTTGTTGAAAAAGTTTCACCGATAGGTCCCTCATCTTCAACTCCTCATAACTTTTCAATCGTAACTCCAAATGAGGTGAATCCAAAGCCCACTTCTTCGTCTCGTCGAGCCCGTTCTGTTGGTTTCATTTTCACTTTGGTTTGACACTGTGAAAATGACCTTTTTTGCCCTTGCACGTAAACAGCCCCTCCGAGAGAGAATTGTTTCCCGCAAATCTTTCCGCGGCTTCACCGCACTTGTTCCCGGTGCCTTCTTCACCCCCAGGCAAGCCACAACCCACTTGCATGATAGTCATGCAGTAGCCATAGTTTTCAACTTGAATATTTATTAAATGATTGCTTGTTTAAAATATGGTTATCGCTGTTTCGGAAATGCTTCCGGGATTGTGCTTACTTGTTTGCTATGTTGTTATGCACCTGGTTATCATGCCCTGCTAGTTGCTAGTATTACTCTCATATTGCCATGCTTGATAGTAGTACATGTTGGGTTGGTCATCCTCTTCGGTGCATGACTAACATTGGTTACCGAGTACTGTTAATAGGCATTGTTCTGTTGTTGTTAGTTGGTTAAGTGTTACTCGGTGATGTTATTGATAAGTTCTTGCATGTTATTTATGGTTGATGCTAGTGTTCATGTTATGTTATACTATGAGTAGGGTTGCACTTGTAATATTTATGCTCGTCATTATGCCATGTTCAGTTGGAGATTATTTCATAGTTGATATGATGGACAGTTATGTTGCATCACGTGCTTATGCTCATGCATTATCATTGCATCATGTTATTTTATCATGGCTCAGCATATTGCATTCAAGTTTAACCGGATTTAATTGAACTTGAACAACTGTTGGCTGAGTCATGGTATCGCCAGATCGAAACTGACCAGTGCAACCACACTTACCGTATGGGTAAGGTCCTAACTGGGTCTATTGTTGTGCATCTCGCCGGTGCCTCCCACGAGGGAAGGTTATGGGCGTGCTTACCCTGATCAGGTAGGCGGACATAACCTTGTGTGCCCGTTGTTTTTATTTTTATGGATCCGGTCCCAATGAGGGATGTTTGACCACGACGGTGGTCGGGGTGTCTTTGGTAGACACGGGGCCACCCAGGACTAGCCCAGTTGGGAGTGGGTCGGAGTGGCCGGGAGAGTGTCACGGCAGTAGATCGGTTTTGTCGGAACGTCGTTGGTCCACCTAAATGGGAGTGCGAGGCCATGGGTTCCGTGGTGTGGGTACAGTGTGCTACCACTGCAGAGTGTATATTAAACCTATCGATAGCCGCGCCTGCGGATAAGGGCCCAGTTCGTGTCGGTCCCACCGTGAGTCAACAGTATTAATAATAACTTGATTAATGACAACCCCGGTTCGATGAGGAGATAAGTTAGTTGTGATCGCCAGAATGATCACCGTTTGAGACCAAGTGTTGGTCATGGTTGTGATCGCCGGAATGATCACCGTTTGAGACTAAGTGTTGGTCATGGTTGTGATCGCCGGAATGATCACCGTTTGAGACCAAGTGTTGGTCATGGTTGTGATCGTCAGAATGATCACCGTGGTATCGAGGATACTGAGTTGTTGGATATTCGTGATGTTGTGCGAGAATCATGGGTAAAGATCAAGCTCCCTGTGGTCATTTAATGATTACCACGGTATTGTTTATACCAAGCTTGATTTGATCCTGAGATGATCGTGTGATGTCCGAGGTTGGTAAGTGCTGCATGTGATGGTTGCGAGATAATCCGAGCAGAATAATTGGTGCATGTAGTGTTATCATGTTGCATGTTAGTATCGACAGATTCATATGTTCATGCCATGCTCATATTATTCTGGCAGTATTATGTTCATGTTGTTCATGCCATGCTATCTTGATGATCTCATGTTAATTCCTGCTTAACCTGTAATTGTCATGCTGTTGTTTGTCTTGAATGCTTCTGGTTAATTGTGAGCTTGCAAGTACATTCAATGTACTGACCTGGCGTGTCATGCCAGCTTGTAGGTCATGCCTGGATTGCTTGCTTGTTTGGTGTTGTTCCTGTGTTCGCGAGCTAGGATAAGCGTTCCAGCCAGAGCCCCTATGCAGTGGAGTTTACCACCATCGTCGTTGTTCCGCTGCCAATAGTTTTTCCGCTGCTAGAGTTATTCCGCTGCTTTGAATTGTTCTGCTGCTTGCATAGAGCAACTGAGGATGGCGTAGTGTCGTCGTGCTGATGTTATTCATTGTAATATCGGAGACCTTGTAATCTTATTCGTGTAATAATAGAAAGCTGGTTTGTTCTATGCTAAGCAGTGCCGTATTCCAGAAGACTTCTCCTCGATCTCTGGGCTGGAATACGGGGCGTTCTGGTTTTCTCTGAGCCGGGGTGCCACAGCGTAGAAGCATTTGAAATAGTTAAGAAAGCCTTGATTTCTGCACCTATTGTTCATCCACCTGATTGGAATTTACCCTTTGAAATTATGTGTGATGCTAGTGATTATGCTGTAGGGGCTGTTCTAGGACAAAGAGTTGATAAGAAGCTGAATGTTATTCAATATGCTAGTAAAAATCTAGACAATGCCCAGAGAAATTATGCTACTACTGAAAAAGAATTATTAGCAGTTGTATTTGCATGTGATAAGTTCAGATCTTATATTGTTGATTCTAAAGTAACTATTCACACTGATCATGCTGCTATTAAATATCTTATGGAAAAGAAAGATGCTAAACCTAGACTTATTAGATGGGTTCTCCTACTACAAGAATTTGATTTGCATATTATTGATAGAAAGGGAGCTGAGAACCCCGTTGAAGATAACTTTTCTAGACTAGAGAATGTTCTTGATAACCCACTACATGTTGATGATAGCTTTCCTGGTGAACAATTAGCTATCATAAATGCTTCTCGTACTGCCCCATGGTATGCTAATTATGCTAATTACATTGTTGCTAAATTTATACCACCTAGTTTCACATACCAGCAAAAGAAAAAGTTTTTCTATGATTTAAGACATTATTTCTGGGATGATCCACATCTTTATAAAGAAGGATTAGATGGTATTATTAGACGTTGTGTACCTGAGCATGAACAGGAACAGATCCTACGCAAGTGTCACTCCGAGGCTTATGGAGGGCACCACGCTGGAGATAGAACTGCGCATAAGGTATTGCAATCCGGTTTTTATTGGCCTACTCTCTTCAAGGATGCCCGAAGTTTGTCTTGTCTTGTGATGAATGTCAAAGAATTGGTAATATTAGTAGACGTCAAGAAATGCCTATGAATTATTCACTTGTTATTGAACCATTTGATGTTTGGGGCTTTGATTATATGGGACCTTTTCCTTCCTCTAATGGGTATACACATATTTTAGTTGATGTTGATTACGTTACTAAGTGGGTAGAAGCTATTCCAACTAGTAGTGCTGATCATAACACCTCTATTAAGATGCTTAAAGAAGTTATTTTCCTGAGGTTTGGAGTCCCTAGATATTTAATGACTGATGGTGGTTCACATTTTATTCATGGTGCCTTTCGTAAAATGCTTGCTAAGTATGATGTTAATCATAGAATTGCATCTCCTTATCACCCGCAGTCTAGTGGTCAAGTAGAATTGAGTAATAAAGAGCTCAAATTAATTTTGCAAAAGACTGTTAATAGATCTAGAAAGAATTGGTCCAAGAAACTTGATGATGCATTATGGGCATATAGAATTGCATATAAAAATCCTATGGGTATGTCTCCGTCTAAAATGGTTTATGGTAAAGCATGTCACTTACCTCTTGAATTAGAACATAAGGCATATTGGGCTATTAAAGAGCTCAACTATGACTTCAAACTTGCTGGTGAGAAGAGGCTTTTTGACATTAGCTCACTTGATGAATGGAGAACCCAGGCTTATGAAAATGCCAAGTTGTTTAAAGAAAAAGTTAAAAGATGGCATGATAAAAGGATACAAAAGCGTGAGTTCAATGTAGGTGATTAAGTATTGTTATACAACTCTCGTTTAAGATTTTTTGCAGGCAAAATTCTCTCTTAGTGGGAAGGTCCTTACGTTATCAAGGAGGTCTATTGTTCCGGTGCCATAAAAATCAACAACCTCGAAGGCACAAATCCGAAGGTGGTGAACGGTCAAAGAATCAAAAATTATATCTCAGGTAATCCCATAAATGTTGAAACCAATATTATTGAAACCGTAACCCCGGAGGAATACATAAGGGATACTTTCCAGAACGTTTCAAACTCCGAAAAGGAATAGGTACGTGGTATGGTAAGTAAACCGACTCCAAAACAGTTCTAATGGCAATTTTTCTCCATTTTGGAATATTTAAGAAAATAGGAAAATAAGAAGCAGACCGGAAAGGACACGAGGCTTCCATGAGGGTGGAGGGTGCGCCCCCTGCCTCGTGGGCACCTCGTGCACTCTCCGGACTTCGTTTTCTTGCACGATACTTCTTTTGGTTGGTAAAAATTCATTATATAATCTCCTGAAGGTTTTGACCACCGTATCATGCAAATATCTCTTGTCTTTGTTTCGAGCTATTTTTTTGACAGATCTAGATCGCCACGGCGTCTTCAAGTGCCCCCAAGGACAAGTTCTTCGAGAAGGTCATCAACCCCTACCTCGCGGAGGTGCTACAACACCCTCAAACCATTGAGATGCGTGAGGGGTTGTTGCACATCCGCGATGTGGAGGGACCAAGGAGGACCGGAAGCGTGGAGACAAGGCTCGAGGCGATGGAGCAACAAGTTTTCAAGTGTCAGGAGATGGTGGAGCATGGACTCGACTCCAATCACATAATGATCACGGGGTTCACCAACAACGACAAGCTGGACGCCAAGGACATTGGGGAGGCCATCTTCAAGCTTCATGAGAAAACCGAGCGCCTCCAAGCCCAGATATATGACCTGCAAAACCAAAACTGTGAGTATGAATATAGATTCAAGAGGATGAGTTTAGATGCAGATTTGAGGATTCCAGAGACTCGATTATCCTTCTATGATGGTGAGCCTATGCCTTGGAAGATGGACGACAAGCCTACATCATCAACAACTCCTTCATCACCACCTCCGAGGAAGGAAACATAAACAATGGGTATGGGCACTCCCCTTGGCAACTGCCAAGCTTGGGGGAGTGCCCCGGTATCGTATCACCATCACTTTTTATCTTTACAGTTTTTCTTAGTTCGATCCTTTTGATAATATCTTGATCTAGTAGAATAAAGTTTTAGTATGATCTAGTTGTGAGTTTTGCTTTATGATCCTTATATGTAATCGAGTCCGTGAGCTATATATAATAAAGATTAGTGTTGAGTCAAGGGCTTGATTGTCTTGCTATGATCTTGAGGGAATAAAATAAAAGAGAAAGAATAAAAAGAAATAAAGATATCATATGGATCTTATGGAGAGTAATGAGCTCACATATAAAGAGTATGATGAATGGAAGTTGTTGAGAGTTGACAAACATAGTTTTGGTCATCATTGCAATTAATAGGAAGTAATAAACAAAGATAGGTATTCACATATAAATACACTATCTTGGACATCTTTTATGATTGTGAGCACTCATTAAAATATGATATGCTAAAAAGTTGATGTTGGACAAGGAAGACAATGTAATGGGTTATGTTTTCTTACATCTGAGATAAATTATATCGTCATGGATCATCCAACATTTTGAGCTTGCCTTTCCCTCTCATGCTAGCCAAGTTCTTTGCACCAAGTAGAAATACTACTTGTGCTTCCAAATATCCTTAAACCCAGTTTTGCCATGAGAGTCCACCATACCTACCTATGGATTGAGTAAGATCCTTCAAGTAAGTTGTCATCGGCGCATGCAATAAAAATTGCCATCTAAATATGTATGACTTATTAATGTGGAGAAAATAAGCTTTATACGATATTGTGATATCGAAGAAATAAAAGCGACGGACTGCATAATAAAGGTCCATATCACAAGTGGCAATATAAAGTGACGTTCTTTTGCATTAAGATTTTGTGCATCCAACCATAAAAGCGCATGGCAACCTCTGCTTCCCTCTGCGAAGGGCCTATCTTTTACTTTTATCTTCTACCTTACATAAGAGTCATGGTGATCTTCACCTTTCATTTTTACATTTTATCCTTTGGCAAGCAAAATGTGTTGGAAAGATCCAGATACATATAGCTAATTGGATGTGAGTCTGCATGAGATATTATTGTTGACATTACCCTTGAGGTAAAACGTTGGGACGCAAAACTATAAGCCCCTATCTTTCTCTGTGTCCGATTAAAACTCCATACCCATAAATATTGCGTGTGTGTTAGAAATTGTGAAAGACTAAATGATAGTTGAGTATGTGGACTTGCTGAAAAGCTCTTATATTGACTCTTTCCTATGTTATGATAAATTGCAATTGCCTCAATGACTGAGATTAGAGTTTGTTAGTTTTCAATGAAGTTTATGATTCATACCTGAAATTGTGATTGAATTGTTACTTTAGCATAAGAGATCATATGACAATATATATATATGCTGATGTTCTAAGAATGATCATGATGCCCTCATGTCCGTATTTTATTTTTATCGACACCTCTATCTCTAAACATGTGGACATATTTTTCGATTTCGGCTTTCGCTTGAGGACAAGCGAGGTCTAAGCTTGGGGGAGTTGATACACCCATTTTGCATCATGCTTTTATACCGATATTTATTGCATTATGAACTGTTATTACACATTATGTCACAATACTTATGCCTATTCTCTCTTATTTTACAAGGTTTACATGAAGAGGGGGAATGTCGGCAGCTAGAATTCTGGGCTGGAAAAGGAGCAAATATTAGAGACCTATTCTGCACATCTCCAAAAGTCCTAAAACTCCACGGGAGCACTTCTCAGAATATATAAAAAATATTGGGCGCAAGAAGTACCGGAGGGGGGCCACCCACCAGCCACGAGGGTGGGGGCGCGCCCCCTGCCTCGTGGGCCCCCTAGTGGCCCTCCGATGCCCATCTTTGGCTATATGGAGTCTTTCGTCAGAGAAAAAATAATAAGCAAGCGCACGGGAAGAAACTCCGCTGCCACGAGGTGGAACCTTGGCGGAACCAATCTAGGGCTCCGGCAGAGCTGTTTTGTCGGGGAAACTTCCCTCCGAGAGGGAGAAATCATCACCGTCGTCATCACCAACGATCCTCTCATCGGGAGGGGGTCAATTTCCATCAACACCTTCACCAGCACCATCTCATCTCAAACCCTAGTTCATCTCTTGTATCCAATCTTTGTATCCAAACCTCAGATTGGTACCTGTGGGTTGCTAGTAGTGTTGATTGCTCCTTGTAGTTGATGCTAGTTGGTTTACTTGGTGGAATATCATATGTTCAGATCCATTATGCATATCAATACCCCTCTGATTATGAACATGAATATGCTTTGTGAGTAGTCATGTTTGTTCCTGAGGACATGGGAGAAGTCTTGCTATAAGTAGTCATGTGAATTTGGTATTCGTTCGATATTTTGATGAGATGTATGTTGTCATCCCTCTAGTGGTGTCATGTGAACGTCGAGTACATGAAACTTCATCATTGTTTGGGTCTAGAGGGAGGAATTGGGAAGTAATAAGTAGATGATGGATTGCTAGAGTGACAGAAGCTAAAACCCTAGTTTATGTGTTGCTTTGTAAGGGGCTGATTTGGATCCATATGTTTCATGCTATGGTTAGGTTTACCTTAATACTTCTGTTGTAATTGCGGATGCTTGCAATGGGGGTTAATCATAAGTGGGATGCTTGTCCAAGTAAGGACAACACCCAAGCACTGGTCCACCCACATACCAGATTATCAAAGTACCAAACATGAATCATATGAACGTGATGAAAACTAGCTTGACGATAATTCCCATGTGTCCTCGGGAGCGCTTTCCTTCATATAAGAGTTTGTCCAGCCTTGTCCTTTGCTACAAAAAGGATTGTGCCATCTTGCTGCACCTTATTTACTGTCATTACTTGCTACTCGTTACAAATTACCTTATCACAAAACTATCTGTTACCAATAATTTCAGTGCTTGCAGAGAATACCTTACTGAAAACTGCTTATCATTTCCTTCTACTCCTCGTTGGGTTCGACACTCTTACTTATCGAAAAGGCTACGATAGATCCCCTACACTTGTGGGTCATCATTTCTCTGGTAGGAATCTTGGGGCACTCTTTGAGGTTCTTTGTGTTGGATTGAATATTATGAATCTGAAGTTGTTTGATGCATATCGTATTATTGTCCCATGGATACTTGTGATGACATTGGAGTATCTAGGTGACATTAGGGTTGATTGATGTGTGTCATATGGTGTTATTTTATTACGAACCCTAGGGCTGTTTGTGACACTTATAGGAATAGCTCAATGGATTGATGAGAAAAAATAACTTTGAGGTGGTTTCGTACCCTACAAGCAATTTCATCGTATGTTCTCCACGATAGGAACTTTGGCGTGACTCTTGTCACACGTTGAGGGATTTCCATATGATTTAATTATGTCATCATTGTTGAGAGAACTTGCACTAGTGAAAGTATGAACCCTAGGCCTTGTTTCCAAGATTTGCAATACTGTTTTCGCTCACTTTTGTTACTTGCTACCTTGCTGTTTTTATATTTTCAGATTATAAAAACCTTTATATACTATCCATATTACACTTGTATCACCATCTCTTCGCCGAACTAGTGCACCTATACAATTTACCATTGTATTGGGTGTGTTGGGGACACAAGAGACTCTTTGTTATTTGGTTGCAGGGTTGTTTGAGAGAGACCATCTTCATCCTACCCCTCCTGCGGATTGATAAACCTTAGGTCATCCACTTGAGGGAAATTTGCTACTGACAAAACTCTATGCTTGGAGGCCCAACATGAGTCTACAAGAAGAAGGTTGCGTAGTAGACATCAAGCTCTTTTCTAGCGCCGTTGCTGGGGAGTTGAGTGCTTGAAGGTATATCTTTAGATCTTGCAATTGAATCTTTTAGTTTCTTGTTTTATCACTAGTTTAGTCTATAAAAGAAAACTACAAAAAAATGGAATTGAGGTTGCCTCATATGCTTCATCTTTTTAATGTCTTTCATGAAAATGATGGAAAGGAAAATTGTGCTCAAGTGTTAGAAGAAGAAGTTTATACAATGTTTGGCACTAAATCTTTGAATGATGAGCATGATTGCAATGTTGTTAGTATGAATTCTTTGAATATCTGTGATGCTAATGATATGCAAAGCCACAAACTTGGGGATGTTATGTTTGATGGAGATGATATTTTTTGTCCCCCAAGTTTTGATGAGCAAATTTACTATGATGATAGCTGATGTCGCTTGAAGCTACGTTGGTATTTCCCCAAAGACGAAGGGATGATGCAGCACAACGGCGGTAGGTATTTCCCTCAGATATAAAACCAAGGTTATCAAACCAGTAGGAGAACCAAGCAACAGAACGTAAACATCCCCTGCACACAAATAACAAATACTCGCAACCTGACGTGTTAAAGGGGTTGTCAATCCCTTTCGGGTACGGTGCCAGAAATTGGTGCGTGGATGGAGAAAGTTGTAAATATTGATAGATCAAACGCCAAATAAAATAAATTGCAGCAAGGTATTTTTGGTTTAATAGATCTGAAAATAAAAGGCAAATAAAATAGATCGCGAAGGCAAATAATATGAGAAAGAGACCCGGGGGGCGTAGATTTCACTAGTGGCTTCTCTCGAGAAAAATAGCAAACAGTGGGTGAACAAATTACTGTTGGGCAATTGGTAGAACTTCAAATACTCATGACCATATCCATGCAATGATCATTATATAGGCATCCCGTCCAAGATTAGTAGATCGACTCCTGCCTGCATCTACTACTATTACTCCACACATCGACCGGTATCCAGCATGCATCTAGTGTATTAAGTTCATGGAGAAATGGAGTAATGCAATAAGAACGATGACATGATGTAGACAAGATCTATCTATGTAGAGATAGACCCCATTGTTTTATCCTTAGTAGCAACGATACGTACATGTCGGTTCCCCTTCTGTCACTGGGATCAAGCACCGTAAGATCGAACCCACTACAAAGCACCCCTTCCCATTGGAAGATAAATAGATCAAGTTGGCCAAACAAAACCCAAATATCGGAGAAGAAATACGAGGCTATAAGCAATCATGCATAAAATAGATCAAAGAAACTCAAATCCTTTCATGGATATAAAAAGATAGATCTAATCATAAACTCAAAGTTCGTCGATCCCAACAAACACACCGCAAAAAGAGTTACATCATATGGATCTCCAAGAGACCATTGTATTGAGAATTCAGCGAGAGAGAGGAAGCCATCTAGATACTAACTACGGACCCAAAGGTCTATAAAGAACTACTCACGCATCATCGAAGAGGCACCAATGGAGGTGGTCAACCCCATCCGAGATGGTGTCTAGATAGGATCTGATGGTTCTGGACTCTGCGGCATCTGGAATTGATTTTCGTCGACTGCCCTAGGGTTTCTGGAATATTGGGGTATTTATAGAGCAAAGAGGCGGTCCGGGGGGCACCCGAGGTGGGCACAACCCACCAGGGCGCGCCTGGGCCTCCTGGTGGGTTGTGCTCTCCTTGGAGCACCCCAAGCGCAGCCAGGGCCCATCATGTGTCTTCTGGTCCATAAAAAATCTCCATAAAGTTTCGTGGCATTTGGACTCCGCTTGGTATTGATTTTCTACAATGTAAAAAACATGCAAAAAACAAAAACTGGCACTTGGCACTATGTCAATAGGTTAGTACCAAAAAATGACTATAAAATGATTGTAAAACATCCAAGATTGATAATATAGCAGCATGGAACAATAAAAAATTATAGATACGTTGGAGACGTATCAGCATCCTCAAGCTTAACTCCTACTCGTCCTCGAGTAGGTAAGTGATAAAAACAGAATTAGAGAAGATGGAGGCTCAAATTCAAAAATATGTCATATCATATTCTTTTCTTTATAGCATGGACATTTAGACTTTTATATTGTTCAAAGCAATAGTCTAGTTTTGACATGATAATTTAAATACTCAAGCATATCAACAAGCAACCATGTCTTTTAAAATATCAATGCTAAAATAAGCTATCCCTAGCCCATCATGCTCAATCATTGATCCATTCATGAAACACACTCGCATATTAGCTACACCCAATACTCAAGTACGATCATATTGCCTCCTAGTTGGTGCTTTTATAAGAGAAGATGGAGGATCAAATTCAAAAATAAAAATTGCATAAAGTAAAAGAAAGGCCCTTCGTAGAGGGAAGTAGGGATTTGTAGAGGTGCCAGAGCTCAAAGCGAAAAACTTAGAGATAAAAACATTTTGGGAGGTGTATCCTTCCCACCAGCGAAAATGACTTAGAGTTCCCAACACTTTCCATGCTAGATACTCCCTCCGTTCGGAATTACTTGTCGCAGAAATGGATGTATCTAGACGTATTTTAGTTCTAGATACATCCAATTCCGAGACAAGTAATTCCCGAACGGAGGGAGTATATCATAGGCGGTTCCCAAACAGAAAATAAAGTTTATTCCTTTTTCAACCATACTTTCACTTTCCATGGCTGGCCGTATCCACGGTTGCCCTCCATACCAACACTTTCCAAGGAATTTATTATTTGACAACATAAAGTAAATTCATTTTTCATTTCGGGACTGGGCATCCCTAATACCTTTGCCTTACTCTCGTGCAACGACAAGTGAATAAACACTCATTGTGAGAATAACACATCTAGCATGGAAAATATTAGCCACCCCTCACCGCTCCGCGAGTGAAACGAACACACAAAAGAGAAGTTTATTTTGAAAATTAGAGATGGCACATACAAATTTGCTTAGAACGGAAAATAATACCTCCTATAGGTAGATATAGTGGACTTGTGTGGCAAAACTGGTTTAAAGGTTTTTGGATGCACAAGTAGAGATCATACTTAGTGCAAAATGAAGGCTAGCAAAAGATTGAGAAGCGACCAACCAAGAAATGAATAATCTCATAAGCGAGCATTAAGGATAATTAACACCAAATAATGCACCACAAGTAGGATATAATTTAATTGCATAACCATTGACTTTCGTGCTTGCATAGGGAATCACAAACCTTAACACCAATATTCTTACTAAAGCATAATTACTCATCAACATAACTCACATATTACATCATCATATCTCAAAACTATTACTAAGAATCAAGTTTATTTTGTCCAATGATATTCATGAAAGTTTTTATTATATCCTTCTTGGATATCTATCACTTTGGAACTAATTTTTATGAGTTGCTTTTGATAAGCTCAAACAAATATAAGTGAAGATCATGAACATAATATTTCTTTCTCTCAAATTAATTTAAGTGAAGCAAGAGAGAATTTATTGAAAATGTTACTAACTCTCAAATAAATATAAGTGAAGCAAGAGAGCATTTCTTCAAAAATACTAAATCACACCATGCTCAAAAAGATATAAGTGAAGCACTAGAGCAAGTCCATAGCTCATAAAAATTTAAGTGAAGCATAGAGAGCAATTCTAACAAGTCATGACATAATTTTGGCTCTCTCAAATAGGTGTGTCCAGCAAGGAACCAAGACTTAAAACACAAAATAAAACAAGCAAAGACTTATATCATACAATACGCTCCAAGCACATAGTATGTGACGAATAAAAATATAGCTTCGAGTAAAATACCGATGGTTGTTAGAAGAAAGAGGGGATGCCACTCGGGGGCATACCCAAGCTTAGTTGCTTGCTCTCTTTTGGATAATAGCGGGGGATGCCGGGACATCCCCAAGCTTAGGATCTTCTTACTCCTTATTCCTTCATCCATCATAAGATAACCCAAAACTTGAAAACTTCAATCACACAAAACTCAACAAAACCTTCGTGAGATCCGTTAGTATAAGAAAACACATCACTACTATAAGTATTGTACCAAACCAATTCATACTTTGTTTTTGCATTGTATCTACTGTATTACAACTTTTCTATGGAAAAAACTCATCAAAGAAAACCATAGAGCCATCAAAATAAGCACACAATGCAAAGAAAATAGAATATGTTAAAACAGAACAGTCTATAGTAATCTGGGTGTTTCGAATACTTTTGTAACTCCAATTTTTTTGAAAAAATAGGACAACATGAGCAATTTGTATATTGATCTGCTGCAAAATGAATGGTTATTTTATCGCTCTCTGGTTAAAACTGAAAATTATTTTCTGGAGCGCAAAAGTTTCTGTTTTTTCAGCAAGATCAAACAACCATCACCCAAGAAGATCCTAAAGGCTTTACTTGGCACAAACACTAATTAAAACATAAAAAACACAATCATAACAATATCATAATTATGCTAACACTCAAAAATAGGAAGCAAAAAGCAAAAATATATTTTATTCATTGGGTTGCCTCCCAGCAAGCGCTATAGTTTTACGCCCTTAGCTAGGCATAAAGCAAGGATCTAAGTTTTGTCGTCTTTGGTCAACTCTTCAATCAAACACTTAGAATCCCTTAGAGATTTAGCATAGATATTTTGAATAACAATACTCCTAGGAACGAATTTAAAGAATTCATTCTTGCCAAAGGGATCTCTAATAACTTCAACAAAATCTAGGTGGATACTAATCATCTTAAGATCCTCTTTGCTAGAAGTTGCACCCTTGCTCTTAGTAACTTGGGTAGTCTTGCCAATTTTTACGGGAGTTTTCTCAACAATTTTAGCGGAAGCAAAAGTCGTACTCAAATTACTAAAGATTTCTTCTAGTTTATCGATTCGAGAGGGGCTCTCTTCAATTCTTTCATGAATTATAGTTCCCTTTTCTTTTAACAACTTAAAAACATACCCCGCTCTTGTCCCAATTTTAGTACCAAAATTATGCATATTTTTATCCAAATTTTCAATATGCTCTCGAGTAAGCGTTTTCTTTTCAATAGCATCTAATCTTTCCATGACATGCTCAAGAGTCTAAGTCTTTTCATTAACCATAAGAGGTGGTGACCCTACTAAATTTCCCATAGCATTAAAAGCATCAAGAGAGGGACACATCAAGAAATTTCCACCGGTAATCGTATCAAGGATGAATCTGTACCAAGTGGTGATGCCCACATAAAAATAACGAAGAAGAACAATGGTAGATTGCTTTTGAATAGATCTATTATGAGCATTGCAAATCCTATACCAAGCATATTTTAAATTTTCTCCTCCTCTTTGTTTAAAGTGGAGAACTTCGTTCTTGGGAGTGCACGCAATAGAGGAAGAACTATCCATGAGGATAATAATGGCAAACAAAATTGCACACAAAAACAGATCCGACAAGAAAACGGCGAACAAAAAAGAGGGGCGAATAAAACGGGAAATTTTTGTGAAGTGGGGGAGAGGAAAACGAGAGGCAAATGGCAAATAATATAGACATCACGTCCAAGATTAGTAGACCGACTCCTGCCTGCATCTACTACTATTACTCCACACATCGATCGCTATCCAGCATGCATCTAGTGTATTAAGTTCATGGAGAAACGGAGTAATGCCATAAGAACGATGACATGATGTAGACAAGATCTATCTATGTAGGGATAGACCCCATCGTTTTATCCTTTGTAGCAACGATACATACGTGTCAGTTCCCCTTCTGTCATTGGGATCAAGCACCGTAAGATCGAACCCACTACAAAGCACCTCTTCCCATTGCAAGATAAATAGATCAAGTTGGCCAAACAATACCCAAATATCGGAGAAGAAATGCGAGGCTATAAGCAATCATGCATAAAAGAGATCAAAGAAACTCAAATACTTTCATGGATATAAAAAGACAGATTTGATCATAAACTCAAAGTTCATCGATCCCAACAAACACACCGCAAAAAGAGTTACATCATATGGATCTCCAAGAGACCATTGTATTGAGAATTCAGCGAGAGAGAGGGAGCCATCTAGCTACTAACTACAGACCCGAAGGTCTACAAAGAACTACTCACGCATCATCGGAGAGGCACCAATGGAGGTGGTAAACCCCATCCGAGATGGTGTCTAGATTGGATCTGGTGGTTCTGGACTCTGTGGCGGTTGGAATTGATTTTCGTCGACTGCCCTAGGGTTTCTAGAATATTGGGGGTATTTATAAAGCAAAGAGGCGGTCCGGGGGGCAACCGAGGTGGGCACAACCCACCAGGGCGCGCCTGGGCCTCCTAGCGTGCCCTGGTGGGTTGTGCTCTCCTCGGAGCACCCCCAAGCGCAGCCAAAGCCCATTACGTGTCTTCTAGTCCATAAAAAATCTCCGTAAAGTTTCCTGGCATTTGGACTCTGCTTGGTATTGATTTTCTACGATGTAAAAAACGTGCAAAAAACACAACTGGCACTTGGCACTATGTCAATATGTTAGGACCAAAAAATGATATAAAATGACTATAAAATGATTATAAAACATCCAAGATTGATAGTATAACAGCATGGAACAATAAAAAATTATAGATACGTTGGAGACGTATCAATAGCATACCTCCTATTTATGATGATTATATTGATGAAAGTGGGTTTGGAAGAGTGTCAATTCTAGGTAATGATCCCACTATTTTGGAGGGTGTTGAATCTTATAATATTTATGAAAGTGAATTTGGAGAGTTCATGACTTTATTTAGAGATGAATCCACTATTTCGGAAGAGGTTCCAATTGATTATGATAACAAAGTTGCTATGTATGATGATTATTGTGATGACATGTATGCTATAAAGAATAACGATTACCATGAAACTTGTCATCATGATTTTAATTTTCAATTGGATTATGCCTCACATGATAGTTATTTCGTTGAGTTTTCTCCCACTACTATTGATGGGAATAGATTTGCTTATGTGGAGAGGAATAAAATTTCTATGCTTGTGGATCATGGAAAGAATGATTTATGTGATAATTATATTGTTGAATTCATTCATGATGCTACTGGAAATTATTATGAGAGAGTAACATATGCTTTTACATATCTCAATAATATCAAGTTTCCTCTCTATGTGTTGAAAATCTTGAAGTTTTGCTTGCTTTACCTTCGTATTCTAGTTGATTCTTGCTCCCATATATTGTTTGCTCAAAAAATCCCTATGCATAGGAAGTGGGTTAGACTTAAATGTTCTAGTCATATGCTTAATGATGCTCCCTTTATTTTTCAATTCTTATATTTCATGTGAGCATCATTGAAATCATCATGCCTAGCTAAGAAGGCATTAAAGAAAAGCGCTTGTTGGCAGACAACCCAATATTTACCCCTACTGTTTTTGTGTGTTAACATGATTAAGCTACTGTAGTAATCATGCTTTATAGCTTTTGTTTCAATAAAGTTCCAAGTAAGACCTTTGGGATGGTCTATGGTGATAGTTGATTCGATCTTGCTGAAGAACATAAACTTTTGCACCTAGTAAAATAATTTTCGTTTTTTACACAAGTGTGATAAAATCCTGATTCATTTTTCACAATATTTATATACAAATTTCCCAGGCTGTCCTAATTTTGCAGAATTTTTGGAGTGACAGAAGTATTTGAGAGTTACAGATTGCTACAGACTATTCTGTTTTTGACAGATTCTGTTTTCATTGTGTTGTTTGCTTATTTTGATGAATATATGAGTAGTATCTGAGGGTATGAACCATGGACAAGTTGGAATACAGTAGATATAACACCAATATAAAATTGGAATGAGTTCACAACAGTACCCAGGTGGTGATTTGCTTTATTATACTAATGGAGCTTACGAGTTTTCTGTTGAGTTTTGTGTTGTGAAGTTTTCAAGTTTTGGGTGAAGTTTCGATGGACTACGGAATAAGGAGTGGCAAGAGCCTAAGCTTGGGGAAGCCCAAGGCACCCCAAGGTAATATTCAAGGACGACCAAGCATCAAAGCTTGGGGATGCCCCGGATGGCATCCCTTCTCTCATCTTCGTTCATCAGTAACCTTACTTGCAGCTATATTTTTATTCACCACATGATATGTGTTTTGCTTGGAGAATCATTTTATTTTATTAGGATTTGCTTGCTGTTTGAATAATATCCCAAGATCTGAAATTTTTAAATGTTAGAGAGTCTTCAAAAACATAATTATTTGACTACTCATTGATTTTCACTTATATCTTTTGGAGTATTTTATTGTTTGCTCTAGTGCTTCACTTATATGTTTTTAGAGCACGGTGGTGGTTTTATTTTGAAGAAATTGATGAACTCTCATGCTTCACTTATATTATTTTGAGAGTCTTAAACAACATGGTAATTTGCTTAGGTTATGAATTTATTCCTAATATGATGGGCATCCAAGAGGGATATAATAAAAACTTTCATATAAAGTGCATTGAATACTATGAGAAGTTTGATTCCTTATGATTGTTTTGAGATATGAGGAAGATAATATTAGTCATGCTAGTGAGTAATTATGGATTGTAGAAATACTTGTGTTAAGGTCTGTGAGTCCCGTAGCATGCATGTATGGTGAACCATTATGTAATGAAGTTGGAGCATGAGATATTTTTTGATTGTATTCCTTACGAGTGGCGGTCGGGGACGAGCGATGGTCTTTTCCTACCAATCTATCCCACTAGGAGCATGCACGTAGTACTTTGTTTCAATTACTAATAGATTTTTGCAATAAGTATGTGAGTTCTTTATGACTAATGTTGAGTCCATGGATTATACGCACTCTCACCCTTCCACCATTGCTAGCCTCTCTAGTACCGCGCAACTTTCGTCGGTGCATTACACCCACCACTTACCCTTCCTCAAAATAGCCACCATACCTACCTATTATGGCATTTCCATAGCCATTCCGAGATATATTGCCATGCAACTTTCCACCGTTCCGTTTATTATGACACGTTCTGTCATTGTCATATTGCTTTGCATGATCATGAAGTTGACATCATATTTGTGGCAAAGCCACCTTTCATAATTTTTTTATACATGTCGCTCTTGAGTCATTGCACATCCCGGTACTGTTGGGGAACGCAGTATTTCAAAAAAATTCCTATGATCGCGCAAGATCTATCTAGGAGATGCATAACAATGAGAGGGGGAGTGTGTCTACGTACCCTCATAGACCGAAAGCGGAAGCCTTTAGTAACACGGTTGATGTAGTCGAACGTCTTCATGATCCAACCGATCCTAGCACCGAACGTACGACACTTCCATGTTCAACACACGTTCAGCACGATGACGTCCCTCGATCTCTTGATCCAGTTGAGGACGAGGGAGAGTTCCGTCAACACGATGGCGTGGCGATAATGATGATGAAGCTACCGGCGCAGGGCTTCGCCTAAGCACTACGACGATATGACCAAGGTGGTAAACTGTGGAGGGGGGCACCTGAAAGAACATGCGGTGCCCCCATGTTTGGTTTTGGTAATTGATGACAATCTCGATGGACTAATGGTTGCCTTGAGTTATATTTGAAGGTTTTGTCCATAGGCTTTTCTTGGAGTACATATGTTGGTTTCAAGGAGAGTTTGTGTCAACCAAGGTGCTATTCAAGGAATTATCCAAAGATTGGTCATGTGAGTGTTGAGCTTATTGCAAGCATGTCTTGAAGAAGAAGATTGTGTGATCATTCATGTCTACCTTCAAGGCATCATCCAAATGAAGAGAATTGGAAAGATTCAAGGTTGATCAAGATTAAGTCAAGAATGAATCAAGTTGATCAACACACAAAGCATACAAGATGTACTGAGGGATCAACTGATCCCATGGTATGGTAAGCATTGTCCATTACGGTTTGTTTGCTAACCCATGGTTTTCATGAGAGTTCTTTGTGGGGTTAGGTTGCGATGTGCAAGTTCAAGTGGAGCATCATGAAGAGATCAAATGCTTGAAGCTTGCCGTCCATTATGGTAACAAAGGATTTATGAAGATGTGCCGAAGAGTGGCTCACCCATGGTGGAGTATAGGGGAGCAACCAACTAGTCTTCATCGAGCCATCACAATCAAGAAAGGTGGTCCAACTTGAGGGAGTCAAGATCGTCATCATCTAGCTCAAGTGGACCATGTGCAAGGCAAAGGTTTGCCCTTGATAGGTTTTCTATTTTACCGGTCTCATGATGGTAGTTGGGAGACCGGGTTATAGGATCGATTGCCGTACTATCAAGGGGGGCTCTCGATGAGTAGCTTGATTGTAGCATTCGTAGAGAGCTCAAACCATTGCATCCTTGCATCATCTTTCTTGGTTCTTGTTTGGTTCTCTTTGTGAGTTTTGGAGCTTATGGTCATCTTGATGACAAGCTCGAGTTCATCGAAAACGGAGTTCTCATGCATCTTCTATGACGTTTTCGGTGTTGGAGGTTTTGTCGGTTCTTCTCGGTTGGAGGTTTCACTCCTCTATTTGTGGGGTTAGGTTGCGATGTGCTGTTTTGATGCTACTCGTCGTCTTGTATCCAACAAGCTTCATTTTGCTCAATTCGGAGCTCTTATGAAGAAGGTATGGCAGTTCTGGTTTTCTCCTTGCGGTAGTACCGCGGTCGGCAGCGGTAGTACCGCTTATAGCGTCAAGCGGTAGTACCGCTTCAGTACCGCTCTACTACCGCCTCGATTTTGGGTCCTGCACTTTTTGTGTCGGGTTTAGCAGTAGTTGCACGGCAGTAAGGCACGGTAGTTCCGCCCATAAGCGGTAGTACCGCTCTGGTCGGGCGGTAGTACCGCTACTACATTACTGCCGCCGTACTCTGCTCTGCCCTGCCTCTTTTGGTCCCGTGTTCTGCCCCTCCAGCGGTAGTACCGCTGGGGTAAGCGGTAGTACCGCTTATATGCGGTACTATCGCCCCAAGGTTCTTGTTTTGTTGCTCCTTTTCCCTGCTTCTTCCGCCCGAGCGGTAGTACCGCTCGTGTGCGGGCTGAGCACATAACGGTTGGATTCCGAAGGCCCTATAAAAGGGGGTCTTCTTCCCCAATGAACCTTATCCTTTGAGCTCGTGTTCTTGCCCCATTGTTGACCTTCTTCGAGCTTGCTAACCCTCAATCCCTCCACGGATTCTTGCTAGTTTTTGAGGGAAAAGAGAGAGGAGATCTAGATCCACCAATCACTTTCTCCTCTATGTGAGGGGAACCCCCTGGATCTAGATCTTGGAGTTCTTTGTGTTCTCTTCTTCGTCCTTCCTCTCATTTTCCTCCCTGGCATTTGTTGCTTCGGTGGGATTTGGGAGAGAAGGACTTGGGCACTCCATGTGCCCTTGCCATTGCTTTTGGTGCATCGGTTTGAGTTCTCCACGGTGATACGTGGAAGTTACAAGTTGAGAAGCTTATTACTATTGGGTGCTTGGTACCCTTGAGCTTGTTCCTCTTGGGTGCTTGGGCGCCCTAGACGGTTGAGGTCACCTCAGAGCCATATTCCATTGTGGTGAAGCTTTGTGGTGTCGTTGGGGAGTTAACCCCAACCTTTGTGGTGTTCGGAGCTCAATCATTGTGGTGTAAAGCTCCAGGCAAGCGTCGGGGTCTCCAACTAGGTTGTGGAGATCGCCCCGAGCAATTTGACGGGTACCGGTGACCGCCCCCAAGGGTTGCCAAAGTGTACGGGTTTGGTGACTGCCCCCAAGGGTTGCCATTTTTACGGGTTCGGTGACCACCCTCAAGGGTCCCTTAGTGGAATCACGACATCTTGCATTGTGCGAGGGCATGAGGAGATTACGGTGGCCCTAGTGGCTTCTTGGGGAGCATTGTGCCTCCACACAGCTCCAAACGGAGATTACCATCCGCAAGGGTGTGAACTTCGGGATACATCGTCGTCTCCGCATGCCTCAGTTATCTCTTACCCGAGCCCTTTACTTATGCACTTTACTTTGTGATAGCCATATTCTTCTTTGTCATATATCTTGCTATCACATAGTTGCTTATCTTGCTTAGCATAAGTTGTTGGTGCACATAGGTGAGCCTAGTTGTTTTAGGTTTTGTGCTTGGCAAATTAACCGCTAGGTTTATTCCGCATTTGTTCAAGCCTAAACCGTAATTATTTTAAAGCGCCTAGTCACCCCCCTCTAGGCGACATCCACGATCTTTCAGCACCGCACACAGCTAAGAGATGTGTGTTGTGCTTTGGTGTGCCCCCCCCGCCTCCGTATATAAAGGGGGGAGGAGGCCGGCCCCTTAGGGGTGCGCCAAGTGTGGAGAGACCTACTAGGACTCCCTAGTCCTAGTACGATTCCCCTCTCCTCTTTTTTCCCTTTTCCGGAGTAGCAAAGGGGGAAAGAGAGAAGGAGTAGGATAGGGAAAGGGGGGCCGCCGCCCCACCCCTTGTCCAATTCGGATTGGCAAGGGGGGGCACCACCTCCTGGCCGGCCCTCTCCACTAGGGCCCATGTTGGCGCATTAACTTCCCGGGGGGTTCCGGTAACCCTCAGTACTCTGAAACTTCCCGAAACCATTCTGGTGTCCGAATGTAACCTTCCAATATATGAATCTTTACCTCTCGACCATTTCGAGACTCCTCGTCATGTCCGTGATCTCATCCGGGACTCCGAACAAACTTTGGTCATCAAATCACATAACTCATAATACAAATCGTCATCAAACGTTAAGCATGCAGACCCTACGGGTTCGAGAACTATGTAGACATGACCGAGACATATCTCCGGCCAATAACCAATAGCGGAACTTGGATGCTCATATTGGCTCCTAGATATTCTACGAAGATCTTTATCGGTCAAACCGCACAACAACATACGTTATTCCCTTTGTCATCGGTATGTTACTTGCCCGAGATTCGATCGTCGGTATCATCATACTGTTGGGGAACGTAGCAATAATTCAAAATTTTCCTACGTGTCACCAAGATCAATCTAGGAGATGCTAGCAACGAGGGAGAGGGAGTGCATCTTCATACCCTTGAAGATCGCTAAGCGGAAGCGTTACAAGAACGTGGTTGATGGAGTCGTACTCGCGGCGATTGAAATCACGGAAGATCCGATCTAGCGCCGAACGGACGGCGCCTCCGCGTTCAACACATGTACAGCCTGGGGATGTCTCCTCCTTCTTGATCCAGCAAGAGGAGAGAAGAAGTTGAGGGAGAACTTCGACAGCACGACGGCGTGGTGGTGGAGTTTGTGGTATTCCTGCAGGGCTTCGCCAAGCTCTACGGAGGAGAAGGAAGAGTTGGAGGAGGGAGGGGCTGCGCCAGGGAAGGGGTGCGGCTGCCCCCTCTCTCCCTCAGTATATATAGGGGGAAGGGGGTGGACGAGGCGCCCTAGGGTTCCCTAGGGGAGGGGCGGTGGCCACAGGGAAAACCCTAGATGGGTTTGGGCGCCCCCACCCCTAGGAAACTTGCCCCCCAAGCCGGGAGGGGTGGCTGCCCTAGGGGAGGCGCCCCCACCTCTCCAGGTTACGTGAGATGGGGTGGGAGGGGCGCTCAGCCCCTTAGTGGGCTGATGTGCCCCTCCCCTTGGCCCATAAGCCCCCCCCCAACGCTTGCCGGGGCCTCCGAAACCCCTTTCGGACACGCTGGTCGTCACCCGGTACCCCGGAACAATTTCGGACTCCAATACCCTTCGTCCAATATATCGATCTTCACCTTCGAACCATTCCGGAACTCCTCGTCATGTCCGGGATCTCATCCGAGACTCCGAACAACCTTCGGTAACCACATACTATTTCCCATAACAACTCTAGCGTCACCGAACCTTAAGTGTGTAGACCCTATGGGTTCGGGAACCATGCAGACATGACCGAGACATCTCTCCGGACAATAACCAATAGCAGGATTTGGATACCCATGTTGGCTCCCACATGTTCCACGATGATCTCATCGGATGAACCACGATGTCGGGGATTCAATCAATCCCGTATACAATTCCCTTTGTCTATCGATATGTTACTTTCCCGAGATTTGATCGTGGTATCCCCATACCTCGTTCAATCTCGTTACCAGCAAGTCTCTTTACTCGTTACATAACGCATGATCCCATGGCTAACTCATTAGTCACATTGAGCTCGTTATGATGATGCATTACCGAGTGGGCCCAGAGATACCACTCCGTCACACGGAGTGACAAATCCCAGTCTCGATTCGTGCCAACTCAACAGACACTTTTGGAGATACCCGTAGTGTGCCTTTATAGCCACCCAGTTACGTTGTGACATTTGGCACACCCAAAGCATTCCTACGGTATCCGGGAGTTGCACAATCTCATGGTCTAAGGAAACGATACTTGACATTAGAAAAGCTTTAGCAGACGAACTATACGATCTTGTGCTATGCTTAGGATTGGGTCTTGTCCATCACATCATTCTCCTAATGATGTGATCCCGTTATCAATGACATCCAATGTCCATGGTTAGGAAACCATAACCATCTATTGATCAACGAGCTAGTCAACTAGAGGCTTACTAGGGACATGTTGTGGTCTATGTATTCACACATGTATTACGGTTTCCGGTTAATACAATTATAGCATGAACAATAGACAATTATCATGAACAAGGAAATACAATAATAGCCATTTTATTATTGCCTCTAGGGCATATTTCCAACAGTCTCCCAATTGCACTAGAGTCAATAATCTAGTTCACATCACTATGTGATTGTAATGAATCCAACACCCATGGGGTTTGTTCATATCTCACTTGCGAAAGAGGTTTATTAGTCAATGGGTCTGAACCTTTCAGATCCATGTGTGCTTTACAAATCTCTATGTCATCTTGTAGATGCAGCTACCACGCGCTACTTGGAGCTATTCCAAATAACTGCTCTACTATACGAATCCGGTTTACTATTCAGAGTCATCTGGATTAGTGTCAAAGTTTGCATCGATGTAACCCTTTACGATGAACTCTTTTACCACCTCCATAATCAAGAAAATTCCTTAGTCCACTAGTTACTAAGGATAAGTTCGACCGTTGTCATGTGATCCATTCCTGGATCACTCTTGTACCCCTTGACTGACTCATGGCAAGGCACACTTCAGGTGCGGTACATAGCATAGCATACTGTAGAGCCTACATCTAAAGCATAGGGGATGACCTTCGTCCTTTCTCTCTCTTCTGCCGTGGTCAGGTCTTGAGTCTTACTCAATACTCACACCTTGTAACACAGCCAAGAACTCCTTCTTTGCTGATCTATTTTGAACTCCTTCAAAATCTTGTCACGGTATGTATTCATTTGAAAGTACTATTAAGCGTTTTTGATCTATCCTTATAGATCTTGATGCTCAATGTTCAAGTAGCTTAATCCAGGTTTTCCATTGAAAAACACTTTTCAAATAACCTTGTATGCTTTATAGAAATTCTACATCATTTTTGATCAACAATATGTTAACAACATATACTCATCAAAAATTCTATAGTGCTCCCACTCACTTCTTTGGAAATACAAGTTTCTCATAAACTTTGTATAAACCCAAAATCTTTGATCATCTCATCGAAGTGTACATTCCAACTCCGAGATGCTTACTCCAGTCCTTAGAAGGATTGCTGGAGCTTTGCATACTTGTTAGCATCTTCTAGGACTGACAAAACCTTCTGGTTGTATCACATACAACCTTTCCTCAAGAAAATCGTCGAGGAAACAATGTTTTTACATCCTATCTGCAAGATTTCATAAATAATGCAGTAACTGCTAACATAATTCCAACAGACTCTTAGCATCGCTATGAGTGAGAAAGTCTCATCGTAGTCAACTGCTTGAACTTGTCGGAAAACATCTTAACGACAAGTCGAGCTTTCTTAATGGTGACACTTACCATCATTGTCCATCTTCCTTTTAAAATCCATCTGCACCCAACAGCCTTACGACCATCAAGTAGTTCTTCCAAAGTGTATACTTTGTTTTTATACATGGATCCTCTCTCGGATTTTATGGCCTCGAGCCATTCGTCAGAATCCGGGCCACCATCGCTTCTCCATAGCTCGTAGGTTCAATGTTGTCTAGCAACATGACTTCCAAGACAGGATTACGTACCACTCTGTAGTAGTACGCAACCTATGAGGTTTGGTAGTGACTTGATCCGAAGTTTCATGATCACTATCATAAGCTTCCACTTCAATTGGTGTAGGTGCCATAGGAACAACTTCCTGTGCCCTGCTACACACTAGTTGAAGTGACGGTTCAATAACCTCATCAAGTCTCCATCATCCTCCCACTCAATTCTTTCGAGAGAAACTTTTCCTCGAGAAAGGACCCGTTTCTAGAAACAATCACTTTTGCTTCCGGATCTGAAATAGGAGGTATACCCAACTGTTTTGGGTATTCTATGAAGATGCATTTATCCACTTTGGGTTCGAGCTTATCAGCCTGAAACTTTTTCACATAAGCGTCGCAGCCCCAAACTTTTAAGAAACGACAGCTTAGGTTTTTCTAAACCATAGTTCATACAGTGTCGTCTCAACGGAATTGCGTGGTGCCCTATTTAAAGTGAATGGGGTTGTCTCTGATGCCTAACCCATAAATGATAGTGGTAATTCGATAAGAGACATCATGGTATGCACCATATCCAATAGGGTGCAGTTATGATGTTCGGACACACCATCACACTATGGTGTTCCAGGCGGTATTAGTTGTGAAACAATTTCCACAATGTCTTAATTGTGTGCCAAACTCGTAACTCAGATATTCATCTCTATGATCATATCATAAACATTTTATCATCTTGTCATGACGTTCTTCAACTTCACTCTGAAATTACTTAAACCTTTCAATAATTCAGACTTGTGTTTCATCAAGTAAATATACTCAGCATCTACTCAAATCATCTGTGAAGTAAGAACATAATGATATCCACTACGTGCCTCAGCACTCATTGGACTGCACACATCAAAATGTATTACTTCCAACAAGTTGCTTTCTTGTTCCATCTTACTAAAAATGAGGCCTTTCAGTCATCTTCCCATGTGGTATGATTTGCATGTCTCGAGTGATTCAAAATCAAGTGAGTCCAAATGATCCATCTGTATGGAGTTTCTTCATGCATATCTACCAATAGACATGGTTCGCATGTCTCAATCTTTTCAAAAACGAGTGAGTCCAAAGATCCATCAACATGGAGCTTCTTCATGCGTTTTATACCAACATGACTCAAATGGCAGTGCCACAAGTATGTGGTACTACCATTACTATCTTATATCTTTTGGCATGAACATGTGTATCACCACGATCGAGATTCAATAAACCATTCATTTTAGGTGCAAGACCATTGAAGGTATTATTCAAATAAACATAGTAACCATTATTCTCCTTAAATGAATAACCGTATTGCGATAAACATAATCCAATCATGTCTATGCTCAACGCAAACACCAAATAACAATTATTTAGGTTTAACACCAATCCCGATGGTAGAGGGAGCGTGTGATGTTTGATCACATCAACCTTGGAAACACTTCCAACACATATCGTCATCTCACCTTTAGCTAGTCTCCGCAGCCTTTTATTTCGAGTTACTAACACTTAGCAACCGAACCGGTATTTTTACCCTGGTGCTACTAGGAGTACTAGTAAAGTACACAATAATATAACGTGTATTCAAAATACCTCTGTCGACCTTGCCAGCCTTCTCATCTACCAAGTATCTAGGGTAGTTCTGCTTTAGTGACCGTTCCCCTCATTACATAAGCACTTAGTCTCGGGTTTGGGTTCAACCTTGGGTTTGTTCACTAGAGCAGCAACTAATTTGTCGTTTCATGAAGTATCCCTTCTTTCCCCTGCCCTTCTTGAAACTAGTGGTTTAACCATCAACAATTGATGCTCCTACTTGATTTCTACTTTCGCGGTGTCAAACATCGCGAGTTGCTCAAGGATCATCATGTCTATCCCTGATATGTTATAGTTCATCACGAAGCTCTAATAGCTTGGTGGCAGTGACTATGGAGAACCATCACTACCTCATCTGGAAGATTAACTCCCACTCGATTCAAGCGATTGTAGTACTCAGACAATCTGAGCACATGCTCAACGATTGAGCTTTTCTCCCTTAGTTTGCAGGCTTAAGAAACTTGTCAGAGGTCTCATACCTCTTGACGTGGGCACTAGTCTGAAATCCCAATTTCAGTCTTTGGAACATCTCATATGTTCTGCGACATTTCAAAAACGTCTTTGATGCCACAATTCTAAATTTTTAGCATTACACACTGAACTATCGCGTAGTCATCAAAACACATATGTCAGATGTTTCCCAACATCTACATACGACGCTCGAGGTCCAGCACACCGAGCGGTGCATTAAGGACATAAGCCTTCTGCGTGGCAATGAGGATAATCCTCAGTTGACGGACCCAGTCCGCATAATTTCTACTATCAACTTTCAACTAAATTTTCTCTAGGAACATATCTTAAACAGTAGAACTAAAGTGTAAGCTACGACATAATTTGCAAAGACCTTTTGACTATGTTCATGATAATTAAGTTCATCTAATTATTTAATGAACTCCCACTTAGATAGACATCCCTCTAGTCATCTAAGTGATACATGATCCGAGTCAACTAGGCCGTGTCCGATCATCACGTGAGACGGACTAGTCATCATCGGTGAACATCTTCATGTTGATCATATCTACTATACGACTCATGTTCGACCTTTCGGTCTCTTGTGTTCCGAGGCCATGTCTGTACATGCTAGGCTCGTCAAGTCAACCTAAGTGTTTCGCATGTGTAAATCTGGCTTACACCCGTTATATGCGAACGTTAGAATCTATTACACCCGATCATCACGTGGTGCTTCGAAACAACGAACCTTCGCAACGGTGCACAGTTAGGGGGAAGACTTTCTTGAAATTTTAGTGAGGGATCATCTTATTTATGCTACCGTCGTTCTAAGCAAATAAGATGTAAACATGACAAACATCACATGCAAATCATAAAGTGACATGATATGGCCAATATCATCTTGCGCCTTTGATCTCCATCTTCGAGGCGCGGCATGAACACCATCGTCACCGGCATGACACCATGATCTCCATCATCATGATCTCCATCATCGTGTCTTCATGAAGTTGCCTCGCCAACTATTACTTCTACTACTATGGCTAACGGTTAGCAATAAAGTAAAATAATTACATGGCATTTTCATTGACACATAGGTCATAAATAAATTAAGACAACTCCTATGGCTCCTGCTGACTGTCATACTCATCGACATGCAAGTCGTGATTCCTATTACAAGAACATGGTCAATCTCATACATCACATATATCATTCATCATATCCTTTTGGCCATATCACATCACATGGCATACCCTGCGAAAACAAGGTAGACGTCCTCTAATTGTTGTTGCATGTTTTACGTGGCTACTATGGGTTTCTAGCAAGAACGTTTCTTACCTACGCAAAACCACAACGGTGATATGCCAATTGCTATTTACCCTTCATAAGGACCCTTTTCATCGAATCCGATCCGACTAAAGTGGGGGAGACAGACACCCGCCAGCCACCTTATGCATGAAGTGCATGTCAGTCGGTGGAACATGTCTCACGTAAGCGTACGTGTAAAGTCGGTCCGGGCCCCTATCCCACAATGCCGCCGGATCAAGATAAGACTAGTAACGATAAGCAAATTGAACAAATCATCGCCCACAACTGCTTTGTGTTCTACTCGTGCATAGAATCTACGCATAGACCTAGCTCATGATGCCACAGCTGGGGAACGTAGCAATAATTCAAAATTTTCCTACGTGTCACCAAGATCAATCTAGGAGATGCTAGCAATGAGAGAGAGGGAGTGCATCTTCATACCCTTGAAGATCGCTAAGCGAAAGCATTACAAGAACGCGGTTGATGGAGTCGTACTCACGGCGATTCAAATCACGGAAGATCCGATCTAGCGCCAAACGGACGGCACCTCCGCATTCAACACACGTACAGCCCAGGGACGTCTCCTCCTTCTTGATCCAGCAAGAGGAGAGGAGAAGTTGAGGGAGAACTCCGGCAGCACGACGGCGTGGTGGTGGAGTTTGTGGTATTCCTGCAGGGCTTCGCCAAGCTCTACGGAGGAGAAGGAAGAGTTGGAGGAGGGAGGGGCAGCGCCAGGGAAGGGGTGCGGCTGCCCTCCCTCTCCCTCACTATATATAGGGGGAAGGAGGGTGGAGGAGGCGCCCTAGGGTTCCCTAGGGGAGGGGCGGCGGCCACAGGGAAAACCCTAGATGGGTTTGGGCGCCCCCACCCCTAGGAAACTTGCCCCCCAAGCCGGGAGGGGTGGCTGCCCTAGGGGAGGCGCCCCCACCTCTCCAGGTTACGTGAGATGGGGTGGGAGGGGCGCTCAGCCCCTTAGTGGGCTGATGTGCCCCCTCCCCTTGGCCCATAAGGCCCCCAACGCTTGTCGGGGCCTCCGAAACCCCTTTCAGACACGCTGGTCGTCACCCGGTACCCCCCGGAACAATTCCGGACTCCAATACCCTTCGTCCAATATATCGATCTTCACCTCCGGACCATTCTGGAACTCCTCGTCACGCCCGGGATCTCATCCGGGACTCCGAACAACCTTCGGTAACCACATACTATTTCCCATAACAACTCTAGCGTCACCAAACCTTAAGTGTGTAGACCCTACGGGTTCGGGAACCATGCAGACATGACCGAGACATCTCTCCGGCCAATAACCAATAGAGGGATATGGATACCCATATTGGTCCCACATGTTCCATGATGATCTCATCGGATGAACCACGATGTCGGGGACTCAATCAATCCCGTATACAATTCCCTTTGTCTATCGGTATGTTACTTGCCCGAGATTTGATCGTGGTATCCCCATACCTCGTTCAATCTCGTTACCGGCAAGTCTCTTTACTCGCTCCGTAATGCATGATCCCGTGGCTAACTCATTAGTCGCATTGAGCTTGTTATGATGATGCATTATGGAGTGGGCCCAGAGATACCTCTCCGTCACACGGAGTGACAAATCCCAGTCTCGATTCGTGCCAACTCAACAGACACTTTCGGAGATACCCATAGTGTGCCTTTATAGCCACCCAGTTACGTTGTGACATTTGGCACACCCAAAGCATTCCTACAATATCCGGGAGTTGCACAATCTCATGGTCTAAGGAAATGATACTTGACATTAGAAAAGCTTTAGCAGACAAACTATACGATCTTGTGCTATGCTTAGGATTGGGCCTTGTCCATCACATCATTCTCCTAATGATGTGATCCCGTTATCAACGACATCCAATGTCCATGGTTAGGAAACCATAGTCATCTATTGATCAACGAGCTAGTCAACTAGAGGCTTACTAGGGACATGTTGTGGTCTATGTATTCACACATGTATTACGGTTTCCGGTTAATACAATTATAGCATGAACAATAGACAATTATCATGAAAAAGGAAATACAATAATAACCATTTTATTATTTCCTCTAGGGCATATTTCCAACATATACCTAGTTCAGTCTCATTACCGACAAGTCTCTTTACTCGTTCTGTAATGCATCATCCCATAACTAACTCATTAGTCACATTGCTTGCAAGGCTCATAGTGATGTGTATTACCGAGAGGGCCCAGAGATACCTCTCTGATACATGGAGTGACAAATCATAATATCGATCTATGCCAACTCAACAAACACCATCGGAGACACCTGTAGAGCATCTTTATAATCATCCAGTTACGTTGTGACGTTTGATTGCACACAAGGTGTTCCTCCGGTATTCCGGAGTTGCATAATCTCATAGTCAATTCAACATGTATAAGTCATGAAGAAAGCAATAGCAATAAAACTAAACGATCATTATGCTAAGCTAACAGATGGGTCTTGTCCATCACATCATTCTATAATGATGTGATTCCGTTCATCAAATGAAAACACATGTCTATGGTCAGGAAACTTAACCATCTTTGATTAACGAGCTAGTCAAGTAGAGGCATACTAGGGACACTCTGTTTGTCTATGTATTACCACATGTACTAAGTTTCCGGTTAATACAATTCTAGCATTAATAAAAAACATTTATCATGATATGAGGGAATATAAATAACAACTTTATTATTGCCTCTAGGGCATATTTCCTTTAGGTACACCGCCGAAGGCATTCATTTAGAGTCATATTTTGTTCTAAGTATCGAGTTGTAATTCTTGAGTTGTAAGTAAATAAAAGTGTGATTATCATCATTATTAGAACACTGTCCCGTGTGAGGAAATAAAAACAAAGAGGCCAAAAGAGTCTCCAAAAAAAGAGAAAAGGGTCTCGAAAAAATGAGAAAGGAAAAAAGGAGAAAACAAAAAAATGAGAGAGAAAGAGAGAGGACAATGTTACTATCCTTTTACCATAGTTGTGCTTCAAAGTAGCACCATGATTTTCATGATAGAGAGTCTCCTATGTTGTCACTTTCATATACTAGTGGGAATTTTTCATTATAGAACTTGGCTTCTATATTCCAACGATGGGCTTCCTCACAATGCCCTAGGTCTTCATGAGTAAGCAAGTTGGAAGCACACCCACTTAGTTTTGTTTTTGAGCTTTCATACACTTATAGCTCTAGTGCATTCGTTCCATGGCAATCCCTACTCACTCACATTGATATGTATTGATGGGCATCTCCATAGCCCGTTGATACGCCTTAATGTGAGACTATCTCCTTCTTCTTGTCTTCTCCACAACCACCATATTCTATTCCACCTATAGTGCTATGTCCATGGCTCACGCTCATGTATTGTGTGAAATTTGAAAAGGTTTGAGAACATCAAAAGTATGAAACAATTGCTTGGCTTGTCGTCGGGGTTGCGCATGATTTGAGTATTTTGTGTGATGAAGATGGAGCATAGCCAGACTATACGATTTTGTAGGGATAACTTTCTTTGGCCAAGTTATTTTGAGAAGACATGATTGCTTTATTAGTATGCTTGAAGTATTATTGTTTTTATGTCAATATTAAACTTTTGTTTTGAATCTTATGGATCTGAATATTCTTGCCACAGTAGAGAAGATTACATTCATAAATATGTTAGGTAGCATTCCACATCAAAAGTTCTATTTTATCATTTACCTACTCGAGTGAGTCTAAATTAAGCTTGGGGATGCATGATACGTCTCCAACGTATCTATAATTTTTGATTGTTCCATGCTATTACATTATCCATCTTGGATGTTTTATATGAATTTATATGCTATTTTATATTATTTTTGGGACTAACCTATTAACCTAGAGCCTAGTGCCAGTTTCTGTTTTTTCCTTGTTTTTGAGTTTTGCAGAAAAGGAATATCAAACGGAGTCCAAATGAGGTAAAATTGTACGGTGACTCTTTATGGACCAGAAGAAGCCCCCGAAGCAAAAGAGTTGGGCCAGAAGAGCCACGAGGCCTCCACAAGGGTGGAGTGCGCGCCCCCTAGGGTGCGCCCCCTTGTCTTGTTGTCGCCTCGTGGATCCCCCTGACTTGTTCTCGACACCAAAAATTCCTATAAATATAGAAACCCCCAGAAATAAACCTAAATCGGGAGCTCCGCCGCCGTAAGCCTCTGTAGACACGAAAAACCAATCGGGAGCCCGTTCCGGCACCCTGCCGGAGGGGGAAACCATCACTGGTGGCCATCTCCATCATCCCGACGGTCTCCATGACGAGGAGGGAGTAGTTCACCCTCGCAGCTAAGGGTATGTACTGGTAGCTATGTGTTTGATCTCTCTCTCGTGTTCTTGATTTGGCATAATCTTGATGTACCGTGAGCTTTGTTATTATAGTTGAATCATATGGTGTTTCTCCCCCTCTACCTTCTTGTGATGAATTGAGTTTTACCTTTGAGGTTTCACTATTATCGGATTGAATACTATTATGGATTTGAGAACACTTGATGTATGTCTTGCGTGGGATACTGATGTCTACTACACAACCTTCTTCTTGTAGACGTTGTTGGGCCTCCAAGTGCAGAGGTTTGTAGGACAGTAGCAAATTTCCCTCAAGTGGATGACCTAAGGTTTATCAATCCGTGGGAGGCGTAGGATGAAGATGGTCTCTCTCAAGCAACCCTGCAACCAAATAACAAGGAGTCTCTTGTGTCCCCAACACACCCAATACAATGGTAATTTATATAGGTGCACTAGTTCGGCGAAGAGATGGTGATACAAGTGGTATATGGATAGTAGATAAAGGTATTTGTAATCTGAAATTATAAAAACAGCAAGGTAACTAATGATAAAAGTGAGCGTAAACGGTATTGCAATGCGTTGAAACAAGGCCTAGGGTTCATACTTTCACTAGTGTAAGTTCCCTCAACAATAATATCATAATTGGATCACATAACTATCCCTCAACATGCAACAAAGAGTCACTCCGAAGTCACTAATAGCGGAGAACGAATGAAGAGATTATGTTAGGGTACGAAACCACCTCAAAGTTATTCTTTCCAATCAATCCATTGGGCTATTCCTATAAGTGTCACAAACAGCCCTAGAGTTCGTCCTAGAATAACACCTTAAGACACAAATCAACCAAAACCCTAATGTCACCTAGATACTCCAATGTCACCTCAAGTATCCGTGGGTAAGATTATACGATATGCATCACACAATCTCAGATTCATCTATTCAACCAACACAAAGGACCTCAAAGAGTGCCCCAAAGTTCTACCGGAGAATCACGACGAAAACGTGTGCCAACCCCTATGCATAGCTTCATGGGCGGAACCCACAAGTTGATCACCAAAACATACATCAAGTGAATCACGTGGTATCCCGTTGTCACCACAGATACGCACGGCAAGACATACATCAAGTGTTCTCAAATATTTAAAGACTCAATCCGATAAGATTACTTCAAAGGGGAAACTCAATTCATTACAAGAGAGTAGAGGGGGGAAGAAACATCATAGGATCCAAATATAATAGCAAAGCTCGCGATACATCAAGATCGTATCATCTCAAGAACACGAAAGAGAGAGATCAAACACATAGCTACTGGTACATACCCTCGGCCCTGAGGGAGAACTACTCCCTCCTCGTCATGGAGAGCACCGGGATGATGAAGATGGCCACCGGAGAAGGATTGCCCCCTCCGGCAGGGTGCCGGAACGGGTCTAGATTGGCTTTCGGTGGCTACGGAGGCTTCTGGCAGCGGAACTCCCAATCTATTGTGCTCACGAATGTTTTTAGGGTATATGGAGATATATAGGCGGAAGAAGTACGTCAGGGGGGCCACGAGGGGCTCACGAGGGTGGAGGGCGCGCCCAGGGGGTGGGCGCGCCCCCTGCCTCGTGACCTCCTCGCAGATCCCCCAACGTCTACTCCAAGTCTTCTGGGCTTCTTTCCTTCCAAAAAAGAGTTCCGTGAAGTTTCAGGTCAATTGGACTCCGTTTGATTTTCCTTTTCTTCAAAACCCTAAAACAGGGTAAAAAACAGAAACTAGCGCAGGGCTCTGTGTTAATAGGTTAGTCCCAAAAATGATATAAAAGTGTATAATAAAGCCCATAAACATTCAAAACAGTAGATAATATAGCATGGAGCAATCAAAAATTATAGATATGTTGGAGACGTATCTAGCATCCCCAAGCTTAATTCCTGCTCGTCCTCGAGTAGGTAAATGATAAAAACATAATTTTTGATGCGGAGTGCTACTTGGCATAATTTCAATGTAATTCTTCTTAATTGTGGCATGAATATTCAAATCCATAAGATTCAAGACAAAAGTTCATATTGACATAAAAATGATAATACTTCAAGCATACTAACTAAGCAATCATGTCTTCTCAAAATAACATGGCTAAAGAAAGTTATCCCTACAAAATCATATAGTCTAGCTAGCTCCATCTTCACCACACAAAATATTTAAATCATGCACAACCCCGATGACAAGCCAAGCAATTGTTTCATACTTTTGATGTTCTCAAACTTTTTCAATCTTCACGCAATACATGAGCGTGAGCCATGGACATAGCACTATAGGTGGAATAGAATGGTGGTTGTGGAGTAGACAAAAAGGAGAAGATGGTCTCACATCAACTAGGTGTATCAACGGGCTATGGAGATGCCCATCAATAGATATCAATGTGAGTGAGTAGGGATTGCCATGCAACGGATGCACTAGATCTATAAGTGTATGAAAGCTCAAAAAGAAACTAAGTGGGTGTGCATCCAACTTGCTTGCTCATGAAGACATAGGGAATTTTGAGGAAGCCCATCATTGGAATATACAAGCCAGGTTCTATAATGAAAGATTCCCACTAGTATATGAAAGTGACAACATAGGAGACTCTCTATCATGAAGATCATGGTGCTACTTTGAAGCACAAGTGTGGTAAAAGGATAGTAGCATTGCCCCTTCTCTCTTTTTCTCTCATTTTTTATTTTTTTTATTTGGGCCTTCTCTTTTTCTATGGCCTCTTTTCTCTTTTTTTGGGCTTCTTTGGCCTCTTTTATTTATTTATTTATTTTCGTCCGGAGTCTCATTCCGACTTGTGGGGGAATCATAGTCTCCATCATCCTTTCCTCACTGGGACAATGCTCTAATAATGATGATCATCACACTTCTATTTAATTACAACTCAAGAATTACAACTCGATACTTAGAACAAGATATGACTCTATATGAATGCCTCCGGCAGTGTACCAGGATGTGCAATGACTCATGAGTGACATGTATGAAAGGATTATGAACGGTGGCTTTGCCACAAATACGATGTCAACTACATGATCATGCAAAGCAATATGACAAGGATGGAGCGTGTCATAATAAATGGAACGGTGGAAAGTTGCATGGCAATATATCTCGGAATGGCTATGGAAATGCCATAATAGGTAGGTATGGTGGCTGTTTTGAGGAAGGTATATGGTGGATTTATGGTACCGGCGAAAGTTGCGCGGTACTAGAGAGGCTAGCAATGGTGGAAGGGTGAGAGTGCGTATAATCCATAGACTCAACATTAGTCATAAAGAACTCACATACTTATTGCAAAAATCTATTAGTTATCAAAACAAAGTACTACGCGCATGCTCCTAGGGGGATAGATTGGTAGGGAAAGACCATCGCTCGTCCCCGACCGCCACTCATAAGGAAGGCAATCAATAAATAAATCATGCTCCGACTTCATCACATAACGGTTCACCATACGTGCATGCTACGGGAATCACAAACTTCAACACAAGTATTTCTCAAATTCACAACTACTCAACTAGCATGACTCTAATATTACCATCCTCATATCTCAAAACAATCATCAAGTATCAAACTTCTCATAGTATTCAACACACTCATAAGAGAATTTTATTATTCTTGAATACCTAGCATATTAGGATTTTAAGCAAATTACCATGCTATTAAGACTCTAAAAATAATATAAGTGACGCATGAGAGTTCACCTATTTCTATAAAATAAAACTACCACCATGCTCTAAAAGATATAAGTGAAGCACTAGGGCAAATGACAAACTACTTCGAAAGATATAAGTGAAGACCAATGAGTAGTCGAATAATTATGCAACTATGTGAAGACTCTATAACATTTAATAATTTCAGATCTTGGTATTTTATTCAAACAGCAAGCAAAACTAAATAAAATAACATTCTAAGAATGGAAAACATCATGTGAAGAAGCAAATACTTAGGATCAACCGAAACTAACCGATAGTTGTTGAAGAAGAAAGGTGGGATGCCAACCAGGGCATCCCCAAGCTTAGACGGTTGAGAATTCTTGAAATATTATCTTGGGGTGCCTTGGGCATCCCCAAGCTTGAGCTTTTGTGTCTCCTTAATTCCTCTCATATCACGGTCTCCCTAAATCTCAAAAGCTTCATCCACACAAAACTCAACAAGGACTCATGAGATAAGTTAGTATAAACCATTGCAAAAACCTTATCATACTCTACTGTAGAAAATCACTAAAATTATTATTCAAAATTTCATACTAAATGCCTCTGCATATTTAATAGTCCTATCCTCAAATAGAATCATTAAAGAAGCAAACATATGCAAACAATGCAAACATAACAGCAATCTGCCTAAACAGGATAGTCTGTAAAGAATGCAGCAACATCCATACTTCCCTAGCTCCAAAAATTATGAAATAAAATTCCCACTGTAGTAAATTTATCAGAGCTTAATATGCAAAAGGTTTCAACAATTTATCACATTCTTACTTTTCTAGGGAATTATTGCAACAGCGGTAAACTTTCTGTTTTCAAACAGCAACATGTGGACTTCTAAAATAGGCATAGTAAAGGCTATCAATGCCACTTTTATTGAAATAAAAGATGCAAAACATTGTTTAAATAACAGAAAGAAAATCCTAACAAAATAAATGGACGCTCCAAGCAAAACACATATCATGTGGTGAATAAAAATATAGCTCCAAGTAAAGTTACCGATGAACGAAGACGAAAGAGGGGATACCTTCTGGGGCATCCCCAAGCTTAGGCTCTTGGTTGTCCTTGAATATTACCTTGGGGTGCCTTGGGAATCCCCAATCTTAGGCTCTTGCCACTCCTTATTCCATATCCCATTGAATCCTTACCCAAAACTTGAAAACTTCACAACACAAAACTTAATAGAAAACTCGTAAGCTCCGTTAGTATAAGAAAATAAATCACCACTTCAAGGTACTGTAATGAACTCATTATTTATTTATATTGGTGTTAAACCTACTGTATTCCAACTTCTCTATGGTTTATAAACTCTTTTACTAGCCATAGATTCATCAAAATAAGTAAACAACACATGAAAAACAGAATCTGTCAAAAACAGAACAGTCTGTAGTAATCTGAATCAAACATATACTTATGGAACTCATAAAATTCTCAAATAAATTGCTGGACCTGAGGAATTTATCTATTAATAATCTTCAAAAATAATTAAATAAATAGCACTCTCCAAATAAAAATGGCAGCAATTCTCGTGAGTGCTAAAGTTTCTGGTTTTTACAGCATGATCACAAAGACTTTCCCCAAGTCTTCCCAAAGGTTCTACTTGGCACAAAAACTAATTAAAAGCATAAAACCACATCTAAACATAGGCTAGATGAATTATTTATTACTAAACAGGAACAAAAATCAAGGAACAAAAATAAAGTTGGGTTGACTCCCAACAAGCGCTATCGTTTAACGCCCCTAGCTAGGCATGATGATTTCAATGATGCTCACATAAAGGATAAGAATTGAAACATAAAGAGAGCGTCATGAAGAATATGACTAGCACATTTAAGTCTAACATGCTTCCTATGCATAGGGATTTTGTGAGCAAACAACTTATGGGAACAGTAATCAACTAGCATAGGAAGGCAAAACAAGCATAACTTCAAAACTTTAAGCACATAGAAAGGAAACTTGGTATTATTGCAATTCCTGCAAGCATAAATTCCTCCCTCATAATAATTTTCAGTAGCATCATGAAAGAATTTAACAATATAACCAGTACCTAAAGCATTCTTTTCATGATCTACAAGCATAGAAAATTTATTACTCTCCACATAAGCAAAATTCTTCTCATTCGGAATAGTGGGAGTATCATAGGAAACTTGAATACTATAAATTGTTTCCACATTAAAATAGTAATGTTCAGAGAAGGGGTAATCATAATCATGACAAGTTTTATAAATATAATCACTACTTTTTATAGCATAAGTATCATCACAATAATCATCATAAGTAGGAGGCATGCTATCATCATTATAAATTTGCATATCAAAACTTGGGAGACTAAAAATATCATCTTCATTAAACATAGCTTCCCCAAGCTTGGGACAAACATTAATTGCAGCAAATATATTCTCAAAAACATCATCTTCATCAAACATAGCATCCCCAAGCTTGGGCCTTTTCATATCATAAGCATAATCACTTTCATCATCAATAGTATGGATAGCACCAATAGTATAGCAATTATCATATTCTTCCAAGCAAGTGCCAAAAAGATTTTCAAGATCATAAGAAGTATCATTATCTTCCACAATTATATTTTCATGAGGCACAATAGTAATAGGAGCAGCATTATTTGACAGAGATATCTTTTTACCTCTCTTCCTTTTTCTTTTCTTCTTCTTCACCACATCATGTGTGGGTTCAATCCTCTTTTTGGAGCTCCTTATTAGTGAGATTGGTTGAATAGGAGGCTCCTCCTCGTTACCTGATTCATCATAAGAAATAATAGGAGGATATTGAGAAGTCACTTCCCTTTCATTAGTATTCTCTTCATCTTCTATTTGTTTTCTTTTCTTTATGTAATTGGCAATATAAGGATTTTCAATGCAATTCACCGCACAATACATATACATTTCTCTAGATCAAAATCAAGAAGTTTATCAAGGGCAAATTTTGGAATATCCTTAGTTATACGTTTCATTTCTTCATAGCCCATAAGAAAACTAAGTTCATTATAATGTGCAAGGGAAATCAAGTCATCACAATTTTTGGACACGATTAGATCATGAAACAATTTGCATCGGATAATTAAATGACCATGTTCATTACAAAGCTCACAAGTATGGCCAAGAAAATTTAAATTTTCAGCACAATCATCTAGCTCTTCTTGCAATAATTTAGTTTCTAAGTACTTATGATTCTTGCAATATCTATCTTCTCTATTTGGTGTGTACTTACAAACCCAATGCACTCCACAAAAATTGACATGTTTATAGGAGACATTTTCAACATAACTAGTGCAATCATCATTAGTGTCATGGATATTCAAAGAATTCGTACTAACAACATTGCAATCATGCTCATCATTCAAATATTTAGTTCCAAACATTCTAATGCATTCTTCTTCTAGCACTTGAGCACAATTTTCATTTCCATCATACTCACGAAAGATATTAAAAAGATGAAGCGGATGAGGTAAACTTAATTCCATTTTTTATAGTTTTCTTTTATAAACTAAACTAGTGATAAAACAAGAAACTAAAAGACTCGATTGCAAGATCTAAAGATATACCTTCAAGCACTCACCTCCCCGGCAACGGCGCCAGAAAAGAGCTTGATGTCTACTACACAACCTTCTTCTTGTAGACGTTGTTGGGCCTCCAAGTGCAGAGGTTTCTAGGACAGTAGCAAATTTCCCTCAAGTGGATGACCTAAGGTTTATCAATCCATGGAAGGCATAGTATGAAGAGGGTCTCTCTCAAGAAACACTGCAACCAAATAACAAAGAGTCTCTTGTGTCCCCAACATACCCAATACAATGGTAATTTGTATAGGTGCACTAGTTCGGCGAAGAGATGGTGATACAAGTGGTATATGGATAGTATATAAAGGTATTTGTAATCTGAAATTATAAAAATAGCAAGGTAACTAATGATAAAAGTGAGCGTAAACGGTATTGCAATGCGTTGAAACAAGGCCTAGGGTTCATACTTTCGCTAGTGTAAGTTCCCTCAACAATAATATCATAATTGGATCACATAAGTATCCCTCAACATGCAACAAAGAGTCACTCCAAAGTCACTAATAGCGGAGAACGAACAAAGAGATTATGGTAGGGTACGAAACCACCTCAAAGTTATTCTTTCCAATCAATCCATTGGGTTATTCCTATAAGTGTCACAAACAGCCCTAGAGTTCGTACTAGAATAACACCTTAAGACACAAATCAACCAAAACCCTAATGTCACCTAGATACTCCAATGTCACCTCAAGTATCCATGGGTATGATTATACGATATGCATCACACAATCTCAGATTCATCTATTCAACCAACACAAAGGACCTCAAAGAGTGCCCTAAAGTTCTACCGGAGAATCACGACGAAAACGTGTGCCAACCCCTATGCATAGGTTCATGGGCGGAACCCGCAAGTTGATCACCAAAACATACATCAAGTGAATCACGTGGTATCCCATTGTCACCACAGATACGCAAGGCAAGACATACATCAAGTGTTCTCAAATCTTTAAAGACTCAATCTGATAAGATTACTTCAAAGGGGAAACTCAATTCATTACAAGAGAGTAGAGGGGGGAAGAAACATCATAGGATCCAAATATAATAGCAAAGCTCGCGATACATCAAGATCGTATCATCTCAAGAACACGAGAGAGAGAGAGAGAGAGAGATCAAACACATAGCTACTGGTACATACCCTCAGCCCCGAGGGAGAACTACTCCCTCCTCGTCATGGAGAGCACCGGGATGATGAAGATGGCCACCGGAGAAGGATTGCCCCCTCCGGCAGGGTGCCGGAACGAGTCTAGATTGGCTTTCGGTGGCTACGGAGGCTTCTGGCAGCGAAACTCCCAATCTATTGTCCTCACGAATGTTTTTAGGGTATATGGAGATATATAGGCGGAAGAAGTACGTCAGGGGGGCCACGAGGGGCTCAGGAGGGTGGAGGGCACGCCCAGGGGGTGGGCGCGCCCCCTTGCCTCGTGACCTCTTCGCAGATCCCCCGACGTGCACTCCAAATCTTCTGGGCTTCTTTCCTTCCAAAAATTAGTTCCGTGAAGTTTCTGGTCAATTGGACTCCATTTGATTTTCCTTTTCTTCGAAACCCTAAAACAGGGTAAAAAACAGAAACTGGCACTGGGCTCTGGGTTAATAGGTTAGTCCCAAAAATGATATAAAAGTGTATAATAAAGCCCATAAACATTCAAAACAGTAGATAATATAGCATGGAGCAATCAAAAATTATAGATACGTTTGAGACGTATCAGATACCCATGGTGATAGTGGGGTGTTCTATTGATTCACTTGATGTATGTTTTGGCACTCAACTCGTGGATTCCCAGGTGACATTGGGGTAATATATGCATAGGGGTTGATGCACGTTTTCGTCCTTGTTTCTCTGGTAGGAATCTTGGGGCACTCTTTGTGGTTCTTTGTGTTGGATTGAATACTATGAATCTGAAGTTGTTTGATGCATATCGTATAATTGACCCACTGATACTTGTGGTGACATTCGAGTATCTAGGTGACATTAGGGTTGATTGATGTGTGTCATATGGTGTTATTTTACTACGAACTCTAGGGTTGTTTGTGACACTTATAGGAATAGCTCAATGGATTGATCAGAAAGAATAACTTTGAGGTGGTTTCGTACCCTACAAGCAATTTCATCTTATGTTCTCCGCGATAGGAACTTTGGAGTGACTTTTTCAGATTACAAAAACCTTTATCTACTATCACTTGTATCACCATCTCTTCGCCGAACTAGTGCACCTATACAATTTACCATTGTATTGGGTGTGTTGGGAACACAAGAGACTCTTTGTTATTTGGTTGCGGGGTTGTTTGAGAGAGACCATCTTCATCCTACGCCTCCCATGGATTGATAAACCTCAGGTCATCCACTTGAGGGAAATTTGCTACTATCCTACAAAACTCTGCGCTTGGAGGCCCAACACGAGTCTACAAGAAGAAGGTTGTGTAGTAGACATCATTGCTATCATCATCTTTCAGCTTAGCTTTTTCTAGGAACACATTAAAATTCAAGGGAACAGAAGCATGGGCCATTAATCTACAACATAGATTTGCGAAAACTATTAGGACTAAGTTCATGATAAATTTTAGTTCTATTAATCAAATTACTAATGAACTCCCACTTAAATCAACATCCCTCAAGTTGTCTAAGTGATACATGATCCAAATCAACTAACCCATGTCCGATCATCACGTGAGATGATTAGTTTTCAATGGTGAACATCTCTATGTTGATCATATCTACTATATGACTCATGTTCGACCTTTCGGTCTCTAGTGTTCCGAGAGCATGTCTGTACATGCTAGGCTCGTCATGTTTAACCCAAGTATTCTGCATGTGCAAGACTGGCTTACACCCATTGTATGTGAACGTAGAATCTATCACACCCAATTATCACGAGATGCTTCAAAACGATGAACTTTGGCAATGGTGCGTACTTGAAGAAAACACTTTAATCTTGAAATTAAGTGAAGGGATCATCTTATAATGTTAACGTCGTTCTAAGCAAAATAAGATGCATAAAGGATAAACATCACATGCAATAAGAAATGTGATATGATATGGCCATCATCGTCTTGTGCTTTTGATCTCCATCTCCAAAGTAACGACATGATTTCCATCGTCATCGGCACGACACCTTGATCTCCATCATTGCGCCGGGGTCACCTCGTCAACTATTGCTTCTACAACTATTGCTAATGCATAGTGATAAAGTAAAGCAATTACATGGTGCTAACTGATTGACACACAGGTCATACAATAATTAAAGACAACCCTAAGGCTCATGTCTGTTGTTGTACTCATCGACATGCAAGTCGTGAACTTATTACAAAACATGCTCATCTCATACATCAACATATATCATATCACGTCTTGACCATATCACATCACAACATGCTCTGCAAAAACAAGTTAGACATCCTCTACTCTGTTGTTGCAAATTTTACGTGGCTGCTACAGGCAACTAGCAAGAACCGTTATTACCTACCAAAACCACAAGGTGATTAACAAGTTGCTTTTTAACCTTTTGCAAGGACCGTCGTAGTCAAATAAGACTCAACTAAATTGGGAGAGACAAACACCGCTAGCTACCTTTATGCAAAATAAGTTGCATGTTAGTCGGTGGAACCGGTCTAATGTGTGTGGACATGTAAGGTTGGTCCGAGCCACTTCATCCCATAATATCGCTGAATCAAAATAAGACATTGGAGGTAAGCAATATGAACATCATCGCCCACAACTCCTTTGTGTTCTACTCATGCATATCGTCTATGCATATACCTGGCTCTCATACCACTGATGGGAAATGTTGCATGGAAAACAAAAAAATCTATGCACACTCAAGATCTATCCATGGAGATGCATAGCTACGAGAGGGGGAGAGCATCTACATACCCTTGTAGATCACTAAGCGGAAGCTTTTATCAACGCGGTTGATGCAGTCGTACACCTTCACGATCCGTTCCAATCAAGCACCAAATGCACGACACCTTCGCTTTTAGCACACGTTCAGCTTGATGATGTCCTCGCCTTCTCGATCCAGCAAGAGGGGAGAAGTATTATATGAATTCCGGCAGCACGACGGCGTGGTGACGGCGGTGGTGAAACTTTTCCGCAGGGCTTCGCTAAGCACAACGGATTTGGACGAAGGACGAACTAGAGGGAGAGGGGGCGCCGCACATGGCTTGGGGATCCGTGGTATGTGTTGCCCCTCCCCTCCTCTCATATATATATATATATAGGTGGAGGGAGAGGAGGCAGGCCTAGGTGTGCCCCCCCTTCCTTCCTTTAGGCGTGAAGGAGAAGGCAGGAGGGGGGCCGACAGCTGCCCTGCCTCAGGCGCACCCCCTTCCATATTTGGTGCATGGGGGAGGAAGGAAAGGGGGCGGCTGCCCTAGGGCGCACCCTCCTTCCTTCAGTGCATGGGCAGGGGAAATGGAGCGCGCCCAGTCCCTTGTTGGCTGGTGCGCCTCCCTCCTTTGGCCCATGAGGCCCACCAAGTAGGTATAACTTACCGGTGGCCTCCTGGAGCCCCTTCTGGCACTCCGATGATAATCCGGTGCTTTCTAAAACTCTTCCGGAGACCAAATACTATCATCCTATATATCAATCTTTACCTTCAGACCATTCTGGAGCTCCTAGTAATGTATGTGATCTTATCCGGGACTCCGAACAACATTCGGTTACCAACATACATAATTCACATAGTACTATATCGTCAATGAACATTAAGCGTGCGGACCATACGGGTTCGAGAATGATGTAGACATGACCGAGACGCTTCTCCGGTCTATAACCAATAGCCGGACCTGGATGCCCATATTAGTTCCTACATATTCTACGAAAATCTTTATCGGTCGAACCTTTATGACAACATATGTAGTTCCCTTTGTCCGTCAGTATGTTACTTGCCCGAGATTCGATCGTTGGTATCTCCATATCTAGTTCAATCTCGTTACCGGTAAGTCTCTTTACTCGTTCGATAATACATCATCTTGTAACTAACTCCTTAGTCACTTTGCTTGCAAGCTTCTTGTGATGATGTATTACCGAGAGGGCCCATAGATACCTCTCCGTCATATGGAGTGACAAATCCTAATCTCGATTCACGCCAACTCAACAAACACATTCGGAGATACCTGTAGAGCACCTTTATGATCACCCAGTTACGAAGTGATGTTTGATAGCACACAAGGTATTCCTCCGGAGTCCGGGAGTTGCATGATCTCATGGTCGAAGGAATGTGTATTTGACATTAAGAAAGCAGTAGCAATAAACTGAATGATCATATGCTAAGCTAACGGATGGGTCTTGTCCATCACATCATTCTCCTAATGATGTGATCTCTTTATCAAATGACAATTCATGTCTATGGTGAGGAAACCTTAACCATCTTTTGATCAATGAGCTAGTCTAGTAGATGCTTACTAGGGACTTGGTATTTGTTTATGTATTCACACATGTATTTAAGTTTCCAATCAATACAATTATAGCATGAATAATAAACCTTTATCATGATTAAGGAAATATAATAATAACCACTTTATTATTGCCTCTAAGGCATATTTCCAACAATAGGGCGCGCCCTGGGGGGTGGGCACGCCCCCTGAGCTTGTGGCTCTTGGGTGGCCCCTCTGGTATATTCTTTCGCCAATATTTTTTATATACTCCATAAAAATTCTCCATAAATTTTCAAGTCAATCCGAGAACTTTGATTTTTGCACAAAAATAACACCATGGCAATTCTGCTGAAAACAGCGTCAGTCCGGGTTAGTTCCATTCAAATCATGCAAATTAGAGTCCAAAACAAGAGCAAAAGTGTTTGAAAAAGTAGATACGATGGAGACATATCAGGGTCTGCTTCCTCCAAAGCAAGTCCCAAAGCATTTCCTCTTTGGTGAAAGAAGATCAAGACGGATCGGTGAGCCAGGGCGGATGTCATCGCCGAGCCCACCGGCGCATCAGGACGACTACTTTACCAGGTTGAGACCGCCTTTAGTCAGGATAAGCCTGGGCGCGTGTCCCCCTTTGAATTTCCACCCTATGGCCACCCTTTCCCATTGATATTCTCGGGAAAGAGGACCAAGGCACTACAAAAGGGGTAGGGCCACCTCCATGTAAGGGGATTGAGCCATTCTCCCCAACCTCTTGTCTACATCGAGCCACATGCTCTCCATTACAGAGCAATCCAACACAGGAAGGAGTAGGGTATTACACCAGCATAGTGGCCCTAACCTAGGTAGCTCGCGTGTCCCCTTCGTGTCCGGTGAGAGCCAGCGTGCCCGTCGTGATTCCGTCGTAGTTGTCGTTGTGTCGTAGGTCGCCAAGCAAAGCTACCCAGAGTTCGAACCCTAGTTATTGGAGAAGTTTCTTGGACGCAGATCCGAGACTCTGACACATACATAAGACAATATTCATGCAAAAGGAATACTTGCATGAATTGTAAATAAGAGGAAAGCACACACATGCAAAAGGCTATTTGGTTTAGTTCATGAATTTGAAAGAAGAACTTGCAGATTCGATTAAAATTCACATTTGATTATTTTTGAGGATTTGAGAAAGTTCACAAAATTGAAAAAAGTTCCTAAATTTGAAAACATCCACAAATTTGAAAGAAGTTTAGGGATTTGGAAATGTTCACAAAATTTAAAAAGGCTCATGAATTCTAGAATTCTTTGTGCTTTTTAAAGACTTAATGAATTTGAAAAACACAAGTTCATACAAAATTTAAATGAAAAGTATCATTCAGTTGCACAAGCTAGTAAAAGACCATCAAGGTATCCGTTCCGGAAAAGAATGAATTCCCATTTTGCACAGGTTCAAAACGTTAACGAATTCAAAAAAAAAGTATTTGTGAAGTCAAAATAGATCGCAATTTGAAGATAAATATTTTTGAGTAGGAAAAACTGTTAGTGAATCCAAAATTTATTTGTGAATTAAAAAATGTTTGCATATTTCAAAAAAGTTCATGAATTAGAAAACAACTCGTGGATTTTAAAAAAGTTATGAATTTTAAAAAAATGTGGATTTGAAAATGTTTGTAAATTTGGAAAATGTTGATGAACTCCAATTTTTTAACAAGTTTGAAAAACGCTCAAGGATTTGAAAATTTTCATGAACATGGAAATTGTTCATGTACTCGAAACAAGTTCATAAATTAAAAAAAATATCGTATTTTAGAAAAGTTGTAAATTGAAAAAATTCAGAAATTAGGAAAATGTTCATGGTTTGAAAAAATCAGGTATTTGGAAGAATTTCACAAAACTGAAAAGGTACCCAAATTTGAAAGTAGTATTGTGATTTGGTAAATGTTCATGAAATTGAAAAAGGCTCATGATTTTAAAACTGTTTGTAGTTTTTTAAAACACTTTACAAATTTAAAAAAAAGTTCATGGAAAATTAAAGGAAAAAGGGAAAGGCAAATAAAAGGAAAGGAAAAAAAGGAAAAATAAAAGAAGAAGAACAAGAAAAGCAGAAGAAAAGACCAGACAATAACCAAAAGAAAATACAGAGAAAAAACCACAAAAGCTAGAACAAAACTCAGGAAAAAAATTCCAAAGAAACGGAACCTGAGTAATCAACGAGAATCTACTAGAACAATCCCAAAACTAGTGAGGGGAAAAAGAGAAACATGGGTTGGCTCAATAGAACCGACAAAGAGTTATGTGTTAGCCTTGCATACGAAAACAGCTATAATTGGTGCTATAGGCGGCGAATAATATTTCACTTTGTCAAGAACTACTAACCAATGTTTATGGCGCCAGCAAACGTGTTGGCGTTCGCGTGTCTCTATGGCCGGCCGCAGCGTAAATAGCACTCTGGTCGGTCGCTCAGTGGTTGGTTGGTTTGATTGCCATTTTTTACAGCATCTCCATCCTTTAGTTCCACAAGCTAGTAAAAAGACCAGCAAGCTATTGGTTCAAAAAACAAATCCAAATTTTAGTTTTCTATAGATTACAAAGTAATAAATTAATTTTTCCACATGTTTTAAAAAATTACATGAATTTGAAAAACAAATGTTGATGAACAAACATAAATTGCAAGTTTGGGAAAATATATTTGTGAATAAAAAAAATATTCGTGAATTAGGAGAAATATTCGCAAACAACAAAAAATGTTCTCCAATCGAAAAATGGTTCGTAAATTTGAAAAATGTTCACCGGTTTTAAAAGTGCACATATTTACAAAATTGTTCACAAATTTCAATCTACGTCATGGATTACAAAAAGTTCACAAATTTGAAAAAGAAAATCCTCGATATGATAATTTGCATGATCTGGAAAACATTCATGAACTCCAATTTCTTAATGAATTTGAAAAACATTCAGGGATTTGAAAAGTTGTGAATTTTGGAAAAATGCTCATGAACTAAAAAGATCATAAATTAAAAAACATGGATTTGGTAGAAATACCCCAAATAAAAAAAAGTTCATGAATTCGGAAAAAGTTGATGACCTTATAAAATATTCACAATTTGGAAGAAGAATCGAGGATTTGAAAAAGTTTACAAAGTTATGAAAAGTTTCCAAATTTGAGAAACATGCACAAAGTTGAAAGACGTTCGACGATTAGGAAAATGTTTACAAAATTAAAGTTTATGATTTTGAAAACAATCATGAAAAATTAAAATGAAAAAGAGAAGAAGGAAATGAAAGAGGAAAATTATAAAAAAAAGAAATAAATAGAAAAAATCAGAGAATAACCGAAAGAAAATACAAGGAAAAAGGGAGCAAAACAGTCAAAAAAACCCAAAAAACTGAACCCGAATGACCACATAGAAACTTTGTTTCTTTGAGGGAAACCACAAAGAATCTTCTAGAACAAGAACAAAACCCCTGAAGAAAAAAAAACTAAAAGCTGGGCTGGTCCATTAGAACTAACGAAGAGTCGTGTGTGGATGTTCAGAGAGCAACTAGTTGAGGAGCGCTCCTTCGGGAGCCTCCCAACGAGGGGGTGGACTGAGAGCATGCCACTTGGTGCGCTCTCAACCGCCGTCACATGTCGCATTCTGTGCGCTCTTTTCGAATTTTTCCTGCACGCGTTTTCGGCTATTTAGACGGGTTTTTTTGGTTTTTTTGGCATTTTGGTTTTCCACCGGTCTCTCATAGCTTTTGTACCAAAGAAATTCCTTTTTTTATATTTTTACGTGAAAAAACATGGTTTTGTTTTTTTCTTTCGTGAGAGGCGTGAAAAGAAACAAGTTTTCTTTTTTTTTTTTCCTTCTGCCAGAGGCACAATTTTGCTTTCGCGAGAGGCACGACCGTGCCTCTTGGAAACAAAAGAAAACATGTTTTCTCTTTTTTTCTTCTTCTATGAGTGGCACGATTCTGCTTCCGAGAGAGGCACTGTTGTGCCTCTCAGAAACGGAAAAAATGTGTGTTTTTTTGCTATCGTGAGAGGCATGACCGTGTCTTTCGGAAACGGAAAAAAGACGTGTTTTTTTTGTGAGAGGCACGGTTTTGCTTCCGCGAGAGGCACGGTTGTGCTTCTGCGCCGTGCCACTCGGAAACGAAAAAAGACGTCCTTTTTTCCTTTCGTGAGAAGCATGGTTTTGGTTCCGCGAGAGGCACGATCGTGCCTCTTGAAAATGAAAAAAAACATATTTTATGTTTTTTACCTTCCGTGAGAGGCGCGGCCGTGCCTATCGGAAAAAAACGTGTTCTTATTTTTTTCTTTCGTGAGAGGCATGGTTTTTTTGGAAAAAAAGTTCATCAAATCCAATCAACATGGCATCTAATTTTGAAGATCTCGGTACGGTTTGAGATTTGGACGCACGGTTTAGAAGACAAAACATTTTGAATAAACGGATCTACGGAAAAAGTTAAAATTCCCAAGTTGCGACAAGCAACATGCAGCATAACACTTGTCACAACATGAGAAAAATGAAAATGATTTTTGAAATGAGTACTTTTTAATTAGCGATTTCGGTACAAAAATGGCTATAACTGATGCTTTAAGCGGCAAATGATTTGCCATCTACCCAACAAAGCCTAAGGAGAAATGCCTTTAATGGGCTATAAACTTTCCAGTGTGTTTTTTTAAGCAAGAACCCGGGCTAGTAGGGCTTTGAATGGGTATTCTGATACGGGCCAAGGAACCAAGACGTGCTAACGGGCCATTTACCATATACTTCTCTTGTTTGTCTAAAAAAAACTGTTTCTCTTGTCTAAAAAAATGGTTTCTCAGTCGTGTCTGTTTCCCTAATAAAAAAATAAAAAAATCGCAGCGTGCTTCGTTCCCCAGTGCGTCTCGTTCATACCTCTCCTGTCGGCCCGTGCCTATCCATGTAGTACTTTATAGTAATCTAAATGCTTTTATATTTGTTTAAGAAGGGAATACATGAAAATGAACTGCGCGAGTGCACGTGATAGATATATGTCATCATCTTCATCACTGGTGACGTGAAATATACGTGTACGTACAGCATGTCAAAAAAGAAGATATGTGTACATGTAACGCGGCCGGTTCAGGGGTGCTGCAAAGGAAGACCCGGCGACGCACGCCACACGACCAACGCACGACAAGACGTTCACACTTGTGTTGTGTGACACCAAAGTTGGGAACGTAAAAAGAAAAGACACCAAAGCTGGGAGCGTTCAACACTGGCTCGAAGCCGAGTGGGCTAGTGTGGTGCATCGCAAGTGCGCGCGTCAGCGCGTGTGTGCACGCAGATCTGAACGAGGCGGCGGTTGCGCCCGCAGCTCCTCCCGAGTCGGTGCAGCGCTCAGCTCAGCCGATATGACCACGGGAGTACGCCGCGCGACGTACGCAACGACGGCGCCGCCGGCGACCCGGCTCTCTAACTCTCTCTCCGGCTCGCCAATCGCAACGTGCTCCGGCGTCCGGCCTGCGTGACAGCCACGGCCGGTAACATGTATGTGACGCGCTCGACGTGCGTGCGTGCGTCTGGCTGTCGCCCTCCCATCCATCCAGCCCCGCCGCGGGTGGGTGGATCGGTCAAGATGCTGGCTGGCTGGTGGTTGCGTTGCTTGCCGGGACGGTGCGCTCCCCTGGCGCCGTGCTGTGCCCGCACGGTTCTCCTCGCCTCGCCTCGCCTCGGCGCGCGACGTTGCGCGCCCACGCACCATGCATGCGTGCGCTCGGCGGGATCTTCTTCTCCGTACGTCTCGCGCCCGGACCCGGCCAAATACTCACCCCGTCTCACGGGCGGCATCCATGTCAGCGTCGCACTGTCGCGCCCGCGATCGCGCGCTTCACTTCCGCGATCTCCGAGATCCGCATAGGTCCCTTCAGTGACATCAGTGCTGCACAGGATCGAGTACCGCCGGCCGGTCGCTTTCGGAGCATGTCTCCTCGGACGCATGGAGAACAGTCAGTGCGGCACGTCTTGACCCCGGGCAACCGTCGCAGCGCTGTCCGGGGCCGCGTCGAGCCACTGTCGGCCGGCTCGCTGACGCCGACTCGCGCGCACCCAAACCCCTGCCGGCCGGTCAGCGGCGACGTGGTTGGCCGATCCACACCTCGACGGCCGGAAAAGCGAGCAGACTACTCTCGCGCTTTTGCGTCCGCCTCCTGTCACCGGCTCGCCATTGCCATCTGCCTATCTTGATCTCTCCCGGTGAGTGGACTGGTCCAAGGACTAGTTTGAAACGGCCACTATTGCTTGCTCCATTGGCCGGGTCGGTTGCAATGAGAGATCCTTTTCTCCCATTGGCGGTGCATGCATGGTCTAGCTTGTGGGACTCGGTCACCTACTATGTCCATGGATCGACCACCGTTCCCTCTTGCTCTCACCTTTCTGCATTCGGCTTTGACCAACCTCTTAGACCATAAGAGAACGTAAAGTGCATTGTGCAAAACATATCGCGACCGATGATTCCCGATGGAATGTAGGTGCGGTGCTCGTCTGCTCGACGTCTGACGACCGGTCAAATACCTGGAGCATGCTCAATAGGTTCGAGCTCTAGATCTGTCCGGTGTTTGTTACTATCCGATGATGACGAGTGTGCAATATTGACCATGCACATGCAGATCACAATGCCCGTTAGTTTTTGAACATTCACGGCACATCTAGTCGTGCAATACTGGTAAAGCTCCTTTTCACGCCATGCATGCGTGATTTACCAAAGTACATCCCTTGCTGAAGATTTCTTTCTGAGAAAACCCACACGTACGGGACACTAATCAATTTCCAAGCTAGTACTAGGCCCCAAACCAAATAGTATAGTACATCTATCTATTAGGCTATTGTACAGACAGGTCTCGGGCGGATCTGACTCAGACTCAACTTTGATCCATTCAGGAACTGGAACGAGTATATATATTAAGTCATGAGGTGCACAAAGAATCTTTATTGACACGCATAATACTTTACTTGCATTAGAAAAGTAGAGTATGATTAACAACACGCATAACAACTCAAAATCGATTGTTACATGCTGGGAAGCTTCAAAAAACTCATAATTAAACTGATCCTATAATCTTTTTTGCCCTGATAGCTTTGGGAACTTGAACCAACTTTGTTGCATGAATCTTATCGTGGCGACCGACTGTATCGTTGTGCCTCAGTCTTTCCCTCACTCCCACACGACAGGATATCATATTATTAAGGGTGCAATGATGGATTAGTACAAGATCTAGCTAGGCGCCCTACAATGCAGGTCCTTTAAGCTGTACTTTGCCCTAACAAAAAATGCACTACGTCAGATAATAAACACAAAAATTCTTCAAAGTAGGCTATTTCACTTTGTGTGTTACAATTTTCTGCACAGAAAATGGTGGGCGTGTCGCTCACTCATTACACAGGCAAGCATTTTCTTTTTTAGAAAAGGAGGCATAAACCCCAGCCTCTGCATCACATTGATGCACACAGCCATTTTATTAAAAATCAAAGAGGTCCAAAAGTCTCCTCAAGCATTATCAAAATATCATAAAGAAACCAATGTCACACGCGGCCAAAACAAAAAAGCCACAACCGGCTAAAATAGCTTAAGCTGCCTACACACCTAACCTATTACTGGACCGCCATCCATATCGGTTGTAAGTATCCCATGCAACCGTTTCCCATCGGTTGCACCCAATAGCCATGTGCGCCCTGTGGTCCGTATGGCTCAGCAAGGACCACGTACGGATCCATGTAGACGCTCTGAAGATGACCTGCAAAAAATTAGTACTACCTCCGTTTCAGTTTACAAGTCCTGCGCGTATATCCAGGTTGCCAATTTTATCACCCTAATATAAACTATATAACACAAAAATTATATCTTTTGAAAGTAGAAACTCCGAAGTTTATGTTGGTATATTTTTTGTAATATATGACTTGTATTAGGTTGGTCAAATTGACGATCTAGGAGTACGCGCACGCCCTGTAAACTGAGAGAGAGGTAGTAATGTGTTGTCTGTTAAAAGCCATGTCATTCCGACAATTCCATACTCCCTCCTTTCTGGTTTATAAGGCTCAATTCAAAATTCTCACCAACCAAGGTAGATGGTGAGTGGTGGAATACTTTTTATAGTTTGCAAAAGCACCCAATTAATGCTCTTGTTTTCCTCAAAAGAGTATGTTTACCAATGCATTAATTGCAATGCATGCATGCATAAATTACATGCATTGGTCAATTTTCTCTTGGTACTCCACTTGCATGCAATGATTTAATGCACCGTGGAATTTGAACATGTGATGGAAAACAATCAAATTGAGCCTTATGAAATGGAAAAACTAAAATTTTGAGATAAGCCCTATAAACCGGAAAGGAGGGAGTATAGCCCAAAGCAATGCACATGCTCTGACTCTGATTTGTGCTGTTGTCTGAGGTCTCACCCCGTTCAGCCAGTTATGAAAGAATTGTGATATTGAAGTTGGCGGATTGACATTAAAAGCCACATGAATAGTTCTCCAGAGTAACCTAGCAAGCGGACATTTGATAAACAAATGTTCAATTGTTTCGTTTTGATCACAAAAGCAACAACGGGAACTCCCTACCCAATTACGTTTGGCTAGGTTATCTTTGGTTAAAATGACACCTTTGTGAACAAACCACATAAACACTTTTATTTTCAACGGCACTTTAATCCTCCAAATATGGCCCGACCTTGGGATGTCTTCGGTATTGATTAAATCCGTATACATAGTTTTAACCGTGAAGACTCCTGACACCGTTAACTTCCAAACTATCGTGTCATTGGCATCCGACAGATTAATATCCATTAATCCACGCACGAGATGCAACCATGTATCCCAACGTGGACCTACAAGTGCTCATCTAAAATGAATATTGAGCGGACTGGACTATAACACTGAAGCAACCAAAACATCTTTCCGTTGTGCAATGTTATATAAACTTGGATACTGCAACGCTAATGGAGTGTCCCCTAACCAGGTATCCTCCCAGAATCTAGTTCATTGCCCATTCCCTACTCTAAATTTCACTCTGTTAAAGAAAGCAACTTTCGTCCTCATAAGTCCTTTCTAAAACGGTGAGTTGGTGGGTTGTGCCGTTACATGAGCCAAAGACTTCGCATATAAGTATTTGTTACGCAATAACTGCAGCCACACACCCTCTGTCTCTACTGAAAGACGATATAACCATTTGCTCAGCAAGCATCTGTTTTTTACCTCTAAATTCTCAACACCCAAGCAACCCTGGTCCTTCGGTCTACAAATTATATCCCACCTGGCAAGCCTATATTTAGCCTTGTTCTCATCAGCATGTTAGGGTTAAAATCTACTATCCCCTGTGCTTTTGTGTTTCAAAACTACTTCACAAACGATACAGGCTGGACGATTCAGGCACGTTAGTTAATCAACCGGCTTCGTTGCGCCAAGTCCAGCGTATGAATGGTCTGATTTGCACTATCGTCCAACAACTGTCCAACATGTATCGTGTACATAGCAGCACTCTTTGTGTTTCTTCCTCTTGCTTCTGAGTTCGGACAAGTGTTGGCTAGCTAGCTATTGTACCTGTCACCGTGTGTCGACAACATAAGATAATATGATCCGACCTTCACGTATGCACATTATAAGTTTGTAAGCATCCACTAAACTCTCACCCACTGTACGTCCGGGGGCTACATGCTAGACTTTCTCAGTGCCGTTACGAAATTTTCGATCTTTTCCATCATGGATCCCTTGGAACTCGAGGGTTTCCATTTAGGACAAAGCAACCGAAAGCTGGTGGATGCACACATGTTAAACAAAGCACGGACAGCCCAAAGAGCAAAGGCATCATCAACCTCCCAGCTCCTAGCACCCGATCACCAACAACTAGTACACGTCACTACCCCAGTTGCCAAAAACGGCAAAAAGTCCGGCGCATCGATGCCCTACACGACCAGCTCGAGCTTAGCTTAGCTTATCCCAATCACGGCACTGTTGGTCGGTCTGCTAGCTTAGCCGCGCCGGCCGGACTCGATCGCAAACTCCAAAGCGATCAAAAGCGAAGCTTAGAAAAATGGCGAAAGGAGCTACATGTCGCATGCAACGTTCCACCGTCCTTTTTATCCAAGCAACGGATATGTTTTTTCTGCACCGTTTTTCGGTGCCGCCACACGGACGGGTTGCCCGGATTCGTCAATGCATGGGTCCGGTCCGTCGCCCGCGCGTGCAAAACCCTTTTCCTCTTTGTTGAAACGCTGCGCCGCGTGCGACACTTGTCGGGATGATGGAGTGGGTTGTTGGGCACGTAGATCCTTTGTCCATATTGGTTGGAGCATTGGAGTCCATGAAAATGACCTGCATGCGTGTGTAGTGAGGGGCAGTGTTGTTGGTGTGTGAATCTGTGTCGACGACGAACCAGGCATGCGTGCATATCCAACAAAGTTTCAACTTCGAAATGGTCACGTGTAGTCGTGGCAAGAAATTAAAAGAAATGGTATCGTGCTCTGTTGTGCGACTCCGACGTGTCCAGTGCAGTGTGTTGCACGAGCGCCCAAGCATCTAGGAGCCAGAATAGCCGGGGCTTTTTCGGGACTTGACACACGTGCATGCATGAAATAACAAACATGCACGACACGGGAGTCTCCTGTCGAGCTGCATGGATGGAACAAGTAAGAGAGAGTCATGCTTATAAACTTTGTTTTTTGAGGTGCATGTTTGTAAACTTGAATGAAAGAATACCCGTAGTAATTTGTACATGATTTTGCAGGAAGTAGTAAGACATTTGAACCAATGGCGGAGGCAGGAATCGTAAGTTTATAATTTTGGGAGGGGCCCGATTAAGAAAACATAACAAAAAAAATACTGTTCAGGCCCAAAATACAAAGAAGTGACTAATGTTGGGGAAGGTCGGGGCCCCTGCCCCCCCCCCCCCCCCCCCCCCCCCCCCCCCCCCGGCCTCCGCCACTGATTTGAACACGAACAAATGGTAGTTAACAGAGGTGGGCTGTGAGCCCTATTGCCAGATGGAGCCCACTGGCCTCAAGGACTTGCATAACTGGTTTGGTTAGATGCATGCATGGAGCTGTGCAAAGTTTGTACTAACTGGCTAGCTAGCTCCCTAGCCTCTTGGAAAAAAGTGGGTTTATGTTTTTATGATTGGGCACTACTCAAGTGCAAAGAACATTTTGTGAAGGCCGCCTTCTCGTTACTGTGACTTTGTCACTAAGCTCACGAACACATGTAGTGCAGTGACGACCTGATCAAAGCCGTAGACCAACCCCTACGCACCACCCCTTCTCAACAAGGAACCAAACCAAAATTCCCTTGAATCTTGACCTAATGGGACACTGACCATCTTTTTCAAAATAAATAATGGATAATATGGGCATTGTTTGAGCTTTGATGTGCGTGCGTGCGTGCGTGTGTGTTGGGGGGTGGTGGTGGTGGGGGGGGGGGTGGAGATAAGGGGCAATCAGTAGCCTACCTAAAGCGCCAAGACATGACATTTGGTACAGAAGCGAGTTGAGATAAATGTTGTGTGCAACGCTCTTACTAGCAGCTACCCACAATACAACATTTGGTCAGGCCACTTTCTTCCCTGCTAGTGTTACCTTTGATTATCATAGTGCTATGATCATGTCCACTGGTCGAGCATTACATTTTTACAGTTTCTTTCCGTCCCTCCTTTGCCCCGACAAGCCCTGCTACGCCATCCTCTCTCACCAATGACAGCCCAGGGTTTTCCATCTGAAAGGGCTATTTTATTTGTCCCCTAAAAGGCAGGGGGTACTTTATAAACTTAATGCATGGTTGGTGCAGTGTCACACGTGGCGTTACCGTTGTCGTCCAAGGTATATATTATCATCTAATTATTTTATGGTCCTTTTCGAAAAAAGAAACTTTTATGGCTGTCTTAGTAAAAGTTCACATGTAGAGAGATAATTTAGCATGCTAGTTTTATGCATGAGCATGGCCGCCATGCAATGATGATGATCATGATACTTTCTATCACCTCGTTCGGTCATCCTACTCATCTTTTCAGCCACATGCTTTGTATTATTGCTGAATTAAGCTATGTACTCCCCGCAAGAAAATAAAATATAAAAGAATTAAGCTATGCACTGGCTTTGTTAACAGGATACCCAAGCTATGTGAGTGATATAGAAAACTATACCAGTGACTCGTAAACCTTACGGTCCCAAATAACACACTAATTCATGATGGTGCTTAAAGTGTCCTCCAGGATTAATAAAGGAACTGCCGCTCAGTGGTGTGGTCCTAATGGCATCGCACACATCTTGATGACATGGAAAGTTAATCTGCATTGTAATAGTCATGTTTACTTTTTATTTTTTATTTTTTTGCGAGAAAACTTCGGATATACTCATTAACTGTTAAGGTAGTACAAAGAAAACTAGAAGAAAAAATTACATCCAGGTCCGTAGACTACCTAGAAACGACTACAAGCACTAAAGCGAGACGAAGGCGTGCTGCCGTCATCGCCCCTCCCTCGTCGGAACCGGGCAAACATTGTTGTAGTAGACAGTTGGGAAGTTGTCGTGCTAAGGCCCCATAGGACCAGCACACCAGAACAGCAACCACAGCCGTTAAAGAGAAACATAGATCAGAAGGATCCAACTTGTAGACGCACAGACGGAGACGAGTGAAGACCAGATCCAGTCGGATCAACCGAAGACAAACATCGACCGGATCCCACAAGATCCGTCGGAGACAAATCTCCACACGCCTTCCGATGACGCTTGAAACATCACCGGGACGGGGGCTAGGCGGGAAGGACCTTATTCCATCTCTAAGAAGCCGCCACCACCTCGTCTTCTTGACGATGGCACAAATCCTAACAAAACTCAAAAAATCACATGAAAGCGGAGCCCTCTCGCTAGCAAGGGCCAGGATCCACCGCGCCTTCATGGTCCAAGGACCATAGGAGACGAGGCGGACCGGCGGCGCGGCGGCCAGAGACAAGGAAACCCTAGATGAGAGTTCCTAGGAGGGCATGTTTACTTATTAACTTCGAATAGTACTTATTGTACTACTTTGATAACCTAATATGTTTAGGGCGAGTGCTAGGCACCGGCTGTTTGGCCCAAGTCTCGGCCGGTAGGCCAGCAGCCATTCGATTCGACCACGCAGAACCGTCTGAACGTCACTTCTTCTTCAACCTCACCTATAAAGGGGAATCCCTCCTCGTCTCTGTGGCGCACTACTCCGCCTCCCCGTGTGCTGCTCTGGTGAGGGTAGAGGCCGGCCGCTCGCACAACGACGCTTCGCAATGCCGCCCCTCCATTACTCATCGAAAAACCTTTCGCCACTCGTCAATTCCGGTTGAAGATCCACCGCTAACAAGTTGCAAACTCCCGTCGTCGACTAGTTGCAACTCCAACCGTCAAAGCTCCATGGTTCCGGCACTCGATGCACCACCGCCGCCTTGGCCGTCAATGCTTGCTGCACGGGATTGCATGAACGGCGGCACCAGTCAGCGCCTTTGAATTGGTGTAGTGAAAAATCTTCGCTAGTTGTAGCAAAAACGATGACAGTTGTAGCAAAAGCAACAGTTTGTACCAACCCTAAATAAGGGCTGCATCTCTATATAACATGGATGTAGCTTCGCACATGTACAGTTGTATCATTTACACCTACCGTTTGCAGCTTCCTGGTCATAGGTTGAAGCCGCCTGCCGTCGCTGATCACAAGTTCACCATCGTTGGATGCAACATGTCAGTCCACCCGCCTAAGCATTTTTGTTGCCAGTCATAGCTTTTCCACAACGCGGTTGCAGCTTCCTGATCTCTCCAGCTGCATCCATTTGTCATCGCCGGCCATAAAACTGCACATCGGCCGATTGTAGCAAAAAAGCAATACAGTTGTAGAAAAAAGCATTTGTAGTTCCAGCTCGCTTATTGGTTGAAGCCAAAACCAATTGTGGTTCCATCTTTGGCTTCGGTAAGTTGCAGCAAAAAAGAATGCTGGTTCCAGCTTCGTCCTCCGCTCGTCGGGGTTGCAACCACTGTCTTTGTCATCCATGGAGGCTCGTCAGATAACCCTTGGTATGGAGGCACGGCGCGGTCCCAACACCTCCGTCGCGGGATCTCGTGACACACCAAAAAATGGAGGAAGACAACTCATGGTGCGCACGGGAATGGCAGCTCGGGAGAACGCCGATGAGGCTGGATGTGCACGGTGGGAGAGAAGCTAAAACATGACAAGGCTTTGTGATTGGGCCCCACCACGCCCACGTGTCGCGACTTGGCTTGTTGTAGCGCGCACGTGGATGCGAACGGCCGAAGCTTCGGCCAGTCGGTCGGCGGGAAACATTTCCCTATATTTAATTACCTAGAACCATCATATGATTTGTTTTTTAATGGAGAGACATGCAACTTTAAATTAATGAAACTCAAACAACCTATAGGGATAAAAGGTGATGATAAATCATCTTACAAGGGAAAGAACTAGAAAAGGAAAACAAAACTAATATAAACTAGACACACCACTTAAAATTGCTCTTATGCCTCTTCAATCATAACGACTGCCGACAAAAGGTGACTCAAAAAAATTGAGCGCTGAAGACAGTAGGAGAGGCTCCTACTAACATTAGTTAACTTTTTAGAATGGTTACAAGGTTTCCATCCTCACATCCTATCCGGCTAAACAGGGTTAGGCACCAACTTGGGGGGCCACCCTTTTAGGGAGGGGTATGTGAGGAGGTATTACAAGAGAGGGGAATTAATCTAAACTATTACACATATCTAGTTAATTGAAGCAATGAACCTACTCACAAACCCTCTCAAGGCAGGTTTGACTCTGTGGATCAGGAGGGCAAAGTAATTCTTGAATCTTTCGCTCCATGCGCTTATGGAGTGTGGTATCCCTCTGAAAATTTTATTGTTACGTTCCATCCTTATACTTCACGCTCCTGTCATAAAAACCTCCATGTACATTGGCTGCGTCTGGCAGCTTCGCCCTGAATAAGTGGCCCTAAGGCGATGGGAGTCGACCGTACAGGTAAGGTGTATGGAGGACCAACATTGCACACTGAAGGGGCATCCGAAAAAAGATGCTTAACTGTTTCTTCGACTTCTCAATGACAAAGAGCACAATTGATGTTCTCTCCAACGTTTAGTGCCTTCTACGCAACATATTTATTGTGTTTATCCTATCCATCGCAAGGAGCCACGCCAAGACCTTGATTCTCATGGTGCATCTAGATTTCCAAATCCACCGAAATGTATCATCAGCCTCTACATCCAGGAAATAATTTGCATAGAATTTGCTCGACAAACATGCATCACCCTACCAACACATCCAAGCACCAGGGCCAACACAAGGCACCACAGGTACCGCGAGGATCTGCATTTCCTACACTTCCAACCCGGCCCGTGTCATGAGCGGTGTATAGACTCCTTCATTCACAGTCTCGATGGACAAGAATTCCGCTATCGATGCATCTTTAACTCTGGTGAATGAGAATGCTCTTAGATGAGAGACCTCCAGGGTTTGATCTAGCCATTGTTCTTTCCAGAGTAGCGCACTGGTGTCATCTCCTACATTCACATGGGTTATCCCATGATAAATGTCGATGAAACTCATGATGTCTCGCCACCAGAAGGATTCACATGGTTCAAATGTGTGCGGGATCACCCCATCATAATAGGTAGGCCATACCAGGTTGCACCAGGGGACGTACTTTTTGTTATAGAAGGAGTGTAGTAATTTCAACAATAGAGCCACGCTTTGGATTTTGATATCCAACATTCTGAGCCCTCCATGCTTTTTGGGCCGACACACCAGGTCCCAAGCCCCAAGAGAGTTACTGGTTTTGCTAGCTTCAGGTTTCTTGCACCACACGCATCTCCTCCTGAGTTTGTCCAGGTGTTCAATCAGTTTTGGCGGGAGCTTGAGTTGCACATGGGGTATATCATGAGGGACGTGATGAGGGAATTCAGGAGTGTCAGTTTGTTCCCTTGATTCATGAGGCACGGGGAAGAGGACAACTTGCGTTCAACTTTCTCCACCATCGACATCAGGTCCGTTACTGATACGTCTCCAATGTATCTATAATTTTTATTGTTCCATGCTGTTATATTATCATTCTTGGATGTTTTATATTCATTTTATAGTAACTTTATATCATTTTTTGGGACTAACCTATTGATATAGTGTCCAATGCCAGTTGTTGTTTTTGCTTGTTTTTCACTTCGTAGAATATCCATATCAAACGGAATCAAAACAAAGTGAAACTTTTTGGAGATTTTTTTCTTCCCAGAAGACAACTTGGGAGCCAAGGAAGTGCCAAAGGGGAGGCTCATGGGGCCCACTACCCACCTGGGCGCGCCAGAGGCCCCTGGCGCGCCCTGATGGGTAGTGGAGCCCACGGAGGTCCTTTCCACCGCCTCTCAGCTCAATAAATACCCAAATATTCTAGAAAACCCAGGAGAGTCGACGAAACACAATTCTAGCTGCCACAAGTTCCAGAATCATGAGATCCAATCTAGAGCCCTATTCCGACACCTTGCCGAAGGGGAACACGATCACTGAGGGGTTCATCGTCCTCATTGGTGCTCCTTCGACGATGCGTGAGTAGTTTACCACAGACCTACGAGTCCGTAGATAGTAGCTAGATGGCTTCTTCTCTCTTTTTGATTCTCAATACAATGTTCTCCTCGATGTTCTTGAAGATCTATTTGATCTAATGACTTTTCGCGGTGTGTTTGTTGGGATTCGATGAATTGCGAGTTTATGATTAGTTCTATGTATGAATATTATTTTAGTGTTCTTTGATCTCTTATATACATGATTATTATAGCTTCGTATTTTTTCTCTGAAACTTTGGTTTGGTTTGGCCAACTAGATTGATTTTTCTTGCAAGGGGAAGAGGTGCTTTGTGATGGGTTCGATCTTGCGGTGCTCAATCTCAGTGACAGAAGGAGAAGTGACACGCATGTATCATCGCCATTAAGGATAAAAAGACGTGGTCTATTCCTACATGAATAGATCTTTTCTACATCATGTCATCATTCTTATTGCATTAGTCAGTTTCTCCATGAACTTAATACACTAGATGCATGCTGGATAGCGGTCGATGTGTGGAGTAATAGTAGTAGATGCATAATCGTTTCGGTCTACTAATCTTGGAATGATGCCTATATACATGATCATTGCCTTGGATATCGTCATAATTATTTGCTCTTCTATCAATTACCCAATAGTAATTTGTTTATCCACCGTATGCTATTTTCTCGAGAGAAGCCACTAGTGAAATCTATGTCCCCCTGGTCTATCTTTTATCATATTGTTTTCAGATCTATTATTCTAAAACCCCAAAATAACTTGTTGCACTTATTCTTTATTTATTTTATTTTGTGCTTTTGTCAAATCTATTTATTCAATCTCATACAATTTAATATATCTCAATGCCGAGGAGGGATTGACAACCCTCTTACGCTTTGGGTTGCAAGTATTTGTTATTTGTGTGCAGGTACTGTTTACATAGTGTTGCTTGGTTCTCCTACTGGATTGATAACCTTGGTTTCATAACTGAGGGAAATACTTACCATTGCTGTGCTGCATCATCCTCTCCTCTGTGGGGAAATACCAACGCAGATACAAGATATCAGGAAGAATTTCTGGCGCCGTTGCCAGGGAGACATCATTAACATCTACCAGGTACACAATCACAAATCTCATCTCCTTGTAATTTACATTATTTTCCATTTGCCTCTCGTTTTCATCTCCCCCACTTCTAAAACATTTTGGCGAAAAGCACAAAAAATTGCCTTCTTTTCATTTGCCTTTTTCTCGTTCGATCTTTTGTTTGCGTGTGATCTTGCTTGCATAGTCACGATGTCTCAAAAAAATACCAAATTGTGTGATTTTTCCAATACTAATAATACTAATTTTATTAGTACTCCGATTGCTCCTCCTGCCACTAGTACGGAGTCTTATGATATTAATGTCGCTTTGTTGAATCTTGTTATGAAAGAGCAATTTTTTGGTACTCCTAATGAGGAAGCCGCATCCCATCTAAACACTTTTGTACAATTGTGGGATAAGCAAAAGAAAAAAGATGCGGATAATGATATTGTGAAGTTGAAATTATTTCCTTTCTCTTTGAGGGATCGTGCAAAAATTTGGTTTTCTTCTTTGCCTCGTAATAGTATTGATTCTTGGGATAAGTGCAAAGATGCTTTTATTATTAAGTATTTTCCGCCCACAAAAATTATTTTCCTTAAAATCAAATAATTAATTTTAAGCAACCTGAACATGAACATGTTGCACAATCTTGGGAAAGAATGAAATTGATGCTAAGAAATGTTTGGGAATGTAGTAATTTCAAAAAAATTCCTATGCACACGCAAGATCATGGTGATGCATAGCAACAAGAGGGGAGAGTGTTGTCCACGTACCCTCGTAGACCGAAAGCGGAAGCGTTAGCACAACGCGGTTGATGTAGTCGTACGTCTTCACGATCCGACCGATCAAGTACCGAACGTACGACACCTCCGAGTTCAGCACACGTTCAGCCTGATGACGTCCCTCGAACTCCGATCCAGCCGAGTGTTGAGGGAGAGTTTCGTCAGCACAACGGTATGGTGACGATGTTGATGTTCTACCGACACAGGGCTTCGCCTAAGCACCACTACAGTATTATCGAGGTGGACTATGGTGGAGGGGGGCACCGCACACGTCTAAGAGATCAATGATCAATTGTTGTGTCTATGGGGTGCCCCTGCCCCCGTATATAAAGGAGCAAGGGGGGGGGTGCAGCCGGCCATAGGAGGAGGCGCGCAGGAGGAGTCCTACTCCCATCAGGAGTAGGACTCCCCTCCTTTTTCCTAGTTGGATTGGGGGGGGGGGGGGGGGGGGGGGGGGGAGGGGGGGGGGGGGGGGGGGCGCCGCCCCCCTCTCCTTGTCCTATTCGGACTAGGGGGGAGGGGCGCGCGGCCATCCCTTGCCTCCTCTCCTCTCTTCCACCTAGGCCCACTAAGGCCCATTTGATTCCCGGGGGGTTCTGGTAACCTCCGGGTACTCCGGTAAAATCCCGATTTTACCCGGAACACTTCCGATATCCAAACATAGGCTTCCAATATATCAATCTTCATGTCTTGACCATTTCGAGACTCCTCGTCATGTCCGTGGTCACATCCGGGACTCCGAACAACCTTTGGTACATCAAAACATATAAACTCATAATATAACTGTCATCGTAACGGTAAGCCTGCGGACCCTACGGGTTCGGGAACTATGTAGACATGACCGAGACACGTCTCCGGTCAATAACCAATAGCAGAACCTGGATGCTCATATTGGCTCCTACATATTCTACGAAGATCTTTATCGGTCAGACCGCATAACATCATACGTTGTTCCCTTTGTCATCGGTATGTTACTTGCCCGAGATTCGGTCGTCGGTATCTCAATACCTAGTTCAATCTCGTTACTAGCAAGTCTCTTTACTCGTTCTGTAATACATCATCCCGCAACTAACTCATTAGTTGCAATGCTTGCAACGCTTAAGTGATGTGCATTACCGATAGGGCCCAGAGATACCTCTCCGATAATCGGAGTGACAAATCCTAATCTCGAAATACGCCAACCCAACAAGTACCTTCGGAGACACCTGTAGAGCACCTTTATAATCACCCAGTTACGTTGTGACGTTTGGTAGCACACAAAGTGTTCCTCCGGTAAACGGGAGTTGCATAATCTCATAGTCATAGGAACATGTATAAGTCATGAAGAAAGCAATAGCAACATACTAAACGATCGTGTGCTAAGCTAACAGAATGGGTCATGTCAATCACATCATTCTCCTAATGATGTGATCCCGTTAACCAAATAACAACTCATGTCTATGGTTCGGACACTTAACCATCTTTGATCAACGAGGTAGTCAAGTAGAGGCATACTAGTGACACTCTGTTTGTCTATGTATTCACACATGTATTATGTTTCCGGTTAATACAATTCTAGCATGAATAATAAACATTTATCATGATATAAGGAAATAAATAATAACTTTATTATTGCCTCTAGGGCATATTTCCTTCAGTCTCCCACTTGCACTAGAGTCAATAATCTAGAGTCTGTATGGAGCCTTCATACAGACTCCTTCATTTGCTGCTTCTGAAGCAGCTATGTACTCTGCTTCACATGTAGATCCTGCCACGACGCTTTGTTTATAACTGCACCAACTGACAGCTCCTCCGTTCAATGTAAACACGTATCCGGTTTGCGATTTAGAATTGTCCGGATCAGTGTCAAAGCTTGCATCAACGTAACCATTTACGATGAGCTCTTTTTCACCTCCATAAACGAGAAACATATCCTTAGTCCTTTTTAGGTACTTCAGGATGTTCTTGACCGCTGTCCAGTGATTCACTCTTGGATTACTTTGGTACCTCCCTGCTAGACTTATAGCAAGGCACACATCAGGTCTGGTACACAGCATTGCATACAGGATAGAGCCTATGGCTGAAGCATAGGGAACATCTTCCATTTTCTCTCTATCTTCTGCAGTGGTCGGGCATTGAGTCTTACTCAACTTCACACCTTGTAACACAGGCAAGAACCCTTTCTTTGCTTGATCCATTTTGAACATCTTCAAAACTTTGTCAAGGTATGTGCTTTGTGAAAGTCCAATTAAGCGTCTTGATCTATCTCTATAGATCTTGATGCCCAATATGTAAGCAGCTTCACCGAGGTCTTTCATTGAAAAACTCTTATTCAAGTATCCCTTTATGCTATCCAGAAATTCTATATCATTTCCAATCAGCAATATGCCATCCACATATAATATCAGAAATGCTACAGAGCTCCCACTCACTTTCTTGTAAATACAGGCTTCTCCAAAAGTCTGTATAAAACCAAATGCTTTGATCACACTATCAAAGCGTTTATTCCAACTCTGAGAGGCTTGCACCAGTCCATAAATGGATCGCTGGAGCTTGCACACTTTGTTAGCTCCCTTTGGATCGACAAAACCTTCCGGTTGCATCATATACATCTCTTCTTCTAGAAATCCATTCAGAAATGCAGTTTTGACATCCATCTGCCATATTTCATAATCATAAAACGCGGCAATTGCTAACATGATTCGGACAGACTTAAGCATCGCTACGGGTGAGAAGGTCTCATCGTAGTCAATCCCTTGAACTTGTTGAAAACCTTTCGCAACAAGTCGAGCTTTGTAGACAGTAACATTACCGTCAGCGTTAGTCTTCTTCTTGAAGATCCATTTATTCTCAATTGCTTGCCGATCAACGGGCAAGTCAACCAAAGTCCACGCTTTGTTCTCATACATGGATCCCATCTCAGATTTCATGGCTTCAAGCCATTTTGCGGAATCTGGGCTCACCATCGCTTCTTCATAGTTCGTAGGTTCATCATGATCTAGTAGCATGACTTCCAGAACAGGATTACCGTACCACTCTGGTGCGGATCTTACTCTAGTTGATCTACGAAGATCAGTATCAACTTGATCTGAAGTTCCATGATCATCATCATTAACTTCCTCACTAGTTGGTGTAGGTGTCATAGAAACCGATTTCTGTGATGTACTACTTTCCAATAAGGGAGCAGGTACAATTACCTCATCAAGTTCTACTTTCCTCCCACTCACTTCTTTCGAGAGAAACTCCTTCTCTAGAAAGGATCCATTCTTAGCAACGAATGTCTTGCCTTCAGATCTGTGATAGAAGGTGTACCCAACAGTCTCCTTTGGGTATCCTATGAAGACATATTTCTCCGATTTGGGTTCGATCTTATCAGGTTGAAGTTTTTTCACATAAGCATCGCAGCCCCAAACTTTCAGAAACAACAACTTTGGTTTCTTGCCAAACCACAGTTCGTAAGGCGTCGTCTCAACGGATTTCGATGGTGCCCTATTTAACGTGAATGCGGCCGTCTCTAAAGCATAACCCCAAAACGATAGCGGTAAATCTGTAAGAGACATCATAGATCGCACCATATCTAGTAAATTACGATTACGATGTTCTGACACACCATTAAGCTGTGGTGTTCCGGGTGGCGTGAGTTGCGAAACTATTCCACATTGTTTCAAATGTAGACCAAACTCGTAACTCAAATATTCTCCTCCACGATCAGATCGTAGAAACTTTATTTTCTTGTTACGATGATTTTCAACTTCACTCTGAAATTCTTTGAACTTTTCAAATATTTCAGACTTATGCTTCATTAAGTAGATATACCCATATCTGCTTAAATCATCTGTGAAGGTGAGAAAATAACGATATCCGCCACGAGCCTCAACATTCATCGGACCACATACATCTGTATGGATGATTTCCAACAAATCTGTTGCTCTCTCCATAGTACCGGAGAACGACGTTTTAGTCATCTTGCCCATGAGGCACGGTTCGCAAGTACCAAGTGATTCATAATCAAGTGGTTCCAAAAGTCCATCAGTATGGAGTTTCTTCATGCGCTTTACACCGATATGACCTAAACGGCAGTGCCACAAATAAGTTGCACTATCATTATCAACTTTGCATCTTTTGGTTTCAACATTATGAATATGTGTATCACTACTATCGAGATTCATCAAAAATAGACCACTCTTCAAGGGTGCATGACCATAAAAGATATTACTCATATAAATAGAACAACCATTATTGTCTGATTTAAATGAATAACCGTCTCGCCTCAAACAAGATCTAGATATAATGTGCATGCTCAACACTGGCACCAAATAACAATTATTTAGGTCTAATACTAATCCCGAAGGTAGATGTAGAGGTAGCGTGCCGACCGCGATCACATCGACTTTGGAATCGTTTCCCATGCGCATCATCACCTCGTCCTTTGCCAGTGTTCGCTTAATCTGTAGTCCCTGTTTCGAGTTGCAAATATTAGCAACATAACCAGTATCAAATACCCAGGTGCTACTGCGAGCTTTAGTAAGGTACACATCAATAACATGTATATCACATATACCTTTGTTCACGTTGCCATCCTTCTTATCCGCCAAATACTTGGGGCAGTTCCGCTTCTAGTGACCAGTCTGCTTGCAGTAGAAGCACTCAATTTCAGGCTTAGGTCCAGACTTGGGTTTCTTCTCCTGGGCAGCAACTTGCTTGCTGTTCTTCTTGAAGTTCCCCTTCTTCTTCCCTTTACCCTTTTTCTTGAAACTAGTGGTCTTGTTGACCATCAACACTTGATGCTCCTTCTTGATTTCTACCTCCACAGCCTTTAGCATTGCGAAGAGCTCGGGAATTGTCTTATTCATCCCTTGCATACTATAGTTCATCACGAAGCTCTTGTAGCTTGGTGGCAGTGATTGAAGAACTCTGTCAATGACACTATCAACCGGAAGATTAACTCCCAGCTGAGTCAAGTGATTATGGTACCCAGACATTCTGAGTATATGTTCACTGACAGAACTATTCTCCTCCATCTTGCAGCTGTAGAACTTATTGGAGACTTCATATCTCTCAATCCGGGAATTTGCTTGAAATATTAACTTCAACTCCTGGAACATCTCATATGCTCCATGACGTTCAAAACTTCGTTGAAGTCCCGGTTCTAAGCCGTAAAGCATGGCACACTGAACTATCGAGTAGTCATCAACACGCAACTGCCAGGCATTCACAATGTCTGCAGTTGCTGGCGCAAGAGGTACACCTAGCGGTGCTTCCAGGACGTAACTCTTCTGTGCAGCAATGAGGATAATCCTCAGGTTACGGACCCAGTCCGTGTAATTGCTACCATCATCTTTCAACTTTGCTTTCTCAAGGAACGCATTAAAATTCAACGGAACAACAGCACGTGCCATCTATCTACAATCAAACATAGACAAGCAAGATACTATCAGGTACTAAGTTCATGATAAATTTAAGTTCAATTAATCATATTACATAAGAACTCCCACTTAGAAAGACATCTCTCTAATCCTATAAGTGATCACGTGATCCAAATCAACTAAACCATAACCGATCATCACGTGAAATGGAGTAGCTTTCAATGGTGAACATCACTATGTTGATCATATCTACTATATGATTCACGCTCGACCTTTCGGTCTCAGTGTTCCGAGGCCATATCTGCATATGCTAGGCTCGTCAAGTTTAACCTGAGTATTCTGCGTGTGCAAAACTAGCTTGCACCCGTTGTAGATGGACGTAGAGCTTATCACACCCGATCATCACGTGGTGTCTGGGCACGACGAACTTTGGCAATGGTGGATACTCAGGGAGAACACTTTTATCTTGAAATTTAGTGAGAGATCATCTTATAATGCTACCGTCAATCAAAGCAAGATAAGATGCATAAAAGATAAACATCACATGCAATCAATATAAGTGATATGATATGGACATCATCATCTTGTGCTTGTGATCTCCATCTCCGAAGCACCATCATGATCACCATCGTCACCGGCGCGACACCTTGATCTCTATCGTAGCATCATTTTCATCTCGCCAATCTTATGCTTCCACGACTATCGTTATCGCTTAGTGATAAAGTAAAGCATTACAGGGCGATTGCATTGCATACAATAAAGCGACAACCATATGGCTCCTGCTAGTTGCCGATTTCTCGGTTACAAAACATGATCATCTCATACAATAAAATTTAGCATCATGTCTTGACCATATCACATCACAACATGCCCTGCAAAAACAAGTTCGACGTCCTCTACTTTGTTGTTGCAAGTTTTACGTGGCTGCTACGGGCTTAGCAAGAACCGTTCTTACCTACGCATCAAAACCACAATGATAGTTTGTCAAGTTGGTGCTGTTTTAACCTTCGCAAGGACCAGACGTAGCCACACTCGGTTCAACTAAAGTTGGAGAAACTGACACCCGCCAGCCACCTGTGTGCAAAGCACGTCGGTAGAACCAGTCTCGCGTAAGCGTACGCGTAATGTCGGTCCGGGCCACTTCATCCAACAATACCGCCGAACCAAAGTATGACATGCTGGTAAGCAGTATGAATTATATCGCCCACAACTCACTTGTGTTCTACTCGTGCATATAACATTAACGCATAAAACCTGGCTCGGATGCCACTGTTGGGGAACGTAGTAATTTCAAAAAATTTCCTACGCACACACAAGATCATGGTGATGCATAGCAACGAGAGGGGAGAGTGTTGTCCACATACCCTTGTAGAACGAAAGCGGAAGCGTTAGCACAACACGGTTGATGTAGTAGTACGTCTTCATGATCCGACCAATCAAGTACGGAACGTATGACACCTCCGAGTTCAGCACATGTTCAGCCCAATGACGTCCCTTGAACTTCGATCCAGCCGAGTGTTGAGGGAGAGTTTCGTCAGCACAACGGCGTGGTGACGATGTTGATGTTCTACCGACGCAGGGCTTCGCCTAAGCACCGCTACAGTATTATCGAGGTGGACTATGGTGGAGGGGGGCACCGCACACGGCTAAGAGATCAATGATCAATTGTTGTGTCTATGGGGTGCCCCTGCCCCCGTAAATAAAGGATCAAGGGGGGTGCGGCCGGCCATAGGAGGAGGCGCGCAGGAGGAGTCCTACTCCCACCGGGAGTAGGACTCCCCTCCTTTTTCCTAGTTGGACTAGGACTTGGGGGGAAGGAGTGGAGGAGAAGGAAGGAAGGAGGGGGGGGGGGCGCCGCCCCCTCTCCTTGTCCCATTCGGACTAGGGGGGAGGAGCGCGCGGCCAGCCCTTGCCTCCTCTCCTCTCTTCCACCTAGGCCTACTAAGGCCCATTTGATTCCCGGGGGGTTCCGGTAACCTCCCGGTACTCCGGTAAAATCCCGATTTTACCCGGAACACTTCCGATATCCAAACATAGGCTTCCAATATATCAATCTTCATGTCTCGACCATTTTGAGACTCCTCGTCATGTCCGTGGTCACATCCGGGACTCCGAACAACCTTTGGTACATCAAAACATATAAACTCATAATATAACTGTCATCGTAACGTTAAGCGTGCAGACCCTACGGGTTCAAGAACTATGTAGACATGACTGAGACACGTCTCCGGTCAATAACCAATAGTGGAACCTGGATGCTCATATTGGCTCCTACATATTCTACGAAGATCTTTATCGGTCAGACCGCATAACAACATACGTTGTTCCCTTTGTCATCGGTATGTTACTTGCCCGAGATTCGATCGTCGGTATCTCAATACCTAGTTCAATCTCGTTACTAGAAAGTCTCTTTACTCGTTCCGTAATACATAATCCCACAACTAACTCATTAGTTTCAATGCTTGCAAGGCTTAAGTGATGTGCATTACCGAGAGGGCCCAGAGATACCTCTCCGACAATCGGAGTGACAAATCCTAATCTCGAAATACGCCAACCCAACAAGTACCTTCGGAGACACCTGTAGAGCACCTTTATAATCACCCAGTTACATTGTGACGTTTGGTAGCACACAAAGTGTTCCTCCGGTAAACGGGAGTTGCATAATCTCATAGTCACAGGAACATGTATAAGTCATGAAGAAAGCAATAGCAACATACTAAACGATCGTGTGCTAAGCTAACGGAATGGGTCATGTCAATCACATCATTCTCCTAATGATGTGATCCCGTTAATCAAATGACAACTCATGTCTATGGTTAGGAAACTTAACCATCTTTGATCAACGAGCTAGTCAAGTAGAGGCATACTAGTGACACTCTATTTGTCTATGTATTCACACATGTATTATGTTTCCAGTTAATACAATTCTAGCATGAATAATAAACATTTATCATGATATAAGGAAATAAATAATAACTTTATTATTGCCTCTAGGGCATATTTCCTTCAAGAAATTGTCCTACTCATGGTTTAAATATATGGATGATTATACAAAACTTTTATGCGGGGTTGAATTTTGTTTCTAGAAATCTTTTGGATTCTGCCGCTAGAGGCACTTTTATGGAGATTAATTTGGGTGAAGCTAGTAAATTTCTATATAATATCATTGTAAATTATTCACAATGGCATATCAAAAGAGCGCCTACTAGTAAAAAGATCAATTTCGTTGAAGAAATTAGCACTTTGATTGAAAAGGTCGACGCTCTTATGAAATTGGTTGCTAGTAAAAATGCTCCTATTGATATTAATGATGTGCCTTTGTCCACTTTTATTGAGCAAAATAGTGATCCCATAGATGTGAATTTTGTCTCGCGAAAGAATTTTAATAACAATGCTTATAGAGGTAATTTTAATCCTAGACCTTTGCGTGGAAATTCCTCTAATAATTATGGAAATTCATATGTTAATCCTTCTTAAATAATAATAGGAATCCCTCTGAGCTTGATAATAATATTAAAGAATTTATCAATGCTCAAAAAGTTTCAATACTACGATAGAAGAAAAAATGAGTAAACTTGATGATATGTCTAGAAACATTGATAGAATTTCGCATGATGTAGAAAACCTCAAGATTACAATCTTTCCACCCAAGGTTGACATTAATAAATCAATTAAAGCTTTATATATTTCTATGGATGAAAGTAAGAAGCGTGCCACTATTCTTAGATCTAAAAGAGAATTTTTAGAAAGAGCGTTTTCTGCCGATTGTTTCCATAGTAATGATGAAGATCTTAAAATGATTGGTGTTTCTTCTATTGATTCTTTGTTTAGTAAAATTAAACTTGATGAAAAGAGTATTGAATAAGAGTCAAATTTAGCTAGGGGGTGTCCTCATAATTCTGAGGGTGAAAATCGTGTTGAAAAAATTGATAAAGTGGGTTTGGAGAGGTCAAAACTTTAACTAGTGATGTGCACACTTTATCAATTAACTAGTGATGAACAGAATAAAGCTTTTACTAAAGATATTGTAGAAGAGATGATGAAAACTTTAGAAGAAAAGTTGGAATTAGAGATTTCAATTCCTAGAAAATTATATGACGAATTGGAACCTACCATTAAATTCAAGATAAAAAATTATGAGTGCTTTGATTTATGTGATTTAGGTGCTAGTGTTTCCACAATTCCGAAATCTCTATGTGATGTGCTAGGTTTTACCAAGTTAGAAGAATGTTCTTTTAATTTACACTTGGTGGATTGTACTATTAAAAAACCTTTAGAAAGGATTAATGATGTTCTTATTCTTGCAAATAGGAACTATGTGCCCATAGATTTTATTGTTTTTGATATTGATTGCCATCCGTCTTGTCCTATAATACTTGGTAGACCGTTTTTACGAACTATAGGTGCTGCGATTGATATGAAAGAAGGGAATATCTAATTTCAGTTTCCACTAAGAAAAGGTATGAAACACTTCCCTAGAACAAGAATTAAGCCACCATATGAATCAATCATGAGGGTAACCTATGGGTCAAAAACTAAAGATGACAAAACTTGAATCTATGCATTATGCCTAGCTAGGGGCAAAAAATGACATCACTTGTTGGGAGGCAACCCAATGAATATATTTTTCTCATTTTCTTTCTGTTTTTGTGTGTTCACACAATTATGATACTGTTATCACTGTGTTTTTCTATTTTGGTTAGTGTTTGTGCCAAGTAAGCCTTTAGGATCATGTTTGGTGATAGTTGATTTGATCTTGTTGAAAAACAAAAAATTTTGTGTCGAGTATAAGAATTTTCAAAACGAACAGAAATGGCTAAAAATTCTGATTTTTTACAAAAGATTGATATGCAAATTTCCTATGTTGTCCTAATTTTTCAGAATTTTTGGAGTTATGGAAGTATGGACAAAGTCCATATTACTACAGACTGCTCTCTTTTTTGTCAAATTCTGTTTTCATTGCATTGTGTGCTTATTTTGATGAATCTATGGATTATATCGGGGGGCATAAGCCATGGTAAAGTTAGAATACAATACGTAAAATGCAATAATAAAATAGGAATGGGTTTGCAATAGTACTTAAAGTGGTGATTTGCTTTATTATACTAACGAATCTCACGAAGGTTTTGTTGAGTTTTGTGTGATTGAGGTTTTGCTTGGAGCATCATGTATTATATGAGTATTTTCTTGTTTTGCTTTTTAGTTTTTCACAATCATCCTTGCTTGACACACCTATTTGAGAGAGCCATAATGATGCTATGATTTTTTGGAATTGCTCTATGTGCTTCACTTAAATTTTTTGGGCTATGGAATTGCTCTACTGCTTCACTTATATCTTTTGAGCATGATGGCGCTTTAATTTTTGAAGAAATACTCTCATGATTCACTTAGATCAATCTAAGAGTTAGTAATTTTTGAAGAAATTCTCTCATGCTTCACCTATATTATTTTGAGAGATGATGAAAAATTATTTATGCTCATGTTCTTCACTTAAATTTGTTTGAGAGCTTGACATAAGCAACGGTAATATACAGAATCAGTCCCAAAGTGATAAATATCCAAGGGTGATATAATAAAAACTTTCATGAAGATCATTGGATATTATGAACTTGATTCTTTGTAATAGTTTTGAGATATGATAGTAATATGTGAGTCATGTTGGTGAGTAATTATGATTTAGTAAGAATATTGGTGTTAAGTTTTGTGATTCCCTATGCAAGCATGAAAGTCAATAGTTATGCATTGAAATTACATCCTACTTGTGGTGCATTATTCGGTGTTAGTTATGCTTAATGCATTTATGGAAATTTTTGTTTCTTTGTTGGTTGCTTCTCAATCTATTTGCTAGCCTTTCCTTGCACTTAGTGGGAATACTACTTGTGCATCCAAAATCCTTAAACCAAGTTGTGCCATATGAATCCACCATATCTACCTATATGTGGTATTTTCATGCCGTTCCAAGTAAATTTGTATGTGCTAACTCTAATTTTCAAAATGAATTTCCTTTTTGTGTGCCCGTATCGCTCATGAAGCGGCAGGGTGATACGTCTCCAATGTATCTATAATTTTTTATGTTCCATGCTATTATATTATCTATTTTGGATGTTTTATATGAATTAATATGCTATTCTATATTATTTTTAGGACTAACTTATTAACACTGAGCTCAGTGCAAGTTTCTGTTTTTTCCTTGTTTTTGAGTTTTACAGAAAAGGAATATCAAACGGAGTCCAAACAGAGTAAAACTTTATGATGATTTTTCTTGGACCAGAAGACACATGTAGGACTTGAGGAGGAAGTCAGAAGAGTCCCGAGGACTCCATAAGACCTCAGGGCGTTCCCTGGGGGGGCCTGGTTTGTGGGAAGCATCCACCAGAATACTTTTCCGCCGCCGTAACCTTCTCTACCCGTGAGATCCCATTGTCGGTGTCAAAACCGGCGGATCTCGGGTAGGGGTTCCCAAACTATGCGTCTAAGGCGGATGGTAACAGGAGGCAGGGGACACGATGTTTTACCCAGCTTCGGTCCCTCTTGATGGAGGTAAAACCCTACGTCCTACTTGATTATTCTTGATAATATGAGTAGTACAAGAGTTGATCTACCACGAGATCGGAGAGGCTAAACCATAGAAGCTAGCCTATGGTATGATTGTATGTTGTCCTACGGACTAAAACCCTCCGGTTTATATAGACACCGGAGGAGGTTAGGATTACACAAGGTCGGTTACAAAGGAGGAGATATACATATCTGTATTGCCTAGCTTGCCATCCACGCCAAGTAGAGACCCATCGGACACGGGACGAAGTCTTCAATCTCGTATATTCATAGTCCAACAGTCCGGCCAAAGGATATAGTCCGGCTGTCTAGAGACCCCCTAATCCAGGACTCCCTCAGTAGCCCCTGAACCAGGCTTCAATGACGATGAGTCCGGCGCGCAGTGTTGTCTTCGGCATTGCAAGGCGGGTTCCTCCTCTGAATACACCACAGAAGAGTTTGAATACAAGGATAGTGTCTGACCCTGCAAAATAAGTTCCACATACCACCATAGAGAGAATAATATTTCCACAAATCTAATCTGCTGACACATTTTGGTAGCATGACATCATGCCATGGCCCGGTAATTATTCGAACCATTTTTCTTTAACCAGCCACGCACATAACGCGAGGCGGTTTCTTGACATGTCTTGTCAAAGCAGAGATCGTGTTCCCTTTATCACGGGATTCTCATCAATACAAACGTGGGTAACCCAACCGTGCTTGTTGGTATGACTCCTAGATTTTAGGTAAGTCTAGAACGGCCACGAGGAGGACGCCTGATATTCATCCCCTTTATAAAGGGACAAGGCTTTTTCTTTTTTCCCTCCCGTGCTCAATCGAATCCTTACCCCACCTCGAGTTCTAACACCCAAAGCCCAGGTCAGGCGCTTCGGACCTTCAATCATGTCCGGATCCAGCCTTCAAGGCCGGTGGATGCCTTCCTCCGTCATGGAAGAGGACATCAAGAAGTTGAGGGAGGCCAGACATTTGACTGCCGAAACTTCGCACAGGCTGCTCGCCCGAGGGCAGGTCGTCCCTACTCCTGAACCCAACGAGAGCGTTGTGTTCGTCTCCCACTTCCTCCGAGGACTAGGCCTCGCTCTGGATCCCTTTGTTAGGGGTCTCATGTTCTATTATGGGATGGATCTTCACGATCTGGTCCCGGATTCCCTTCTTCACATCTCATCATTTATTGTCGTTTGTGAGGCCTTCCTCCGCATTACCCCTCACTTCGGCCTGTGGCTCAAGACCTTCGATGTGAAGTCGAAGATGGTCGAGGGGCAGTACGCAGCGTGCGGAGGTGCTCTAGTAAGCAAAATTGCTGATGCTCCATGGCCAAAGGGTTCCTTTCCAGAGGTGTCCGGACCGTGGCAACGGGAGTTGTTTTACGTCACAGCTCCCCAAAGTGCCAAGTGGGTAGCTGCCCCCACCTTTCGCTCGGGCCCTCCACCACAACTGATGTCATGGATCAGCAGGGGGCTGAGCTGGGGTCCAGCCAAGGACGTGCCAATACTGCAGAGCCGTATCCGAGATCTCTTTGAGGGAGATTTCAGTCTGGTTATGGTAATGCAATTTATGCTAGTTCGTCGAGTCCAACCTTGCAAACGCTGCCCCCCCCCGCATGTGGGAATTTAACCCGGAAGGACCGCATACTATTTAGAATTTCCTCGGCATGACGCACGAGGACATGTACGAATCGTTCTTTGGACCCAAAATAGAGTGTCCGGACACTACCGAGGACGTGGGCCTGAGCTGCAACCGCCCCGCTCACCAAGTAAGTAATCCCATGGCCGAACACATTGTACTTTTATTTATCATGACATCATTCTGAGGAATCGCTCATTGACCAGGACTGGATAACAAAGGCGAAGATGATCCGGTGTTCGGCCCCCCTTCCTGAAGGCTTGGACAATCCGGTGCTGGAAAAGATGCTCGAGCCAGCACCTTGTCTAGTGTCCTCAAAGGAAGATGAAGGGGGGAATAAAGAGGGCGAAAGCGGGCCTCCATCGCTACCTATTCCAATCGAGGGAATGAGCGCCTCCGCCAGGGAGGATAACCAAGGGGAAGAATCTGACATTCTCTCTCCCCGGGGAAGGAAGAGGTCTACCTCTGAAGATCCAGAAACTAAGGTTTCCAAACGGGAGAAGAAATCTCCGCCAGAGGGACCTGCCTCGGAGGCCACTCTTGGCGCACAATATCCGCGCGGGGATCAGCCCTCTACCGAGCTGTAAGTAAAAGGGTATTCAATAACGAAAATATCTTACTCTATTTCTCAGGAAAATAATCGAAGCATTTATCTTGCAGTTCGGATCTTAGCCGTTCTCAGTAGAGCTCGTCTTCGGGGGATCTTCATCCGGAGATGATGGAGAGCGAAGCGCCTCCCCCTGCCACACCGCCCTATGAAGCAGGCGACCCCGAGGTGTCGACGCGGAGGGCTTATCCTGATCCGGCAAGGCCCGAAGGTAATCCTATGGCCACCCGAAGTCCTCAGTATCCGGCTCTCGAAGAGAGCAATCAAAAGAGTCCGACACCGTCTGGTGTGCGTTCGGACGTATGGAGGGATCTGCTGGAGAAAGCGGCTATATCAGAAGAGCACCGCACATTGATGGGTACGGTGATTGAAAGGATTTCGTCCGCCGAAAGCGGGCTGCATGAAGCCTTTATGAGTCTATTGACGGGTTTTGAGGTACGTGAAATGATGTACATTTTTGAAATTACCGCACATTTTTAGATGTGCCCTGTGTAGATAGTAGCCCCTGAGACTCTGGTTGTCGTCAAAAACGGCGGCAAACAGAGGATTATAGTCCCAGGTAATAACCAGACTGCCTTTATGTGCAGGTGGTGGAGGCTCCGGTGGCTAGCCAGACTGATGGGTATGCCGAACTAAAGTGGCAGCTAGATGCGGCAGATGCCGACATCGTGCTTGTCAACAAGCGGCTTGACGAGGCGCATGGTCAGTGATTTTTCTGGCAATTGTCACATAATAAGAGCAGCCTGATGCCAGTATCTTTAATATGTTGTGACTGCAGATGGAGCAGCCGTCGTGGAGACCCTTCGGGCGGAGCTTGCTCGAGCCAAGGAGCAAGCAAGGAGTAGCAATGCGGCCGCTTTACAGGCGGCTGAAGAGTTAAGGGACAAACAGGCCGCACATTGCGAGAGCAAAGAAAAAAATGCCAAGATGGCCGTGGAGTTAAAAGATGCTGCTGACAGTTACCGGCTTCTTGAAGAGGAAAACCGGGCGAAAGCGACGGACCTGGAGAAGGCCCGGGTGGCTGCCAAGGAAGCCCGCTCCAAAATTAGAGCTACAATGGAGGAGCTAAATCAAGCTGCAGATATCGTGTCTGGGAAGCCCTTCTTGTTGCCGACTAAGTTCGGAGATTCGAAGTATGCTCCTCTGGACCGGCTATGGAGTTCTGCGGATGCGTACATGGATTTGGCTGACAGCGCTGCTGATACCGCTGAGTACTTCAAGGATCAGAAAGGTCCCGAAGTGGAGAAGCTGTTCTGGTCATAGTTTCATGCTCCAGTCCGTCCGCTGCTGCTCAATGAGCGATTGACCGGTTGGGCCGAGCTCCATAGGTTGTCTGGACTTGCCATGAGGTCCGTTGTGGATCACCTGTGGCCGGGAGGGCCAAGGCCGAGTAGCTACTTTAGCTTAGTGCAACAATTCCTTGAAGCTATGCCACACATCATTGTTGTAAAGAGATCAGCGTGCATAGAAGGTGCGCGGATGGCCCTTTCCCGTGTCAAAACATACTGGGCGGAGATGGAGGCCACCACTGTTGCGGCACATGGTTCGGCAATAGGCCGAGTGGCTGCCGAGCACTACTTTGAAGAAGTCCTTGAAGGTGCTCGCTCGATAGAGGCGCAGTGCTCGAAGAATATTATTTTCCAGTGACATGTAGTCCCAATGTACAAACAATGTTTTATTGAATTTATCAAGGCTGTATTTATACTTTTGCCCGAAAGTGCTATGATGCCTCCTATGCGGCCGTTTATGTATATATGTATATAACCTGAAAGATGGCAGTCGTCGGCTTCAGCCCCACGCATATAATGCGGGGGTGTTCGCAGAAGACGCATGTTCACACTTGATCCAACGTCTTGGTCCATTAAGGAGGTGATAGCGCAACGAACTAGGTAACCGGACTATAACGCTTTAACACTTTCACTTAGCCAGAGGAGTTTGACAGTGGGGCTACTATATAGCCCCTGGTGGCTCCGCGCTCATCCGGATTCGGGGCGCGTACATGCCTGGCTGGGAAACGGCCCTTCGTTAAGGCGGAGGAATCCCGAAGATTCCGCTAGGTCATCGAGTGGTTGACCAGTCTCACGCTATATCATGACAGTCAGTTTTCGGCTTTCTCTACTGAGGTGCTCGTCCGGATGAATCAGGGCACAATCGTAGTAGTTCTCCTGGTGCCGCCTTAGCCGATAGAGCGGAACGTAAGGCAGCAAAACATAGGAGCCGGGCAAACCCAACATTTGACCAAAGACATGATTCAGAGCTGATGGATATAAGGCCAAACTCGCGACGCCGAACACTCCCTAAGGTATTCGGTCTTTATGATGTAAACTGGGCCTAAACAGTGCCCTTTGTAATAAGCCCCTGGTGTCCAGGTACGTGCAATATTCTGACGTGGCCACATGCCAATACGTCAGCATCCTTCTCAATTGTACTAAGAATCCGAGGGATGTGTATCAACAAGAGACAGTAAAAAAAGGTTTATGCAGGGTCTTAATCTAAAAAGAATCCTTGGAACGGGTCCCTGCTGCACGTCTGCGCCTGTGTCTCCGTTGCGTCGTATTCTGGACGGGTGTAGCACGATGGTCATCTGAAAAAGAGAGGAACTTAATTGAAAAGTTGCCGTGCAAAAGGTAAGTTATACTAAATAAACAATATATAGTTCAAAATGAGTAAAGTTGAGCCTAATTGCCACTTGTGCGCGCGCGTTGAGCCCCTTGTATTGTAATAGGGGTGTAGCCATCAAACCTGTATCAATTACATATAGCTGCACCGGACTCGTCCAACCGTGTTCGTGGTCTTAACGACCTGTCATATGCTTTAGTTGGTGAGTTCGTTTAGTGTGCGGCTGCCAAGGCAGCCGCGCGGTCTTCCGCGCACAAGGAGCGCTCAATATTTCCATTTACTGTAATGATGCCAGATGGACCGGGCATTTTAAGCATGAGGGAAGCATAATGCGGTATTGCGTTAAAGCGAGCGAAAGCTTCGTGTCCGAGTAGTGCTTGATAGCCACTTTGGAACGGAGCGGTGTGGAAGGTTAAATTTTCGCTGCGGAAGTTATCGGGGAAGCCGAATATAACCTCTAGTAGTAGGGAGCCCGTGCAATGGGATTCTGGGCCTGGCGTTACTCCTTTAAAGGTAGTATTGCTATCGCTAATTTTTGTTGGGTCTATCCCCATTTTGCAGACTGTGTCCTGATATATCAGGTTTAAACTACTACCGCCGTCCATCATGACTCGTGTGAAGTGGTATCTGTCAATTATCGGGTCTAACACCAAGGCAGCCCATCCTGCATGCCGGATACTTGCCGAGTAATCCCGATGGTCGAAGGTGATCGGTTGGGACGACCAGTGGTAGAACTCCGCTGTGATAGGCCCTGGGACATGTGTCTCTAGGAGTGCGGCTTTGTTTCTCCCCTTTGTCACGTGTAACACGTTTACTGTTTTGACTTCTGGTGGGAATTTCTTTTGTTCCCCAGTGCTTTTCTTGCGAGGCCCGTCCTCGTCTTCGCTTGGTGTATCCTGCCCCTTGTGTTCGGCGTTGAGCTTGCCGAAATGCTTGAAGACCCAACATTCTCTATGGGTATGATTTGCAGGTTTATCAGGGGTGCTGTGGATCTGATATATTTTGTCCAGAATCTTGTTTAGGTTGGACAGTTCGTCTCTGTTGCCTTTGGAGGGCAGCTTTGCTGACATGGCCGAGAGCTTCTGAATCCGGCGTTTACCGCCATGCTCTTCGGGCTGTCTTCTTTATTCCGGCGCTTGTTCTTGCTGCGTCGTGGTTTCCCGTTTTCGTCCCTGACTTCGGATGTACTTGGGTCACTGGTGTTGCACCAGGCTAACTAGCTGTCCTCGCCCGCGCAAAAGCGGGTCATGAGTCTTGTTAATGCTGCCATTGTTCTCGGCTTTTCTTGGCCGAGGTGTCTGGCGAGCCATTCGTCTCGAACGCTTTGCTTGAAAGCTGCTAAGGCTTCGGCGTCCGGACAGTCAACTATTTGGTTCTATTTAGTGAGAAACATGTTCCAAAGCTTTCGGGCTGACTCTCTGGGCTGTTGAGTTATATGACTTAAATCGTCTGCATTCGGTGGTCGGACATAGGCCCCTTGAAAATTTGCCCGAAAAGAGTCTTCGAGATCTTCCCAGCTTCCAATGGAGTTTTCGGGGAGGCTTTTAAGCCAGTGCCGAGCTGGCCCTTTGAGCTTGAGGGGTAAGTACTTGATGGTGTGGAGATCGTCTCCTCGAGCCATGTGGATATGGAGGATGTAGTCCTCAATCCAGACCCCAGGGTCTGTCGTTCCGTCATACGCCTCTATGTTTACAGGTTTGAATCCCTCTAGAAATTCATGGTCCAGCACCTCATCGGTGAAACATAGGGGGTGTGCGGCACCCATGTATTTGGGTGTACCATGATGTTCGGATGTGTGTTGTGTTGCATTGCATACTGGAGCGCGCTTGCGTGGCCCGTATATGGATATGGTTGCGCCGTCCTTTTGATGTGAGCCCTCGCGTGGATCGCGTACTGGCTTATGTGCGGCGTCGTTTGCCGCTCTATGTTGGCCACGAGGTCGTCTATCCGACCGGATGGCCGTTTTGTTTTTTTTATTGCGGGGGATCTAAGGCCTCCTCATCGAATTCAGGTAGCAGCTTTCGCTTCGGGTAGCTCTTGGTATGGCGATTACCGCCGTACTTCACTGCAGTGTTGAGTACTTCACTCCATCTGATTCTGAGTGTGTCTTGTGCAGTCCTGAGCCTTTGCTTCTGCTTTTTCAGACTCTTCGTAGTGGCAACAAGCCTTTTGTGGGTATTCTGTTGCTCCGGGTGCCTGTTCGGTGTGATGTTATCCGAACTGTTATCTTCGACGTAGCTGGGTTGTTCGGTTTGATCCTCCATGTTGCCGTGGTCGGACGACGGTTCAATGCCGTGTTTGTCGTCTGCTGGCTCGCCTTGCTCTATCGCTGGGTTTATATGATCGCTGCTTCTGTCGAGGCGGGATTTGGAGCGGCGCTTACGCCGCCGCTTTGACTTCTTCTCGAGGGAACAACCCTTTGCCACGTCCTTCCGTTCCTCGTCGTCGTTTTCTTTGGGTGTGTCCACCATGTATACATCATATGATGAAGTGGGCATCCAGTGTCCTGTGGGAAGTGGTTCCTGTTCGTCTCCTGCATCGTCGTCCATACCATTGATGTCTTTGGAGTCGAAGTCGAGCATGTCGGTCAAATCATCGACAGTGGCTATTAAGTGGGCGGTGGGTGGGCGGCGAATTTCTTCGTCCTCCGCATCCCAATCCTGTCGAACATAGTTCGGCCAGGGCTCTCCTGACAGGGAGAGAGACCTTAATGAGTTCAGCATGTCGCCGAAGGGCGAGGGCCGAAAGATATCCGCGGAGGTGAACTCCATGATCGGCGCCCAGTTGGATTCGATAGGCACGGGAGCAGGCGGTTCGGAGTCCGTGGCCGGGGGAGAATCCGACAATTCGGCATCACGACTGTCGCGAAGGGTAAGGTCGATACTCGGCTCGATCGCCGATGAGAGTGCGGCCTCCGTGGCGGGGTCTATCCACCCGTCCATGGATGGCGCAATTGGCTCCGAATTGAGGGTTGGAGCGGTTACCGGTGCGGTCTCCTAAACACTGTCCGATGGTAGAGCTAAATCATGCTCATCGTGACCGTGCGGCGCACTCGGCAGGGGCTCGAATCCGTCAAAGATCAAGTCTCTGCGGATGTCGGCCATGTAGTTTAAGCTTCCAAACCTGACATGGTGGCCAGGGGCGTAACTCTCGATCTGCTCCAGATGGCCAAGCGAGTAGGCCCGCAGTGCGAAGCCGCCGAATACAAAGATCTGTCCGGGGGAAAATGTCTCACCCTGGACCGCACCGCTATCGATGGTCGAATGAGCCATCAAGCCTAACGGTGACGACACAGAGGAACTCTCAACGAAAGCACCAATGTCGGTGTCAAGACCGGCTGATCTCGGGTAGGGGGTCCCGAACTGTGCGTCTAAGGCGGATGGTAACAGGAGGCAGGGGACACGATGTTTTACCTAGGTTGGGCCCTCTTGATGGAGGTAAAACCCTACGTCCTGCTTGATTATTCTTGATAATATGAGTAGTACAAGAGTTGATCTACCACGAGATCGGAGAGGCCAAACCCTAGAAGCTAGCCTATGGTATGATTGTATGTTGTCCTACGGACTAAAACCCTCTGGTTTATATAGACACCGGAGGAGGTTAGGGTTACACAAGGTCGGTTACAAAGGAGGAGATATACATATCCGTATTGCCTAGCTTGCCTTCCACGCCAAGTAGAGTCCCATTTGGACACGGGACGAAGTCTTCAATCTCGTATCTTCATAGTCCAACAGTCCGGCCAAAGGATATAGTCCGGCTGTCCGGAGACCCCCTAATCCAGGACTCCCTCACCCATCTTGGGACCTTTTCCGGCACCCTGTCGGAGGGGGATTCTTTCACGGAGGGCTTCTACATCAACTGTATTGCCCTTCCGATGAAACGTGAGTAGTTTACCACAGACCTACGAGTCCATAGCAAGTAGCTAGATGTCTTCTTCTCTCTCTTTGATCCTCAATACCATGTTCTCCTCGATGTTCTCGGAGATCTATCCGATGTAGTGTGTTTGTCGAGATCCGATGAATTGTGGATTTATGATAAGATTATCTATGAATATTATATGAATCTTCCCTGAATTCTTATATGCATGATTTGTATCTTTGTATTTCTCTTCGAATTATCGGTTTGGTTTGGCCAACTAGATTGGTTCTTCCTGCAATGGGAGAGTGCTACCTCTTGAGCACTGCGTTGGTTTTCCCTTGAAGAGGAAAGCGTGATGCAGTAAAGTAGCGTAAGTATTTCCCTCAGTTTTTGATAACCAAGGTATCAATCCAGTAGGAGATCACACTCGAGTCCCACGCACGTACACAAACAAATAAGAACCTCACAACCAACGCGATAAAGGGGTTGTCAATCCCTTCACCGTCACTTATGAGAGTGAGATCTGATAGATATGATAAGATAATATTTTTGGTATTTTTATGATAAAGAGAAATAAAGATGCAAAGTAAAATAAACGCCAAAGGAAATAACTAAGTATTGGAAGATTAATATGATGGAAGATAGACCCGGGGGCCATAGGTTTCACTAGTGGCTTCTCTCAAGAGCATAAGTATTACGGTGGGTAAACGAATTACTATCGAGCAATTGATAGAATTGAGCATAGTTATGAGAATATCTAGGTATGATCATGTATATAGGCATCACGTCCGAGACAAGTAGACCGAAACAATTCTGCATCTACTACAATTACTCCACACATCGACCGCTATCCAGCATGCATCTAGAGTATTAAGTTCATAAGAACAGAGTAATGCTTTAAGGAAGATGACATGATGTAGAGGGATAAACTCATGCAATATGATATAAACCCCATCCTTTTATCCTCGATGGCAACAATACAATACGTGTCGGTTCCCTTTCTGTCACTGGGATCGAAGACCGCAAGATTGAACCCAAAGCTAAGCACTTCTCCCATTGCAAGAAAGATCAATCTAGTAGGTCAAACCAAACTGATAATTCGAAGAGACTTGCAAAGATAAACCAATCATACATAAAATAATTTAGAGGAGAATCAAATATTGTTCATAGATAATCTGGATCATAAACCCACAATCCATCGGATCTCGACAAACACACGCAAAAGAAGATTACATCAAATAGATCTCCAAGAAGATCGAGGAGAACTTTGTATTGAGATCCAAAGGGAGAGAAGAAGCCATCTAGCTACTAGCTATGGACCCAAAGGTCTGAAGTAAACTACTCACACATCACCGGAGAGGCCATGGAGTTGATGTAGAGGCCCTCTGTGATCAATGCCCCCTCCGGTGGAGCTCCGGAAAAGGCCCCAAGATGGGATCTCTCGGGTACAGAAGGTTGCGGCGGTGGAATTAGGTTTTCGTGGTGCTCCTGGATGTTTGGGGGGTACGTGGACTTATATAGGAGGAAGAAGTACGTCGATGGAGCAACGGGGGGGCCATGAGGGTGGAGGGCGTGCCCCCTGCCTCGTGGCCTCCTTCGTTGTTTCTTGACGCCCACTCCAAGTCTCCTGGATCACGTTTGTTGAGAAAATCACGTTCTCAAAGGTTTCATTCCGTTTAGACTCCGTTTGATATTCCTTTTCTTCGAAACCCTAAAATAGGCAAACAAAACAGCAATTCGGGTCAGGCCTCCGATTAGTAGGTTAGTCCCAAAAATGATATAAAAGTGTAAAATAAAGCCCATTAACATCCAAAATATATAATATAATAGCATGGAGCAATCAAACATTATAGATACGTTGGAGACGTATCAGAGAGGTGCTTAGTTTTGGGTTCAATCTTGCGGTGTCCTCACCCAGTGACAAAGTAGGGGCAACGAGGCACATATTTGTATTGTTGCCATCAAGGGTAAAAAGATGGGGTTTTCATCATATTGCTTGAGTTTATCCCTCTACATCATGTCAACTTACTTAAGGCGTTACTCCGTTCTTATGAACTTAATACTCTAGATGCATGCTGGATAGCACTCGATGTGTGGAGTAATAGTAGTAGATGCAGAATCGTTTCGGTCTACTTGACACACACGTGATGCCTATATGCATAATCATTGCCTTGGATATCGTCATAACTTTGCGCTTTTCTATCAATTTCTCGACAATAATTTTTTCACCCACTGTATTATTTGCCTTCAAGAGAGAAGCCTGTAGTGAAACCTATGGCCCCGGGTCTATTTTCCATCATATATTTTCAGATCTATAAATGAAAAATACCAAAAATATCTTGCTGCAATTTATTTACCTTTATTTTGTTTTACGTTTTAGTAATCTTTTATATCCATCTCTATTAGATCTCACCTTTGCAAGTGATCGTGAAGGGATTGACAACCCCTTTTTCGCATTGGGTGCAAGTGTTTGATTGTTTGTGTAGGTGCATATATTGGAGACTTTCTTGTATCTCCTATTGGATTGATACCTTGATTCTTAACTAATGGAAATACTTATCTCTACTTTGCTGCATCACCCTTTCCTCTTCAAGGGAAAAACCAACACAAGCTCAAGAAGTAGCAGGAAGAATTTCTGGCGCCATTGTCGGGGGGATCTATATCAAGCCTACCAAGTACCCATCATAAACTCTCATCTCTTGCATTATATTATTTGCCATTTGACTCTCGTTTTCCTCTCCCCCACTTCTAAAACGATTTCAGAAAAATACAAAAAGATTTGCCCTTTTTATTCGCCCTTCTTCCGTCCGATCTGTTGTTCGCTTGAACTCATCATCACGAGTGACTTTGGCATGGCAGAAACTGAGGATGGCCTGACTCCTAAAATTGGGCATTCAGGAAATCTGGACGTTAAAACTTTCATCTTGGGACAAGGGAATTTTATGGGAAAAGAACATATACAAGAATTTTTCAACTGTGTAGGCAATTTGCCTCTTGATGATATTCCCATACTTAAAAGAACTAAACTTATGCGGAAGCTATTTCAGCACTATTTCTAAAATTTGAACATAGATTTATCCGTACTCATCCTACCTTCCAAAGATTGTTTTATGATCTACCCGTTATAAAAGATCCTAAGGCTAAAGAGATAGCTGCCGAAGTTCTTAAGAACGAATTTGATCACATAGTACGGGAAGCTAGGGGATTTTTTGATCATTACGGTATGATGCATGAAAAATTGGTGATAGATGAGATTCTTTACAATAGGGACTATACCTTGAGACATTTTTTGGGGAATAATCAAATTTTTGACGATAATCTCAAAAAGAAAATCCCCATTTTAGATATGATCCAACAAGTTCTCAATGATGTTAATCAACAGTATTCTTGGATTGTAGCCGGAAATCAAAATAGATACATAGATGGGCAGCTTAATGATGCCAAAATTTCTATGGATAATGTGTTCCAAGTTGTCTTTGCAAAACCTTCTGATGAGAGCAAATCTATGGAAAAGCGTACCAAAGATGACAATACCTAGATCTATGTTTTTTTACCTAGCTAGGGTCATTAAACAATAACGCTTGTTGGGAGGCAACCCAATTTTATTTTTTGTTTCTATCTTTTTGTTCTTGTTTTGCAATAAATTTATTATCTTGCCTCTGGTTAGATGTGTTTTGGTGTTTTAATTAGTGTTTGTGCCAAGTAAGACCTTTGGGATGGCTTACGGTGATAGTTGATTTGATCTTGCTGAAAAACAAAAACTTTTGCGCCCAGTAAAATAATTTTCATTATTCACAGAAGTGCGATAAAATACTGATTATTTTTTCACAATATTTATATACAAATTTCCCCTGTTGTCCTAACTTTTCAGAAATTTTGGAGTTAGAGAAGTATTTGAAGTTTATAGGTTGCTATAGATTGTTCTGTTTTTACAGATTCTGCTTTCTATGTGTTATTTGCTTATTTTGATGAATCTACGGGTAGTATCGGGGGGTATGAACCATGGAGAAGTTGGAATACAGTAGATATTACACCAATATAAATAATGAATGAGTACACAACAGTACCAAAAGTGGTGATTTATTTTCTTATACTAATGGATCTCATGAGTTTTCTGTTGAGTTTTGTGTTGTGAAGTTTTCAAGTTTTGGGTAAAGATTTGATGGACTATGGAATAAGGAGTGGAAAGAGCCTAAGCTTGGCGATGCCCAAGGCACCCCAAGGTAATATTCAAGGACAACCAAGCATCTAAGCTCCAGGGCATCCCCTCTTTCGTCTTCGTCTATCGGTAAATTTACTTGAGGCTATATTTTTATTCACCACATGATATGTGTTTTGCTTGGAGCATCTTGTATGATATGAGTCTTTGCTTTTTAGTTTGCCACAATCATACTTGTTGTACACATCTTTTGAGAGGGTCACACATGAATCTTGATTTATTAGAATACTCTATGTGCTTCACTTATATCTTTTGAGCTAGGCAATTTTGCTCTAGTGCTTCACTTATATCTTTTTAGAGAACGACAGTAGTTTTATTTTATAGAAATTGTTGAACTCTAATGCTTCACTTATATTATTTTGAGAGTCTCTATAAAAAGAATGGTAATTTGCTTTGGTTATGAATTTAGTCCTAATATGATGGGCATCCAAGAGGGATATAATAAGAACTTTCATATAAAGTGCATTGAATACTATGAGAAGTTTGATTCCTTATGATTGTTTTGAGATATAAAGATGGTGATGTTAGAGTCAAGATAGTGAGTAATTGTGGATTGGTAAAAATACTTGTGTTAAAGTTTGTGATTCCCGTAGCATGCACGTATGGTGAATCGTTATGTGATGAAGTCAGAGCATGATTTATTTATCAATTGTCTTCCTTATGAGTGGCGGTCAGGGACCAGCGATGGTATTTTCCTACCAATATATCCCCTAGGAGCATGTGTCTATTACTTTGTTTTGATAACTAATAATTTTTTGCAATAAGTATGCAAGTTCTTTACGAATAATGTTGAGTCCATGGATTATACACACTCTCACCCTTCCATCATTGCTAGCCTCTCTAGTACCGCGCAACTTTTGCTGGTGCATTACACCCACCATTTACCCTTCCTCAAAATAGCCACCATACCTACCTATTATGGCATTTCCATAGACATTCCGAGATATATTGACATGCAACTTCCACCATTCCGTTTATTATGACACACACCATCATTGTTGCTACCTCTTGAGCACTGCGTTGAATTTCCCCGAAGAGGAAAGGATAATGCAGCAAAGTAGCATAAGTATTTCCTTCAGTTTTTGAGAACCAAGGTATCAATCCAGTAGGAGGTTGCGCGCGCATCCCCTAGTACCTGTACAACTCAAATAACTCCTCGCAACCAACGCGATAAGGGGTTGTCAATCCCTTCATGGTCACTTACGAGAGTGAGATCTGATAGATATGATAAGATAATTTTTTTGGTATTTTTGTGATAAAGATGCAAACTAAAATAAAGACAAAGTAAAAGCAAAGGAAATAACTAAGTATTGGAAGATTAATATGATGAAGATAGACCCAGGGGCCATAGGTTTCACTAGTGGCTTATCTCAAGAGCATAAGTATTTTAAGGTGGGTGAACGAATTACTGTTGAGCAATTGACAGAATTGAGCATAGTTATGAGAATATCTAGGTATGATCATGTATATAGGCATCATGTCCGAGACATGTAGACCGACTCCTGCCTGCATCTACTACTATTACTCCACTCATCGACCGCTATCCAGCATGCATCTAGAGTATTAAGTTCATGAAAACAGAGTAACGCCTTAAGCAAGATGACATGATGTAGAGGGATAAATTCATGCGATATGATAAAAACCCCATCTTGTTATCCTCGATGGCAAAAATACAATACGTGTCTTGCTGCCCCTACTGTCACTGGGAAAGGACACCGCAAGATTGAACCCAAAGCTAAGCACTTCTCCCATTGCAAGAAAGATCAATCTAGTAGGCCAAACCAAACTGATAATTCGAAGAGACTTGCAAAGATAACCAATCATACATAAAAGAATTCAGAGAATATTCAAATATTGTTCATAGATAGACTTGATCATAAACCCACAATTCATCGGTCTCAACAAACACACCGCAAAAAGAAGATCACATCGAATAGATCTCCACAAGAGAGGGGGAGAACATTGTATTGAGATCCAAAAAGACAGAAGAAGCCATCTAGCTAATAACAATGGACCCAAAGGTCTGAGGTAAACTACTCACACTTCATCGGAGAGGCTATGGTGTTGATATAGAAGCCCTCCGTGATGGATACCCCCTCCGGTGGAGCTCCGGAACAGGCCCCAAGATGGGATCTCGTGGATACAGGAAGTTACGGTGGTGGAATTAGGGTTTTTGCTCCGTATCTGATCGTTTGGGGGTACGTAGGTATATATAGGAGGAAGGAGTACGTCGGTGGAGCAACAGGGGGCCCACAAGGGTGGAGGGTGTGCCTAGGGGGGGTAGGTGCGCCCCCTACCTCGTGGCCTCCTCCTTTGTTTCTTGACGTAGGGTCCAAGTCTCCTGGATCATGTTCGGTGAGAAAATCACGTTCCCGAAGGTTTCATTCCGTTTGGACTCCGTTTCATATTCCTTTTCTTCGAAACCCTAAAATAGGCAAAAAAACAGCAATTCTGGGCTGGGCCTCCGGTTAATAGGTTAGTCCCAAAAATAATATAAAAGTGGATAATAAAGCCCAATAATGTCCAAAACAGTAGATAATATAGCATGGAGCAACCAAAAATTATAGATACATTGGAGACGTATCAAGCATCCCCAAGCTTAATTCCTGCTCGTCATCGAGTAGGTAAATGATAAAAACAGAATTTTTGATGCGGAGTGCTACTAGGCATAATTTCAATGTAATTCTTCTTAATTGTGGCATGAATATTCAGATCCAAAAGATTCAAGATAAAAGTTCATATTGACATAAAAATGATAATACTTCAAGCATACTAACTAAGCAATTATGTCTTCTCAAAATAACATGGCCAAAGCAAGTTCATCCCTACAAAATCATATAGTTTAGTCATGCTCCATTTTCGTCACACAAGAATGCTCTCATCATGCACAACCCCGATGACAAGCCAAGCAATTGTTTCATACTTTAGCAATCTCAAACCTATAAACTTTCACGCAATATATGAGCGGGAGCCATGGACATAGCACTATGGGTGGAATAGAATATGATGATGGGGGTTATGTGGAGAAGACAAAAAAGGAGAAAGTCTCACATCAACGAGGCTAATCAATGGGCTATGGAGATTCCCATCGATTGATGTTAATGCAAGGAGTAGGGATTTCCATGCAATGGATGCACTAGAGCTATAAATGTATGAAAGCTCAACAAAAGAAACTAAGTGGGTGTGCATCCAACTTGCTTGCTCACGAAGACCTAGGGCACTTGAGGAGGGCCATTGTTGGAAAATACAAGCCAAGTTCTAAAATGAAAATTCCCACTAGTATATGAAAGTGACAAAACAAAAGACTCTCTATCATGAAGATTATGGTGCTACTTTGAAGCACAAGTGTGGCAAAGGATAGTAGCATTGTCCCTTCTCTCTTTTTCTCTCATTTTTTTATTTGGGCCTTTTTTTATTCCTCACTTGGGACAATGCTCTAGAAAATGATGATCATCACACTTCTATTTATTTACAACTGAATGATTACAACTCGATACTAGAACAAAAGATGACTCTATATGAATGCCTCCCACGGTGTACCAGGATATGCAATGAATCAAGAGTGACATGTATGAAAATTATGAACGGTGGCTTTGCCACAAATACTATGTCAACTACATGATCATGCTAAGCAATATGACAATGATGAATGTGTCATGATAAAAGGAATGGTGGAAAGTTGCATGGCAATATATCTCAGAATGGCTATGGAAATGCCATAATAGGTAGGTATGGTGGCTGTTTTGAGGAAGATATAAGGAGGTTTATGTGTGAAAGAGTGTATCATATCACGGGGTTTGGATGCACCGGCGAAGTTTGCACCAACTCTTAAGGTGAGAAAGGGCAATGCACGGTACCGAAGAGGCTAGCAATGATGGAAGGGTGAGAGTGCGTATAATGCATGGAATCAACATTAGTCATAAAGAACTCACATACTTATAGCAAAAATCTACAAGTCATCAAAAACCAAAGCACTACGCGCATGCTCCTAGGGGGATATATTGGTAGGAAAAGACCATCGCTCGTCTCCGACCGCCACTCATAAGGAAGACAATCAAAGAACACCTCATGTTCCAAATTTGTTACATAACGTTTACCATACGTGCATGCTACAGGACTTGCAAACTTCAACACAAGCACTTCTCAAATTCACAACTACTCAACTAGCACGACTTTGATATTATTACCTCCATATCTCAAAACAATCATCAAGCATCAAACTTCTCCTAGTATTCAAAATACTCATAGGATTTTTTTACTAATCTTGAATACCTAGCATATTAGGATTATTTAAGAAAATTACCATGCTATTTAAGACTCTCAAAATAATCTAAGTGAAGCATGAGAGATCAATAGTTTCTATAAAACAAATCCACCACCGTGCTCTAAAAGATATAACTGAAGTACTAGAGCAAAACTAAATAACTCAAAAGATATAAGTGAAGCACATAGAGTATTCTAACAAATTCCAAATCATGTCTGGATCTCTCAAAATTTGTGTACAACAAGGATGATTGTGGTAAACTAAAAAGAAAAGAATCAAATCATACAAGACGCTCCAAGCAAAACACATATCATGTGGTGAATAAAAATATAGCTCCAAGTAATGTTACCGATAGAAGTAGACAAAAGAGGGGATGCCTTCCGGGGCATCCCCAAGATTTGGCTTTTAGGTGTCCTTAGATTATCTTGGGGTGCCATGTGCATCCACAAGCTTAGGCTCTTGCAACTCCTTGTTCCATAATCCATCAAATCTTTACCCAAAACTTCAAAACTTCACAACACAAAACTCAAAGTAGAAAATCTCGTGAGCTCCGTTAGCGAAAGAAAACAAAGACCACTTCAAGGTACTGTAATGAACTCATTATTTATTTATATTGGTGTTAAACCTACTGTATTCCAACTTCTCTATGGTTTATAAACTATTTTACTAGCCATAGATTCATCAAAATAAGCAAACAACACACGAAAAACAGAATCTGTCAAAAACAGAACAGTCTGTAGTAATCTGTAGATAGAGCAAGATATGGAACCTCAAAAATTCTAAAATAAATTTATGGAGGTGAGGAATTTATCTATTAATCGTCTGCAAAAAGAATTAACTAAATATCGCTTTCCAAATAAAAATGGCAGCAGTTCTCGTGAGTGCTAAAGTTTCTGTTTTTTACAACAAGATATTAAGACTTTCCCCAAGTCTTCCCAACGGTTCTACTTGGCACAAACACTAATTAAACACAAAAAACAACCAAAACAGAGACTAGATAAATTATTTATTACTAAACAGGAGCAAAAAGCAAGGAATAAAAATAAAATTGGGTTGCCTCCCAACAAGCGCTATCGTTTAACGCCCTAGCCAGGCATAAAAAGCAAGGATAGATCTAGGTATTGCCATCTATGGTAGGCAATCCATAAGTGCCTCTCATAATAGATTCATAAGGTAATTTAATTTTATTTCTAGGAAAGTGTTCCATGCCTTTCCTTAACGGAAATCGGAATCTAATATTTCCTTCCTTCATATCAATAATTGCACCAATCGTTCTAAGGAAAGGTCTACCAAGAATAATAGGACATGAAGGATTGCAATCTATGTCAGGAACAATAAAATCTACGGGCACATAATTCCTATTTGCGACAATAAGAACATCATTAATTCTTCCCATAGGTTTATTAATAGTGGAATCCGCAAGGTGCAAGTTTAGAGAGCAACCATCAAAATCACAGAAACCTAACAAATCACACAAAGTCTTTGGAATCGTGGAAACACTAGCACCCAAATCACATAAAGCATAGAACTCATGATCTTTAATTTTAATTTTAATAGTTGGTTCCCACTCATCATAAAGTTTTCTAGGGATAGAAACTTCCAATTCAAGTTTTTCTTCATAAGATTGCATCAATGCATCAACGATATGTTTACTAAACGCTTTATTTTGACTATAAGCATGAGGAGAATTTAGCACGGATTGCAACAAGGAAATACAATCAGTCAAAAAGCAATTTTCATAATTAAATTCCTTGAAATCCAAAATAGTGGGTTTAGCAACATCTAGGGTTTTAATTTCTTCGATCCCACTTTCATCAAATTTAGCATCAAGATCTAAAAACTCCGAATTTTTGGAATGCCTTCTAGGTAAAGGTGGATCATATTCAATACCATCATTATCAAGATTCATATTGCAAAACAAATATTTAATAGGGGACATATCAATAACTTTTAGATCTTCATCTTTATTTTCATAGGAACTAGAAGGACACGCTCTTATAAAGGCATCTTTCTTAGCACGCATCCTAGCGGTTCTTTCTTTGCACTCATCAATGGAAATTCTCATGGCTTTGAGAGACTCATTGATATCATGCTTAGGTGGAATAGATCTAAGTTTCAAAGAATCAACATCATGGGAAATTCTATCCACGTTCCTAGCCAAATCATAAATCTTAAGCAATTTTTCTTCAATCAAAGCATTGAAATTCTTTTGCGAAGTAATAAATTCTTTAATATTAGATTCAAAATCAGAGGGCATCTTATTAAAATTTCCATAAGAATTTGCCTAGGATTAAAATTTCCTCTATACGCGTTGTTACCAAAATTATTCCTACCAACAAAATTCACATCCATAGATTCATTATTATTCTCAATCAAAGTAGACAAGGGCATATCATTAGGATCAGAAGAAACACTCTTACTAGCAAATAATTTAATAAGTTCATCCATCTTCCCACTCAAAACATTAATTTCTTCTATCACATGCACCTTTTTATTAGTAGATCTTTCAGTATGCCATTGAGAATAATTAACCATAATATTATCTAGGAGTTTAGTAGCTTCTCCTAAAGTGATTTCCATAAAAGTGCCTCCCGCGGCCGAATCTAAAAGATTTCAAGAAGCAAAATTCAATCCGACATAAATTTTTTGTATAATCATCCACAAATTCAAACCATGAGTAGGGCAATTATGTATCATTAATTTCATCCTCTCCCAAGCTTATGCAACATGTTCATGATCAAGTTGCTTAAAATTCATAATATCGTTTCTAAGGGAGATGATCTTAGCAGGAGGAAAATACTTAGAGATAAAAGCATCTTTGCACTTGCTACCTCTTGAGCACTACGTTGGATTTCCCCGAAGAGGAGAGGATGATGTAGCAAAGTAGCGTAAGTATTTCCCTCAGTTTTTGAGAACCAAGGTATCAGTCCAGTAGGAGGTTACATGCGTGTCCCCTAGTACCTTCACAAAGCAAATAACTCCTTGCAACCAACGCGATAAGGGGTTGTCAATCCCTTCACGGTCACTTACGAGAGTGAGATATGATAGATATGATAAGATAATATTTTTGGTATTTTGGTGATAAAGATGCAAAGTAAAATAAAGCCAAAGTAAAAGCAAAGGAAATAACTAAGTATTGGAAGATTAATATGATGAAGATAGACCCAGGGGCCATAGGTTTCACTAGTGGCTTCTCTCAAGAGCATAAGTATTTTAAGGTGGGTGAACGAATTACTGTTGAGCAATTGACAGAATTGAGCATAGTTATGAGAATATCTAGGTATGATCATGTATATAGGCATCATGTCCGAGACATGTAGACCGACTCCTGCCTGCATCTACTACTATTACTCCACTCATCGACCGCTATCCAGCATGCATCTAGAGTATTAAGTTCATGAAAACAGAGTAACGCCTTAAGCAAGATGACATGATGTAGAGGGATAAATTCATGCAATATGATAAAAACCCCATCTTGTTATCCTCGATGGCAACAATACAATACGTGCCTTGCTGCCCCTACTGTCACTGGGAAAGGACACCGTAAGATTGAACCCAAAGCTAAGCACTTCTCCCATTGCAAGAAAGATCAATCTAGTAGGCCAAACCAAACTGATAATTCGAAGAGACTTGCAAAGATAACCAATCATACATAAAAGAATTCAGAGAAGATTCAAATATTGTTCATAGATAAACTTGACCATAAACCCGCAATTCATCGGTCTCAACAAACACACTGCAAAAAGAAGATTACATCGAATAGATCTCCACAAGAGAGGGGGAGAACATTGTATTGAGATACAAAAAGAGAGAAGAAGCCATCTAGCTAATAACTATGGACCCAAAGGTCTAAGGTAAACTACTCACACTTCATCAGAGAGGCTATGGTGTTGATGTAGAAGCCCTCAGTGATGGATACCCCCTCCGGCGAAGCTCCGGAACAGGCCCCAAGATGGGATCTCGTGGATACAGGAAGGTACAGCGGTGGAATTAGGGTTTTGGCTCCGTATCTGATCGTTTGGGGGCACGTAGGTATATATAGGAGGAAGGAGTATGTCGGTGGAGCAACAGGGGGCCCATGAGGGTGGAGGGCGCGCCTGGTGGGGGGGGGGGTAGGCGCGCCCCCTACCTCGTGGCCTCCTCCTTTGTTTCTTGACGTAGGGTCCAAGTCTCCTAGATCATGTTCGGTGAGAAAATCATGTTCCCGAAGGTTTCATTCCGTTTGGACTCCGTTTGATATTCCTTTTCTTCGAAACCCTAAAATAGGCAAAAAATAGCAATTCTGGGCTGGGCCTCCGGTTAATAGGTTAGTCCCAAAAATAATATAAAAGTGGATAATAAAGCCTAATAATGTCCAAAACAGTAGATAATATAGCATGGAGCAATCAAAAATTATAGATACATTGGAGACGTATCAATTGTCATATTGCTTTGCATGATCACAAGATAGCTAGCATGATGTTTTCATGGCTTGTCTGTTTTTTTGATGTCATTTGCTATGCTGGATCATTGCACATCCTGGTACACCGCCGGAGGCATTCATATAGAGTCATATTTTGTTCTAAGTATCGAGTTGTAACTCTTGAGTTGGAAGTAAATAAAAGTGTGATGATCATCATTATTAGAGCATTGTCCCATGTGAGGAAAGGATGAAGGAAGTGATGATTCCCTCACAAGTTGGGACGAGTCTCCGGAATTTACAAAAAATAAAAGAGGCCAAAGAAGCCCACCAAAAAAAGAGAGAAAAGAGAGAAGGGGCAATGCTTCTATCCTTTTTCCACACTTGTGCTTCAAAGTAGCACCATGACCTTCATGATAGAGAGTCTCCTATGTTGTCACTTTCATATACCAGTGGGAATTTTTCATTATAGAACTTGGCTTGTATATTTCAATGATGGGCTTCCTCAAATTTCCCTAGGTCTTCGTGAGCAAGCGAGTTGGATGCACACCCACTTAGTTTCCTTTTGAGCTTTCATAAACTTATAGCTCTAGTGCATCCGTTGCATGGCAATCCCTACTCACTCACATTGATATCTATTGATGGGCATCTCCATAGCTCGTTGATAAGCCTAGTTGATGTGAGACTATCTCATTCTTTTTTGTCTTCTCCACAACCACCATATTCTATTCCACCCATAGTGCTATATCCATGGCTCACTCTCATGTATTGCGTGACAGTTGAAAAGGTTTGAGAACATCAAAGGTATGAAACAATTGCTTGGCTTGTCATCGGGGTTGTGCATGATTTAATACTTTGTGTGATGAAGATGGAGCATTGCCAGGCTATATGATTTTGTAGGGATAACTTTCCTTGGCCATGTTATTTTGAGAAGACGCGATTATTTTATTAGTATGCTTGAATTATTATTGTTTTTATGTCAATATTAAACTTTTCTTTTGAATCTTATGGATCTGAATATTTATGCCACAATAAAGAAAATTACATGGATAAATATGTTAGGTAGCATTCCACATAAAAAAATTCTGTTTTTATCATTTACCCACTCGAGGACGAGCAGGAATTAAGCTTGGGGATGCTTGATACGTCTCCAATGTATCTATAATTTTTGATTGTTACTTGCTATTATATTATCTGTTTTGGATGTTTTATATGCATTAATATGCTATTTTATATTATTTTTGGGACTAACTTATTAATATGCTATTTTTTGGGACTAATTTATGCTTGAGTTGCCATTGAAAGGTAGGGCCTACACTTGGTCTAACATGCAGGAGCAGCCTCTCATGGAACAATTAGATTGGTTCTTTATAACTGCAGACTGGATAACTGCATATCCAAATACAGTGGTGTTACCACTGGCCAAAACATCCTTTGACCTTGTGCCTTGTGTTGTCTCAATTGATACCACCATTCCAAAATCAAAATTCTTCTATTTTGAGAATTTTTTGGTTGAAATGCCAGGATTTTTCGATTGTGTGAGGAACTCGTGGGAAGCACCCGTTGCTGCTAGTCTATCTGCTCCTGCCACCCTATCTGTGAAATTCAAAAGGTTGAGATTTGCCCTCAAACGGTGGAGCACTAATATCTCCTCTCTTAGGAGGCTTGCTCTCAAATGCTCTGAGGTGGTGTTGTATTTTGATTCTTTGGAAGAGATCAGACCACTAACCAGACCTGAGTTTAACTTTCGAAAAATTGTCAAGCTATAGTATGAGAACTGCTGAAACTTCATCACATCTATTGGAAGCAGAGATGCACTATTAGATATATCTTGGTTGGGGATGAGAATTCCAAGTTCTTCCATGCTATGGCCTTTGAGAGGCTCTGACGTAATTCTATCTCTTGCTTGCAGAGAGAGGATGGTTCTTCAGTTAGTGAGCATGATCAAATGGCAGGTATCCTATGGAATTCCTCCAATTCTAGAATGGGCCAGGCATAGGGCATCTCCATGGGTTTTGACCTTCGATCTCTTATTCAACCAATTCAAGGGCTTGAGGAGTTGGTTGCTCCTTTCTCTGATGAGGAAATATCTGTTGTGCTCAAGGATTTGCCCACGGATCGGGCACCTAGCCCGGATGGTTTTAATGGCATGTTTGTCAAATGATGTTGGACGATTATTGAGAAGGATTTCAGACAGTTAATCATGGAGTTTTATGAAGGGAATATTAGTCCACAGAACATCAATTCTTCCTTCATTACGCTCATTCCCAAAATGTTGGCGCCCCAGTGCCCAAATGATTTTTGACCAATCTCCCTAACCAATACCTGTCTCAAATTCCTCACAAAGCTGTTGGCTAATAGATTGCATAAGGCAATCCTCAAATGCATCCACAAAAACCAGTATGGTTTTCTCAAGCATCGTTCAATCCAGGATTGTTTGGCATGGGCATTTCGGTATATACACCAATGTAAGCAATCCAAGAAGCCAATCATCATTTTAAAGTTGGATTTTGCAAAAGCCTTTGATATAGTGGAGCATGAGGCTATTTTAGCTCTTCTTCATGTCAAAGGTTTCCCTCCCAAATGGATTGGTGGGGTCAAGGAAATTCTGTCTTCTGGTGAATCTCAGGTGCTTCTTAATGGTCTTCCTGGAAATCATTTCAAATGTAGGCGTGGGGTTAGGCAAGGGGATCCCTTCTCCCCATTGTTTTTTGACTTGGCAATGGACCTCTTATAGTCTGTAGTTAAAAGATGTTGCATGATGGCCAACCGACACTCCCAGTTGAGTGTCATGATCCTGACTTTCCCATCATTCCGTATGCAGATGATACAATCTTGATCCTACCTGCCGAAGAGGCTCAATTAGTTGCGCTGAGAGATATTGTTACATGTTTTTGCTGCATCCACATGACTTCGAGTTAATTTTGCAAAATCTATGATGGTTCCTATAAATGTCCCAGAGGCTGAAGCGGTCAGGCTTGCTCAGGTTTTTCAATGTGTGCTTGGAACTCTGCCATTCACATATCTTGGTTTACCTTTGGGCACTACTAAACCCACAATCGAGGATTTAATGCCATTCAGTTGAGAGATGTGGTAAGCTAGTTCTTCCATGCCGAATCAAGGTTGTAGGCTTCAGTTTCTGCGATCTGTTCTTTCCTCCATGCCCATATATTTTCTATGTACGTTGTCTATCCCACCTGGCATTATCAAGCAGCTGGAAAGAATTATGACGCAATGTCTTTGGAGAGGTAATTCTGATACTCCTAGGCAATCACTTGCTACGTGGGATTTGGTTTGTAGACCTTGCATCTCCAGAATCAAGGGCTTCTCATTAAACACTTACATAAATTCTATAATAAGAAAGACATACCTTGGGTATCCTTGTTGTGGAGTTCATACTATGATGGAGTAGTTCCTCAAGACACTGTCCTCAGCGGATCCTTTTGGTGGAAGGATATTTTTAAGCTATCTGATAACTATAGAGCTATCGCCTCTGCTTTGGTAAACAAGGGGGGATTTGTTGGAGATATGCCCTAGAGGCAATCATGTATGATGATATTTCCTATGTGTTTATGAATAAAGATAGTCCTTGGACATTATCAATGATGTGTATCAGCAAGTACGTGACTTGTTTGTGGGACTATGCATTGTATGATGACTGTCCTAAAAGGTCCCTAGTCGAAAGGGCTGTGTGGACGCGCAGCCGACTAGACTAGCATATGACACGGTCGATGGCTTGGTCTCACTAGCCATGAGCATTGGATGCTAACCGGATAATATGGACTCGGAAGGATCTGGTCGGATTCGACGTAGTCGGATCCGAGTTGAGATAAGGTCCGAGTCGGACAGACCCAACTATGAGACGCAGCGATATGTCATCTGTGAGTCTCTAGTACAACATACGTTCTATGTCCTAAGACCTGAGCTGGCGCATGTACTCGGGATGGTGACAGACTTGCTTTGGGCCAACCAAACGCTACTCCATGACTGGGTAGTTACAAAGGTAGGTTTCGGGCTTGTCCAGACCCATGCTGCGAGACATGGTCGAGCAAGATGGGATTTGCCCCTCCGATCAGGAGAGATATACTCTGGGCCCCTCGTGTGATCCGACCAGGATAAGCATGGCCATGCGACAAGGATTATGAGATAATCCGGTTTGTGGTCGACATCACTGGAACGAGAAAGAGTTCATGCTAGCACAAGGATGACAGACTCGCCTTGAGCCCGACAACATATATCGTGTGGCAAAAGGAATGAAAGTGTGATGTACAGGTTCGCCTAACCAGCTTCATTGTCTGCTTGGTGGTCAACACGCCTTGCTAGAGGCCACTACCAGCCATGTAGTCCAGAGGTGATCCGAACTACGACCAAGCCGGCTTGAACCTAAGGGGTCGCGCGCTTAAGGGAAGGAACCTATGAGTTCGGATCTGAGGACACTGGTCGGATGTGATCCGAGCTGTGTTCGGATTCTAGCTGAGTAGACTTATGGGCTTTAGGGTCCGTGCGAGGCCCAAGTATTGAGCCCGCGACGGACGCCTATATAAAGTGGGGGTGCCGCACACTCAAGTATAGGATCGCTTCGGTGCTGCGAATAGACACCTCCACTCGCCGTCGGTTGTGTGATCGGACCTAGCAGTCCGCTGCACGACATTCCTCCTACACGCGCGGATACCATTAGAGGCGGTGCACTTGCGCTGCTCCGGCGAATCTGTACGTGGGAACCGACGACCGACTGTTCGAGGGAGATCAAACGAGAAGGACATAATCCACACAGACGCGCTACCCCAACTCTTCTTCCGCGGCACGGCACTGCGCGTCTAGTGGTAACGATCTGTGACCCATCTCCAGTAGCATGTTCTTGGTTGTTTTGCGCATAGGAAAATTTTAATTTGCAGTCGATGTACCCTACCTAGAACCCAACAGTGGTATCAGAGCCTCTGCTATAGGATTTTAATTCGGATCATATGCATATTAGATATGTGGAGGCGGCAAATGAGATCTATTGTCGTTGATGAGATCGGTTGTGTGCACGGTTGATGAGATCAACCTGCACATGGGGATCGATGTGGCTATGTTTTCTGATAATCAGAGTCGATGAGGTCGTGACACAACCTACCCCTATCGGTCGGTATCCGCCATCGGGGTTAAAAGTGAGATGTAAATCCGATCGGGCTTGCGATGATCGATAAGATTGGTCATATCGGAAGATTCGGCGTGATCGGAGTTCAGATGTGATCTGTGATTTCTGAAAACATCGGGCGCTGCCCGCACCCGCGAGGGGCGCTGCCCCTTCGAACCCCGCCTGTTAAACGGCTAGCGGGTCCGCCGTGTGCGTAGCGCCTTGTATTTCATACACGATCACTCAAACCAGTAGAATGCGATTCTATGCATAACTTTATTTTGCAGGGTTTGATGTGAATAGTATGGATCATGTGTATGTGATGCATGTGTGTAAATTATACATGGCCTGCGTGTCATGTTTGTCAGTCGACAGGAGCCAAAGTGCTGTCATTATATTGTATAACGACCTGCGTGTCGACTTGTGACTCTATGTCAAATTCATTACTAGTTGTAGTGGTTGGATAATAGAGATCAGGTTGGTGGCTTGGTGTCCCAGCGTGACAAACAAGATGGAGTTCCTAGATGGTCATCGGAGTCAGAGCCGACCTGGAAGAACATCCATGAAGGAGCCATACTATTTCACAATATATGTTTTATTTGTGATTCTTATGCTTCTTGTTTTCTATGCATGACTAGAATGATAGAAAGATCCCTCGTTAATATCAAGAAATTTTCCATTCCCGATGTTGCACCTTCGCACGTCAAGTATGTCTAGTAGTGGGCTCATAAAATTGGGGTGATGCTAGGTGTCCTTGAACTGAAGGGTTCGTGTCGGACATGGACATGTGAAAGTGCAACTATCCCTAGGTGGTTTTGGTAATTCATAACAACATATAGCTCATTGAGCTAATGCTATTCCAAGATGATTATTTCAGGAAAGCTCAATGATTGGCATGGCATGGATGGTGAAAGTGGAACCCTCAAAATGCTAAGGACAAAGGATTGGCTCAAGCTCAAAAGCTCAAGACTCTTCATTTTATATTTTAGTGATCCAAGATCACATTGAGTCTTTAGGAAAAGCCAATACTATTAAGGAGGGATGAGGTGTTGCTTAATGAGCCTCTTGCTTCATGTGCTTAGTGATATGCTCCAAAACCCTCAACAACTTTCCCATATCCACATATGACCTAAACCCTAAGCCAAACTCAGTCATACTGATTCTTTCTATCCGGCGCCACCGAGTTTCACTTGTCATAAGCCACTGCCAAACCCTAGCAATTCGGTTCTACCGATAGGGATCTCGGTCTCACCGAGATGGGATTGCAAACTCTCTGTTTCCCTTTCGTAACTTTTTGGTCTCACCGAAAGAGCGAATCGGTCCCACCGAGATTGCAATGTAAATTCAGTGTTTCCCTTTTGTAACTTTTCGATCTCACCGAAAGAGCAAATCGGTCCCATCGAGTTTGCCTGACCAACTCTCTAGTTAGCTAATTACCAAAATCGGTCTCACCGAGTTTGTGTAATCGGTCTCACCGAGATTACGTTATGCCCAAACCCTAACCATATCGGTCCTACCGAGTTGCATGTCAGTCCCACCGAAAATCTCTAACGGTCACTAGGTTTACCTTTTCGGTCCGACCGAGTTTGTTGATTCGGTCCCACCGAGATTGGAAAACTGTGTGTAACGGTTGGATTTTGTGTGGAGGCTATATATACCCCTCCACCTCCTCTTCATTCGTGGAGAGAGCCATCAGAACACATACACAATTCCAACTCATATGTTCTGAGAGAGAACCACCTACTCATGTGTTGAGACCAAGATATTCCATTCCTACCATATGAATCTTGATCTCTAGCCTTCCCCAAGTTGCTTTCCACTCAAATCTTCTTTCCACAAAATCCAAATCCTATGAGAGAGTTTTGAGTGTTGGGGAGACTATCATTTGAAGCACAAGAGCAAGGAGTTCATTACCTACACACCATTTGTTACTTCTTGGAGAGTGGTGTCTCCTAGATTGGCTAGGTGTCACTTGGGAGCCTCCGACAAGATTGTGGAGTTGAACCAAGGAGTTTGTAAGGGCAAGGAGATCGCCTACTTCGTGAAGATCTACCGCTAGTGAGGCAAGTCCTTCATGGGCGATGGCCATGGTGGGATAGACAAGGTTGCTACTTCGTGGACCCTTTGTGGGTGGTTGCTTCTTCGTGGACCCTTCGTGGGTGGAGCCCTCCATGGACTCGCGCAACCGTTACCCTTCGTGGGTGGAGCCCTCCGTGGACTCGCGCAACCGTTACCCTTCGTGGGTGGAGCCCTCCGTGGACTTGCGCAACCGTTACCCTTCGTTGGTTGAAGTCTCCATCAACGTGGATGTAGGATAGCACCACCTATCCGAACCATGGGAAAAACATCCATGTCTCCAATTGCGTTTGAATTCTCCAAACCCTTCCCTTTACATTCTTGCAAGTTGCATGCTTTACTTTCCGCTGCCAATATACTCTTTGCATGCTTGCTTGAATTGTGTGATGATTGCTTGACTTGTCCTACAATAGCTAAAATCTGCCAAGAACTAAAATTGGGAAAAGGTTAAGTTTTTATTTGGTCAAGTAGTCTAATCACCCCCCCTCTAGACATACTTTCGATCCTACAAGTGGTATCAGAGCTTTGGTCTCCATTTGCTTTGATCTCCATAGCTTTTGGTGGTCATAGCCTTGTTTCACAACCTAGGAGAGTATGGCGTCTAGCGAGGGAAATTATCACCGTAGAGGTGCTTACTTTGATGGTACTAATTTTGCTAGTTGGAAGCATAAAATGAAAATGCATATTCTTGGACATAACCCCGCCGTTTGGGCTATTGTGTGTGTTGGTTTGCAAGGTGACTTCTTTGATGGGAAAGAACCAAACCGTGAAGCTACCGCGGATGAGTTGAAGATGTTGCAATACAATGCTCAAGCTTGTGATATTCTCTTCAACGGATTGTGCCCCGAAGAATTCAACAAAATCAGCCGTCTTGAGAATGCAAAGGAAATTTGGGACACTTTGATTGATATGCACGAAGGTACCGACTCCGTCAAGGAATCCAAGTTGGATGTGCTTCAAAGCCAACTTGACAAGTTTAAGATGAAGGATGGTGAAGGTGTCGCTGAAATGTACTCTAGGCTTGCTCTCATCACAAATGAGATTGCCGGCTTAGGAAGTGAAGAGATGACCGATAGATTCATCATCAAGAAGATTCTAAGAGCCTTGGATGGAAAATATGATACCGTGTGCACATTGATCCAAATGATGCCCAATTACAAAGATCTCAAGCCAACGGAGGTGATTGGAAGAATTGTTGCTCATGAGATGTCACTTAAGGATAAAGAGGAACTTCACAACAAATCAAGTGGTGCCTACAAAGCCTCATGTGAAGCCCCTACATCATCAAGTGAGAAACAAAACTTCAATGAAGAATTGAGCTTAATGGTGAAGAACTTCAACAAGTTCTACAAGAGTAGAAGCAAAGATAGAAGCTTCAAGTCAAGGTCCTACAATGACAAAAGATCTTCTAGTCGAGAGCGAAACTGCTACAGTTGTGGAAGACCCGGACACTATTCCAATGAGTGTACGACTCCCTACAAGAGAAGAGAAGATTCTCCAAAAAGAAGAAGCAAAGAATCACCACCAAGAGAGAGAAGGAGTAGAGATGATTGTTATGAACGAAGATACTCACGGAGAAGCAAGGATTCGGAAAGGAAGGAAAAATCATCAAGGAGCTACACAAAACGAAGACATCAAGCTCATGTTGGTGAATGGGTATCCGGCTCCGACTCCGATAGCCACTCCGAGAGAAGTTATCACTCCGACTCCGAAGATACTCAAGATGAAGGTGTTGCCGGTCTAGCACTTGTGTCAACCAACTCCTACGACATATTTGACTCACCAAATGAAGGAATTGGAAGATGCTTCATGGCCAAAGGTCCTAAGGTAACACACCCCGAGTATGTTGATTTCAGTAGTGATGAAGATGACTTGTTAGGTGATGATTTGCTTGTTGACAACCCTAGTGATGAATACTATGATGAAACATCAATTAATCATGCTAATCAAGATAAAACGAATGACAATTATAAGGAGAAGATTGAGGCTCTAACTAAAGAACTAAACACTCTTAAGTTAGCTCATGAAACTATCTTCGAAGATCATCGAGAACTTTTAAGAGCTCATGAGAAATTACGCTTTGAAAAGCTCAAACTTGATCAAGAGCATGAGTTCTTAAAAGCAATCAATAATGATCTCCGCAAGAAAAGTTCTTCTTACATTGCCAAGCGTTTACTCTTATCCACTTACATGCCTCAAGTTAAGTCTAGTAACAAGAACAAGAAAGATTCTTCCTCTAGCAGTAACAATGATCATGCTAAATCCAATATTGTTGCTTCTAGTAGTTATCTTGATTCCACTAATGATTCTCTTAGCCAAGTTACACTTGAGCAAGGAAATAGCTTATTGAAGGGAATTATAGAGAAAGGAGTGTACAAAAGCCTTGCCGGGAGTAAGCAATTCGAGGAAATTGTGCGCAAGCAAGGAATGCACCGGAAGAATCAAGGTGTTGGTCTTGAACGAAAGTTCAATGCCAATGGAGTTGAGTGGGAAGAAGATCAATACCCCAAGACAAAGTTTGTTCCTCAACAAGAGAAGTATGATACTTCTTTCAAGGGGACACAAGCTCAAGATGATCTTCCACCACAAGACTACAAACAAAAAGGCAAGGACAAGCTTCAAGAGGAAATTGATGCATTTGAAGAAGCTCCTAAGACCTTAGTCAAGTGGATTCCCAAGACTACTTCAAGTTCCACTTCATCAAGTACGACTACAACTCCAAGGATTCCCATCAAGATGGTGTGGATCCAAAAGAAGAAGAACTAGAGAGTTCTTGAGGGTGACTCCGCCAACATACTTCACTCTTATCATTTTGGCAAGAACAAGTGCAATCAACTTCCACATCTTGCACTAGTTCAAGGAGTCGCAAACCCTCTTGTTGGTAAGACAAGGGACAAGGTAACCTAAAAGTTTTCATGGACATCATCTTGTGTGTGCATCACTCTATGTCTATGGATATCCTTGTTTGTTCCTTGTGGGACTAACCCATGTAGGTATTGAAAGTGCAATTCACTCAAATGGATAGCTCCAAGTGATCTACATCAACATTGAGCATCCACATCTTCAACATCTACATGAAGTCATCATCGACAAAACCCGAGGTTAGTTCATCCCTCTAAGGGGGGATATCACATCTAGGGGGAGCTTTACTCTAAGACTTGAGCTAAAGCAACTCTAAAGATGTGAACACAACAATGCTTTATGTAAAAGTGGTAACCCCACTTGAGCTTAAACGATGAGTATGACCTATGATCAAGTGTTCTCACTTGACTCCTAAGTCAATATACTCATATATAGATGACCTTGTCATCGCAAATTGCTTGATAGATGCTAGAATTGGTTGTGCATGCCTTGTCACATATTTCATTTGCCATCTTATTGCGTGAGCATGCTGGTTGCATATTTTACTCATTCGAGGACATCCACTTGTTGTTTTGATTGTTCGGTTTTATTTCCTTTTGCCAAGTGGATGGACAAGAATGCCTAAGAACCTCCTCTAGCTATCTATGCTTTTCTCGTCTCAAACTCTATTCATGCTACACCACAAAATTTGATCAAGTCAGATTCGAACCACTCTGTGTGAGGAGCGCTTGGAGTCCCCGATTCGTCATAGACTTAAACTTCCAAAACCTCTTTATGATTCTCGGTGTGACCGATACCCCACTTTCGGTCCTACCGAGATCATTAAGTTGATCTAGGTTTTCGATCTCGGTGCAACCGATTTGAACCTTTCGGTCACATCGAGTTTCAGTAACTGCTTGCAGTTATGAATCTCGGTGCCACCGAGTTGTTCCACTCGGTCACACCAACAGGGTCGGGCTATATATAGTCACGGGCAAAATTTTGGAAATTTCTCCGAACCCCTTCGCCCGCGCGATAGCCTGCTCTGCCAACGTGGTCTCCGGATCGTCTCCTCGCCGCCAGCCGCCTCCAGTCGCTGGTATCCATCGCCGTCAACGGAATTCAACCCCGCCGTTGCCGCCGTAGCGAGTCTCCGCCGAACTAGGGTATGGACTCGATCACAGTGCTATTCCCTGTCCGATTCCTAGCACATTGTGTTCTTAATGATTCTTGCCACAATTGAAACACTCCTATCCAGTCAATGCGCTCGTAGATTAGGTTTGATTCGAAAATTTTAGGGTTAGGTTTCCGCCGAAACCATCTCGGACCCACCGAGTTGAAAAACTCGGTCCCACCGATTTGGCTTATGCCATTGCACAAGTGAGACTCGGTCTGACCGAGAATTACTTATCGGTGTGACCGATTTTGGAACTCTGTGAAACCCTAGCAGTCCCGGTGCCACCGAACTGTGACTCGGTCTGACCGAGTTCACTAGTTTAGGTGCCCAAACTGCTTCGGTATCACCGAGTTTAAAAATCGGTAGATCCGAGATGATTTCAGTGGGAAACTAAACTAAGTTTTTGGATCATTATTTTGCAAAAATCTCTGCATTTTGTGATGCTCATCCACTCTATCTCATCTATAACCTATTCACAGGGTCAGCATTCAGAGTTTGCAACATGTCTGATCAGAGTGACAGCCAGAACATGTCAGAGCAGCAAGTGCACATGAGTGAGGGCACTAGTCCCTCCAGCTCTTCAGATGATGGCAGCAGGAGTACCCAAGCAATTTGCCAAAAGATGCCACCAGACAAAGGAAGAAGAGAACTTCAGATTCTGAGGATGAAGATTATGTGGTAGAAGAGGAAGCAACTTCCAAGAGAGTTGAGCCAGCACAAGGCACAAAGCCAGGCTTAAAGATCAAAAGGCCAGCAGGTAGGCAGCCTATGCCAAAGGCCAGAGTTTCAACTCAGATTCCTGAAAAGCCTGCACCCAAAGAGCCAGTTGCTGCTAAAGGAATGAAAAGGAAGGAAAGGGTGAAGAAAACTGTAGACAGAGTGCTTGGAAAGGCTTCCATCATTGAAGAAGAGGAAGAATAAGAGGTTGCTGCACCAGCACCTAAGGCACCCAAGCTAATGGGTGATGCTATCAAATCAGGGGCTACTGCATCTAAGCCCAAGGAAGCACCCAAGGCTGCATCAAAGGTCAAGACAGCACCAAAGAGGAATACAAGAAGCATCCCAGCTGCTGAGAAGAACAAGGCCCCAGTGCCTGAGACTGTTGTTGAAGAAGATGATGAAGAGCATGTTCTGAGAAAGCTCAAGCCCAAGATCCCAGACCACAATGATGCTCATCCTGTGGCTGAGGACATGAAGCTCAGAAGAGACTCAGGGCTGAGGAAGTGGAGAGAAGCAGACCCGTATGCTTCAAGGAGAAGAACTGCTGTTGACTACAGATTTCACACCAAGGAACAGCAGGACTTCTATGAGACAGTGCTGCTTGATAAGAAGCCAATAGTCTATGATATGAGATGGGTTGATTGGGAGTACATCAAGGACAATGAAGAGCACTATCCTGGAGTGCTAGACAGCTTCAATGCTTGTGGAGTAGCAGACTTTGTTGGGCAGAAGCTCACAAAGTGGAATGAGGAGCTTATCATGCAGTTCTACTCCACAGCATATTTTTATCCAGATGGTAGGATAATTTGGATGTCAGAAGGTATGAGGTACCAGTCTACAGTTACTGAATGGGCTCGGCTCATTAATGCCCCAGAGGAGCAAGCAGATGACTTGGATGTATATGCCAAGAAGAAGATGGATCATAACTCAATGTCAAACATGTACAAGGAGATCCCAAATGAAGCACTTGATACTTTCAAGTTTGGCTCAGTGCATTATCTTCTGTCAGGGCTGCCAACTATTAATTGGATTTTGAGGCACACTCTCTTGCCCAAGTCAGGTGATCACAAGATGATCAGAGGCCATGCAATCAATTTGCTTCATGTATTCGATGTACCTCAGAAATTCAAGGTCATGAGCCTCATAGTAGAAACTATCAAGAGGACTGCAGCAGATCAGAAGAGGAGTTGTGGTTATGCCCCTCGGATTCATGAGTTGATCAACTCTAAGATGGACACAGGCATATACTTATTGGACAAGGAACACCTGCCCATCCGTCCAGATTTTGAAGATAATCAAGTTGTTATGACTGAGAATGAGCCATCGTCTGCGCAAGCACAAGCAAAGAAGGAGAAGGCAAGGAAGGAGAAAGCTGCCAAGATGCCAACTCAAGAGGAGGCATCTGAGTATTTCCTGAAAACCAAACAAGAGCAGCTTAGTTACCTGATTGCATCCACCCTGCGGATTGAGAAAGGACTAGCCACCCTAACTCAGAACCAGGCAAGCCTAGAGAGAATCATGGAACAAAAGTTCTATGACTTGGATGTCAAGGTGACAGAGATTCAGACTGCAGTGGAGCAGCTCCAGGATGACATGCAGGAGAGGAGAGGCAGGACTACAACTGATGCCTTTGCCAGAGTGACACAAGGTCCGAGGTCGTCTGCAGTGCCAGTTGCTGACCCCAGAGCCACCACGTCTGCACCAGCTACAGCCTCAGTTCCACCAGCTCCAGCATCTACTTCAGCCTCGACTCCGACCACGTCTACAGAAGGCTTCGTCCTTGGAGTGCTCCGGACTCCACCACCACCAGAAGATCAAGCCTGAGCGTCGATCTAGCACTATGCATTTTCTAGGAACTTTTTGGTAACTTGTTGCCAAAGGGGGAGAAAAATGTATAGATCATAGGCTTCGAGAGAGAGTGTGTTGCTTTTTTCTCTCTTGCTTTATTTGGTGGTTTTTCGAACTTTGTTTGCTTTTGAGTGCTTGAGATACTATGTCATTGCTTGTGAGACATTGATGATCATGTGTTTGATCATAAGCTACACTTAATGCTTGGTGAATGCTATTATCTTATCTATCTTATGTGATCATTCACTATTCTTGGTGATGAGTGCATGTATTTCATTCTTATCATTTTAAGCGCTCCACCAAGATGTATGTGACATGGAAGAGTAACCCATGACTCTAACTCTTTGTGCATTTGCAGTCCAAAGAAAATTTTAAATATGCACAAATTTAGGGGGAGCTCTTACTTGTCACATACTTCTCAAAGCGACGATATATTTCATGCTTATTATCATTTGTCGAAGCTTTGATCTATATGTTGTCATCAATTACCAAAAAGGGGGAGATTGAAAGTGCAACTATCCCTAGGTGGTTTTGGTAATTCATAACAACATATAGCTCATTGAGCTAATGCTATTCCAAGATGATTATTTCAGGAACGCTCAATGATTGGCATGGCATGGATGGTGAAAGTGGAACCCTCAAAATGCTAAGGACAAAGGATTGGCTCAAGCTCAAAAGCTCAAGACTCTTCATTTTATATTTTAGTGATCCAAGATCACATTGAGTCTTTAGGAAAAGACAATACTATCAAGGAGGGATGAGGTGTTGCTTAATGAGCCTCTTGCTTCATGTGCTTAGTGATATGCTCCAAAACCCTCAACAACTTTCCCATATCCACATATGACCTAAACCCTAAGCCAAACTCGGTCATACCGATTCTTTCTATCCGGCGCCACCGAGTTTCACTTGTCATAAGCCACTGCCAAACCCTAGCAATTCGGTTCTACCGATAGGGATCTCGGTCTCACCGAGATGGGATTGCAAACTCTCTGTTTCCCTTTCGTAACTTTTCGGTCTCACCGAAAGAGCGAATCGGTCCCACCGAGATTGCAATGTAAATTCAGTGTTTCCCTTTTGTAACTTTTCGGTCTCACCGAAAGAGCAAATCGGTCCCACCGAGTTTGCCTGACCAACTCTCTGGTTAGCTAATTACCAAAATCCGTCTCACCGAGTTTGTGTAATCGGTCTCACCGAGATTACGTTATGCCCAAACCCTAACCATATCGGTCCTACCGAGTTGCATGTCAGTCCCACCAAAAATCTCTAACGGTCACTAGGTTTACCTTTTCGGTCCGACCGAGTTTGTTGATTCGGTCCCACCGAGATTGGAAAACTATGTGTAACGGTTGGATTTTGTGTGGAGGCTATATATACCCCTCCACCTCCTCTTCATTCGTGGAGAGAGCCATCAGAACACATACACAATTCCAACTCATATGTTCTGAGAGAGAACCACCTACTCATGTGTTGAGACCAAGATATTCCATTCCTACCATACGAATCTTGATCTCTAGCCTTCCCCAAGTTGCTTTCCACTCAAATCTTCTTTCCACAAAATCCAAATCCTATGAGAGAGAGTTGAGTGTTGGGGAGACTATCATTTGAAGCACAAGAGCAAGGAGTTCATTACCTACACACCATTTGTTACTTCTTGGAGAGTGGTGTCTCCTAGATTGGCTAGGTGTCACTTGGGAGCCTCCGACAAGATTGTGGAATTGAACCAAGGAGTTTGTAAGGGAAAGGAGATCGCCTACTTCGTGAAGATCTACCGCTAGTGAGGCAAGTCCTTCGTGGGCTATGGCCATGGTGGGATAGACAAGGTTGCTACTTCGTGGACCCTTTGTGGGTGGTTGCTTCTTCGTGGACCCTTCGTGGGTGGAGCCCTCCGTGGACTCGCACAACCGTTACCCTTCGTGGGTGGAGCCCTCCGTGGACTCGCGCAACCGTTACCCTTCATGGGTTGAAGTCTCCATCAACGTGGATGTAGGATATCACCACCTATCCGAACCACGGGAAAAACATCCGTGTCTCCAATTGCGTTTGAATTCTCCAAACCCTTCCCTTTACATTCTTGCAAGTTGCATGCTTTACTTTCCGCTGCCAATATACTCTTTGCATGCTTGCTTGAATTGTGTGATGATTTCTTGACTTGTCCTACAATAGCTAAAATCTGCCAAGAACTAAAATTGGGAAAAGGTTAAGTTTTTATTTGGTCAAGTAGTCTAATCACCCCCCTCTAGACATACTTTCGATCCTACAACATGCACTGCATTAGGTTATCTTAACAAGGCTATCAAAACGGTTTTGGGCCTTGTGGCAAAGAAGGTTGGGGGCCGGGGTATGAGATACCTTCCCGACCGACAGGAGTCGTATAGAGATACGATTAGCAAGGAGTTGCTTACCGGATAGGCATGTTGTCTAGCAGTGATGCTAAAGCTCACTAGTCGCATGTGCTAGTCGGATCCTGAATCACTGAGAGTTTGCGGAGGGATGTCAACTTCAGTGGGAGTATTTATATTTAAGGCTTGAATTACTCTACATAAACACATTTCTTAGTGATTGCATATTTTCTGTTGTAGATCAATGGCACCACCTACTCAACCCAACTTTGCATTGAAATCAATTCTGGAAAAGGATAGACTGAATGGAAGAAACTTTACCACCTGGTATAGAAATCTGAGAATTGTTCTCAAGCATGATAAAAAGGAACAAGTTCTAGAGGATCCACTTCCAGAGGAACCTGCCGATAATGCTAGTGCCACAGCTAACAATGCCTACCTGAAACTCGTTGATGAATCAACGAAGATCAACTGTCTGATGCTGGCTTGTATGGAGCCCGATTTGCAACAACATTTCGAAAATGTTGAGGCTTACGATATGATCGAGAGTCTCAAGAGCATGTTTCAGACACAGGCTAGGACCGAAAGGTACAACGTCTAGCGATCCTTGATGGATTGCGAGATGAAGGAAGGTGATCCACTGAGCCCACATGTGATCAAGATGATCAGATATGTGCAAGCTTTGGATCGTTTGGGCTTCCCGCTCTTGGATGAGCTGGCTACTGATGCAGTTCTAGGTTCTCTTTCGCCCAGCTATGGGACGTTTATCTCGAACTATTATATGCATGACATGGATAAGAAGCTCACTGAATTGCATGGGATGCTCAAAGTGGCAGAGCAAGATATTAAGAAAGGAACACATCAAGTGTTGATGGTGCAGAAATCGGCTAAGTTCAAGAAGAGTTTGTCCAAGAAAAAGGCTAAGGAAAAGGGCACGGAGACGGTAACCTCCGACGCTGCACCGAAGTCTAGACCGGACTCGAATACCATTTGCTATCATTGCTAGGAGACCGGTCACTGGAAGAGGAACTGTAGAAAGTGGCTTGCAGAGCATGGCAAGAAGGCCGGAAATGCTTCTTCGGGCAAAGGTACACTTGTTGAATATGTTATAGACATTTACCTTGCTGACATACCTAGTAGCTCTTGGGTATTTGATACCGGATCGGTTGTTCATATTTGCAACTCGATATAGGGGCTGGTAAGAACTAGGTGTGTGGCACAAGGGGAGATTGACATCAGGGTCGGCAACAAAGCAAGAGTTGCTGCGTTGGAAGTCGGCACGATGCAGCTCCAGCTTCCTTCTGGATTTATTTTGGAATTAAATAATTGTTATTACATTCCTGCACTTAGTCGGAACGTTATTTCTGCCTCATGCTTGATGAGTTAGGGTTATGAATTTAATTTAAAGGACAATGGTTGTTCGATTTATTTGAATGGTATGTTCCACGGCTATGCACCCATTGTTGATGGGCTATTTATATTGAATCTAGAACAGGAATCGGTCTATAATGTGAATGTCAAGAGGCATAAGCCTAATGAGATAAATCTGACGTACTTCTGGCATTGCCGGCTTGGGCACATTAGTCTGAAACGCATGAAGAAGCTCCATGATGATCGGCTCCTAACTTTGTCCGACTTTGGGTCGTTCGAGACATGCGAATCATGCTTGCTCGGCAAGATGACTAAGTCTCCTTTCGCGAAAAGTTGCGAGAGGGCGTCCGAGCTGTTGGAACTAATACACAGTGATGTGTGTGGACCAATGAGCACAACTGCCAGAGGTGGCTATTAGTACTTCGTGACTTTTACCGACGACTTGAGTAGATATGGATATATCTATTTGATGAGGCACAAGTCGGAAACTTTTGAAAAGTTCAAAGACTTTCAAAACGAGGTTGAGAATCAGCTCGGCAAGACTATAAAACTTCTACGATCTGATCGTGGAGGTGAGTACATGTCGCGACCGGTTTTCCGGGCTCTAATTTCCAGAAAAGGGCCGTTGTGCTCACTAGCCCCAGGATTACTGTTAGCTGATGAGGCACCGACTTGTTACAGAAATTCCAAGCAAAAGTGCAAAATATGTAGTACAAGACCATTGTGGCCTATGAGTACATCAAATGGTTTCTAGTGGTTGAGGGCGGAAGCGGTTTGTGGATCACCACGGTCTATGGGACTCCATCTCCCACAGGAACAGCTGATCAGGTTAACTCCTATCTTCGCGAGGCTGCTATCACCGTTGCTTAGGTCCCGAGGCTGTCATCGCCACGCTCCTCTCCAAGCAAGCAATCTGGCCAAGACAATAGCCAAGGACAAGCCAGTGAGTACTTTGAATGTACTCGCAAACATTAAGAACACAGGTATAATATAATTGATCAACATACACTGAAATATTCTATGATCACATCGTCAGTCATAAATAAAATCTTGATGCATGCAAGCAGGTTATTTATATGCAACCGGAATATGCAATGACAGAATAGAAATAAAATGCACCGATCGGATGTCTGAAGCGACGTCTCGAAAGGATAGTAAAAGTGAGCATGCCTCAGTAGGGCGTCTTAGCGACACCACGTAAGGGGCTTATAAAGTAAATAAAATAACAAGCATGCCACAGTCGGGCGTCTGAGCGACGCCGCATAAAGGGCTTATGAGAAAATGAAATAACAAACATGCCTCAGTCGGGTGTCTGAGCGACGTCACATAAAGGGCTTATGAGAAAATGGAATAACAAACATGCCACAGTCGGGCGTCTGAGCGACGCCACATAAAGGGCTTATATGAAAATGAAATAACGAACATGCCACAGTCGGGCGTCTGAGCGACGCCGCATAAAGGGCTTATAATCATAGTGAATATCCAGGAGGTGGTACCGTCCCAGGGATATTCATTATTTCAAACAATGCAAACGGTTAGTCCATAATGATAACAATCATAACCATCATATATCACATGTCATCATCAATATTCGAGTTTAGTGGTTTCTCCTCCGAAGACCGACACTAAGACCGACACTTGACCCATCCCAGACTGTAATCCTTAACCATGGACACGGCTATTCGAATAGGTTTAATATCTCTGCAGAGAGTGTACTCTTTAC